>NC_137969.1:175793557-176993557 GCF_963924665.1 Micromys minutus | reverse complement strand
GGAGTCTAACTGCCCGACTGACTGCTTTCCCCTTCAGCAGGTCCACCATACTCTGCTATTCATGCATGTACACATCACCAATCAAATGCAATGGAAACTTAGAGACTTTCTAGGTTATTGTGATTATATTTTGCACAATCTCAGATGTACCTAGACCCGTTTAAAACAGCGCACCACAGAATCAAAAGCTTCAATTTTAAAGATGAAATAAAACAAAGCAGCAGCAATGGAAGGGAATTCACCATCACCTCCCTCGAATTCTACCAGCACAACAAGCTTTGCTAGCGATGGAATTATCCTTCTGTGGTTTTTGTCTCTTTGCTTGCTTTGTTTTTGTTTTTATTTATCATTGAGACAAACAGAGTCCTAATGGGACTTTTCTCTATCACCCAATTGCATTGTGCTTAACTGGGCGCACTATATAGATAGTTCTGTCCACAAACAATAGAGAAAATGTGTTTGGTTGGTTTGAGGGCATGAAATCTGACAATCAAAGATCAGACAATTTATGTGTCTGTTTAATCTTGCAAAGTTAGATGGTAAAATGACTCCAAGCATTCCTTATTTCATGTAATATAAACATTTCCAGACTTTAAATACTTACTTGAAAGAATGCATTTACTATTAGTGTATATTCAGCTTTTATATGATACTGTCAAGATAAATTCTGTGGTGTTCTCTGCTTAATGGAATGGTGGGTCTTTTAAGCGAAAGCTAATTGCAGGAACCATACATGCAAGTTCACAAGGTCTTTGTAGATTGGAATATTACTTGGTCACTCCAATTCTCTTTACATAAAGTCAGCCTATATGGTTGGACATTGTTCCTAACATAAAACTATATAATTCTGTGATATCACAAACAACAACAAACAACTTTCTACAGAGAGCTGAAGATAATTCACCTGAAGTCATTGCTATTAGCTTAACACCTATTTGGAGGGAAAGAAAGTTGTTAAGTTTATGCAATCCCCCCCCCCCCCCTTTTAACTAAATGTCTACTGCATTTCATGAGCGAAAAAGAGAAAAATAGGAAGAAACTATATTTTGGCTTGTCCTGGTTTACTTTTCTATTGCTGTGATAAAGACCATGACCAAAAGCAATTTGGTAAGAAAAGAGTTTATTTGTCTTCTTTTTCCCTAGTCTCAGTCAATTGAGGGAAATCAAGGCAGGAACCCAGTGCAGGAACCGGGAGGCAGGATATGAGGCAGAGGCCATGGAAGAGCGCTGCTTACTATCTTGCTCCACATGACTTGTTCGGCCTAATTTCTTATAAAACTCAGGACCACCTGCTCGCGGGTGGCGCTCATGGGTGGCACTGTCCCCAGTGGACTGGACCCTCTCACATTAATCATCAGTCAAGGCGAAAATTACACACACTTGCCTACAGGTAATCTGATGGAGGCATTTTTCTCAAAGTTCTTTTTCTTAGCTCACTCTAGTTTGCATTAAGCTTACAAAAAGTTTAACCAACACATAGACCATTAGAAAACAGATATTTACATTATGATTAATAACAGTGGCAAAATTACAGTTATGAAGTATCAACAAAGATTATTTTATGGTTAGGGGGTCACCACAACAAGCTGTTAAAGGTCACAAGACTACAAGAGCTGAGAATCACCACTTTAAACTCTTTCTCCTCTCTTTCTTTATGGCATGGCACATAACACAGTTAAATATAAACAGCACGTCTTAGGATGAAAGTTACATTTGTTTACCAGTATATTAGCTACTTAACAATCATCTCATTCGAAAGATGAGCAGTCATCTTTCATAAACAATAGCTTTATGGACTACAAAAATATAGAAATTCTGTTGATTTTACTGTTAATATAAAGTAATATGCTAAGGATGTCCTAGAAGCTAAATATTTTAGGAGGTTCTTATTACTTCAAATTACTGGGCCAATCTTTCTAACAAAAAAAAAAAGGAGTGATATAACTCTCTAAGAACTCAGGAATGGTATCTACCCAGAGTTCTAAGTGTCTTTCTACCCCATGTGTAAAACTATGTAAGTCCTTGGCATCTTCCCATTCATTGTTGCCTTATTTCATATTATGGAAAGACATGAGACAAAGTTTTCTACCAAGATACTTGATACCATGACTGGTTTACCTTTGTTCAATATTTCCCCATACCCGAGGTGAAGAGACTGCTCCATGTTGGTCGGGCCTGAGAGAAGCGCATGCTTTCTTATTGGTGTTACACAACCAAGCTGGGGAGAAAGTTTCAAAACACCCAGTGTCTCGCCCTTTGTTTACTTCAACCCTCCATCTTTCGATGTCAACATTTGCATGTGCACATTAATCTTTAGCATAAAAAAGTTCGTCTGTGATATAAAAAAAAAAAAAAAAAAAAAAAACCATCTGAACAGCGGAACTGGTCTATAGGAATACCTGAGCCCAGTAGCACTTTATGTACTCAGGAGCAGCATCAAACTACTGACATTTCATGTATTTTCTGCAGAAGGTAAAATATCCTGGTTACGAGTAACACGTGGAATGATGCAGGATCAAGTAAGGATCTGAGAAGTTCTGTATCCCACACATCAAACTCTGAAGGTTTGGGCTTTGGTAATTTAACTGATCTGACAGATCAATACGTAGCCACAATCTCATACACACTTTGCTTCTTACCGACTCTTATGAAGAGTAGTATCTATTCAAGTCTCTCTGTTCTGGTACACTATGTCTGCCTTGGATCCATGCTATAGGCCTGAGTGGAAGTTTGTTGCTCATTAAGCGTATAGATCTTTTGGGATGCTATGCTACCACAGGTAGGATTAAATTCAGTATGAATGAAAGGAATTTGCTGTTAGCCCTTCCTTCCTGGAAATCTTAAGCAGCCCAGGAACAAACCATTACCAAGCCCTTGTCCAAATTTAGCAACAGTACACCTTGAAGACAACAGAGGGGAATGTTGTCAATCAATGCTCAGGTTAGAGAACATGGGATTTGCTTTTACTCCAGAGGCTGCTTCTCCCACTGGTGAAGTGATAGAGACCCGTACTAAGGACACAGCCGAAGTCCTTCGCACTGACAATAAGCTTCGCTCTGTACTCCAGCCAATCTGAGACTTCAGAAATCCACGCTCTTTTATCTGGCACCTTTTCTTTTCTTTTAGAAGACATTTCTAAAGATCCATTCATTTATTTGCATACATGAGTATTTTGCCTGTATGTACGCATACTATGTGCATTTTTAGACTCCTCTTCATTTTATTTTCTAGATTGGTGTTTTCACACTTTGCTTTTTTTATCAACTGGTCTCCTCGGCTCACCTTACCCCTGATCACCCAGGGACCTCTGCAGGCCACGTGGGGGCCCCCTTGCACTCTGTGGCTTTCCTAACACAGTGCTCATCTGCTTTGCTCTGTTTGGTTTTCCTGGCAAGCCCGTTGCGTTTCTCTTTTTTTCTCTTTGTGGTACATGCATCCAGGCATGTGCCAGAACATGTACCTGTGTGCGTGTGGAGGCTACAAAAGAGCTCCAGGTGTCTCCTTTATCACTTTCTACCACATCCCCCTTCGACAGTCTCTCTCACTGAACGTCTAGAGTCAGGCTGGCAGTCACCCAACCCCAGGGAAACTTCTGCTTTTGCCTCTGGCCATTTTGGAATTACAGGCATGTGTGACTGTGCCCAACTTTTTAGTATAGGTTCTGGGCATTGGAATTCAGGTTCCCGTGGGTGTGCAATAGTCTTTTTACCCACTGAGCTATTTCTCCAGTCCGACTAAGTTGCTTTTCTGTTTCTTCCATTCAACTACTATTCTTTCAACCAGAGAGTTGTCCTGGACTCATTATGTAACACTGGCGTTTGGTTTAGTTATATAAATTTTAAAAATGAGTAAGTGTATTGTTGCTATGTATCTTTACTGACAGCTACAAGGAATTACTAAAGAAAATATATCTTGTGCACTATTAGACAGTATTTCATTACTAAAACAATGGGCGTAATAAACTTCTAAAGAGAAAGCGTTAGAGTTCAGACCATGGCTTTTGGATAGATGGGAAAGAAGCACATCATGGTGGGCACACATAAGAGAAGCATGCAAGGGGGCAAAAAGCTCATCTCAGTGGTGGGATAGAGAGAATAAAATGCTGGTATCCCACTGTCCCTCTCAATGACACACTCAATGACCTTCCACCAGGCTTCATCTTTCAAAGAAACCACCACTTCCCAATAGTGCAAGCCAGGCACCCATTCTTCAACACTGACCTTTATGGAATGCTTAAGATTCATATTATAGCAAATTATGTGTGCCCCTGGTTTCCAAAGCTTCACAACCATCTCACAGATGCAGAAGTATACAGTCCCTGACACCTCAACAACTGTAGCCTCATTCAAAAGTAAAATATCTAATCCTCTTTTAAGATTCAAAACAAACTCAGCTAATTGCTTATGAAACAGTGAGAAAAGAAGCCATGCCCCCTCCCCCAGTGCACATAAGAGGCACAGAGTAATCACTCAACACTAAAAGGAAGGAATAAGGATCAGAATGGAATAAGCCCCAAACAAGACCAAAGCCCAGAAAGCCAAATAGTAAATCTCCAGACTCTGAGAACCCCAACCAATGGTCTCTGAAGTAGATGTGGGCTCCCAAGAGTGGTGGGGCCCTCCCTGCCCATGTGGCTGTGCTTCCAGACTTCACACAACCACAGATCCACAATTCGCCCTATGAGGAAGTTCTACCCCACCACACACTGCCTGACCTCAGGCTTTTCTTTAAAATCTCAGCAGGAATGATGACCCTGACTCTTGCATTCTGTATGCCTGCAAAATAGGTGTCGTGAAGATAACATCCAGGTTTGATGTCACATGAGCTGAACTCAGGTTCTCTTGAACCACAATTGTAATGGCTTCTGCTTCCTGGGTCCAAGTGTCCAGACACCATGGACATGTAGGATACCCTGATTCTCTTACCAAAAGGCTCTACCCTGGGAAGTCTCTCAAACAGTTTTGAATTTCTGCCTTTCTAAGCCTCTGGTGTTCGAGGTCTTGCTGATTCCTGAGATATACTTGACATCGTTCCTAGTAAACAGGTGGAAAACCTTTGACTTAATTTTCCTTCCTGTTAGAAAGAAAACTCTTCTAACAGTATTTCTTTTCGCATAAAACCGATGAGAGATCTGCTCTGTTCCTTGTTCCTTCTGATTATTAGTACAAATTTAGCTAAAAGTAGCATCGATATTAGAATCACAACGTCAGTGCTGAGATGGTTTGAAAAATTTTTTAACCAGATAATGTAGTTTATTACCATTAAACATTCTTTGACAGGCCTTTAAAATATGGACAAAAATCTTTGCCAAGATATTATATAGGTAACCTTCAGTAATTGTCATTGTCATGAGAGCCCTCACAAGCCTAACTCCTCCTGTCTGCCTTCCAAGTGTGATAATGGCCTTTTGAGTTCTCTTATGAATTTAGGATTTTGAGAATTTGTTTTATTTTTTCTTTAAAGAAAAACTGTCCTTATTATTTTATGGTGGCTTCTCGAAGTGTTTGTTGCAATGTTTCCCTTTTCGTCTCAAATTTATATTTTGGCTCTTCTCTTTCTTTTGATTACTTTTAGCCAAGGGCTTGTCAATCTTGTTCATTGTTTCAAAGAACCAAAATTCTTCATTGAGTCTTTGTAGTCACCAAAAGTTTTTGTTAAGTTTTATTTATAGCATTCAACAGCATCAGATAGAGCCAAATACCAATTATCTAGGCATCCTTCAATTAAATCACATGTACAACCAAGGTGGATAATTACAGACACCTGTGCTATGAGAACCTGTGTTACCAAAATATAAAGATAGTCTGAAATAGACCACATTGAAGGCATGCAATGACATATTAAAGATTGGCAACTATATTTTAATAAGAGTATTGATGCTTTATTTGAATTGTTTTGTAGCTCCTTGTAAGAAACTACAGAATAAAGCTTACATTCTAAGAATAATGTACAACTAAAGAATAATGACTTACATTAAACCAGCATATATTTTTGGTAATTTTTATGTGTAGTAAGTGAAAGCTCTTTACGTGTTTGACACGATTAGTATATTTGTGAAAGAATAGTTCCTTATATGGAGTGGGCAATTACAATTTCCTTCATCTTTTAAAATACACCATCAGTGAGAAACTGTTATATCAAATGTCAGTGTCAACTTTATCAAGTTTAGGGACATTCAGACACACAGGAAGGAGAAAATCAACCACCCAGATGCCCAGATGTTTGGCCTCCATGAAATTCCACTGAAATGAATTTTCACAAAGTCATTTTGCTGAGCTGGCTCAGAGGATATGCCTGCAATTATCCACCCATATCCCTGGGAATATGGTGAATTTTAAGCTGACATGATTCTTAAATGTGCTAAAGATGTTTGTTGTTTAAAGAGCCCATGAGTGAGTTATTCTTAAAGTAAATAAGCATTTCATTAGGGATGTTTCTATCCTCTCTTCCTTTTTTTTTTTTTTGAAAAAAAAAGCAAATCTATAAAAAATTTTTATGTCACTATGTATAAGTGGTTTTTAAAAACAAGTTGTGGATATTTTAGAATTTTTATTACATCTATTTTAAAATGTTATAAATATTAGTATTTAAGATTTTTTCTTGGCTCATAAGAAAGAGATACTCTGTTTAATGCTGTTGGATCTGCTTTTCTAAGTCTCCTTCAGGAAGAGAAAACTTTAGTTGAGCCATGAGTTTGGAAAGATATGAGCTTGCTGTGCCCATTACATGGGAAGAATGCATTCTTCAGATCCCGCCATCTCTTCTATTTCGTCTTTAGGGTCAAGAGCATACTTTAACTCTGCAAGTATTCTTTCACATAAATGCATTTTTAAAAAGTATTAAAATGCTGGAATGAACAAATAAATGGGTCTCAAACAGAGCTCTGTCAACATAGGTCTGAAATCGTCTTTCATATACAGGAGCTGTTAATTACCCGAGAATGCTCTTGAAGATCTGGGGTCTCCTGATGTTGGGGATGATAATGAGACTCTTGGCATCAGCAGGTTAGGAATGAAATCTTAGCCTTGCCTGGATTCTCTTGGATTCTCAAAGCTTAGCTTTAGTTTGAGTAAGATGTTTAGGTGATCATAAGTATGTTAAGGGCAGAAGACTCATTTAGGTCATTTAAAATAGGCTAAACTATTAAAAAAAAAACCCATTTGTCCTTGGTATCGGAAAGCTTTAGCTCTTTAACCACTCTTCCCTGCATTGTCATGGAATATTTCTTTATTCTTTGGTTTTTCTAACACCCTATTGAAAATTTCATATCATATATCTTTAATCTTACATTCAGTTGAGACAATATTAACTATAAGCACTTTTCTCTTTCCATCTGTATCTTGTTTTTATATTTTTATTTTTAAGGCTTAAAATGAATGCATTCTGTTCAAGCCACTGAATCTGTAGTTTAGGCTATAAATGATCCTAAAGTTGGAAATAAATGATATAGTAATGGCTTTTGTGATTCAAAAGTGGTTTATAATTACACATAAAACACATATGTGTGTGTGCACCATAGGCTTACTCATACATGCATGGTTTCAGGAGGCGAGGGCCTAAAAAAGCCACTGTTTCCACCCTGTGGATCATATCTGCTTTTTCTACCTTGATGTGGAGAGTTTTGATTCTTCTCCAACAGCCTTTGATAGGTGCCAAAGATAGAGTCAGCAGCACGGTTCCAATTCTCTTCATAATTGGAAATTTGTGTATCTGGTTTCATCTCTTGCATACCAATGTGTGTTAGTTATGTTGATGGGTATGCACATCTCAACCCTAAGCTTTGTGGTCAGTGCTCTGAAAGAACCACACATAATTCTTGTAGGGGGCATTTAAGGTGTTTTTGTTTGTTTGTTTGTTTGTTTTTTAAGTTCTGGACTTTGGGGATTCTTTCTTGTGATGGCAGCCTCAGTAATAGGTGCTGATTGAGCGGTAGATTAGTTCACTGACAGGTTAAAATAATTAGTTTTGTGTTTGCTAATAAGTTCCAGGAAACACAGCTTTCTTGGACTCAAACAAATAACCAGTTATCTCTGATGCAATTGTCTCTATACAGATGAAGCTCATCCTTAAACCTTGCTTGGGGCTGTAATTTTACAGGCAGCACTTTTGTGTTCGAAAGCCTTTGTGCAGAATTCTCCTTTGTTTCTTGATTTAATTGCTTGATGTGATTATGAGGCACTGAACAAAGCAGGATTCAAACTCAAGGAAGATTTTGTATGAGTGCTTACTTGATCAACAACGACTTGGCTTTTGTTTTATCATTTATTATTGTCATAATGATGATAAAGATAATGATGATGATGATGATGATGATGACAGTGTGTGTGTGTGTGTGTGTGTGTGTGTGTGTGTGTTACATGAGTGTGTTGTGAGTAGGTATGTTCATGCCACAGTGTCTATGTGGAGGTCAGAAGACAATTCTGTGAGGTTGGTTTTCTTCTTCAAACTTTATGCATGTTTCTGGGATCAAACTCAAGCAATGAGGCTTAGGCAAGTGCTTTTACTCAGCTCTCTATTTAAAAAAAAAGTGTTAGTGTTTAAGAGAGGTTGAAAGTTGTTTATGTGTGCCTGTCTCAGAAAAGTTAAAATCACATAGCAAAATCAGCCCAAATGGGAAATGGGAGCTCTTGAGCATCTTTCACTTCTAGTTTTTTTTTTTCAACAAATGAGACAGACTCTAGACTTCCTATATAGAAAGAACAATTCAGAGATAATGTGCCCATGGAGTTTATTGGTTAAAGATAGGTGAGGAGAGTAGGTAAAATTGAAAGTTTCTGTATCTGCCATGCTCCTAAGAACAGGGGTGTTGGAGATTGAGTGTCTAGGAATCAGTCATCTGAACCAGATTCCACCCTGATTCTACTACACAATGTGAGTTTGTGAATCTGTGGTCAACAAAATAAATGTCTTCTTAAATATATTTAATATTTTTCTTTCTCTTCTTTTTTTTGTCCTTTCTTATCTTTCTCCCATATACTTCCTAATACAAAGGAAAATAGGGTTCTCCTTTGAGTTCCAGCTTTGCTAATAAAAGAATTTATAAACATACTTGTAAGGAAGGAAACTCAATACTTTTATTCCAGTTTGAGAAAAAACAATAACAAAAGTAAACAAATGAAAAAGGCAGAGATGCTGTGTACCCAGGCATATGCCAGGAGGAGGGAGAAGGAGAGAGAGTCATGGCTTTGAAGTTTGGCACCTAGATCAGGAAAACCAAATCCCAGAAAAGGCTTGTTTAGGGTTTTGACTAGTATCTGAAAAGAGATGAACTTGTTTAGCCCTGGCTGCAGATATGGGTTCAGAGGGCACCAGTTCCAGATGCTGGTGTCTCAAGAATAAGGCCTTGTGGTTAGAAATAGAAATAAAGATGATGTTTATTAAAGGAAAATCACTTCTTTTGAAGTGAAGAGTAGAAGAGAACTAATGGGCTTCAGAAACCATAAAACCAGCATCAGGCCAGGTATGCATATTCTCTATAGGACCTTTACATAGCATCTCCCTGTCCTCTATTTCTTGGCCTTTTTCTCAGGAAGATTGTGGGAGAATTTTCCTACAATTGGATCAGAGGCAATGTTAGAAAAATCATAAAAAATCTTAACATTTAAAATCTCAGTGCAAATAATAATGTCATGAATACATCTGACTACACATTGAAAACTACTGTGCTTATATTCTAGGGTGACTTGCTTTATTGACCTCACAGAATTCTGGTAGCACACACATCTGTTTAACTTCATCTTAGATGGCTACATTTTAATACATTTTAATACACATCAGACACAAAATACTGGACAGAAGTGGAAAGCTGTATGGGATGGAGAACAGCCAGTGGCTGTAGGCAGAGCCTTTGTCAAGTCCTAAGGCCACAAAGGATCAGGGTTGAATGACATTATAAGAATTTGGGAGACAAAAGGAATGAATCAGAAGATACCAAATAAATTTTTAGGAAACATAGGCCTGGAGATGTATGTGACATAAGTGTCTTAACTATGTTCACTACTGTATAAGACATTGTAAAGTATACACAGCTTTCACACAAGATAGTCTTATGTTTTTTTTCTTTTTAAAAATTATTGTTTTACGTATTTTTATATCCTGCTCTCTGTCTTGTTCTTGCTCAACCCCCACAACCCTTCATCTATCCCTCTCCCCTTCTCCTCTGAGTGGGTAGCCTTCTGCCGCGTGTATTCCTTCTACCCTACACACCAAGTCTCTGCAAGGCTAGGGGCTTCCTCTTCCACTGAGGCCAGCAGACAGGGCAGACCCACCCGCTAGAAGAACAAATCTCTGATACAGGCAAGAGCATTTGGGGATAGCTCCCATTCTAGTTGTTTGGGACCCATATGAACACCAAGCTGTACATCTGCTACATATGTGTGAGGACACCTAGATACAGCCTGTGTATGTTCTTTGATTGATAGTTCACACATTAAGAGCTCCAAGGGTCCAGGTTAGTGAACTCTATTGGTCTTCCTGTGGAGTTCCTATCCCCTTTGGGGTCCGCCATACTTCATCCTATTGTTTCATAAGAGTCCCCAAGCACCATCCACTGTTTGGCTGTGGGTGTCTGTATCTGTCTGACTCAGCTCCTGAGTGGAGCCTCTAAGGGGTCAGCCATGCTAAACTCCCGTCTGCAAGGATAACAGAGTATCATTAATAGTGTCATAGATTAGTGCTTACTCATGGGATGGGTCTTAAGCCAGGCTGGTTACTGGTTGGCCATTTTCTCAGTTTCTGCTCTATCCCTCATGCTGGAATTACTGGTAGATAGAATAAAATTTGGGTTGAAAGTTTTGTGGGTGGGTTGGTGTCTCTATCACTCCACTGGGGATCCTGCCTGGCTTACATATAGGAGGTGGCCACTTCAGGCTCTATATCCCCAGTGTAGTGAGTCACAGAGAAGGTCACCCTCATTGATTCTTGGTCATCTCCCTTATCCCAGCTCTCTGTCTTCTCCTGGAGATGCCCTCCATCTCCTCATTCCAGTTAGTTGCAGATTTCCATTCTTGTTTCATAGTCTGGCTTGTGAACGTGTCCTAGTTCCCGTCTGGATTCTGCCATGGGCTATGTGATGTTCTGGTGGAGAGCAAAACACAAACTCTGTGCTTGTAAAACATCTGCAACTTGGCTCAGATAGGAAGTAAAGGGAATTGTGAAGAACAATATGAGTTCAGGTCTATGTCTATCTGGGAGATTTTGTGTCAGCTTAGGAGGCTCTGCATGTTCTCTTAACCCTGAAGGAGCTGCTAACAAAAAGGTAGCATTGAGTGTCCCATGAATACATACTTGATCTGCATATGGGAAAATCCAGTGAAAACAGAAGGATTGCAAAGTCGAATAAGGCAATGCATTTCTATCTATGTAGGCAAGACTTTGAGGGATCACCCATTTCTACACTCTTCTCTCTGAGATTTACATCCCAGCCTAAGCTGTTCTTTCTCTTATTCATAATGTTCAGTTTGAGCCTGCGTTCTAGTTCCAAGCAGAGCTTGGGAGCTGGTCCACAGTAGTCCCATCCCCAGTATCAGCAGAAGCAGTAGGAAGTTTCAAGAATGCACAGTGGTTTTGTAACCCCATTAGTTCCCCTGCTAGGCAGTACCTAGGATTGAATCTGCTTCTCCTTGAAAACATCCCACTGCTTCTGTTTTTACTGGGAATGGAGTTTTCTCCTGAACGAAAAACACGTGGAGGCCTTTGCAGCACAGGTACCAGAGAGGTGAGCTGCTCTTGAAGCCAGTCCTCCTTGTCCTTTTGTTCTTTGTAATGTAAAGGACCTTATCTGTTGCTGGTGTGGGTTCCTCTGGACTATATATACCTGTGTCATTAATGAGATGTTGCTTTGGCTTCTCTTTTGATCCTAAGTTTACTTATCTGATATTTAGTTGACTTTTTCTTCATGGGCTCAGTGAAAAAGATGCCTTTGAAGTGAGAAATGAAGAAGAAAAGTGAAAATTAAGAGCCTTCCTTCCTTCTTTTCTTCCTTCCTTCCTCTTTCTTTCTTTCTTTCTTTCTTTCTTTCTTTCTTTCTTTCTTTCTTCCTTCCTTTGCTTCCTTTCTTCTTCTTCTTCCTCTTCCTCCTCCTCCCTTTTCTCCTCCTCCTCCTCCTCCTCCCTTCTCTCCTCCTCCTCCTTCTCCCTTTTCTCCTCTTCCTCCTCCTCCTTTTCCTCTTCTTCTTCTTCTCCTCCTTCTTCTTCTTTTTCTCCTCCTTTTCTCCCTCCCTCCCTCTTCCTCCCTCTCTCTCCATAAAAGTATAGACATCTAATGCCTTTCTTCATGAGTCCTATTTAATTTTTTTTCTGCAAATACAGTGTGATCTGTGTATAACAGAATTCGGCAAGGTAATGCAGTCAGCTGACTAGCATCAGGAAGGAAGACAAAGGTCTTCTATACTCAGTCATTCCTTAGAAGACTGTAGATGCTGATCTATCACAGGCATCTTATAGCTCCTCCTAAAGAATCAGGGGTCCTCAAAGATGCACAGTGGGTGTATGAACCTGCTGGTGGGTGTGACCATAGGGTCCTGTGACTGAATAGCATGGATGAACTTCTGATTTTTGTAGACTACAGGTAGCAGAACAGCAAGCATAGATCTGGTTTGCTTTTGATGACCACATTATTTAGCTGGGTGATTAAAATATAGTGACATTCAGTAAGTAATTTGCATGTTTGTGTCAATACACTTGTTTAATTAAAAATGAAGATTTTAGACAAGTCTGTAGGGAATATTTTCAATTAGAAAGCTTTAATTATTTTCAAATAAAAGCCACTTACCTAGGTGATGTTGAAGACTGTTCTCGTAGAATGCTTCCTCAAAGTGCTACAAGGTTCTCTAAAAAGATTATTTGGATGGCCTAATAGATTAAAATACATTCTAGGGGAGAGGTTTTCTTTGATTGAGACCATCAGTGAATGGCAACCAAAGACAAGCCTGCATGCCCAGAGTTTACATTTACAGTTAGAGGACCTGAGGAAATGTCTCTTGCATGGTTACTTTATAATGCTTATGATCTAAATTATGGAATCTGCTTGTAATGTTATTTTTGACTCACTCACTGGTGAAGAGATATTAATAGGACAGGAATGGGGCTGTGGAAAGAGTTGGTTGCTTTTACCACCCACTTGGTCTGAGAACATCAAAAAAAATTACATATGGACGCCTTGAAAACTAATGGCTGTGCCCACCAGTCACAGGCGCTGGAAAGACAGGAAGAAAAGTTAGTTTCAATCCCAGAATAATGAAAAATAAACTAGCTCAGCCGAGCCACATCAGGTAAGAAGGAAGTAAAGCCTAGGCAATGTGGAGAAGATTGGAAGAGTTTGCCATGCAATGTGAGAGTGCACCTCCCCCCACCCCACTATAAGATAGTTCCCACTGTGCTTTGAGTCAGTCATGTCTGATTCCTGGCAGGAACTTGTCCACTGGCTCCTGTCTTCATTGTGAAATTGGAGGGTCCCTTTGGCTTATACTTGCTCTATGCATACTCTGCGTTTACCATGAGTCATCATCATTTACAAAAGTAAATGCTGCTTTTCATTGTTCAGCTAAACTGCTTTGCTGTACAGACAGACCTGTCAACCCACACTAGACGACACTCTGATATTTTAACAGAGTTAAGGCATTTATTGTAATAAAATAAGAACCATCTGTTGCCATCATCCCTGTTGTGGCAGTCACCCTGGGGAGAAGCTTGGGGATATGTGTGGCTGTGCCAGGGGGTTACAGACGATTTGGTTCAGATACTATTTGGAGGCTTACCTGTCCTGGCTGGGCATCTGAATTCTGTATAAAGAGTACACAAACAGGGGAGTTGGAGAGATCTGAGGAAGCAGGTCTGGCCACTAGGTGTTAAGAGATCTGTTTCCATTTAATAATCCCCTCTTGTCCCCAATCAGTCCCCTGAGGCCTGTTTGCATTGTTTATTTGTCATGCCTCTTTAATAGAAAGGTTGCCTGTGAAAGTGTTATCTGGTCAGAGACAATGATTATAACCTGAATTCTTATTCACTTGAGGAGATGTGTCTGTTGTTTTAGCAGAAAAGTTTTCCTATCTTTGTGGTAGAAAATTGTTTTTGGCTTGTCACCCTTAGAATTTGTGCTTCCCATTGGCTCACAACTTATCAGCTTTGCTTTCTAGAGATAGGCCCTCACACTTAGAAATGCATACATTTGAAATCCAGGTCATGGTTGTAGTTGTGATAATGTGAGAGGGGGAAGGTCAGGAAACCCAGTTTTTATATTGTTTTCAGAGAAAAACACCAACCAGATGTTTGGAGAATCTGATGGCTCGGGGGTGGTGGGGAGTCTTGTTTCAAGACACAAAAACCAGTAAAAATTCATTTCTTGTTCTTTGTAAAATGAATTTACCAGTCACAATGCAAGACCAGGGCACGCACACACACTACTCTCAATATCTCAGTGTGAGTTGTCAAGTATCTGTGGCTTGATAGAAGGGCAGAATGACCAGGGTCTGGCTCCCTTATATGTACATGTTTAAGGAACACTGACTAGATGAGCTTTATGCCCCACAGTATTATGTCTATAATGCAAGACATCTGTTGAACGAGTGTATATCGAGGACTCTGAAAGCTCATAAGATATTTTGCTTACTGGCACCAAACAGAAGGACGAACCAAACAGATCCTCATCAGACCTACTTGTAGCTTGCACTCTTCTTGCTTGTACCCTTTCTGGTTCCCAAATAAAGGCAGAATTCCATAATCATGTGGCATAGCAGCCCACTGGCCATTTCTCTGGACTCTGGCCAAGCATCTTATGCACCAACAGTACTAGAATTTTTCATCCTCCTCTGGTGGCTTAGCAAGTGACAGAAAAAGCACCCAGATGTAAACAACACACTGAGCCAGCAGGAAGGCTGGAAAGGGGCCAGCCAGGCCCTCCTGGACAACACTGCATGGTATAAGGGACCTGGCACAATCATTCAGCCCCTCACCCTCCTGGCCAACACAATGGATACTGTACATGCTAATTACAAGGGGCCTGTTAAAATTAAGATTCCATTTTGGATCAGACTTGACACATCAAATATCCTGACAAAGTTTTTTTCCAAGGGCACCAAGCAAGGGACTGAGCTATTAATCAAAGGTAGGCCAGTCTGTCACACCTGCTTTGCTCTGAAGTTCTCATGCATATGAGGAAGCACAGCTGAGGGGAAAGCCAGACTTTTAAAAAAGCATTATTACTCCTTGAATTGGACAAGATGGGATATAGTACCTTGGGCATTTATTGAAGTCCAGTCAGCAAGCACATACTGGCTGGGTCAATGATCAGAGGTCTGTAATAGAATTCTTTTCTATCTGTCTGTCTGTCTATCTATCTATCTATCTACCTTCCTACCTACCTATCTATCAATCATCTATTTTTCTGTGTATAAATAGGTAATTTTATATGTATGTGGAATTTTAATACATAAGATATTAATGTATTATCACTCAGATGAATTCATATGCAATGTCAGTCAGAGAAGTTTGAGCTTTATATTCCTAGACTTTCTTTGCACTTAGAATTAAACAATAGCTATTTGTTAAGGTCAATATTCTTACTATGTATTTTGATCATGTTATCCTATATTACCAAACTCTTCCCATATCTAACCATTTCAACCTTACATTTCTACACATCTAGCTTCAAGTTTTCTTCTTTGACCCCAAGGACAGTTACTGTGACCAGCTGCCCTCCTCACTTGCCAGGCATCTGTTTTGTGCATCAGAAACCTTGTTTTTCCTACCTCTTTCTTCTTTAAATTAGTAGGTTAAAAAGAACCCATTTCTGAGGCCTAGATGACCTTACCATGATGTCATCATGGAGGGCTCTACCTGAGATTTCGAGGACTCTCCTGCTGGAAAGCAAGCTGGATGAAGGCCAGGGGACAGCCTTTTATTGATTGTGGACTGAAGCTTTCAAGAGCTATTTGGCATCTCCTCCTTTCCTTGGAATTCTCACTCTTCAAAACCAACAGATTTGGCAAAGCACTTTTAAGGTTAAGTCTATTACTGTACAGCTGTGTGCCTTTTAAACCCCACCCTGAATATTTTAAAAAGTGTGTTATGTTTTGGGAAAAAGAAAAATGAAATTTCCAACCCTGGAATAATATAGATCTCAATACTTTTTCATAAGCTTGAGTTTGTTCTCTTCTTTCTCACTTACAACCACCCAATATAAAGAAGTAGAGACAGAAATTGATATTTCCAGTTCCTGATCTCTTTGCTCTCCCTCTAGGTCTCTTCTCTAGACTAAGTGTACCACTCCAGCTGTGTAGCTGTCTTTATATGTCCCTAAGCTAGTGAAGTAGATTAGACTCCTCCACCCCTTTCTTGACTCCTTGGATTTTATGAGGCATGTTCCATATTGGAGTTTATGTTTTGGTCATAACAAAACTTAGTCCAGAGTTTCAATGATCATGAATTCTATCTGCTTTGGTAAAGGCTCCAACATTTTCTTGCATGTAGAGTATGACTGTACTTAAGTATGGCCACAAAGTATCTTGGTACAAGGCCATTGAGACTTTCAGCTTTGCACTATGGGCAAGGTGACAAACTGTTTGCCCTCTGCAGTCTTTATTTTGGTGCATGTGAAGTGGAGGTGGGTCCTATCCTGCTTACTTGCAGTCAGTCACACAGAAAGTAAGTTGATTTGCCTGGTCAGTCTCATGACACTCTTCTCTGAAGCTTTGGATCAGCATAGACAAAGATCTTTGTCATAAATAGAAGGAATGATTGCCCACTGACACTGTGGACAGTAGGTAAAGTACTAGAAAGAGAATGGCCTGAACAAGACTAGAGCTCTGTGGTCCAGGTCCTGAATCTCACTAGTCTGTGAGACCAAGGCATGCTTCACATTCTTTGTTCATCCTGCCCAGCAAACTGAGCAATAGGAGCAATAGAGACGAAGTTACTTAGTAACGAAGCGTTCTTAGTAAGGAGTCTAATCTCTTTGCAACTTAACTCAGCAACACAATCCTCATTAAGGTAAAAAAAAAAAAAAAAAAAAAAAAAAAAAACTATGTTACAAGGGAAAACTTAAAATGTTAAGTATCTAAATTTTACCAATCTGACACTTGAAAATGCACTGGACTTTCAGAAGTTACCACTTTGGGTCTCTGGATGCCCCCTCACTTATGTTTAGTGATGTGCTACTTGACAGTTTATTTTATTTTTAGCTTATAGAAATAGACACTCCAAAATGAACTTCTATGCACTTTAACCAGAGTCCCCAGGTTCTTTTTAAATTTTCTTTTAGCAATCAGTCTTCGTGGAGAATATCTGGGGAAAACATTTCATTTTTGGTTGAGCGTTTCCATAACAACAGTGATACCCAGTTTTTATATACCAAGTCTACATTGCATTGATTCTAGGACCAGATCTGACTTGACCAAACATTATTATTAATGCCAAACATATTTTGAGCATTGGAACTTTAGAGAGTGAAGGATCTTTTCAAGCATCTAGTGGTTGGCTTTTGGAGTCCCTGTTGGGAAAAGGACTGGGTGCCCTTGAGCTTTTAGCTTCTGGATGCTGACATGATAGTAACATGGTTGTGTGTCTCCTTGGTAGCTCCAGAACTGGCTGTACTATGTGAACTGCTTGCTCCCTGGACCATGGAGATATGTGTGGAAGGAGGTGTTTTTGTTTTTATCCTCAGAGTTTCCAAGAGTTTTCATTTGTCCACAGTTAAACTCTGTATGTTTAGATAAAGTGGACAAAGCATCAGGATAAAGCAGCAACATACCTAGCGTAATCAGCATCCCTTAGAGGAGCACGTTACTGGAATCACCTTTGCCTTAAGCTAAGCTTTGGTTTTCCTGAATGGCATTTACTGAGCAGTGTGGTTTATGTGCTTTGTGGGGACTTTTCAACTTGTTACCTCATAAAGCTTCTAAAAGTAGTATAAACTAAACCCAAATGCCTAGGAAGACTTTGATTCCCACCAGGACTTGCCTCAGGACTGCAGACTTTACAGAACTACCTAGAATGATCCCTGTAGACCCATGTTGGGTGTTTGTGACTTCACAACGTTAAAGATGGAATTCAGTCTCTGGCTGTTTACCTGGTCTAAATTCTGAGGTCACAGTGAGGCAACCATGAGCAAGGCTGGATAAAGAGACAGCTCTTCCCAAAAGCAAGTTGGTGAGTAAAACCTTTTGGCGCCTCAGTAATATCCCAGCCTTTTTCTTGCATCCAGATGCACAGACATTTATGGTTTGTAGATTATGTGTGTGTGTGTGTGTGTGTGTGTGTGTGTGCACGTGCGCACGCGCGCGCATTTCTATAGGAGAGTAATTTAAGGAGGCATGCCATCCTTGAATGTGTGGCACCTTGCTATAGTCCGCTTCTTGTTTACTATGAATTGATAAACATCCACATATTTAGTTTCTCTTTTTACATCATTGATCCCACGTCTGTAGATTCAGGATTTAGAAGTCAGAAACAGTATTTTAAGCCCCCTAGCAGGTCTAATGCTGAAACAGAGACTCTTTGTATACGTCATGTCCAGTAGAAATATTACATGATTTGAAAGAGCAACAGCTTTTTCATGTAGACCTGGTACTGCTTCTGAAGGTAAGACTCAAACACAAACTTACACAGAGCTGGTACTGGTGATTTCTGAGCTCTCATGACTCATAAGCACACCATATCTGTTTGTTTTTATTTAATTTTGCAAGTTTTATATAGAGTTCCCATAAATAAAACAATGTGCTCTGAGAGAGAGCAAGGGCATGCAGACAAAAGCAGCTGAGCCTAACATAGTGCCCAGTACTCTAGATTTCAGTCTTCTTAGGAACCTTGAGTTTTATATTAGAAAGAGATTACTGGGCTCAAAAGTGTTAACAAAATGTATGTTTCTTTTCTGCTTATCTTGAAGATTGCTTTTGTGTAGCTCCCTTTCTTTGTCATAGTCACAAAAGATTCAGTGATTCTGCCCAGGGCTGATAGCATGTAGCCACATTTGAGAGCCTTTCTGCCCAGGGCTGGCAGAGCTCTGTCAATTACCAGCTCTGTATGGGGAAGAAGAGACTTTGAAACATATTGATGGCATGTATTTATGAGATAACACGCAAAGTTGTTATACTTGGATATTTGTAGTTTAATAACCAGCACTTTTGAAAATTGTTTCCATCCTTTTTCCTGGGGAAATTTCAGTCTCTGTTAAGAGCAACCTGATGGAAACTGTAAATACCTATCTTTATGTATTTTTATTTCACTGCCATTAACTATTTACAGTAATATTTAGACCCTACTTCTATGTTTATTCAATAACAAATATGGCTGATATATGAGTATCACAAAGCAGACTTAGGGGTTTATAAAAATTAGAGGATACACATTTGGGAGTGGTGGAGAAATAGAAAGTACATCTGGAATAAATGAGGGAAGAATGTGATGAATATGATCAAAATGAATGTATATACATATATGAAATTATCAAATAATAAAATAATGTATCAAAAGTAAATATATTCAAAGGAAAATCTGAACCCTGAAAGGGGACAATTAGGGATGATCTAAGGAGACATAGCTTCTCTTGAAGACGGGCGGGATATCTGAGAAGTCAATAGTCTCAACAACATCATCTTCTAAATCATATATAACATTTAAAAATCAGTGAGAGGCTGGTTTAACAGCCCATCAGTAGATACTTTATGCGGGGAAAGTTTCAGGCAAGGGGACATTTGGATTAAATTAAAAGTGAGGTAACTGGATGAAGGCACATTGGTACAATCAATTAATTTAGCAGCAGCCAGTAACACAGCAAATCAATTATTTTGGGCCATGCAAGCGCATTAGCTACTTTTCTTTGCTTCACCATGACAGCATACTCCTAAGAGAGACTTAAGGGAGAAAAGGTTTACTTTTACCCAGCAGTTTAAATAAATACCGCATCAGAGAAAGCATGGCAGTGGAAGCTTGCAGCAAGGTTTTCTCCCCACATCTCTTTGAACTAGGATGCAGATAGCCAGGAGGGAAAAAGGCCAGCCTCTAATCCTTAAATCCCACCCTAATGGTTGTCAGACAGGCCTCCAGTCTGTTAGGTTCTACAGTCTTCAAAAGCAGCACTACCAGCTGGAAATTAAGTGTTTGGTCACATGAGCTTGTGGGGATATTACACATTCAGACCATAACATTTAATTTAGCACACAAATTTGTAGTTGTGGTATGTGAAACTTTTGGCCTCAGCAGGGTTACCTGGTCTTTTGTTTGTGGACCACGAAGGTTTGCTGATGGCCGTAGCTGATTAGGAGATGTGCCTTATGAGAACCAGCGAGATCCGATGAAGCATCATTGATCTCAGGTATCAGAAAAGCAGAATAAGCGAGGCAGCCTTAGGGCTCCAGGGTTCAAACACAAAAATGGCAATGATGTATTGATTGTAAGTTATTTACGTAAGTTATTTCAAAGCAGAGATAATCAGAGCAAGTAAAACTATGAGACTTAGCTAAATGATCCGTAAGAGGCTTGACCAAAACCAAAACCAAGCAAACAACAAACTAAAACACAAGTTAGTTGAACAATATATCAAGAAATAAGTATAAATGGCATGTCCCAGTTGGTCCGAACAAAGTAGAGTTAGGGGCAAATGCCCTTAGAGATGATTAAAGAGGGGAAATCTTAAAATAGCAAAACACAATCTGTATGATTGTGGAATCACCAATAATGATGACTTTATTTGCGGAGACTCAAAAAAGTGAAAAAAACAAGAGAGAAGCAGACAAATCAAAAATGATGGTGGAGATGATTAACATTCTGTTCTCAATAGATGACAGAAGGAAGAAAACCATGAAACCCCACATACCTGGACTTGAGCAACATACGTGTAAGTAACTCAAGGGGTAAATGACAAAAACTAGGAGATTAGAAAACATTTAACTGTATCCAAACAAATGTAGCAATGCCAGTGTTTAGGTAGAAATGTGCCACTTTAAAGACTGACAGTAGTAAAAGAACGTGAACTTAAAATTGCTCTATATTTCCACTTAACAGTCTAGGAAAAAAAGATATTAACTAAACCCAACCTAATAAAATTCAGAGACTAATAAAGAACTAAGTAAGACAGTGATAACAGGAACAAAAGCTAACTAAAAAGGCTATTCTTCAGAAAGTAATACAATGTATAAATTTTTAACAAAAATAAATAAAAATGATCAATTTTTGAAATAACCAAGGAGGAATCATTACCATCTCCATGTGATTCTATACGGGGAAACTGTAAACAAAGTTACTCCAATAAATTTGTTAGCTATACAAAAAGTAGTACTTGATGTCAATTTATTTGGACTAAAAAATGCATCATAGCTTAGTGAAGTTTAATGTGTGTGTGTGTGTGTGTGTGTGTGTGTGTGTGTGTGTGTGTGTGTATTACCACAGGAGAATAAATTAAGGTGGCATTCCCTCCCTGAATGGGTGTGGCACCTGTCATAATTTGCTTCATGTCTACTATGAGTTGATAAACTTTCACACACTTAGTTTCTCTTTTCACATGCTTCCCCATCATAACCCCAGCCCTAATCCCACCTAAGCACACAATCTTGTCTTCCTACTCACCCCCCTCACTACATGTCCACCTACACACTCCAGCCACCTAGATGCTCAGCTTCACCTCATTCCTAAGGTGATGGACCCACCTGGACTGTGAACAGAACCAACAAAGCCATGGCTTGTAGACCAAAGTAAATAATTCTTAAAGACAATTTTGTCAGAGCTACGAGAAAACCACCATAACACATGGGTAATAAATATTTTAAACTTTTGTTCTAGAAGTTATTTAAGCTCATCAAAGAACCTTGCTGCAAAGATACTTCAAGGCACAGTAGTAAAACTGTAAGAACCACACAAGTTTATATAAGCTTTCTGAATATACAGAACGAAAAGTACTTTCCAACATGATATGTGTCCACACACCTCTAGCAGCAAAGCAGGACAAAACCATTCCCTCAAAGAACTGTAGGCCAGAATTGCTCATTAGCATAGTCTCAAAAGTCTAAATATGCTAAATGATAGAGTGAATGTTATCAAGTGTAATAGGTCCCAGGAATGCAAGATTGTCAAGAGTGAAATACATCTCTGTAAATGTCATGTTAGCAGACTATAAAAGAAAGCTACATGAACATTTTAATAAATGCAAGCAAATTAAAAGCTCATTTGTGGTTTGTAAACTTTCAGCAAGTTCAAGAAAAGATTTTCAGAGGACTTCCTGGTTTGACAAGGGCCTAGTGAGAAAGCCACACCCCCCTTCATAGCAAGCTAATGTGCTTTTCATCTGGAACCAGGAACAGGACAATGTGCTCTTTGTGACTGCAGGTCAGCATTGTTCTATGTTTTCTGGTCAGGGTAATCAAACTTGATATAATAAAATGAACATAGATTGGAAAGGAAGAAACAGCGTCTTTGTTTTCATTTCATAATTGTTTATAACAAAATAAATTAAAAAACCAAGAAATGAATGACTGCAATGAAGTCATAAGATACAAAACAAAAAGTTAATTGAATCTCTACATTGTTGATCAACAAGGTGGAGAGAGATATGACCTTTATATTAAGATCAAAAATTAATATAAAATATTCAGAAGCATCTTATACAGAAATCATCCAGGTATGTAAGTAAAATCAAAGAAGGATGAACTAAGTGGAAATCTGTGCCACTTTTTAAATCACAGACACTCAAATTTATCAAGGACTGAAATGGCCAAAAGTGGGTGTTTTAGCATCATAACAACCACAACCCAAATCCCAATGGGCTGCTTCTGAAAAATAAAACTTTGGTGGAAATGCAAAGAGCTCAAATAGTTTATAGCAATTAATAAAGTCAAAGGCCACTTTGCCTGATTTGATGACTTATCCCAAGATTGGGAGCAGCAGAGACATGTGCTCTAGTGCATAAGATTCTGTTGTTCCCTCAGAATGGACACTCACATGGAAGGTAACTTGAATTATGATAAAAATTTTAAAGAAGCTAAAAGAATAGAGGAATATATTTTTAATTGGGGGTAGATTTTCAGAATGTAGAAAGCTCATTTTTTACCACTACATTTTCTTGTACATGTGAACAAATTAATCTTTATATGGAAATCCCTCAACACTTGTAGGAGAAAAACCATTTGGGACATATCCTGGCCATCTCATTAAAGCCAGGTATTTACCTTGTGAGAAACAGATTAGGACACTAAATCACACTACATTATTTAGAAAATAGAAAGGCTAGTCAGAGATTGGCAGAGAACATTCATAATGCTTCTATTAGACAAAGGATTTATATACAAATTACATCAAAAGCCCAGTGAGTAGCTTATACCCCCATCTTCTTAAAAAAGACTGTGTGTCCCACAAAAATCTGAGAAGGTTCTCAGAAAGAATAGTATGACTTAAATTCACAGAATGGTAGCACTTATTGAAATTTAAAAAAAAAAAAAAAAAAAGCAAAAACAAACCACCACACCTATGGTTGAGGTGGTTGTCGAAGCCTTGAACTCTCACACATTATAAGGCAGGGTTAATGACTTTAGAAACTGATAGTTTATAGCAAGGTAAGATTGTACCTGCTATATGGTTATGATGCTCCGCTGATATTTACCCAAGTGGTATAAACACATCTGTCTACAAAAAGACTTAGAAGCATTTTTAGCGCTTTCACTTGTAATTGCGAAGCTCTAAATGGGCATAACCACTGGCAGGGTGTTTATGGTGCAGCGGGCTATGACTCCTGCTGGCAATCTCATGACAAAGGGAGTTCTGAGAAACATCTGCTAATGAAAGAACTTGGCCATGGTAGATCACAGGTTGCCTTTACTCTTTCAGTGAAGCTGAAGAGCTCGCCATTGTGTGGAAGGAAAGAAGAGTAGTGAACCCATTTGGACAGAAGGCTGCAGTGGTCTGGATATAAATGGAGACACCCTAACTGCTTTGGTTGCCAGAAAACGCCCAGGCTTTGACCCTAGAGTTGTGAACTTCACATGGAAAGGACTTTGCTCTGTGATTTCAGTTAGGATGGAGAAGTTCATCTAGCATCCCAGATGATGTGGGTGAGCTCCAAGTGTAGGTACACGCGTCCAGATGTGAACAGAGGAGGAGACAAAACCACAGTGGAGAGAGGCTGATGTGACTCAAGGAACCTAGCAGGGCCAGGATGGTGTTGATGAGGCTGGAAGAGGAATTAGCTCCACAGGGGTATAAAGAGAGCTAGGCCTTGCATCACTGTGGCTTTGCCTGTGTGTCCACTGTGGACGCTAAGTTGCTCTAGCTGTAAGGTACCTGTGCTGTTTAAGCCGAGGACCACAGTAACTTGTTACAGCTGCTCCAGGGGATGAGGAAGATTGGCATGGCAGGTTCATGACCATCTGTGTACCAAAACATCCAACCATAGCTTCAAGGTCAGTGCACGTGACTGCATGAAAATCTCACTATCATTTAAGAAAAATCTCAAAAAACAACAACGTAAATGAGTAAAAACATCTATTCCATACTTAGATTAAAAAAAAAGAGGGGGGTGTGTTTCCTTTCTCACTCCCTTTACAAAACAAAAGGCTCAAGTATTTGATACTTTCTCCAGGAGATTTAAATACAGTATTTCTGGCTCAGTGCATATTTGTTAAGTAAAAGAAATCCTCAGCTGCCCCCATCAAATGTGAATTTTCAGACCATCGCAGTTGGAGTCAGTCAGGTTGCTTGATGTTGTCTTTCATTGTTTCAGCTACATGGTACTCCGGGCTCCCTCTGTCTTTGCTTTACTCATCAAGTTCCACACAGCAGGGAAGAACTTCTACTTCTCTTCCCGCCACACATTTAGGACTCAGTAACACTTTTGTAACTGGCTCTGTAGAGGCAGTAGAAAACGGAGGTGCCCGCAGGATGCCATGGCAGGGGGCTCAGAGGACCATTTCTCTTCAGAGGCGGGCCAGGCACTGAGGTAAAGAATCAAAGGAGGCTGCGGTTTGGCACTAGGGAAAATGACCTGAAGGAGGTACAGTCGGGGATGAATGTGTAACTAATGTGACTGAAAGATGCCTCTGGAACTTACTCTGTCCTTTCCCAGTAGTCTCATGTGGTCAGTACTGAGCTTGTCAGAGAGAATGCCCCTGAATGCTACCAGGAAGGAAGGAAAAGGCGCAGGGGCAACCAGTAGAATACACTCCAGAAAGGCTCTAGTGTCACATAGGTGCCACCGTTGGAGTGAGATAAAATTGTGACCTCTAAGCAGTGTAAAGAAACAGGCAGAAGGTAGATGGCTCTAGGGGAGAATGGCAGCAGATCCAAACCTGGACAAGTTATCTGTCCATGACATTCTCCACAGACCAGCCTGTTTGCTCCTGGCTCAAGTGAGCCCTTCTCTGTCTCCAGTGTGAACTTCCCCATCTCGTTATATTCCTCAGTTAAGCAAGGTAAGCTCGAGATAACACACCCTGACTGCCATATTCTTCCGATCCAGGAATACTCCTCTCCTGACTCAACTAACCAACATGCCATTTTCTGACTCAACTGCATTCTTCCGCTGACTCAGGCACACCCCTCCTCTGACTTGGGATTCTGATTTTCCTATTTGTCTAATCTCTCCCCTGGCTCTCGGGAGGTCTTCTCCCCTTGTTAACATGGTGGCCCGCTGTCTGATTATTCCGAGTTTGAGGATCACGTCCTCATGTGTGTCTCTGAATTTTATAAAGAAGCAAAGGTTTAATATTGTCTCTGAACTTGGAAAACCAAAAAAGGACTTTAAAAGGTTAAAAATAACTTTGTACATGTTTTAAAATGTAGTTGCTTGGGATACACAATCTGTGCCCCTCATCTGGCTCTGATGTGTGCCAGAACTTTGCACTCCAGGCCAGCAGGCCTCCATGTGCGCTCAGTCAGAAGAAAGGGCACACATGTATGTGGCTGGCCCTGCCAAAAGGATCATCATGTCGTGTGTGATGGCTGCTGTATTGGCACACACAGGATTCGTTCTGTAGAAAGTCCCACCTGGACATGATTCCAAATGTGCTCGTTTACATATTGAACTTTAATCTAAAATTAGACGGTTTCTTGTTGTATTTTGTCTGATGCAATCTGAGCGTCTAAATCTTCCACTGGCGGTGTATAAGGCAGGTGCATACCTGGGCTCTGGTGGTGGCCAGATCTTTCTCTCTTTGGGCTGATTAAAATTCTCGGCTAAATTTAACAGCATTTCATTCTTATATATGAGGTTGTAAAATAAATTATTACTTCATTTTAACTGATCATTTATGGTAGAGGCACAACCACATAACTTTTGTCCAATTTATTATTTGTAGTAGTTGTTTATGTATTCTATAACATTTTCTATGCAACAGATTATGATTTGCAAATAAATATTGCTTTGCAGCTTCATAGGCAATTTAGACACCGGTGCTTCTTCGTGTTTGTCCCTTGCCTGATTGTTCTGGCTAGGATGTCTGGCACAGTGCTGAACACAGAATCCATGTGTACATACTACCTTGTTCTTATGCTGTAGAGGATCTTTGTCTTTCTCAACTAAGCATAATGTCTGCTGTGCATTCTTAGTAGCACTTGAATGTGTTATAAAATCTCGATTCCATTCCTACTTCATTGCATATCTTTATCACAAACGGATCTTGGATGCTGTCAAATGCAATTTATGTATCTATTGTGGTGATCTCTCATGAACTGTATTTCATCTGTGTTGTATATTGTAGGAACTGTTTTTCTTATTTGGAACCACACTAATATCATCAGAGCAACTCTTCTGCTGTGTCTGATTATTTATGGTGTATAATCCTCTTAATGTGCTGTTTGGTTCCATGTGCTGAAAGGAAATGTTAATTTTTAACTGTGAGGTGGTTGTTATGCTACTGAGCCTGGATTTCCTTTGGTGAGAGGTGGGTCTAGGCTCAAAGCCAGAGTGACTTGGACAACTATCAACTACATGCTTGCCAGTTGAGCATTTCACAGGAGTGGAAATTAGTCATATCAAGAAAAACATGCATTAGCAAATAGATTCCTACTCATGGGAGGTTTCAGTTCCATATAGATTTCTTACCATGCTCACAGTTAGTAAGAAATTCTCTAATGGTAAAATGAACACATATTCATGGGTCCTTAAAATTAAAACAGCAAAATGTTTGCCACTGTATCACATCAATATAGACCACGGGATCAAGGTCAGGAAATTGGACTGAGTGTGAGCTCAGTATTACTTTGTTATTATTTACTGATAGTGACTTGTAATTAAACTTAGCTTTGGAATTTTTTCTACCTAAGTACTTATCACATATTGATATGCAACAAGCAACAATATTCCTAGAATTAAGGTTATTCTTTTGTTGATAGTTGTCACATTTTACTCATAAACTACTAAATCCAGTTAATGTTGTCCATGTTTTGTTGGGTTTTCTATCAGACTGTGGCTAACCATAGCCATATCTTCAACAAAGAATATGTCTCCATTCCCAGTAACTATCTACTGCCAATAGCTACTCAGTGTTGAGGAGAGACCTGGAAATTTATCTATTTTGTCTATTTCTGCTAGCTTAATTTTGTCGAGGTTTTTGGGCAGGTAACCACAGCTGATGTGAGATCATAATTTTGATAGGCATTCATGTTCAGAAGACAGGATTTCACAGCACTCGTTCCCATCCTTCATCTTTTTCAGTCTTTCTTCCTTTCTTGCTAATCTCTCTGAGCCACGGTGGTGGAATTAATATAGCTGTACTGTTTCAGGGGGAGCTTTGAGTGTCTATGATCTCCACTGAGTGCTGTCCATTGAAATTAAAACTTTCTCTAACAATGTTGGCTATAAACATAAACATTTAGAAGGCAATTTATAACATGGCCATTTAATAAAACACAAATGTTAGAATGTATCTAAGGATTTGTGACCCCCCCAACCATGAGCTCTCCAGGATTATAATACCAGCTATGACTTTTCCTCCTTAGGAACAGGAGTGTCAAATCCAACCAGAAAGTGATTAGCTACCCACTTACAGATGTATCAAAATTATATAAGTAGATATATCTTGCCTGGAAGGTTGGTATTACAGAACCCAGGGTGTAGGATTAGGTAAATTAGGTCAGCCCATCTCTGTCTTTTCTTCCCCAGGAGGCTACATAGTATCTTTGGGCACTGAGAAAGCTACTCAGCAGAGAGAAAGTTTCCCATTTCCTGAGTTTCAGGTGTCTGGGTCCTGCAGGCAGAGGGTTTTACCCTGTGGTTGTGCTGGGCAACAGAGGATAGCAGCTATATCCTTGTATTGTTTTGAAGCATTCAGGAGTCTCTTTAACCAATAATTCATAAATTATACTTTGCATAATCAACACTATGCCTTGTACTGCAAGTTTCTTTTAATAATCCTTATCTTCTTGGAGTGAAGTTGTTCACCCATGCATGATCATTTTGTTCTAAGTCTTGTTTTAAGTTGCATTTCAAAACTAGCTTACTTACTAGTGGGGTTTCGTAAGGTTGTTTTCTTTTCTTTATAAAATACACATCCTTAGTTTTGGTAACTTGACCACTCAGACTTCTCATCTTCATCCCTGTTTAACATTTTACCTTCAATACCCCTCTTCCTTTTATCTTTTTCTTCGTATATTTTTCTATGTTGGGTTGTGTACTGGCTGGTTTTGTGTCAACTTGACACAAGCTGGAGTTATCACAGAGAAAGGAGCCTCAGTTGAGAAAATGCCTCCATGAGATCCAGCTGTAAGGAATTTTCTCAACTAGTGATCAAGGCAGGAGGGCCCAGCTCATTGTAGGTGGTGCCATCCTTGGGCTGGTAGAGCTGGGTTTTATAAGAAAGGCTGAGCAAGCCAGGGAAAGCAAGCCAGTAAGCAACATTTCTCCATGGCCTCTGCATCAGCTCCTGCTTCCTGACCTGCTTGAGTTCCAGTCCTGCCTTCCTTTGGTGATAAACAGCATGTGGAACTGTAAGCTGAATAAACCCTTTCCTCCCCAACTTGCTTCTTGGTCATGATGTTTGTGCAGGAATAGAACCCTGACTAAGACAGGTTGTATGGTAATATTTCATTAAGCCCTACTTTGGGTTAACCTTCCTCTTTACCCCTAATTTTACCCCTTTTATACCTTTCCCTTCTTAAGCCTTTCTTCTTCCAGTATTTTTAATGTTATATTTCCCAATAAAAGATAAAAATCTAAGATGATTGTTAAATTTTTTTACTTCAAGTAATGACCTATAAAAGTAGATTTATGGTACTATGTAGTTTTTTTGTTTTTGAAAAATGAAGTTAATATATACAATTAATTACTAATTATATCTATTAAATGAAGTTAAATATTGGCATTTAAAGGTGCATTTCTTTATTATCCCAATGAATTTTAGGGATTTGTTTAAGTGTCTGGCGCTTGCTAGAAAGCAACTTACTGATGTCTTAGATGTTTCTTACCCTTCTGTGGGCCTCCAACTCATAAGCTACTGCAGGGCTTTGTAGCCACAGCCTACGTAGTTTATTTTCAGGTTGATACAACATAGAGTCCTTTGGGAAATGGAACCTCAACTAAGACAATGGCTCCATCAGATTATCTGTAGGCCAGTCTGTAGAACATTTTCTTCAATAATGATTGACATAAGAGAGCTTCACTTACTGTGGGTGGTGCCTCCCATAGGCCGGTGACATTGGGTTGTGTTACAAAGTCAGTAAGCAGTATTCCTCTGTAGATTCTGTTTCAGTTTCTGCCCCCAGGCTTCTCTCTTTATTTCCTTTATGGAGGTATAGGCGAAATGAATCCTTTATTTCCTAAGTTGGTTTTGGATGTAGTAATTTATTTCAGCAATAGAAAGCAAACTAAGACTGGGGTCAGTGGTTTTCCTTCTCCATGTTACATCTTATTGGGTCATTTCTTCAGCTCTTTCTCCTTTCTCTTTTAGCCCATATTTCCTATGAATGTTTGTGGAATGGAAAACTACGCAATTATTTATGAGTATACGGAACAAACAATTAGGATGCACTTATGGATTATGCTGGTTTAGTGAAGTGGTAGTTGTAGAGTATGTTGTTACTAACCATGGCTAGTTGGCTAGCTTTCAGTACCAGGCATGATTTTCTTCCTGGTGAGTGGGTCTAAGTCCAGCTAGAGAGCTGTTAGTTATTTATTACCAATATTTGTGTGCCATGAATGCACCTCGGGGCAATCATGCCATGCAGGCCATTGGTATGGTTTCTAGGCATCATAGCTAGGTAGGGCTGTTGGTTGCTTCCATTTTTTGGAAGTTAACATGGTTTCTTCGGGACCATAAAAGCTAGTCCTCTCACTACTATTATGAAGGGAACTTCACTTTCCAACAGATGGAAACCATTACCAAAAAAATTCCCACAACTAATCAAAATAAAGAACTGTGGATCCTAGTCCCAGTGGAGATGTCTATAACACAAGTGCTGCATTCAAGGGGCAGGGATCATTGTGGAAGAGGGACAAGAAAGACTGGAAAAGCTGGAGGAGCAGGGAGTTTGCTGTCAGTTTGTGTCTCCTAGAAATGACAGTATCTGCACTTATAAAGTCTCACCAGCATGGCTACCTAAGCATAAATTAACCAAGGATCACACTAATAAACATGCTAATATAGGAGGAAGGAAGCTCACAAGAACTTAGTCATACATGAAGAACTACAGGCAACTCAATGCTGAGAGCAGGAGAAATAGTCTTCCCCAGAGAAGGACAAACCAATTGATTATCCAATATCAAATGGTCAGCCCTGAAAACAAACACACAAATAACGTATATAAATTAAGCATGTAGTATTATGTATTTTGGAAAAAATATATTCCATTAATTAGAAAGATAGCAAGGATAGTATTTGGGAAGACTTGGAGAGAGAAAAAGGAAAGAGGAAATGATATAATTATATTGTGATCTCAAAAATAATTTTAAAAGATTATATAGATTTAAGTCATCCTTTAATATCTCATCTGGATAACCAAACTTAATACATGCTTTTGACCACATACTGAACTATTACAATTTTGGCCTACTGGACAGAGTAAAGTGCTAAAAGTTGTGAAGCTATCCAGATACATTAAAAATGCTTTGCCTGTCAAAATGTCCCTGTCACCTCCTTCCACAAATTTCCAAGACAGTTAACATAATGAGAATCTAACGGGCTTGCTTTGAAAACCTGACCAGAAGACATTGATAAGAGCTTTCTTCTCTTGGCTGCATTGCTTGTATTGACAACTGAGATGTAGTCGGTGTGGTCTGGGAGGGTGGGGAGGTCACTTAATTGCCACAAGGGTGCTGAGAAAAGCCCCTCACAAAATACCCTCTTGTCAATAATTCCATGCCTTTTGCAGAAGGGAGTCAGACAGCAACAACACAGTTCGTCTAGGACATTCCCTTTAGTCACCAAGACAGTCTGGCTGATGCAAATTTTTGAGTCATGTACGCTTGACCTTCACAAGACACTCAATGCCTAAGAGATATCCCTCATTTTTTTTTGGCAAGTTGTTCTTAGAACAAAAAAAAAAAAAAAGAAAAAGAAAAAAATCGCAAGAGCGAACAAATATAAACCACAGACGTCAGAGGTCAGATCGAATACTTGAGAAGGCTGTGTGTTAAACTTGGCTAAGCTTGCTCTCTCGCCCTTCCACACCAGCATCTATACTCTCCAAGGACACCAATTTAATATCCTCATTATTTTGCCAGGTGCAATTTACCAAAGTCATAAAACCCCCACATTACCCATAAGCCTTTTAGGACAAAGCTAAACTGTTTTATGAAGATATGCTTTATTAAATGGGAACTTTTTTTTCAAACTAAATATCTGGACTTTCACATGCATATTTAAGTAGGAGAGATTATTATTATTTTTTGAAAATCTGGCTGTGGGAGGAAAGCTATCTGACTAATCAAGAATATAATACAGTGCTTTGATGAATATAGTCTATATGAATTCGGCTGGAGGACAGGGTGTGGACTGAGGGAAGAAGATGGAAGGAGGTCTGGTGGTGGACCAGCTGGTCAGCACTCATTGCTGGCCCATTTCCAGTTATTGGTGTAGTAAAATGTAAACCACGGAGATTATAGATGGGTAGCTTGATTGTGATTCAAAACGTCATGTCAGGACTAACCTCATGCTAGAGTGACATGTGCTTCATTCATAACTCCCTGGTAATTGTGTCAGAGTGTTAGCCTCCTATTGGCTTAAAATTCACCATTCACATCAAAGCAATGTTAAGGAAAGAGCCTTAGGAGTGGTCAGAGAATCCCAGGTGGCAAAAGCCACACAAGCCAATATGGATTACATTTTCCTCATCGTGGGGCCAAGTTTCAAAAAAATCATTTTGTATTTGGTTGAAAGTTTTAACATTGACTTCATCAAGTTACAAAATTGCCTTTATTTATGTGATATTTTGGGAGATGTTTGCATCCTGGAATGCTAAACAAAGTTGGTTCACATGTGTATTATTATGTACGCTCATCATGAATGTAAGATGAACAAGGTTTTACATGTGTACACACTTTATTAACTATAGGCACCATGTGTATCACATGTTAGGTCTCCTGAACTTGTTCACCATCTTTAACTAAGATTTAGTTCAGACACATCTCTTTCCCTTGCACCTTGCTCCTGGTAACCACTGTTCTATTCTCTGCTGTTGGGATTCTAAGTGTAAGAAGTCCGGTGCTTGTCTTTTTCCTAATATGATTTCCACGTTTACCTATGTTGATAAATTTTTTTCATCAATTAATATAATTATTTTTCAGAATAATGTAATTATTTTATCCCAATCACAGTCCTCCAGCCTACTCCCCTGCCAGTCCTACCTTCCTACCCCCTTCCCCCATTCTCCCTCCCCTTCTCCTGACAGAGGGGAGCCCCCAGTCCAGGTACCAGCCTATCCTGGCAGATCAAGCCATTATAACTTTTTGGTTATAGTGGTATCCTACTGGCTCTGAGCTTGTATATCAGTGTAGCTTTAATTTGCATTTTCCAGGTTGGAGATGTGGAGTGTGCTTCCAGATACAGATTAGAAACCTGTGCATTTTAGTTTGAAAAATTCTTACTTAGATTCTTTATCTATTTTTGTACTTGGTTAAATACTTAGGGGTGTTGAGTTACTCATGTGTTTTGGATATTAACACTTATAAGGTATATGGATTTAAAATATTTTCTTCTATTCTGCAGGTTTTATCCTGGTTGATGGTTTTCTTTGCCATGTAGTAGAGTTTGGTTTGATTCAGTTCCCTGTTTAGGCTCATTTTTTATTTCTTATTCCTTTACAGATCATTTCCCAGTTGAAGATCATTGACCTTTTCAACGCTTTTATTATTCCTATGAAAATATCACAGTTTTTTTTTACATAAATAGAAAAGAATCTTAACATGTAAGTAATGTATGTCATAAGTCTATGAACAGCTATAGAAATCTTAGGGAAAAATAGAATTTTGATTACTCAGGGACATTCTTCCCAGTTTCAAAAATATATTACAAAGTTATAGAAGTAAAGCCAGTCCAGTCACTGAATAAAGATAGGCATGGGATCAATGGAACAAGAGCGTTCAAATTAGTCCAGTGATTTCATTTTTAAACAAGGGTGGAAAAAATACAGAACAGGGAAAACTTGATAGGCTCACACAAAAATCCATTCAAAACAGTAAAGATGTAAACATAAAACCTAAAACTTTAACATTTGTTTGGATACATTGAAATAATATTTCACTTCAAGGTGTAAAAGTATCTGGAAATCCATTTGTTCTGTGCTAAAGAACATTAGGATTTGGAAAGCAAGTGCTTGTTTTAAGTTTTGGCTAAGTTGTATATTTTAGAGGTCTAAGATATAACCAAATGTCCAGGTCTAGCAGATTTAACAATTAAAACTCTGTCTTCAGGAGCCAGAGGCGTGGCTCGGTGGTTGAGAGAGGTTGCTGCTCTTCCAGGACCCTAACCTTCTGCATAGCACACATGTTGGACACTTCTCAACTCCTTGTAACACCTCTCCACCTGACAGCACTTGGAGAAATGGAGACATTTTCAGAGAAAACTCTGTAACAGTTCTAAACACATTTGTGTCATCTGACCCAGTCACTCTATTTTCAGAAGCTTAAATCAGTAATGACAAAGGCACACTGGACTCCGTGTGTGTCCATGTTCTTACAGAGAGGCTCAGGATGGCACTAATTGTGTGAGGCATGGGAAGTCCCTTAGCCATTCAGCCATAGAAGAAGTAGTTAAAACAAGAAGATGGGGTACTCCACACAGAAAAGTATATGGCAATGATTGTTTAATAGGACACCAAAATCACAGACAATAAAACAAATTGGACTTCATTAACATTAATGACCTTTGCATATCAAAGGATAGCATCTACATGCCTAAAGACAGTTAAGAGATGGGAGGGTACTTGTAAATCATGTGTCTGATAATTAAGTATAAATAAGTAAAAAATAAAAGCAATTCATGTATTTCAACAACAAAGAAGAAAATAGCCTGATTTAATAATCTATAAAGACCCTGAATAGTCATTTTCCCCCAGGACATGAAATGAACATGACAAAATGTTTAATGTCACTGATCATTCAGGAATTCTAATCAAAGCCACACGAGAGGTGCCACGTGCCATCCCCAAGATGCTGTTATTGAACGGACGAAGAAAAACAAAGCAAGTATTTTGTGGAAGTGGAGAAATTGGACCTTGTGTCCAACATTGCTGTGAATGTAAAATGCTACACCTGCTATACAAAACAAACGCAAGGCTCCTCAGCAAATTAAACAGTTACCGTACAATGCAGTAACCCTATTTCCAAACACCCACCAAAAGGAGGGAAGGCAGACTTGAACCTGTCCACCCATATTCATGTTTACAGTTTCACTATTTACGTCAGAACAAAGATAGAAACACCCTAAGTGATGAGGGTGTCCACACACAACTCAGTGCTTCCGGTAGGTAGACATGAAATGATAGGCTCACCATGGATAACCTCAAAGACACCAGCAGCATGACAAGTCACACAGGACCGTGTAAGAGACCGAAGAGACCACATTAACTGCTCAGATAGAGTACGGACTGGGAGGGAGGGATGAAGACTGGTGGTTAAGGAAAACTGTGCTTTGGTTTGGGAAGATGGAAAGTTCTACAATCCGGTGGGTGGTAGTGATGCTGCACAGCCGTGTGACACAGCCATGTGATCTGCAGCTAAAAGTGTAACTGTAGATTTTATGGAATGGTTATTTATTGCAATGAAATGAAGACAATACCAACAGTCTTTCCAAAAATAGCTCCCAAATAAAATGTTTTCTTTTAAGTTACAATAAAATAAATCATCATTTCAATACATATCCTATGTATTTGCTGTCTGTTTTTTACATTTTTTTTGTTGATGTATGTGTGTGCACATGTGTCTGTGTGTACATGGGAACCGGAAGAGGGCTTCAGATGCTCTGGAGCTCGAGCCATAAATAGTGTGAGCTGCCCAATATAAGTACTGGGGATGGAACTGACATCCTCTGTGCACACTGAACATCCTTACCTGCTGAGGTATCTCTCCTGCCCTTTGTTTGATTCACTACTGTTTTAGAAAAATTGCCAGCCAGCATCCATAGACTGTTTTAATACAAGGTATTCAGCTACTAAAGGAAACATTCAATAGTTCCAGGCATGGGAGGCAGAGATGATTCAAGTATTTCTCATCTGTTGGATGTGGAGTTTAGATAGAAATAGAACCTTTATGATAATCTCTTGTTTAGCATGAGCTGATGAACCACAGACAAGAACAGATCTGTTCACTTGCTGTGTGGAGTGAGTGTATAGGAGTTTTTTTTTTTTTTTTTTTTTTTTTTTTTTTTTTTTAACCTTGAAGTATTTTTAATGGCCTCTGTCTTTAGAAATTATTTATCTATTTAAGTCACTTTTCTGTTTTGTTTTAACTGGTACAGCTATTTAATGAGACTTACCGAGCTCCTGGGAGAGTTTGGGGTCAGAATAGTTGAAGCTGAAACTCTGGTGCATAATTCTTCACATTAAGTTCCGATATCTACCAGGACATAGCACTCTAGCCTTCTAAATGATGATTTGCCTCTGATGTGTAGGGGATAAAACTTGCAACAATGAGTGAAGGCAGATATTAAAAGTTCATGTGACCCATGTCAGAGTCCTGCACTCTAGAATCTTGAGATTAGTCATGAGGATGGGGTGGCAAATCGATTCCTAATCTGCCTAACCTCATATTTTTTGTGGTTTCATGTTTCTTTCTCTAAGGGGATGAGAAGGCAGCTTCAACAATGGTTGAGTGCTAACCATTTCTTTCTGCCATCTGGTACAGCTTTACCTGCAATCTACAGTGAGTGTTGATTGTTTTTTAAATATAGATAGGACAAAAACACAGACTTTAAAAAAGGGGGCGGTCATACATCTTTACTCAATGTCAGGAGCTACCTAAATTGTTCATGAAGACTTCAACTTGGACAAATAGGTATGTTAGCAGTGAAATTTCACTGCCTAAAACAGAAGTGTATTTGCTTGCAAAGTGATGTAGGAGAAACACAAAGACTTTTGGCTGCAGACTGTTGTGGAATCCATAACTAACTAGATACAGAAATCAGGTACGTAGTAGTCTTTGGCACCAATGTGGAGGTTTCTTGGGCTGCAACAGCAACTTGAAGATAGACCAAGATCAAAATGCAAAATCACACGAGGATTTGAGGGAAAACTAGGTTTTAAGTCTTAGGCACTTTTATTTTTAAATGCACTTTTTAAAATTATGGACTTCAAGGACTTGAGAACTCACAGTTTAGAGGTAACTGTATCCCTGGAGCCATCTGGATAACGACTGTGCCCTTAAAGAGAGTCATAGTCCTCTCAGGTCACAGGTAACCAATGGCATAGTACCGAAGCATTCCTACTCAGCATCCCTAATCAGTGGATGTACACAAGTTCTCGGAACACGGCTGTGATATAAATAGCTATTTGACATTTGTTAGCTCCATCAATACATTAGACATTGTAGCAAACATCATTTGAGCCGTGATCAATGAGATTACAATCTTAGTTAATTAATCATAGAGACAAGCCACAAATAGAAATGAGCGGGGGATGGTTACAACGCTGGTGAGCAAGCTCCCAGCTGATGTCTCATTCTCTGCCCAGCTTTTCAAAGATTTAATAGGTCTAGAAGATTTAGAGGCCTTGTGCTGAGCTCAGCGATGGCTCTGAAATAAGGTTAACAATGATCTAAGCATCTCTCATCATCACGGTGGATAGGGCAGGGGGTACACCAGGACATTACGCTTTTTAAAAATTGTTTATTCACGTTACTTCTCAGTACCAGCCTTCTCTCTTCTCCTTGTCTCCTTCCTTCTCAAAGCTCCCCATCACCCCTCCCCCATCTCTCTGAGAAGGGGTAGATTCCCCTTATACCACTCTCCCAACCCTCAGCCCCTGCACATCAGTCACGGTAGGACTAGGCTCATTTTCACTCACTGAGGCAAGACAAGATGCTTCTGTGGTCACTGCTGGGCCATTTACATCAGGTGGTTAGGATGTTAATACTTCCCTGGTATCTCTTGAAGCAGCTTTATTTATAATAGCCAGAGCTGGAAAGAACCCAGATGTCCTTCAGCAGAGGAATAGATACAGAAAGTGTGGTACATTTACACAATGGAGTACTACACAGCTATTAGAAACAATGACTTTATGAAATTCTTAGGCAAATGGATGGAAGTAGAGACTATCATTCTGAGACAGATAACCCAGTCACAAAAGAGCAGACATGATATGCAGTCACTGAAAATTGAATACTAACCCCTGAAAGCTCTGAATACCCAGAAATCAACTCTCAGACCACATGAAGCTCAAAAAGAAGGAAGGCCAAAATGTGGAAGCCTCAGTTCTTCTTAGAAGAAGAAAAGAAAAAGGAAAAGAAATGTGTATTCATCATATAACTCTCATATAATTATGTAACAAATTTTGTGAGCTATAATAATAGTTTATAAAATAAATAAGTTAATAAAAACTATTTTAAAAATAAATATGTCCAGTCAAGAATGATACATCTTCTCAATGTTGTATTTTCAGCACTCGAGCAGAAACTGAACATGAAATTAACTGATGTCGCTTCTGCATACTATTCATTTCAGCTGCAAAATTAAATAATTGCTTTCATGGCACTCAAAAAGAAAGAAAGAAAGAAAAAGAAAGAAAGAAAGAAAAAGAAAGAAAGAAAGAGAAAGAAAGAAAGAAAGAAAAAGAAAGAAAGAAAGAAAGAAAGGAAGGAAGGAAGGAAGGAAGGAAGGAAGAAAGAAAGAAAAAAAGAAAGAAAGAAATGTCAAAGCATTGTCCATAGTCTCAAGCTCAGGAGGTGGAGGACGAAAAACCAGGCCTTGACCATAGGAATAAACATGTCTATTTGAGGACCCTCCACAGACACTAGTGTATTGAGGGTGAGTTTATTTTTTGAAAAATGTACGTATTATATACACAAGTATGTTTGAGTTTGTTACTTGTTCCAGAATGTTTCATTTCTTTTCAAAAGTAATAACCTACTATCATGTCTCTGAGACAAAGTTTATTTTTTAACAATATGTAATAGTGTCTCACACCTGGGTAGCCTTCAGCCCACATGGCATAGAAGGGGGCATACAAGACCACATGGCTCATCTGAACTCATGTTGTGCAATTACCCACTGGCCTTGGCTCCAAATCATGGTCCTTTGGGATTTGACATTTGACATGTGCTATGCAAACCATAAAAGGAGGACTGCAAAATGTTTTTCCTTCTCACACTTAGTTTATGGACAAAAGATAGGATTCAGCAAACGGATCTCTTATAGTCTTAAACTAGAAGTAAGAGGTTTCAGGACTCCCAAGCTGGTTGGCCCCATGCCTCATGTCAATCAATGCAACCAGGTTGGTCAATGGAAAGCTGCATACACTGTGGTGTCCCCTAAGTTTATACTAGAGCTGAATGATTTCCAGTGCTGATCAATGAAGAGAAGAGCTTCATCATGTGTGTGGGACATTAAAACATTTCTGTTCTACTACAATTAATTACTTATTTATTCATACAGTGCATGAGAAAGTCCAATTTAATCGTTTTGCACATGAACAGACATTTTCCCCAATATGATTTATTGAAAAGATTTACCCACTATATGGCTTTGGTATTCTTGTAAAAATTATTTGATTGTCAATGGTTAGAATTATTTCCAGGCTTTCTACTTTGAGTCTTTAGACTACAAATCTAATTTCATGTCAAGGCAGCAATGTTTTGATTATTATAGTGTTATAATAACATTTGAGATCATGATATATGTTGCCTCCTAGCTCTATATTTTCTTTGATAATGCCCTTATGGTGGTTTGTGACAATTTGTACATATATACATCTTAGGAATCCTTTTTTTTTAATCTGTAAAACACACAGTCAAATTTTGATAGGAATTGTGCTGAATCTGTAGAATCTGTGGAACATTCTGGGCATTTTAATGTGAATTCTTCAGCTGATCATTTACTCATTCGCGTGGTCCCTGGTCTGTCTCATGAGAGTTTTGTAGCTTCGACTGTTAGCGTCTTTCACATCCTTCCATAAATACACTTTTATTATTATAGACAATATCATACACTGGGTTGTTTTCTGTGCTTAATTTTTTGTGTGTTTGTATACATAGAAGTATGCATGCCATGACATGCATGTAAAAACTTGTAAGAGTCAGGTCTCTCCTTCCACCATGTGGCTCCTGGGCATAGAACTCAGGATGTTCAGGTTTGGCAGCAAAGCACCATTATCCGAGGAGCTATCCTCCAGCCTCATTTGTTCATTTTAGACAGAGTTCTGCCCTGTAGGCCCTGTCCACTCTTGATTGATACTCTTGCCTCAACTGTTCTAAAGTTAAAATTACAGGTTGTGCCACCATACCTAGCTCCTTTCTTAATTTATTTCTTAATTTATTATATAGGTATAAGGACGCAACTAGTTTGGGGTGCAGATTTTTGCACATTATAACTTTAATAAACTCATTTATTAATTTAACATTTGTGGGTTTGAAATCATTAGAGTTTCCTAAACACTATAAATCACTGGATGAAGGTAGTGTCATTTTTCTTATTCCCTTCTGTTATCTCCCAGCTCATAATAACACTGGAAGCACAATGTAAAACAAGCATTGAGAGTGAACATACTTATGTATGTATATATGTATGTATATATATATATATATTCTTTTTTGTATTTTTGATTTTTTTTGAAATTTAAAGAAAAAATTTATTGAAGATCTGAAAAACAACTCCTACAAGATTGACTTTTCCATAAAACTGTAGCTACACGATGCATTGCGTTTATCATGTTAGAACGTGCATTAGACACAAATACAAAAACCATGAAAACGAGCCACCATTCTTTAACAACTGAGCAAAGATAAAATGCTAAGGAACAACATGGATGACTTGCAAAGGATGGGCTCTTTAAGCACCATTAAAAAGAAAAAAAGAGCACAGATGGATGAGTGTTCAGTTATATACACTGAAGTGAACCTTTGGCACTAGGAATCAGAGCATTTTGTCATAGAGCATTAACACATATTATAAAAGTGCATAGTGTCAAAGGAACAGAACCACCAGCATTCAAAAGCAGCTTCGTCAACTAGGCAAACCCTCTACAGCATGTCTCTCTGTTGTCCATCACTGATACACTGGTAGAAACTTTGAAATGAAAAAAAAAAAAAAAAAGAAAAAAGGAGCAGTTACTCCTTTTATTTTCTCTGTTTAAACAGAAAACAAACATCAACTCTGTTATACACTAACGGTCTTCAAAGTATATCATTTGTACAAGAGAAGGACTAAGAACCAAACTGTTTACAGAGACCCAAGCACAAGTGAGAGGGAGCACACTCCTCACAAGGCTTTCCGATGGTACTCGGGAGGAGCCACTTCATAATCACTGGCACTGAACAAAGTTGCAGAATTCTTCACCAAGTACTTGAGGAAATCATGTAGATAGTTCAGTAATAAAGCAAGGCTTTTCTCATCTAAAGGTGTATAGGCCAACATCGCTCCAATTCGCACAAATAATCTCAGTAAATGTGGCGCTCCATACACCTGGGACATGGGTGCATCGGGGTGATTGGCCAGAATTTCAGCGTACTGAGGTCTCTCAAATTTGTAGAGCAGCTGAGTGCCCAACATTACATTGAAGTACTCCTTTATCCCTGCCACAACCTCATTAACAGCATATTCCTTATTATCTGTATTTCCTCGAGACTTCTTATAATTTGCATAACCCTCCAAAATGGAATCCACATTCTTCTTGGCAGGAAGATAAAAAAGCTGCTTTTGTCTGGTAATTAAGTCCCAGTCATCCACAAGCCATGGTTTCAGCTCTTCAGGAATCTTCACTTTAACTTCAACTCTGTTCATAAATGTTTCTTCATTTTCAACAGTAGGATCTACCTGGGCTCTCTTCTTCCTAGGAGGCTGAGGTGTCTCACTGGTACTGCCACCATCTCCATTTCCAGGTGTTTTCTGCTTGTTCTTTTTTGTTTTCACTTCAACGTTTTTCTGTTGCAGACCAGATGTCTTCTTCCCTGGAGCAGCCCCTCTCATCTTGCCCTCTGCATATTGTTCCTGATTGGCCTTTTGAAGTTCTCGCTGTTTCTGCAAATTGGTATCCACGTATTTGAGTACTCTGCTTTCTGGCACCCATTCATCCAAATTTTTATTCCAACCACTGTAATGGATAAAGTACTTCACTTGTTTGTCCTTTATGGCAACCTTTACACACTTTGCTTCATAAAGAAGAGGCCCATGAAAGCACAGCACTCGCTCACCCTCCTGGAATTTAGGCTTCGGGTCCTGCTTGGGCGCCATTTATAAGTGATTCGCCGCCTCCTCCTTCTCCCACCACCCCCGACTACCGCCCCCTACTCTCTACCCCACCCAATTTAGCGTCAGACGCGCCTTCCGGAACAGCCAGCTCTACATCCTGGGCGCGATTTTCGTATTTTTGATTTTTTAATTGAACAACTTTATTTAAAAAAACAAAGATAAATGTACAGAATTTAAAAGCATTTTTGCATAACAGTATATAAATACATTTTTGTCAGTACTTGATTTTTTTAAACATTTGATAGTATGCATTAAAATCTTACAAGTTACAATGAGCATAAAGTAAATGTAAAACAAGGTGTAACTGAAAACAGTCAAATTTTTCTTGGTGTGTAAAGATTGAGCATAATGATTTTTCTTTTTCTTTTTTTTTTTTTAGCCTTTGTTTTTCTTGAACTTCATATAGTCTGTAAGTTGTTTCTGGGGTGTTCAGAACTTTCTGAGGTTAGTTGTCTTTACTGTCTCCGACCAGCAGAAAAGGAACGATGACACAGCGTTCTTCTCAAAGTGGTTTATTCAGGAACCTTACAGCATGCAAGTGAAAATCTTTCTGTCCCCTTTCTGTCTCTCTGTTTCTCTTTCTTCCCTCCCCGCCCCCAAGCACAGTCCCTTTTATCCTCTCTCAATTCCACCTCCTCAGTCCATGTTGCATGGCTGCAGTTCATAGGATCTCGTCATCTGGCCTGATCTTGCATCATGGGTGCACCTGCGAAGCTCGCACGGTGGGAGTGGCTAATCTTGGGGGCAGGAGGAAGTCAGGTGCTAGTCACAAGACTAGGCCGGAGTCCCAAGCGCCATCTTTGGACTGCCACCACACTCACTCTTCACAGGCCTAGAATACATGAAAATGTAGAAATATTTTCTGTTGGTAAAACACTCTTCTTGCAAGCATGTGGACATGAGTTTAATTTCTGAAACCTACAGGGTCTTGGAATTAACATGGAACTGTGAATGAAATTCTTGAGCCAATGAAATAGGTGATGTATCAAAAAAAAAAAAAAAAAAAAAAAAATCAAGCAAGCCCTGGTGGCTTTATCTGCAATATCATTTCCCTCTTCTAGGGGACCAGGTAAGTTAGCATGGGCACGGATATGCTGTACAAAAACGGGTGACGTTCTTTTCAAAATCAAGTCAGGCAAGGTGACAACGAGATGTCCAATAGTAGATTTTGAATTGATTTTACCCACTACTTCTAAGCAGAGCAACATGTTAACAACATACTGGCTATCAGAAATCAAATTAAAAGGGCCTGGAAACAACTCAAATACCTTAATCACAATTTGCAATTCAATAACTTGGGGTGATGCAGGGGGAAATTGTATGGTAACTAGAGAGGACCCTGCCACCACATATGCTCCTTGTCCTGTCTTGGAACCATCTGGAAAGATGAGCGGGGCACCAGGTAATGGTTTCTTAGAGGTAATGTGAGGGAAGATCACAGGATAGGCGGCAATCAATTATAAGATGGAATCTTTAGGAAAATGATTATCAAAGTTACCTTGAAAACTGCATCTCAGAATAGCCCAGTCATCTATAGTAGATGACAATACTTCTAGTTGTTTCACATTATAAGGGATTATAAGATCCTTAGGTGGGATGCCAAAATACTGTATGCATTGTTGAATGCCTAGCAAAGCCAATTGTGCCACTGAAGTGGGATAATGCGCAAGTGTCTTGGCCGGGGAAATCTTGGGATGTATCCAAAGCAAAGGAGCTCCTTGCCATAGAACTCCTGTAGGCTGTGGGCAGAATACACAGCAAAATGGGTTGTGACTCATCCCGGCGTTTTAAGGCCGCAGTCTGGCCGCAGTTGTAACGCGGCTAGGGCAGCACCAGTGAGTTGTCTGGGAGAATCAAGAGCAGAATCACCTGGCAGAATATCATAGAGTGGTTGCAGCTGTCTGTTGGTTAGAGATAAATAGGGTCGAACCCATTGAATATCTACTAATAATTTTTGAAAATCATTTAGTGTTTTTAACTTATCAGTACAAATTTGGATTTTCTGGGGAGTCACTGAATCCATAGTTATTTTAGTCCCCACGTAGTTTACCACCATATCCTTCTGAAAGCTGCTGCAAACCTTCCTTGTCCCATCAGCATGTCCTGACCCCAGGCGGGCTGATCATTGTGAGCGTTAATAACAGCCTGCTCCGCGGCAAATTCAATATAGTATGCCTTCCAGTCTCAATACTGACCAGAGGTTAGGCAAGCATGAGCCAAATTTTGCCAGTCACTAGGGGTCATGCAATACCGGTGTAGGTGTTCTAATTGTGCCACAACATACACAGCACTAACTCCATAGGTTTGTACTCCCTCGGCTAGCCTCTGAACGATTTTCCAGTCTAGTGGCTCATGATAACGATTACCCTGCGCATCCTGAAATACAGGAAAGAACTGGGCCCGTAGCTCTCTCTAAGTTTCAGGATGCAGACTAAGTCCTTCCACTCCTCCTGGGGCATAAGAAGGCAGAGTTGGCAGCCCCGGAGCCGACAGTTCAACCCGTACTTTCATTTTCTCCAAACTGTCTGCTATGCTCTCCAGATTGTCTTCCGACATTTCTCCCTCACTAGACACTTCTCCCGCCTCTGAATTCTGGGAGTGCTCTTCACTAACCTGATTCAGAGCCTCGTTTCCCTTCTCCAGCTCAGCACTACACCGTTCCTCATCTCCTATACAGTTTTTCAGAAATTTCCATACTGGTAGCACTCCTTTAGCTAGTACCCCTTGCTCTTCGGCAAACCGCAAATCCTTTCCTAATTTTTCCCAACTAGACATTGTGAGATATCCAGATACCGGGAACCAGGGAGCTACCTGGTCCACTGCTTTTAAAAAATTCTCTACAGTCTCCTTTTTTAGCCCGATTCCTTTCGCTTTCAGCACATCCTTCAGAGCTTGGCGAACTGTCTGAACTGATGTTGTGTTTCCCATAGCGCTGGGTGCAACTTGTCTCTGTACTGGGAACTTTATCATCTCAAACTGAGAGCTTTCCTCGTCCCCTTTACCGGGGAGCTTTATAGTCTCAAACCGAGAACCTTGATTTTCCCACTTACCTGGGAGCTTACTGACTAGTCACCCTGACCGTGATGAGTTCTGAACGCTGAAGGGGAGTTTCGCCATATGGGCCACCACTTGTTGCTACCGTCTCCAACCAGCAGAAAAGGAGCGATGACACAGCGTTCTTCTCAAAGTGGTTTATTCAGGAACTTTACAGTATGCAAGTGAAAATCTTTCTGTCCCATTTCTGTCTCTCTTTCTGTTTCTCTTTCTTCCCTTCCCACCCCCAAGCTCAGTCCCTTTTATCCTCTCTCAACTCCACCTCCTCAGTCTATGTTGCGTGGCTGCAGTTAATAGTTCCGTGTCATCTGGCCTGACCTTGCGTCATGGATGTACCTACTCAGCTTGCAGGGTGGGAGTGGCTAATCTCGGGGGCAGGAGTAAGTCAGGTGCTAGTCACAAGACTAGGCTGGAGTCCCAAGCACCATCTTTGGACTGCCGCCACACCTGCTCTCCACAGTTATTATCCAGTTATCAGTGACTGCATATTATGTCTGTTCTTTTGTGGCTGTGTTGTCTCACTCAGTATGATAGTCTCTACTTCCATCCATTTTCCTAGAAATTTCATAAAGTCATTGTTTCTGATAGCTGAGTAGTACTCCATTGTGTAAATGTACCACAATTTTTGGATCCATTCATCTACTGAAGGACATTTGGGTTCTTTCCAGCTTCAGGCTATTATAAATAGGGCTGCTATGAACATTGTGGTGCATGTGTCTTTGTTGTATGTTGGAGCGTCTCTGGGGTATATATGCCCAGAAGTGGAATAGCTGGATCTTCAGGTAGTACTATGTCCAATTTTCTGAGGAACCGCCAGACTGATTTCCAGAGTGGTTGTATTAGTTTACAACCCCAGCATCAGTGGAGAAGTGTTTCTCTTTCTCTGCATTCTCACCGGCATCTGCTGTCATCTGAATTTTTGATCTTAGCCATTCTGACTGGTGTGAGGTGGAATTTCAGGGTTGTTTTGATTTGCATTTCCCTGATGGCTGAGGATGTTGAGCACTTCCTTAGATGATTCTCCACCATTTGATATTCCTCAGTTATGAGTGAATATTCTTGTCTTGTATGAAGTTTTAGGTATAGTGTTTCTGCCTTTCCCTCAATTATGATGGTAGCTGTTGACATATTATGCCTGATTCTTCAAATAGATTTTGTAACTTATTAAACTTTTACAAATGTATTTTTTGTATTTATTGAGGCAAGAATAAGTTTTCTGTCTTGCATTTTGTTAATGCAGGTGCTTTGTCAGTGTTGGATAGCTTTGTCAAGTTCACATAGCCTAGAGCCACCTGTAAGGGATGCATTAATTGAGGTATTACCTAGATCATCTTGGTCTGTGAACATATCTATTGGGGATTGTCTTAGTTGTTAATTATTGCAGGAAGTACAGCCACCATTGGGAAGTATCATTCCCTAGGCAGGTGGTCCTATGCTATATAAAAAAGCTGAACAGTCATGAACCTTGAAGTGAGTTAACAAGCTGCATTCTTTCATGGTGTTTGCTTCATTTCTTGACTTGATTTCATTTAATCATAAGTTGTGACCTGAAAGTAGAAGAGGACATAAACCTTTTCCTCTCCCAAGTTGCTATGGTATGGCATTTTTCAAAGCAGGTAAAATCAAAACAGTACAGTAGGCTACCATGCAAGAAAAGTTAAAACAGGACAAGTAGGCTACCATGCAAATCTCCATTTATGAAATCAATTTTGTATCTTCACAATAAACTCCAGGAGGCCATAATGTGTAATGCTTTAATGTGTTGTTTGCTTTTGTTTGCAAGTATTATTTTAAATATACTCAGAGACATTGTGTTATAGCTTTCTTTTGCTTAGTTGAACTTTGATATAGGAATAATAGTTTCTTCATAAGACAAGTTTAGAAGTATTCTCTTGAACTTTCCCTTTTTAGAAAGAGTTTGGAGGCTAGCACTAATCCTTCTTTTTTCTTATTTAAGTAAAACTTTATTATAATGAAATTGCAAATAAGATAATATGGTCTGGGTTATCCTTATTTAAAGTCTATATAGTTCAATAAATTTTTCTACAGTTAGATTATTCATTGTGAAGAGTGGATTTTGCACTTTGACTACCCATTATAATTTATGTACACACTGTATTAAGTACTTTTCTATTGCTATGGTAATAGAACTATGACTGAGGTAACTTGTAGAGAAATAGTGGAAGTGTTACAGCTCTAGGCAGAAGGTATTCTGTCAGTCAGGAGCCAAGGAATACCACAAAGTCACACTATACAATAAACCTTACACAAGGGATACACAAGGGAAAAATACAGGATGGTGGCTGTTTCCACATGGGAGAGAAGCAACAAAGAAACAGGCAGGACGCAGACTTAATATAGACTTTCTTGGGGATGGAACTTTTCCAGGCTACTCCAGGATTGGTGGGATTTTGTAGCTTAATCTTGGGCTTTTTAACTCTGTGAGGCAGAGCTGCTATGTGTTCTGTGGGCAGAACCTGGAAGTTGGAGGTCCTTAGGGGCAGGTCCTGGCCACTTGTGTGCCTTGAAGGCCTTGCAAATAGGGGATTTGGGCCTATAGTTCCAGGAGCATAAACATCCATTAGTGGCAGAAATCATGGTAGTAAGTGGTTGTCATGACAACAAAAAGAGCTGAGAGCTCACTCCTCAGACCAGAATCAAGAAATGGAGAGGACAAACTCTAAATGACACAATCTCTTAAGATCTAAGTCCACCTCCAGACACACATTTTCTACAACAAGGCCATACTTCTGAAACCCTTTACTTACAGTACTATCATGTGGGGACTAAGTACTCGAATGTCTGAGGCTATGGCAGGACATTTTATTCAAACCTTCAGTCTCCCATTGCATAAAAAAAGCAATGGCAGAGATAGACTAAGAAAAACAATTAGGCTTATATCCTCCTTCATAATTCATGCTCTGGATGCCATCTTTGCTCAATACCTAATATTTCCCTTTTTTGTTTTCCCCCAAACCCAAACCCTTTTGAATGTTGTGTAAGAACTCTGCCCCCGAGTGCCTTAACCTTTCCTCTCTTAATTCCTGTTAGAATTCAGCAATACAAACACATAGTTCTCAGCTTTTTAAAAATGAGATATTTGTAAAGCTTATCCCATCTCTTTAGTTCTTATTATACATGCCTTCAGGTTTTCTAATTTCTATAGCTTGGTATTGATAGGTTGTACGTTTTTAGGGCTTTATGCACGTCCAGGCTCTCCATTTTGTTGAGAGCCAGTTATTCACGGTAGCCTTACAAGATCCTTGTCTGTAGCATATGTCAAGATATCTGTCCTTTCATTTTACCATTTTCAATCTGAACTCTCCTCATTTTTATTTAATAAAATGTTTTATTAAGTACATAGTTTAAGAAAATAACATTTATATTCTTAAAAAGAGTTAACTTTAGTTTTACTCACATCTTCCAGTTTCTAGAGTCTGTTAATTTATTTGTCCCCCGATGTCTGTTAGTTTCTTATTATCTTTTGTTTTATGTTTAGTGTTTATTTGGTTGGTTTGGTTTTTACCAACCTTTATAACTTTTTTTTTGCTCCATCCCAGGTCTGGGGGGAGATATAAGCATTTTTTAAATTTCCATGTTAGTTTTAAACTTCTCTATTTTGTTGACACATTGGTTGTCTGGGAATGTGTTCTGGAAGTTCTGGAAGTTCCACAAATTTGAGAATGTCCTCGTCTGTCTTCCTCTTGTTACTTATTACAAGTTTCTTCACAGTCACAAAATTTGTCCAATTTGTTTTAAGTTAAAGAGAGTGGTGTTGTCAGGTATTCAGTAGGCACTGTACAATTCAGGAGGAAGTGTCAGGTATTCAGTAGGCGCTGTGCCTCCTGTGCTCTGTGCTGCATGCCAAGCAGGCCTCCTGGTCTAAGTGCATTTCCAGCCCAGCACCTTCTTGCCGATCGTTCTCTGGGCACATATTGTTGAGCATGGTGAACTGAAAATCACTCAGTTACCACCCTGTTGCTCATCTCTCTGATCGTTTCTCTTAACATCTGCTTTTATGTGTTGGCGCTCTCCTGTAGGGTAACTACAGTTACTAAAGCCTCTTTATGAGGCTTCTAACAACACATTTGAATAAATATTTTTTTTCTAACAAAAGTACAGCAGCTATTTCTTGATTTGCTTTTGTTTTCATTCATATGGAATGTCTTTTGCTTCTTCTCTTTTGGCCTACATGTATTCTTGAAGTTGAGATGAATTTATTGTAGGAAGCTTACAGTTGAGTCTTACATTTTGTTTGTTAATGCATTCTATATTATTTAATTCAGAAATTAAAATTACTCATCTACAAAACAATTATAAACAAGGGTTTGTTTCCTCTTAACACTTCCACGACACAGCTCATTATTGAGAAAAGTCACAACAGAAATGTATGCAGGAACCTGGAGGCAGGATCTGAAGCAGAAACCACATAGAACATTGCTGCCTATTGGTTTATTCTCCGTGGCTTGCTCAGTTTGCTGTATTCTACAATTCAGGAGCACCATCTCAGTGATAGCATCACGTGCAAAGGGCCCTTTAAGATCAGCATTTGTACCAGCTCCAGTGGCCACCAGAGTCACTAGTTCATTGGCTGTGATGGCCTCTGGATGTGTCTCGGGGACATAGCATAGTGAAATGCATTCTGGAGAAAAATTACTATATATAGTTGATTAGCAATAAAGATTCCCCAGAGGTATGTTCTTCTTAAACAAGATTTTTCTTTTGGAAGAATTTCCTCTATCATACACTTAAGCTGAGTGGAGTCTGGGTTTTTACCTGACATGCTGTCAAGAAATCTTTCCTATTGCCAAGATGGAAAATAATTGGCTTCTTTTTTGACAATATTGTATTTCTGTCATAAATAGCCTTCTACAAATGCTTAGGTCATACACAAAATATAGATGGAGTTTTTGCCGATGTAAAATGGTCCACATCCAATCCCAAAGAGTAGTCTGTGTTCCCATTTGAAGTCTCTCAAGCTTGGACTTCACTGTGCACATTTTGCTGGCTTTCTGGTCTCAGAAACTCCCACCAGAACTGGTCGCTAAGTTCAAGTCACAGCATTTTAGATGTCTCTATCTACGAACTGGCCCAAATTCATCCTGCAATCTAGTTCCAAATACTTAACATGGTTACATTTAGTCACAGTAATGATCCCACTTGGCTGATGCCAAAAGGATTCTTGTTGCCATGACCACATACAGAAAAGAAACAAGAAGAAGGGTTTATTTAACACATGATTTCAGTGATTTCAGTTCATTGTGACAGGCAGGAAGGAGTGACACAGTAGTTGGCACCGTAGTAAAAAAGGAAGAGGAAGAGAAGAGGGTTTAAAGATGAGGTATAAACTTTAAAGCCATGTGCTTAGGGAACGCTCACCCTCACCTGGGTCCTACCTTCTAAAATTTCTACAACTTCTCAAAAATAATGCTCTGACCTGAAAAACCAAGCATTCAACACAGGACACTTTAGTGTCCACTTCCTGTCCACACTGCAACAAGTATTTATATAGACATTTGTTGTTTATTTTCTGGCTACTTTGTGGATCCTTCATTACTGTCATCCTATCTTAGATCTTTTTCACTATGGATATGTCTCAATTCCTTTATTTTTCTCTTTTCTTTCCTCTATGTGTTTTTTTATAGCTTTAAAACACATGCTTTCTGTACAGCTTACTTAAAACATCTGTTACTTTTGAAAAAAAGTCATCTAAACTGATGATGTTGATTTCACACAAAACTGTGCTCTTTCTCCCCCATGTTTTATGTTTCAATGCTGTAGTGTCCACTAGTAAGTTGTTCCATCCATACCTGTTTTATCACTTTTGCATTTCTACATTTGTACTAAAGTTACAGATGATTTTTAGCATCACTTAATATTGTTTTCTATAGTTATCATCTTCAATGTCTTGTGTGTGTGTGTGTGTGTGTGTGTGTGTGCACGCTCCCATGTGTGTGTTCCTGTTATCTTACAATCCTTTGTCTGGCCCTGAAGAGCTCCCTTGAGCATTTACATTTAGAACAAGTCAGCTTTAGTGGAGATAAAGTATTTTAGCTGTTATTTGGGAAAAAGTCTTTATTTCTGCCCCACATTCAAATGGTAACTCTGATGGATTTAACTTCTTTTAACACTTCAAGCATAGCAATCTAGTGTCTTGCAAAGCAAGAGTTCAGTTAAGAAACATGGTGATAGTTATATAAAGGTATTTTTTATCCTATGGTCTTCATATATATATATTTTCTTCTTTTTTTCCATTTTCATATTTGGATATATTTACATTTCAAACGTTACCCCCTTTTCTGGTTAAATTTTAGCTAGAAATTATAAGTTTGTTATAGATTTCATGAGCTCAAGGGCATGTGGAATATTCATAGACTATTTAGCAGTCTTCTTCTACCTTCTTTAGTACATCTTTGTGCAAACAAGTCCTCTTTTCTATAGTTACTTGATAGTCTCTAATGTTCTTGGCTGACCTATGCTTATGTATGTGGCCTACTCATACTTACATAGCATTTCTCATTCCTGAGCAACAGTGTGTACATCTTTGGGGATTTTATTTTACTTAACATTTAGCATGTGTTTCAATGGATGTTTTTGCATTTCTGAAAAATAAGTAGGATATATCCTGTTTTTGTTTACTGATGTTCATTCTGTGTAGCAATCAGAACATCAGTTCCAATTTCAAAGGACCATTCCAAAATCATATATAAGTTTGGTAGCTAAATTATTATAGAAGTTTAAATAACTCAGAGCAGTGTTGGTTTATCTATGACAATGTTCCCATTGTACCATGTGGCTCTAGATTCCTGATTATAATTGGTGTCCTGGTGTATTACGTTTTGAGGACTCTCTAGTAACTGTGATGAAGACCCAGCTGTCATGTCCATGAACAAATAGTAACAAAGACACAATCCAGTCTAAAGATACCAAATTAAAGAACATTGCTTCATATCCACCCTAGGACTGTTGTTTTACAAATGGGAGGGCATCCTCTGGAGAATAAATCAAATGACTCAATAGGACAGGTACACAGACAAGTAGGACTAAAGATGCTTTGCTGTGAAAATGAATTAAATGAAGTTCTAGTCATGATACCTTGACATATGCATTTTGTATCAGCATATGCATTTTTTATTCTGAGTATAATGAGCACTTTGATTTATTCACCATTTTAAGGATTTCTCTATTGTCCTATATGTGGCCACCAGCGTCTTTTCTGGCTTCATGACATGGCTTCCAAATGAGTCAACCTGAAATAAGGAGTTATCATTCTTTAAGAAAAAGCCAATATCCTGTTTCCTACTTTACATCACACACCAGAGGATCCCAGAAATCTTAAATTTCAACATGATAGTCCCTTCTGCTAGGCACTTAGCAGATGATTCCTAGGAAATAATATTTTCCACAATGCACATATTTCAGACTATGTGGGAAGCTTCTCCTCAGATATTTATGTTGTAATTGAGATATTTATAAGCTTTGGAACAAAAAGAATGATCTTTTAAAGAGTTTTGATATTTCTTGGATTGATCAGTAGTTATAATCTCAGACTAATTTCTTTAGTATTGTTTTGCCTCATATGTTACTTATGAATGGAAACAAAGAGCATCTTATAAGAGGAATTACAATTGAAAAACAAAGTTTCAATAGGAAGACTAAAAACACCATGTTTTATGGAATTACTTAACATAGGAATTCTGAGATTTTTGAAATTAATAGCTTGTCCAACAATTATTAACATTTTAGTAACAGTAATTTTTTAAACAGATACCTACTCTGTTTAACACATTTGAATTTGATTTACTTACAATTATTACCAAACCAAACTGTGTGATTTTCATGCGATGAAGGACCACACACTCTCCAAAGCTCAAGGAGGAATCGTTTACTATGGATCCTATCCAATGTTATGGAGTTCCACTGCCCAAAAACATAGTTTTGAAAGATGAGGCTAGGTTTATTAGTGGTGTGCTAGATGGGTCTTTTCCAAGAGAGAGAGGTTTTCTGGTGTTGTCAGTCCAAACACATTTTATTAGGCTAAATTATTTTTAGGTAAATCTATGGTATCTTTCTAATTTGTTTTATATACAAAAATCTCAGCACTCTTTATTTTTCTTACTATGATATTATTCAAGGTAAAAACAAAATTGGTTCAAATGGAGTTGGGGCCAAGGAGATTGTGGGTTCAGTTATGTTTTCCTATGCCTGTCCAGGGTGGCCTCTTCTCTTCCTGTGACAATGGTAACAGAAAGAACCTAAAGTTTTGCAACTAACACTGACATGTGCCCGTGCTGACAAACTTTATAGTGTTTACATTTCTACTGTATGTAAATTCAGTAGTTCTTCCTGTTCTTATTAGACAGACTTTTTTTTTTATCATTGGCCACACAAAAATCACTGATTGTATGTTATACATTAAGCTGTATATAACTGCTCCTCAACATTTCTTTAAGTTATAAACTAGGACATGTTCAAGGCTCGAGTGTAACACACAGAAAGACTCCATATCCTTTTACCAACCTTGGGAGCCCCTAACTAACTCCCCAAGGACAATCCTCTTGCTCAAGAGAGACTGGCTTATTTTCAAGTCTACGAAGCCAGCCAGAGGACTAAGGCTAAGTTTAGATAGCTAAAAATAAAGTGAAAACTTGGATTTTATAGTTGTTATTATTATTATTACTTAAAATCCACTTTAAAATGTTCTTATATAGTGGTGTAAGATCAAATTAATAAAATTTCATTGTTAAGTCTGGATTTGGCTCAAGCAAAGTTGAGAGATTCCCTGATACTTTTGTTCTTTTTAAAACCAACTGTACACTGTTCATGTTGAAGAAATAAAAAGTATGTAATTGTGGGCTTCACCTACTCTCTTCCATCTGTTGACATTTCCCTGTTTAAATTTGTTTTTAGCCTAAACAGTTGACCTATTATTGTCCTTAGTATGCAGACACATTCTTTTAAAAATAGCATATTATAGACATGCCTTTATCTATTGGTCCTTAACTTTTAGACAGTATTATATTTTAAAAATCAAGAATTTTAAAAATCAAATTTTTGAAAAATAGCAACTTCACTTTTGCTCTTCTATTTTCATGAAGAAATTATCAAGCTTCATTACAGCTGGAAGACTAGGAGGCAGATATTCCCTGTTCTTATCTAAATAACAAATGTTAATTTTTATGAATGTCTTCTGATAAGAAATACTTACTGGAACTCTATTGAGGATGTAGCTTTAGTTTTAAAGAATGAGTTTTATTTAATACATTTCAATAAATACCAAAAATGTGATTTAGAAATAGCTATGTTTTAGAAAGGGATTGCAAGCAGGAAGTTGGAACAGGAACATCAGGAACAATGAGGTAAGTTCCAGAGAACCTTGGAGCACCTAGAAATGCAGGAGAGGAAGACATGAGAGGCCATAAAATCCAGAGTGTGGAGAGAGGCAACCAGCTTAAGAGTAATGGAAGCAAAGGCATCACATTCAGCATCATAGCCCATTCCAGCACAGCAGAAGTTCACTCTATGTAGAAAAATTGAGCAAATTCTGCATCTACCTATGCAGGGTCCCTGCACCAAACCCATGTCAGTAAACTTCAGACTCTGGCTGGAGATTTAGGAGCCTCTACTGGCCTGCACTGCAGAATATCATGGGGGTAAATCTTAAACTCTTCACTCCCTAGAAAAGACAATGAAATGGAATAATGGGTGTTCAACATCTTGACTGTGGTAAACATTTTGCAATGTACACTTAGATCCATTTACCACAATGTTTATTTAAATATGTCTTTTTCCAACTATACTATAATAAATCTGAAAATAAGTGGCTGTTTGTTTACATGTAAATGAATCATGGAGATGAATGTAAATATACTTAGAATATGAATAACAGGCTGTTCAAGCTACACGAGAAAGGCACCTTTCTAATTTTGAGTAACTGTCAAAGGAGTACAAGTTTTGAGATTAAGTAGATTTAGGGGATAATGAATGAACCTGCCCAATTTCCATATCAGTGCCTTGCATGCTAGAACACCTAGTCTTATTTGTTTCTAAATGCTTAGCTTTAATCCTATGTCCTGCCTGTTTCTTGGTGTAAATTTAAAAATTCCTAACTTTTGTCCCGCATGCTCAGGCTTGATCCTGAATATAGCACAATAAGCCCAGGTCATATTTTTTTAGCCATGGTCTTATATACTAAGCCCTGGTCCTGGATGTTCAGCATTGGTCCAGGAGTTCAGTCTTGAGCCTGATGCTCACTGCTGGTTGTTCAGCCTTGATGCACATTTTTTTTGTCTCAGATGCTCCACCCTGCTCCTGATATTCATATCTGCTCTTGGATGACTTCTGTTTTCTCTGTGCTCAATTTTAGTCCCAGGATGTTCATCCCTAGTCCTAGGTGTTCATCCCTGATCCTGAATGCTCAGCCTTAGTCTTAGATATTTAATCTTGATTTGGGATACTTAGTTTTGGTCAGGAGAGCTCAGGCATAGTCTTGGGATGTTTAGCTCTGATCTTGTATGCTCAGCTACAAAACAATGAACACATTTATGGTTTGTGTGAGAAACATACAGATTTTGAAATCTAGACTCTTCCACTACATCATTTTCCTACTGGGACCTTCCAGGATGGGATGGAACCATGCCCACTTAAGCAGCTCATTTAAAAATTTCTACCAAAATTCTGGTCCTCAACTATTCATAAGCTCCAGTGACTAGATACCTTTCTATAGTGAAGAGGCTGATAATAATAATAATAATAAAGTTATAGTAAAGGGATAACTTTACTGTACTAATGACACTTGGTCCCATATTTTCATGGGTGATTTAGTCCAAGTATATGAGAAAGACAGATAGATATTTTGCATTTTTTAATAAGACAAAATGTGCTGAGCTGAAAGATGATAGAAACAGTCTGCATGTTTCAGTGCTCAAAACCCTTCTGCTTGGGATTTCACTGACAGCGGTGGATCAACAGGCTTAGTGAGATAAAAATGCACATGATTAGCAGAAAGGAACCAGAGAAAGCTCTCACTGACTGTGTGAGAACATCAGGGAAAACACTCTTTAAAACTTCTATTGTTTGGGTTCAGTTAAGGGACATTGCTAGGGGTAGTGATCTTTGCAGAGCTCACAGGGCACCCAATTGAATCTATGAAATAATGAGAAGGCAACCACAAGGGAGACAGGAAAATGGTGGTCTCAGAGGCACAATATCTCTAAAACCATCAGCAGGACCCTAGAAGACACTGGACTGAGAGTAGTGATGTGTGTGAATGTTCTACTCACACCTAAGTAATTGTGATCTTGAACTGTGTCTCTCTCTCTCTCTGTGTGTGTGTGTGTGTGTGTGTGTGTGTGTGTGTGTGTGTGTGTGACTGATAACTAGAATTAACATAAGAAAAAATATCCTGCAATCATTACAGGATTTGGGATCTCAGTCACTATTCTTTCAGCTTGCTTCTATTTTGGAAGCACTCTTCTCTGCAGTCTCCTGTGTCCAGCATGACTTGGTACTGGAGTCTTGACTAGGAGTGATGAGGGAATGAAGGAAAGACAGACACTGAAGAATTGACAGATACAGGGACACAGAAAATCTGGAGACATGTTGGCTATCTGCACTCTGATGGAGTAGTGCCAAGTAAAGTGTGGGGTGGGGGAATTAGGAGGAGGGGGAGCTTCAGTTTCTAGTTTGTACACAGATACTGTACTTGGTCCAAAGGAAGGGTTTGCCTTTTTGAACCTGATTGGGGATGGGGACAGAGGAGTACTGTCAACTTTCCACAGCACTGAGGCATTAGTTCTTGTGAATAATGCATGTTTACTCCTGACACACTCACTCAGGACTTCCTTGAGTCTTACACCCACCCTCTACTTTTTTATTTCTTAAATGTTCATGACGAGGTAGAGGCTGAGCAACTGGTGGGTGGGAGAACTGGGCTGCCAGGGAGCAGAGAGATCTCTGCGGAGTGCACATGGAAAGTGCACCCCCTCCCTTGCCCTGCCCTGCCCTGCCCGATCCAGCAACCAGGAACAGAAATTTCGAACTTCTGTTTCCACCCGGTGGCGACTTCAGGACACAGAGCGGAGCCTGGCCCATCTGCCACCCGGAATGGCGGTGGTAGAGGCTGAGCAACTGGTGGGTGGGAGACCTGGGCTGCCAGGGAGCAGAGAGATCTCTGCGGAGTGCACACGGAAAGTGCACCCCCTGCCTTGCCCTGCCCAGCCCTGTCTGATCCAGCAACCAGGAACAGAACTTTGGAACTTCTGTTCCCACCCGGCGACTCTGAGGCATAGAACAGGGCTCGACCCATCTGCCACCTGGACCAGTGGAGATCCAGGGACACAGACCAGATACAAGGGAAAGGCAAGAACATATCACTGACAACAAAATAACAAGAGGAAAGCGAAAGAGTATATCCCAAGGAAACCAAGACAACCTGGCAACACAAGAACCCAGCTCTCCCATAAGAGAAAACATCGGAATTCCAAACACTCCAGAAAAGGAAGACACAGACCTGAAATCAAGATGCTGATAGAGATTCTTAAACAAGATTGGGAGGAAAAGCAAAATGATTCAGAAGCTTTTAAAGAGGAAACAAGAAAAACACTCAAAGAACTCAAAGAACTAGAGGAAAACAGAATCAAAGAGATGAAGGAATGGAAGAGGGAATTTAAAACGGAAATTGACACAATAAAGAAAACACAAAAAGAGATAACCCTAGAGGTAGAACACCTAAAAAAGAAATTAGGAATCACAGAAGCAAGCATTTCCAATAGATTACAAGAGATGGAAGAGAGAATCTCGGGGGCAGAAGACAACATTGTAAACATAGACAAAACAGCCAGAGAAGATGCAAAAAACAAAAAGTTCCTAACCCAAAATGTCCAGGAAATCCAGGACACAATGAGAAGACCGAACCTAAGGATAATAGGAATAGAAGAGGGAGAAGAGTATCAACTAAGAGGCACAGTAAATATCTTCAACAAAATCGTAGAAGAAAACTTCCCTAACCTCAAGAATGAGATGACCAGGAGCATAAAAGAAGCCTTCAGAACTCCAAATAGGTTGGAACAGAAAAGTAATACCTCCCGACACATAACAGTAAATACATCAAGTGTCCAAAGCAAAGAAAGAATACTAAAAGCGGTAAGGGAAAAAGGTCAGGTAACATACAAAGGCAGGCCAATCAGACTCACACCCGATTTCTCAACAGAGACTATGAAAGCTAGAAGAGCCTGGACAGACATCATGCACACCCTAAGAGAACACAAGTGCCAGCCCAACCTGCTATACCCAGCAAAACTATCATTCACCATTGATGGAGAGATGAAGATATTTCAAGACAAATCAAAATTTATACAATATCTGACCACAAACCCAACACTACAACGAATTATAGGTGGAAAACCCAATACAATGAGGGAAAATACAGCCTAGTAAAAACAAGAAAACTCTTAAACAAGAAAACTAAAAGAAGAAAAAGACACAGACACAACTCAACCCACAAAAGCAATAATGGCAGGAAACAGAAACAACTATTCCTTGATATCTATTAACATAAATGGACTCAACTCCCCAATAAAGAGACATAGGCTATCAGACTGGATACATAAACAAAATCCAGCATTTTGCATCATACAGGAAACTCATCTCAGAGACAAAGACAGACACTATCTCAGAGTTAAAGGGTGGGAAAAAAACTTCCAAGCAAACAGCTCCAAGAAGCAAGCTGGAGTGGCTATTCTAATATCGAATAAAGTAAATTTCCAACCAAAAGTTTTCAAAAAAGATAAGGAAGGACACTTTTTACTCATTACTGAAGAAACCGGTCAGGAGAAACTCTCAATCCTTAACATATATGCTCCAAATAAAAAATCACCCACATTCATAAAAGAAACCCTACTAAAGCTCAAAAAATACATTTCACCCCACACAATAATAGTGGGAGACTTTAATACCCCACTCTCACCAATGGACAGATTATGGAAACAGAAACTGAACAAGGACACGGCAAAACTAGCAGAGACTTTGAACCAACTAGAATTAATAGATATATACAGAACATATTATCCTAAAGAAAATAAATACACCTTCTTCTCAGCACCCCATGGCACCTTCTCGAAAATTGACCACATAATTGGACACAGAGCGAGCCTCAATCGATATAAGAAGACTGAAATACTCCCATGCATCCTCTCAGATCACCATGGTCTACGGCTGGTCTTTAACAACAACAAAGACAACAAAAAGCCCACATACACATGGAAACTAAACAATGCTCTGTTAAAGGATAGCAGGGTCAAAGAAGAAATAAAAAAAGGAATTAAGGATTTTCTAGAATTCAACGAAAACGAAAACACAACATACCCAAACCTATGGGATGCAATGAAAGCAGTACTGAGAGGAAAACTCATATCCCTAAGTGCTTCTAAAAAGAAACTGGAGAGAGCTTACATCAGCAAACCTGACAGCACAGCTAAAAGCCCTAGAACAGAAGGAAGCAGACATACACAAAAAGAGTAGATTGCAAGAAATAATCAAAATTAGGGCAGAAATAGACCAAATAGAAACAAAAAGAACCATTGAAAAAATCAACAAAACCAAGAGTTGGTTCTTTGAGAAAATCAACAAGATTGATAAACCCCTAGCAAGACTAACTAGAGGGCAAAGAGAGAGTATCCAAATTAACAAAATCAGAAAGGAAAGTGGGGACATAACAACTGAAACTGAGGAAATTCAAGAAATCATCAGATCCTACTACAAAAACTTATACTCCACAAAATTGGAAAATCTGGAGGAAATGGACGAATTCCTAGACAGATACAAGGTCCCAAAGTTTAACCAGGACCAAGTAAACCATCTAAATAACCCTATAACACCTAAAGAAATAGAAGAAGTCATCAAAAGCCTCCCAACCCAAAAAAGCCCAGGTCCAGACGGGTTCAGTGCAGAATTTTATCAGACATTTATTGGGGATATAACACCAATATTCGCCAAACTATTCCAAAAGATAGAATCAGATGGAATATTACCCAACTCATTTTTTGAGGCTACAATAACCCTCGTACCTAAGCCACACAAAGACCCTACAAGGAAAGAGAACTTCAGACCAATCTCACTTATGAACATTGATGCAAAAATACTCAACAAAATCCTTGCAAACCGAATCCAAGAACACATCAAAACGATCATTCATCATGACCAAGTAGGCTTCATCCCTGGGATGCAGGGATGGTTTAACATAAGGAAATCCATCAAAGTAATCCACCATATAAACAAACTTAAAGACCAAAATCACATGGTCATCTCACTAGACGCTGAGAAAGCATTCGACAAAATCCAACACCCCTTCATGTTAAAAGTCCTGGAAAGAACAGGAATCCAAGGCCCATATTTAAACATAATAAAAGCAATATACAGCAAACCAACAGCCAACATCAAACTTAATGGCAAGAAACTTGAAGCAATCCCACTAAAATCAGGGACTCGACCAGGCTGCCCACTCTCTCCCTACCTATTCAACATTGTACTGGAAGTCCTGGCTGGAGCAATTAGACAGCAAAAGGAGATCAAGGGGATACAAATCGGAAAGGAAGAGATAAAAACATCACTCTTTGCCGATGACATGATAGTGTACTTGAGTGAAGCCAAAAATTCCACCAGAGAACTCCTACAGCTGATAAACAAGTTCAGCAAAGTGGCTGGATACAAAATTAACTCAAACAAATCAGTAGCCTTCCTATACTCAAAGGACAAACATGTGGAGAAAGAAATTAGGGAAAAGGTACCCTTCACAATAGTTACAAAAACTATGAAAATACCTTGGTGTGACTCTAACTAAGGAAGTGAAGGACCTGTATGACAAGAACTTCAAACCTCTAAAGAAAGAAATTGAGGAGGATCTCAGAAAATGGAAAGATCTCCCATGCTCATGGATTGGAAAGATCAACATCTTAAAAATGGCCATCCTACCAAAAGCAATCTACAGATTCAATGCAATCCCCATCAAAATTCCAACCCAGTTCTTCATGGAATTGAAAAGATCAATGTGCAATTTCATATGGAATAACAAAAGACCTAGAATAGCAAAATCCATCCTCAACAACAAAAAAACATCTGCGGGAATCACTATCCCTGACCTCAAGCTATATTACAAGGCAATTGTGCTGAAAACTGCATGGTACTGGTACAGAAATAGGCAAGTGGATCAATGGAATAGAATAGAAGATCCAGAAATGAGTCCGCATGTATATGGTCACCTGATTTTTGACAAAGGAACAGTAAACATTCAATGGAAAAAGGACAGCCTATTGAACAAATGGTGCTGGTCCAACTGGCACTCAACATGCAAAAGAATGAAAATAGACCCGTTCTTATCTCCTTGTACAAAGCTCAAGTGTAAGTGGATTAAAGATCTCAACATTAAACCAGATACACTGGAACTATTAGATGATAAAGTAGGGAAAACCTTAGAACACATAGGCACAGGAGAAAATTTCCTGAACAAAACACGAATGGCTCAAGCTCTAAGGTCAAAGATTAACAAATGGGACTTAATGAGATTGCAAAGTTTCTGTAAGGCTAAGGACATCGTCAAGAAAACAAAACGGCAACCAACAGAATGGGAAAAGATCTTTACCAACACCACATCAGATAGAGGCCTAATATGCAAGGTGTACAAGGAACTCAAAAAGCTAGACACCAGAGAATCAAATAACCCTATTAAAAAATGGGGTACAGAGCTAAACAAATCATTTTCAGTTGAGGAACACCGAATGGCCGAAAAACATCTGAGGAAGTGCTCGACATCCTTAGCCATCAGGGAAATGCAAATCAAAACAACCCTAAGATTCCACCTCACACCAGTCAGATTGGCCAAGATCAAAAACTCAGATGACAGCAGATGCTGGAGAGGCTGCGGAGAAAGAGGAACACTTCTCCACTGTTGGTGGGGTTGCAAGCTAATACAACCACTCTGGAAATCTGTCTGGCGATACCTCAGAAAATTGGATATAGTACTACCTGAAGACCCAGCTATTCCACTTCTGGGCATATACCCCACAGACACTCTTATACACAACAAAGATATATGCACAACAATGTTCATAGCGGCTCTATTTATAATAGCCAGAAGCTGGAAGGAACCCAGATGTCCTTCAGAAGACGAATGGATACAAAAATTGTGGTACATATACACAATGGAATACTACTCAGCCACCAGAAACAATGACTTAACCAAATTCTTAAGAAAATGGCTGCATCTAGAGAAGATCATCCTGAGTGAGATAACCCAGTCACAAAAGAACAGACATAATATGCAGTCACTGATAGTGGGATGCTAACCCCAGAGGCTTGCACTCCCCCAGAAACAACTCACAGACTGTATGAAGTCCAAGAAATAAAGAAAACAAAAAATATACATATATTCACAAAACAAGAAGACTTTGACTATTTCCATGTTGCGTTTTGTTTTGCATGTACTTTACGCTTATTGCAGCTAGTACGTTTTCAATGCATACTGTCAAGCCCTTGAAAAAAATCAAGTACTGACTAAAAAACATATTCACATGGTTTTATGTAAAATTTATTTTAATGTCTAAAAAAACAGTACTGACAAAAATGTATAATTTTAAGCAAAAAATGTTTAAAATCTTTACATTTATCTTTGTTTTGCAAAATATAGTCGTTTAAAAAAAAAAAACAAAAATGGCCATCCTACCAAAAGCAATCTACAGATTCAATGCAATCCCCATCAAAATTTCAACCCAGTTCTTCATGGAACTGGAAAGATCAATGTGCAATTTCATATGGAATAACAAAAGACCTAGAATAGCTAAATCCATCCTCAACAACAAAAAAACATCTGTGGGAATCACTATCCCTGACCTCAAGGTATATTACAAGGCAATTGTGCTGAAAACTGCATGGTACTGGTACAGAAATAGGCATGTGGATCAATGGAATAGAATAGAAGATCCAGAAATGAGTCCGCATGTATATGGTCACCTGATTTTTGACAAAGGAGCAGTAAACATTCAATGGAAAAAGGACAGCCTATTCAACAAATGGTGCTGGTCCAACTGGCACTCATCATGCAAAAGAATTAAAATAGACCCTTTCTTATCTCCTTGTACAAAGCTCAAGTGTAAGTGGATCAAAGATCTCCACATTAAACCAGATACACTGAAACTACTAGATGAGAAAGTAGAAAAAACCTTAGAACACATAGGCACAGGAGAAAATTTTCTGAACAAAACACCAATGGCTCAAGCTCTAAGGTCAAAGATTAACAAATGGGACTTAATGAGATTGCAAAGTTTCTGTAAGGATAAGAACATTGTCAAGAAAACAAAATGGCAACCAACAGAATGGGAAAAGATCTTTACCAACACCACATCAGATAGAGGCCTAATATCCAAGGTATACAAGGAACTCAAAAAGCTAGACACCAGAGAATCAAATAACCCTATTAAAAAATGGGGTACAGAGCTAAACAAAACGTTCTCCGTTGAGGAACACCGAATGGCCGAGAAACATCTGAGGAAGTGCTCGACATCCTTAGCTATCAGGGAAATGCAAATCAAAACGACCCTGAGATTCCACCTCACACCAGTCAGATTGGCCAAGATCCAAAAATCAGATGACAGCAGATGCTGGAGAGGCTGCGGAGAAAGAGGAACACTTCTCCACTGTTGGTGGGGTTGCAAACTAATACAACCACTCTGGAAATCAGTCTGGCGATACCTCAGAAATTGGATATAGTATTACCTGAAGACCCAGCTATTCCACTTCTGGGCATATACCCCAGAGACACTTTAATACACAACAAAGATATATGCACCACAATGTTCATAGAGGCTCTATTTATAATAGCCAGAAGCTGGAATGAACCCAGATGTCCTTCAGAAGATGAATGGATACAAAAATTGTGGTACATTTACACAATGGAATACTACTCAGCCACCAGAAACAATGACTTAACCAAATTCTTAAGAAAATGGCTGCATCTAGAGAATATCATCCTGAGTGAGATATCCCAGTCACAAAAGAACAGACATAATATGCAGTCACTGATATTGGGATGCTAACCCCAGAGGCTTGCACTCCTACAGAAACAACTCACAGAATGTATGAAGTCTAAGAAATAAAGAAAACAAAAAAAAAAAATATATTTACAAAACAAGAAGACTTTGACTATTTCCATGTTGCGTTTTGTTTTGCATGTACTTTACGCTCATGGTAACTATTAGGTATTCAATGCATACTGTCAAGCCTTTGAAAAAATCAAGTACTGAGTAAGAAATGTATTAACATAGTTTTATGTAAAAATTATTTTAATATCTGAAAAAACTGTACTGACAAAAATGTATAATTTTAAGCAAAAAATGTTTAAAATCTGTACATTTATCTTTGTTTTGTAAAATAAAGTCGTTTAAAAAAAGTAAAGCATAGTAAACTTACATACACTACATGTTGACATAATTACAAATCCAATATTTTTAACATTTGTTTTGCTGATTTTAGAAGTATAGTAAAGATTCGGCATCTCTAATAAATAGGTCTCAAAATCTTAAAATCACATTTTATGTTCTGTTATAAAAACATGCCAACAAAATATAGAAATTTTTATCTAATTTTAAATTGAAAAATAAAACTAATTTTGTTAAGTTAAATTAATAAATGTTCATAAATATTTTAAATAAAAATTTTAAAATCCAAAAAAAAGTTTATGACGAAGCTTTACTTTTTGTCTAAAAACAGTTTGCTGTAATGTTCAACATCAGATGGAAAAGTAAAAAGACACCAGCTTCTGGCCTCTGTTATTTGGTTATCCTGCTCTGCAAATGGGAAGTTCAAAAGCTATGAAGTGTGTCAGTTAAAACACAGGGTGCAGTTTTAAAGGTATAAGTGAATAACTCTGGGATTAGCCAAGGTGAGAAGGAATGAGAGATGCTGTCTGCATAACTGTCAATCAACTGACTTTGACTCTAATAAGAAAGAAAGATATAAAAGCATTTGGGGAAGGAAACCCCAGTCAGTAATTTAATTAAACACAAAGGTGAATGTCAATGCTATCTGGAAGGCACAAATAGATAATGGGTGTTTTACTCTATTAAGTTAGGAACTGAGGATTAAATGGCAAGCCTCAGGCAAATCCAGGGTTCTGGAAGTTCACTTTGGCCTCATATGTGATGGGGACTTTGAAATGGCACAGGACTCTGAACATGTGAGGTGTGCGCAGCAGTTACAGTCGTCTTCTTTATTATTAAGAGATGGCAGATTTCAGGCTGTCCTTCCTTCAGTCTTTGTGGTGTGGGTATGTGTGTGTATATGTGTGTGTATTTTCCTCCTGAACTCAGTTGTTGTGTGGGTGGTTGTGACTTAAGACATTCCAGCAACCTGAAACCATAAGAGTGAGTTGGCTGTGTGGGACTCCCATCAAAACATACAAATACTGACTTTGAAGATGCTAAATGTATTGTACTAAGACATGCATAGGCTGATGCAGATAACATACTCTTTTGCCCATAACATCTCCATTGCCTGTACCAGCTGACTCAGGACTCACTGCACTCAATGGTAGAGAACTCATTTTCTATAAGAAGCTGCTTGTATATCCCCACTTGAGTATGAAACCTTCATATACCCTTTGAAAAACTACGAAGTTGCATCATTTAGCAAAGAAGATGATTGCTGTCAGGATTTTCACATTCCAATGGCACTTCATACAGAAATATCCGAAGAAATCATTGGAGACACAGGTTCCATGTAGCAACAGGCCCAGCCAGTCAGACTGGCTTCAGAACATAGTAGGGCATGAAGATCACTCAATTAATAAGTCTACGTGAGGGTTACTTGACATGGGTCTGATACGAGACCTCTGACACAAGGCAAAGATAAATCCAGTATAGGGAGGAGCCAGGCAGCTTCATATGCTGGGTACCCATTCTCCTCCTTCAGGGCACAGTGCTCACTGTGATTTTAGAACCCCAGGAACATGTCTTATGCTGAAGTTCTATTTCTTTTCTTTGTTCCTTATTTTCACATAAAGCATGATACCTCAAAAGGTGCCTTTTCACAACATATTATGGCCAAGGAAAATGTACGGATGTATTATTTAAACAAGATACCGTCAGTTACTGAACATACCTGCCTGATTCCAAAGGCCTCTTGGTTTTGTGTCTTGGTGGGGTGGAGAGTTCAGTTCCTCTCCAGCTAGGTGCCTGGGCTCCCTTTGTCTACCTTTATGGAAGAATCACAGATTTTTAAAAAAGCTTTTAGAGCATCTCTCATTCACTTACTAACGTTGAACCTTCTTCAGGACAAAACCAACTCTGATTTTCTATGAATTGGGGAAGGTGATCAGTGGGATAAAGGTCCATGAGTGAGACATCTACAGCCTACATTCACTTAGGGACTTCACTGTATAAATATAGCTTGGCTCCTCCACCTGCCTCATGGCACAGATGACCAAGACCATCCTGCAGAAGGACAACGCTCACAGACCAGGCTCTGTGAATAACTAAGTTCTTCTTGGAGCCATGGGAAGAATCATTCATAAAACGGATGGCTATTAGTGTGATTGAGAATGAATTTTAAACTGCTACTTACTAGTCTTTAGAAGTCCAACCTTTATTTTATGCTGCCTTCAGATTTTAAAAGAAAATATAGAACAAGGATTTAGCATGAAAGCAAAACAAGAATTTATGCCCAGAGATGGTAGGGTGAATATATGTAGAAAGGAATGTAGCTATTAATGAGTAACAAGACCTGGTTTCAAAGTGCCTTAGGGACCAATACTGTCAGCTAACCTGGACTGTTGGAAGTCCCCAGAGACTGAACTACCAACTAAAGAGCATATATGGGCTGGAACTAGGCCCTTTTCACGTATGTAGCAGATGTTCATCTTGGTCTTCATGTGGGTTCCCAACGAATGGAGCTGGAGCTGTCCCTGCATCTGTTGCTTGCATATGGATTCCATTCTCCTAATTGGGCTGCCTTGTCTAGCTTCAGTGGGAGAGGTTGTCCCTAGTGCTTTAGTGACTTGATGTGCCAGGATGGGTTGGTACCTAGTGGAGACCTCCCCCTTTATTCAGAGGAGAAGGGGAGGAAGGGATAGAGGCCTGCAATCAGGATATGAAGTAAATAAACTGATGGAAAAAACTGTGTTAATCCAGTTCTCAATCCTATTCAGAGAACTATCAAGCAAGTGAGTTATAAGCATGGAATGCTTGCTTGCTCACAATAACAGGTTTGGATATAAACAAATAGGGTCCTGGCACTTGTGGAGAACATGTGAACTGGAGAACATAGTGCATTGAAAGCACAGGAAAACTGGAAAGAGAGAGAAAGGGTGAGAGAAATGGGTAAGTCTGTGAGGAGCATAGCCTCTATTCTCTCTTCCCCTATATGTCACAGGTCCTTCTCAGGCAAGACCCTTCACCCTGACATTCCCCTACTCTGGGGCATTGAGCCTTCACAGAACCAAGGTCTTCTCTTCCCACTGATGCCCAACAAGGCCATCCTCTGCTACATATGCAGCTGGAGCCATGGGTTTATCTATGTGTACTCTTTGGATAGTGGTTTAGTTCCTGGGAGATCTGGTTGGTTGAATCCACACACTCATGGTCGCTTTATCTCTGACAAAAGAGCTAAAACCATCCAGTGGATAAAAGACAGCACTTTCAACAAATGGTTCTGGTACAACTGGCTGTCAGCATGTAGAAAAATGCAAATTGATCCATTCTCATTGCCTGTACAAGGCTCAAGTTTAAGTGGATCAATAACTTCCACATAAAACCAGGCACATTGAAACTAACAGAAGAGAAAGTGGGGGAAGAGCCTCAAACACATCAGCACCAACACTTTCTGCGTTGTTTAGGATTGATTTAGCTATTCTGGTTATTTTTGTTTTCCATATGAAGCTGAGAATTGTCTTTTAAAAATCTGTGAAGAATTGCATTGGAATTTTGATGAGGATTGTATTTATCTATAGATTGCATTTGGTAGAATAGCCATTTCTTTCTTTCTTTCTTTATTTTTTCCTTTTTAAAAATTATGTTAATCCTATAAATACAGAAGCATGGGAGATCTATCTTCTGATACCTTTTTCAATTTTTTGTTTCTTGTTATTTAAGTTGATGTTGGCTAGGGACTTGTTGTAAACTGCTTTTATTATGTTAAGGTATGCTGCTTGTATCCTTAATTTCTCCAGGACTTTTACCAATGAAGGAGTGTTGAACTTTTGTCAGGGATTTTTCTACATTTAATGAGATAATCATGAGATTTTTGTCTTTCAGTTTGTAAATTTACATTTGAATGGTGAATTAAAAATATTGATTTATGTTTTTGAACCATTCCTCTATCTCTGGGCTGAAACGTGCTTCAGTATGGTGGATGATCTTGGTGTTTTCTTGAATTCACTTTGTCAGTATTTTATTGAAGATATTTGTACTTTTTTTCAAACAGAAAATTGGTGCGTGGTCATTGGGCATTTGTGTGGCTGGGTAACTGTGGGCATTTATGTGGTTGGGTAACTGTGGCCTTGTAAGATGATTTGGATAATGTTCCTTTTGTTTCTATTTTGTAAAATAATTTGGGGAATATTGGTGTTAACTCATCCTTTGAAAGTCTGATAGAATTCTGCATTAAAACCACCTCACCTTGGGCTTCTTTTGGTTGAATTTTTATTGATTTTTAGCCCCGAGTTTGATTATTTCCTGCCATCTACTCCTTTTGGGTGGGAATTCTTTTTGTTTTAGAGCTTTTAGGTGTTCTGGTAAATTGCTAGTCCACTATCACTCTAGGTTTTGTTTTGTTTTTGTTTTTAATGTGGACAGTGTTGTGAATTTGTTTGCGCTGTGTCATAAGTTTGGGTATGTCATATATTCATTTTCAAAAGTCTTTAATTTTTAAAAAATTTTTATCTTGACCAGTTTTTCAGTCAGTAGGTAGCTAGCTATTCAGTCTCCATGTGTTCCTGAGTTTTTTGGTTTTGTTTTTGTTAATCTACAGCTTTAATCTGCTGATAGAATGCAGGAAGTTATTTTATTGAGACTTAATTTATGTTTGAGTAGTCAGTTTTGGAGAAAGATCCATGAAGTACAGAGAAGTTGTATTCTTTTGTGTTTGTGTGAAGTGTTCTGAATAAATATGTTAAGTTCGTTAAATGTATAATGCTTGTTAGCTCCAGCATTACTCTATGTAGTTTTGTCTGGATAACTCTATTGTGGTGGAATTGGGGTATTGAATTCTACCCTATTCATATTTGAGAGTCAACATGGGTTTAAAGTCTTGTAGCATTTATTTTACAAACTCGGGTGCTCTGGTATTTGGGGAATAGATGTTAAGAATTAAAATGTGTGGCTTGGGGGTTAAGAGCACTGACTGCTCTTCCAGAGGTTCTGAGTTCAATTTCCAGGAACCACATGGTGGCTCACAACCATCTGTTATGGATCTGATGCCCTCTTCTAGTGTGTCTGAAGACAGCCACAGCATATTCATATACATAAATAAATAATTCTTTAAAAAAAAGAATTGATATGTCATATTGTTGGATTTTTTCTTTGATAATATGTAGTGGCCTTTCTTTTCTTTTCTCATTAGTTTTTATTTGCACACTATTTTTTTTTAGATATTAAAAAATGGTACAGCAGCTTCTTTGTTGGTAATATCCTTTTCTGACTCTTTATTCTGAAATAATATGTCTCCTGATAATGTGTTTTTCTTGGATTCAGAAGAAAGATGAATCCTGTTTTTATATCCATTCCATTCGTCTGTTTGTGTGTATGAAAATTAATGCATTTCATCAAGAGATATCGATGATTGATTACTGTTAACAACTGTTGTTTTGTTGTTGTTGGTGGTGGTGTGTGTGTCTCCTCTTCTGTTGATTTTGCTGGTGTAAGATTATTTACTTCCGGTGTTTTTATGTTTGTAGTTAATCTTCTTATGTTGGAGTTTTCCTTCTAGTATCTTCTTTGGGGCAGGCTTTGTAGATAAATATTGAATAAATTTAGCTTTACTATGGAATATCTTATCTTCTCCATATATGGTGATCGAAGGCTTTTTGGTTCTAATAGCTGGGGTGTTCAGGTCCTTCTTGATTTTGGAATCTCTTCTGAGAATTCAAGCGTAATTCTAATAGCTCTGCCTTCATGTTACTTCATCTTTTTCTTTTTCAGTTTTTAATATTTTTTGTTCTGTAATAATTTAATGTTTTAATTATTATGTGCTGAGGGGACTTTCTTTTCTGGTTCAATCTACTTAGTATTCTGTATGATTTTTGTACCTTTATAGGCATCTTTTAGTTTAGGTCAGGACTATTTTCTTCTATGATTTTGTTGAAAATATTTTCTGGGTCTTTGAGCTGGGCTTCTCCTTCCTTTCTTCCTACTATTTTTTTTTTTTTTTTTTTGGTTTTTTCATAGAGTTCCAGATTTTCTGGGTGTTTTGTTTCAGAAGTATTTTAGATTTAACATTTTTTAAACTGATGTATTGTTTTTTTTTTTCTACTGGATCTTCAATGTCTGACATTCTCTCCTTCATCTCTTTTATTCTGTTAGTGAAGCTTGCCTCTGTAATTCCTGTTCAAGTTCCTACATTTTTCATTTCCAAAATTAGATCTGCATGGGTTTTATTTATTGATTTTATTTCCATTTTTTATGTCTAGAACAGTTTTAATTTCTTTATAATGTTTGTTTATGTTTTCCTGGATTTCTTTATGTAATTTATTCTTTTTCCCCAACTGTGTTTTTCTGGATTTCTTTAACAAGACTTATTTATTTCTTCTTTAAGGACCTCTTTTATCTTCATAAAGCCTGTCTTAAGGTATTTTTTTTTCTTATTCTTTAGCTATGTTGGAATATTCTGGATTTTCTGTGGCTGATGGGCTCTAGTGGGGACACATATGGTCCTGGCTGTTACTGATTGTGGGTTTACTCTGGCATCTTCTCATCTGGTTAGAAAAATATAATTTCTAGGAGCTGATATCTGGTTTTCTCTTTGTTGGGTGGGTGCTTTGTTCTTCAATTTTTGTTTCCTCTCTGGATTTTTTAGACAGTGTATTGACTATGTGTTACCTAATAGGAAATTTTCTATGAACTTGATAGGTGGTCACTGGGAGTTTCAGATAAAATATGTTTCTAGGTATGGGGAGATGACACTTAGAATGGGGACAAGCTAGGGGTCTAAAAGGAGTCACATGAGGTAGAAAAACAGCATACCCATCTACAATCTGCTTATGTAGTCTCCTTGGAATGAGGGCAGAGGCTGAAAAGAGGTCGCTGTAGAAGACTGGCTAAGAGTTGGAGGATTGGATCTTCAGGAATGGAAGGAGGGTATCTGCAGCCAGCCTACCTAATTCCCTGGCAGGAGTGGTCTGTAGGCTAACAGGGAGAGCCTGCTGGTGTTGGAGGCTGAGATAAAACCATGAATTAGGGGAGGGAGATTAGGAGACAAAGGTATGTGGGATCCACAGGGGATTTGGGCAGGGTAGAAAGGAGACATTAGCAGGCATTCTGTTGCAGAGTTAGGAATAAGACTGAAGGATTGGACGTGGAGGAGATAAAGAAGAGAAGACCTATAGTCAGACTAACTGCTTCCCCAACAGGAGTGGCCTTTACAAAGATTTCCCAGTCTTAGAAATATACCTTCTTTTTTATAATAGAACTATAGCAATGGAGAAGAGGTCAGATATCACCGTGAGCAATATGCCTGGCACAATATTCTAGTGTAATTTTCTTCATTTCTCTATATTCATGTGTAAGAATGTATAATGTACAAATGAATACATAGGGTGTTTACAACATAATTATGAAAGCATTTTTTAAAGTCATATGGGTTTCTTTCACTGAGGATAAGGATCATAATTATTCTTATGAAAAAGATTTTCTTTCTTATGGTTCTGTCTCCTTCACGTACTGTGAGCAGCTTGAGGCAGAGACAAGTCCTGTACCATGTGGACCTTAGGCTGCTTACATTCTAGGTTTGTCTTCCTGAGGCCAGTGATTTACCCATTAGTCCTACCTCTCCTCCCCCTCCCTCTTGAAAGATGTACTCACCCAGGGACATAGCTAGTTTTAGAGTTCCAGCTCTGGCCTCTGGAATTTGCAATAAATAGCTTCTTATGTACTTTTGCCACACTCAGAAGTGTTACTATATCAGTACTCTCAGATGTGAACCCTGGATCAGCTGCTGGGAAAGATAGTACAAGACCTGGGGACGTGCTACAGGATTTTCTATGATACATAGCCTTCTTTTCCAACAAGCCACTTTGGGACTCTACAGTTGCTATGGAGACAAGAGGCCATGTTGGTACATTCTTGGCCTACATGCTCCAATGTGACCCACCTCTTCCTGCTTTCAGTGATCCTTCCTTTATATCCAGGCACTCCCCTCATATCAAGGCTCTTATTGTGCCTTGCTTAGACTCCCCAGAAATCTTAAATGTTTCTTCTTGCTTATTTGCTATAAAGTATTTTTTTCCAATAGTAGAACACCCTATTTTTTTAAAAAAGTCTCTGACTTTCAATCCCTTTGATATGATTCCGACAGTTACCTTAACCCTGTTTTCAGAAGATCATTTCTATGTTACCCAGAATACTTAATATTCTCACATGCCATAGTATTTTCACAGAAGCCACACATTATCTTCCAATTTACTCTAAGTGGTCTCTAGGCTATTTTTCATGCCAGATGAATGCAAAGAACACAGCAGTTAACACACCATCAGTTTTAGAATAATAGTGTAATGTGGTCTGTGTACAATTCTGTACAGAAGTAAAACATTTCCCAGACAGTATTTGTGACCTGTGAATGTGTTGGATCTATGGATGGAATCTGCAGATGTTGAAGGCTGACAGACTAACTTGACATTGAAAATAATCCCCAGTTGCTTAGTTTCCTTTTAAAACTATATTTCCTTCTATTGTCCTTAACTGTGACAAACTTAGTGACCAGAAACCGAGATCAAGTTTATTGATGTCCCATACATTCCCCCTTTGGATAGGGGTGTTTTACTTTCCAAAGTAAAGGTCAATTATACTTTTGTGTGTGTGTGAAAACTTTGAGGATCCTTCCCTCTTCATTTTACAAGATTCTTTCTATATCTCACTGATACTGCAAAAACTTTATAATTGGGTTTATGTTAGCTGGGCACATCTTTTGATATACCAGCTTCCTTCATGGCATGGATCTGGCTAAGCTTAGTCCCCACAACAGAGACCAAAAGGTCTTTTCATTACCTTGGTTGTGCCCACTGCTTTTGGAAAATATGAGCTTGGATGTAATGGGTCTTTGTTGCTATCCTTTAACATCTAACCAAAGCTGAGGTGTGGTAAAACAGTGCAGCCAGACTATTTCATCTGAGATCAATCTGTATTTCAAAGCAGGAGCTGGTTAAGGCCGATACTCAGTTGCTAAGGGTGAGCTGCCATGGGGATGTGGAACCCCATGGTCTTGCTCTGGAAAGGATGCCTTCTGGGTGCTGGTTATAGAAGTGAATGTTTTTAGTCAATGATGTATCTAAACTTTCCAATGGAAGAAAATCCTATTTTTAATGCAGTGTATGTCTGAAACATCAATTATTTTCACTTTCAAAATCAGTTGTGTTGCCACCACATTAAATCTGTGAAGTAGCAGTGAATGTCAATCCGTGGGCCTTTGGTTAATTGCTAATCTTTTTATAAAAGAATATGCTTTAATTGATACATTTTTCTGTTGCTTAAGTCATTAATGATGTACTATGCTGGCCTTGTCACAGGATAGTTCTGCAAATAGTGTCTTTAGGAATAAATAAATGGCATTTTCAAGGTGTTAATGTAAAAGTCTTGGCTCTCCCAATGCTAATTAAAGTGGAGGACAAACGCCCCCAGAGAAGTCATGTGAGCTTACAGCTTAATTTGTATAACTAGGAGCCAGGGAAGATAAAAACTGGGTGCTTAAGTTCCAGCTTCAGTATATTTGTTCTTTTGAAAATACATCACCCAGGAGAATGACAAAGATTTTGATTCTTTCACCATGTCTTTAAAGGTGTGCTTTCTGTTTTCAGCGAGTAACTAAAGAAAAAAAAAATGTCCTTAATTGGATGGGATGTTATGAATTGAGTGCGAGCCTGCCTAACTCATTTATTGGAAGTCTCAACTCAATGAGGTAGAGATTAGGCTGTAATTTCAGATATGAATCATCATGGATAGAAAGAAGTCTCCTGTGTGAGGTAGGAAAAAGGTAGACACTCAATCCAACTGTGATGCCTAAAGGCGGCCCTTAAGTGACAGTTAGGTAAGTGCTGTGTAGGAAATCTTCATGACTGATTCAGAAAGGAAGAAGCCAAAAAGCTCACATGCTACACGTGGGCCATCCTTGTATTTTGCTATGTGAGGTCCTAATTCTCTTGAAAATTCTACCAGCAGGAAGACTTCACTCAATGTGTCCTCTTGGTCTGTACACCCAGACCTAAACCCTGAACTCAAATAAATATTCTTAAAAGGCAAAGATTTATATTTTATTCAACTAAATCATAATCCCTAATAACAATCTAAACACTTGTTCATATGCCCACAGATGAGTGTAGTACTCACCCTTCACTAAGAAAATATTCATTTGTAACAGAAAGAAGCCACTACAGAAAATAATAACCAATAAAAATATAGAGTTGTGGAGTCTAGTCTCAATGGATATACCCACAACAGTCTTGCACCCAAGACTTAGGGAACATTTTAGAAAGGGATGGGGCAGAATAATTTTAAGAACGAGAAAATCAGGGTATTTTCTGGGAAACTGTATCTCCTAGGAATGTCAGAAATTATACTCATAATGTCTGACCACTATGCCTGTCCAAATGTGAGCTGAACAAGGTCAATACCAATGACACCAGTAAATGTGCCAAAGTGAACTCAGAAAAGGCCATAAGGCCTCAATCCAACACAAAGAACGACAGGCAAGTAAGAAATGCTAAGAACAGAAGAAATAATCTTCCCCAGGGACTATCACACTACTTACCTAATTCAAAACCAAATGGTTAGCCCTAAAAGCACTGTATAGATGGCATTATGCTGACTGAGCAGAATGTATTTAACAATACATATGTTTATATCCATCCATAAATGTATGCGATAATAATGAAAAAAGAGGACATCTAACTACATGTTTCTCTTCCCATTCCTTCCTCAAACCCCTCTCATTTACTCTCTTTCAAATGCAGATAGACTCTTGAAAAAAAGCAACCCCCTATTTCTTGCCATGCAATTTTTATAGTTATAGAAAAGAGGATAAGACAGATGGGAGTTGGAAGGTGACTAAGATTATTATCTGACTAGGTAATAAAGAAGAGGCATTGAACATGGAGAGCCCCCATGAGAAAAAATGCTACTTTCCTTCCTCTGTTTTTCTCCTACGTGCATGCTGAGAAGGTGCTGCTACAGGCTAGAAACTAGGCCTCACAGGTATCTTGGACTCCAGATTTTACAGCTTTAAAAAATTAAAACATGTGTTGAAGCCTCCAGTATAGAGGTACTTAGTTACAACAGCCTGTTCAGGTTTCACATATGAAAGACATAAGGCATGTTTGACCACACAAGCAGTTTGACCCCAGCTGAGTTCTAGAGTAGGATGCTACTGGGTGTCTTCTGGCTTTGAGCCTTATCTCCCTTCTTGCCCCATATTGTTCCTGGTATAGAAGCCTTCGACATGTCCCAGAGTCTTCTGCTTGCAGAAAATGAAGACTGTGGAGGTATGGAGGGACAACTGACAGTGTGGAGACAGCCAAGGTCATGCAAGAGTTCACTGATAAGTAGCATTTGGCTTTGAAAACACGTCTGCCACATGAGCCCAAACCAGGGCAGTGTTAGTCCACAGCTGTCTGTTGCTCTAGTTGGCTCTGATAATGGCTGGACACTGATGCTTTTCTTGGGGGAGGCACTATTCTTTATATTACTGCTGCATACTGGGCTTTCAGAAGATGACCAAGCTGACTCTGTGGTAGACAAATCACCCCAGACTGCCAGAGCAACTTGGTAATTGAATTGGCTGTTTTTTATTTTTTCTCTTACAACTTTATTTTAAAAAGAGGGATACATGTACAGATTTTTAAAGGCATTTTGGCATAATACTACATGAATATATTTTTGTCAGTACTTAATTCTTTTAGAGGTTTCATAAGATGCATTGAAATTCCACTGGTCATAAAGTACATGTAGGACAGAAGGTAACATGGAAACAGTTTTCTTGCTGTGTATAGATTAAGCATAATGATCTTTGAATACCAAAAATTGCCCACGGTTATATTCTTAGCTCTTGGATTATTAATGCTTTAAGGTCCAGGCAGGAGTTATCGCAGAGAAAGAAGCTTCACTTAAGAAAATGCCCCCATGAGATCCAGCTGTAAGGCAGTGTCTCAACTAGTGATTGGGAGGGGTGGGGGACCAATTGTGGGTGGTGCCATCCCTGAGCTGGTAGACCTGGATTTTATAAGAAAGCAGGCTGAGGCATTTCCCACCTGGAACAGCAGAGGTCCAGGGACACAGGCTTGGTGAGACTGAGCTGTGAGTAGCCGGGGCGCAGAGAGGGCTAGGCCTAGCATGTGGTAGGTGCGGCCCTCTGGTTGGTCCAGGGGAGCAGAAACTCTGCGTAGGAACTCCGTGTCTGCCCAGAAGGCCCTTGGGTGTGGACCAAACACTCAAGACATTTGCCACCTGGAACTGCGGAGATCCAGGGACGCAGGCCTGGTGTGACTGCACCATGAGTGGCCAGGGCATAGAGAGGTCTAGGCCGAGCCGAGCATGTGGAAAGCCGCCCCCCGACGATTGGTTTAGGGGAGCAGGAACTATGGAATAGGGACTTGGTATCCACCCGGAAAGCTATTTCGTGTGGACCAAATGCTCAGGCCATTTGCCACCAGGAATAGCGGAGAGGCAGGGACACAGGCCTGGCGAGACTGCGGCATGAGTAGCTGAGGCACAGAGAGGACTAGGCCTAGCATATGGTAGGCGTGGACCTCTGGTTGGCCCAGGGGAGCAGGAACTCTGCCGTAGAAAATTGGTGTCCACCCGGAAGGCCCTTGTGTGCAGACCAAATGCTCAAGCCATTTGCCACCTAAAAGAGTAGAGATCCAGGGACATGGGCCAGGTACATGGTGATGGGAACTAATCACTGACAACTAGACCACATATAACCACAGGCAACAAGATGCCAAGAGGAAAGCAAAAGAATTCATGCAATTGATACCAAGACAACCAGGCAACATCAGAACCCAGCTCTCCCATCACAGCAAGAAGCAGAATGCCAAACACTCCAGAAAAAGAAAAACTCAGACCTGAAATTATAACTGAAGATGATGATGGAGATTTTTGAGAAGAGCTTGAATAACTCACTTAAACAAGAATGGGAGGAAAACCATAAACAAATAGAAACTTTTAAAGAGGAAACATGAAAAGCACTCAAAGAAATCAAAGAACTACAGGAAAACAGAACCAAATTGATGAAGGAACTAAAGAAGGAAATGAAAATGGAAATGGAAACAATAAAGTAAACACTAAAAAAGACAACCATGGAGTTGGAAAACCAAAAAAAGAAATCAGGAGTTACAGATGAAAGCATCACCAACAGACTACAAGAGATGGAAGAGAGAATCTCAGGGGCTAAAGACAAGATTGAAAACAAAGACAAAATGTCAGAGAAGTTGCAAAAACCAAAAAGCTCCTAACCCAAAATGTCCAGGAGATCCAGGACACAATGAGAAGACCAAACCTAAGGATAATAGGAATAGAAGAGGGTGAAAAATATCAACTAAGAGGGACTGTAAATATCTTCAACAAAATCATAGAAGAAAACTTCCTTACCGTCAAGAATGAGATGACCATGAGAATAAAAGAAGCCTACAGAACTCCAAATAGAGTGGACCAGAAAAGAAAATTTTCCTGACACATAATAGTCAAAACACCAAGTGTCCAAAGCAAAGAATGAATACTAAAATCAGTAAGGGAAAAAGGTCATGTAAGATATAAAGGCAGACCAATCAAAATTATACCTGACTTCTCAACAGAGACTATGAAAGCTAAAAGATCCTGGACAGACATCATGCAGACCCTAAGAGAACACAAGTGTCAGCCCAGACTGTTATACCCAGCAAAACTCTCAATCACCATAGATGGAGAGACCAAATTTTCCAGGAGAAAACTAAATTTGCACAATATCTGACCGAAAATCCAGCACTACAACGAATTATAGGTGGAAAACCCAACAAAAGGAGGGAAACTACATCCTAGTAAAAACAAGAAAATAACTAAGCAAGAAAACCAAAAGAAGAAAGACACACAGGCACAATTCTACCTCTAAAAGCAAAGATAGTAGGAAACAGCAACCACTATTCCTTAATATCTGTTAACATAAATGGACTTAATTTTTCAATAAAAAGACATAGGCAATCAGATTGGATACATAAACAGAATCCAGAATTTTGCTGTGTACAGGAAACTCATCTCAGAGACAAAGACAGACACTATTTCATAGTAAAAGGTTGGGAAAAAACCTTCCAAGCAAATGGCCCTAAGAAACAAGCTGGAGTAGCCATTCTAATATCGAATAAAGTAGATTTTCAACCAAAAGTTTCAAAAAAGATAAGGAAGGACACTTTTACTCATTACAGGGAAAATTTATCAGGAGGAACTCTCAATCTTTAACAAATATGCTCCAAATACAAAAGCAACCATATTCTTAAAAGAAACCCTACTAAAGCTCAAAAAATACATTGCACCACACACAATAGTGGGAGATCTCAACACCCCACTCTCATCAATGGACAGGTTTCAAAAGCAGAAACTGAACAAGAACGCAGTGAAACTAGCCGAAGTTATGAACAAATTGGAATTAATAGACATCTACAGAATATTTTATCCTAAAACAAAAGAATACACCTTCTTCTCAGCACCTCATGGCATCTCCTCCAAAACTGACCATATAATCAGTCAAAAAACAAGCCTCAGTAGATATAAGAATATTGAAATACTTCCTTGCATCCTATAAGATCACCATGGATTAAGGCTGGTCTTTAATAACAACAAAGACAACAAAAAGCTCATACACACATGGAAACGAAACAATGCTCTATTAAACAATGGCATGGTCAAAGAAGAAATAAAGAAAGAAATTAAGGATTTTCTAGAATTTAATGGAAAGGAAAGTACAACATACCAAAACCTATGGAATGCAATGAAAGCAGAGGAAAACTCAATGAACTGAGAGGAAAACTCATAGCTCTGAGTGCTTCCAAAAAGAAACTGGAGAGAGCATACACTAGCAACTTGAAAGCACATTTGAAAGCTCTAGAACAAAAGGAAGCAGATACACACAAGAGGAGTAAACGGCAAGAAATAATCAAACTCAGAGCAGAAAGAATCAAAAAAACCAAGAGCTGGTTCTTTGAGAAAATTAACAAGATTGATAAACCCTTAGCCAGACTAACTAGAGGGCAAAGAGAGAGTATCCAAATTAACAGAATCAGAAAGAAAGTGGAGAAATAACAACTGAAACTGAGGAAATTCAAGAAATCATCAGATCCTACTATAAAAGCCTATACTCAACAAAGCTGAAAAATCTGGAGGAAATGAACGAATTCCTAACAGATACAAGATACTAAAATTAAACCAGGACCAGGTAAACCATCTAAATAATCCCATAACACTTAAAGAAATAGAAGCAGTCATCAAAAGCTTCCCAACCAAAAAAAGTTCAGGTCCAGATGGGTTCAGTGCAGAATTCTATCAGACATTCATTGACGACCTAATGCCAATACTCTCCAAACTATTCCACAAAATAGAGTCAGATGGAATACTACCTAACTCATTTTTGAGGCCACAATAACCCTTGTTCCTAAACCACACAAAGACCCTACAAGGATAGAGAACTTCAGACCAATCTCACTTATGAACATCAATGCAAAAATACTCATCAAAATCCTTGCAAACCAAATCCAAGAACACCTCAAAACGATCATTCACCATGATCAGGTAGGGATCATCCTTGGGAGGGAGGGATGGTTTATTATAAAAAAATCCATCAATGTAATCCACCATATAAACAAACTCAAAGAAAAAACCACATGGTCATCTCACTAGATGCTGTGAAAGCATTTGACAAAATTCAACACCCCTTCATGTTAAAAGTCCTGGAAAGAACAGGAATCCAAGGCCCATACCTAAACATAATAAAAGCAAAATACAGCAAACCAACAGCCAACATCAAACTTAACGGTGAGAAACTTGAAGCAATCCCACTAAAATCAGGGACTAGTTAATGTTGCCCACTCTACCCCTACCTATTCTGCTCAGTACTGGAAGTCCTGGCTGGAGCAATTAGACAGCAAAAGGAAAACAAAGGGATACAAATTAGAAAGGAAGAAGTAAAAATATCACTGTTTGCAGATGACATGATAGTGTACATAAGTGACTCCAAAAATTCCACCAGAGAACTTCTACAGCTGATAAACAAGTTCAGTAAAGTGGCTGGATATAAAATTAACTCAAACAAATCAGTATCATTCCTCTACTCAAAGGACAAACGTGCGGAGAAAGAAATTAGGGAAAAGATACCCTTCACTATAGTCACAAACAATATGAAATGCCTTGGTGTGACTCTACTAAGCAAGTGAAGGACCTATATGACAAGAACTTCAGATCTCTAAAGAAGGAAATTGAGGACGATCTCAGAAAATAGAAAGCTCTCCCATGCTCATGGAGTGGAAGGATTGACATTGTAAAAATGGCCATCTTACCAAAAGCCATCTACAGATTCAATGCAATCCCCATTAAAATTACAACACAATTCTTCATAGAGTTGGAAAGATCAATCTGCTATTTCATCTGGAATAACAAAAAACCTAGAATAGCAAAATCCATCCTCAACAAGAAAACATCTGTGGGAATCCCCATCCCTAACCTCAAGCTATATTACAAGTCAATTGTGTTAAAAACTGCATGGTACTGGTACAGAGATAGACACATGGATCAATGGAATACAATAGAAGATCCAGAAATGTACCCTCATATATATGGTTACTTGATTTTTGACAAAGGAGCAGTAAACATCCAATGGAAAAGGACAGCCTCTTTAACAAATGGTGTTGATTAAACTGGCCCTCAGCATGCAGGAGAATGAAAATAGAACCTTTCCTATCTCCTGTACAAAGCTCAAGTGCAAGTGCATCAAAGATCTCCACATTAAACCAGGTACACTGAAAGTATTAGAAGATAAATTAGGGAAAACCTTATAACATATAGGCACAGGGGAAAATTTCCTGAACAGAACACCAATGGCTAGTGCTCTAAGGTCAAATATCGATCAATGGGACTTAATGAGATTGCAAAGTTTCTGCAAAGATAAGGACACTGTCAAGAAAACAAAACAGCAGCCAACAAATTGGGAAAAGATCTTTACCAACCCCACCTCTGATAGAGGCCTAATATCCAAGGTATACAAAGAAATCAAGAAGTTAGACACCAGAGAATCAAACAACCCTTTTAGAAAAATCGGGTACAGAGCTAAACAAAAGGTTCTCAATTGAGGAATATCAAATGGCTGAGAATCATCTAAGGAAGTGCTCGACATCCTTAGTCATCAGAGAAATGCAAATCAAAACAATCCTGAGATTCCACCTAACACCAGTCAGAATTGCTAAGATCAAAAATTCAGATGACAGCAGATGCTGGCGAGGATGTAGAGAAAGAGGAACACTGCTCCACTGTTGATGGGGTTGTAAACTGGTACAACCACTTTGGAAATCAGTCTGGTTGTTCCTCAGAAAAATGGACATAGTACTACCTGAAGACCCAGTTATTCCACTTCTGGGCATATACCCCGGAGATGCTCCAACAGACAACAAAGTCACATGCACCACAATGTTCATAGCAGCTCTATTTATAATAGCCAGAAGCTCGAATGAACCCGGATGTCATTCAGTGGATGAATGGATTCAAAAATTGTGGTATATCTCCACAATGGAGTATTACTCAGCTATCAGAAACAATGATTTTATGAAATTCCTAAGAAAATGGATGCATCTAGAGAATATCATCCTGAGTGAGATAACCTAGTCACAAAAGAACAGGCATAATACACAGTCAATGATAATTGGATACTAACTCCAGAAAGCTCTGAATTCTCCAGAAACAACTCACAGACTATATGAAGTTCATGAAAAATAAAGGCAAAAGAAAAAATCATTATGCTTAATCTTTACACACCAAGAAAACTTTTGCTATTTCCAGGTTACATCTTGTTTTACATGTACTTTATGCTCATTGTAACTAGTAAGATTTTAATGCATACTATCAAACTCTTAAAAAAATCATGTACTGACAAAAATGTATTCATATACTTTTATGCAAAAATGCTTTTAAATCTGTACATTTATCTCTGTTTTTTAAAATAAAGTTGTTTAATTAAAAAGTAATGTAGGAATAACATAAAACACTCATAATTTGTGATTTCTAGAATAGTCATTTAATTATTTGTGATATTCGCTAGATTTAATAGTTCTTTTTACAAGTGTTAAATGTTCCGTAAAGAAGAGGTAATTTACTTTGTTTAGTGCCTAACATTTTTTAGCAGCATGCTGAATATATTCCTCTGATTATTTTAAAGCTAGTCTGAGATGAGATGACATAGGAGAAGAGCAACAGTAGTAGTCATTCTCTTGGTTACTCTCAAATTGATCATGTGAGTGCTAAAAAGACAAAACAACAACCACAAAAACCAAAATAAAAACAAACAAACAAACAAAAAAACTCTTCCTAGGGGACAATTATTTCCTGTGTATCATGTTGATTTGTCCTGGAACCCAGAGATGATAAAAATAAAAAAAGAAAACAGCCTGAGCAAGCCAGTGGAAGCAAGCCAGTAAGTAACATCCCTATGTGGTCTCTGCATCAGCTCCTGCTTCCTGACCTGCTTGAGTTCCAGTCTTGACTTCCTTTGGTGATAAGCAATGATATGGAAGTGTAAACGGAATAAATCCTTTCCTCTCCAACTTGCTTCCTCTTTTGTTTTTTTAAATTTAATAAACATTTTTTATTGGATATTCTCTGATTTACATTTGAAATGTTATCCCTTCCTCCTCCCTGCTCTCAACTCTCCTCCCCATCTACTTGTCTTCAAGAAAGTGCATTCACTCCTAATCACCCTGTTCACCCCAGTTCCTTGGCATTCCCCTACATAGGGAAAACGTGCCCTCCCTGGAACAAAGGATTCTTCTCACATGGATGCCAGACACAGCTATCTTCTATGTATCTACATATGCTACATATGCATCTGGAGCCATAGGTCTCTCAGTGTGCACTCAATGGTTGGTGTTTTAGTCCATGGGTGTTATGAAGGCTTTGGTTGGGTGATAATGTTGTTTTCCCCATGAGTTTGCAACCCCTTTCAGCTCCTTCAGTCCTTTCTTTAGTACCTTCATTGGGATCCCAATGCTTAGTAGAATGATTAGCTGCAACCATGCTCAGCTATATCTGTATGACTCTTGCAGAGCCCCTGAGGAGGCATCTCTATCTTGTTCCTGCCAGTACGCATTTCTTGGAATTAACAATAGTGCTTGGGTTTGCTAGCTGCATATGGGGTAGATGTCCAGGTGGGTAGCCTCTGAATGATCTTTTCTTCATTCCCTGTTCCTCTCTTAGATTTTATATTTCCTTCTATGCGTGTTTTTTTCTCTCTCTTGTAAGAAGGACTGAGGCATCCCCATTTTGACCTCCCTTCTTTTAAAGCTTCATAAGGTCTGTGAATTGTTTCTTCGGTGTTCAGAGCTTACTGAGGCCATGTCAGCAAGTGCATATCATGTGTGTTGTTTTGTGACTGGGTTACCTCACACAGGATTATAGTCTCCAGTTCCATCCATTTGCCTAAGAATTTCACAAAGTCATTGTTTCTGATAGCTGAGTAGTATTCCACCGTGTAAATGTACCACAATTTCTGTGTCCTCTTCTCTGTTGAAGGACATTTGGGTTCTTTCCAGCTTCTGGCTATTATAAATAAGGCTGCTATGGACATGGTGGAGCATGTGTCCTTGTTATATGTTGGAGCATCTTTGGGGTATATGCCCAGGAGTGAAATAGATGGGTCTTCAGGTAATACTATGTCTAATTTTCTTAGGAACTGCCAGAGAGAGAGTTCCAGAGTGGTTGTACCAGCTTACAATCCCACCAACAGTGGAGGAGTGTTCCTTTTTCTACACATCCTCACCAACATTTGCTGTCATCTGAGTTTTTGATCTTAGCCATTCTGACTGGTGTGAGGTGGAATCTTAGGGTTTTTTTTTTTTTTTTTTTTTTGATTTGCATTTTCCTGATAACTAGGAGTGTTGAGCAGTTCTTTATGTGCTTCTCAGCCATTCGGTATTCCTCATTTGAGAAGTTTTTGTGTAGCTCTTTTCTCCAATTTTTAATAGAATGGTTTTATTCTTTGGAGTCTAATTTCTTGAGTTCTGTATAGATTGGTCATTAGCCCTTTATCAGCTCTAGGATTGGTAAAGATCCTTTTCCAATCTGTTGTCTGCCTTTTTGTCTTGTTGACAGTGTCCTTAGTCTTACAGAAACTTTGCAACTTCATGAGGTCCTATTATTCAATTCTTGATCTTAGAACATAAGCCATTGGTGTTCTGTTCAGGAAAATTTCTCCTGTGCCTATGTGTTCTAAGGTCTTTCCCACTTTCTCTTCTAGTAGTTCCTGTGTTTCTGGTTTTATGTGGAGGTCTTTGATCCACTTGGACTTGACCTTTGTATAAGAAGATAGGAAAGGATCAATTTGCATTCTTCTATATGCTGATGGTCAGTTGAACCAACACGATTTGTTGAAGTGGCTGTCCTTATTCCATTGAATGTTTTTTAGCTCCTTTGTCAAAGATCAGGTGACCATGGGTGTGTGGGTTCATTTCTGGGTCTTCAATTCTGTTGCATTGATCAACCTGCCTATCTCTGTACTAATACCATGTGGGTTTTTTTTTTTTTTTTAAATCACAATTGCTATGTAATATAGCTTGAGGTCAAGGACGGTGATTCCTCTGGAGGTTCTTTATTGTTGAGAGTAGATTTAGATATCTTAGGTTTTCTTGTTATCCCAGATGAATTTGCAAATTGCTCTTTCTGACTCTATAAAGTATTGAGTTGGAATTTTAATGGGGATTGCATTGAATCTGTAGATTGCTTTTGGTAAGATGGCCATTTATACCATGTCGATTCTTCCAGTCCATGAGCATGGGAGATCTTTTCATCTTCTGCGATCTTCTTCAATTTCTTTCTTCAGAGATTTGAAGTTCTTGTCATACAGATCTTTCACTTGCTTAGTTAGGGTCATACCAACGAATTTCATATTGTTTGTGACTATTGTGAAGGGTATCTTTTCTCTAGTTCCTTTCTCAGTATGCTTATCCTTTGAGTAGAGAAAGGACACTGATTTGTTTGAGTTAAGTTTATAACCAGTCACTTTGCTTAAGTTATTTATCAGATGTAGAATCTCTCCTGGAATTTTTGGGGTCACTTAAGTATATTATCATATCATCTGCAAATAGTGCTATTTTGACTTCTTCAAATTTGTTTTTCTTTGACTTCCTTTTGTTGTCTAACTGCTCTGGCCAGGCCTTCCAGTACTATATCAAAAAGGTAGGGGGAGAGTGGACAGTCTTGTCTAGTACATGATTTCAGTGGGATTGCTTAAAATTTAGTTTGATGTTGGCTATTTGTTTGCTCTCTATTGCTTTTATTATGTTGAGGTGTTGGCCTTGGATTTTTGACTTTAACATGAATGGGTGTTGAATTTTGTCAAATGCTTTGTCAGCATCTAGTGAGATGATCATGTATTTTTTTTTCTTTGAGTTTGTTTATATGGTGGATTACATTGGTGGATTTCTGTATATTGAACCATCTCTGCATCCTCAGGATGAAACCTACTTAATCATGATGAATGATTGTTTTGATGTATTCTTGGATTTGGGTTGCAAAAATTTTATTGAGTATTTTTGCAGCGATGTTCATGAGGGAAACTGGTCTGAAGTTCTCTTTCTTATAAGGTCTTTGGGTGGTTTAGGTATGAGCACAATTGTGGCTTCAGAGAACAAGTTGGGTAGTGTGCATTCTGTTTCTATTTTGTGGAATAGTTTGGAGAGTATTGGTATTAGGTCTTCTATGAAGATTTCATAAAATTCTGCACTAAACCCATCTGATCCTGGGATTTTTTTTTTTTTTTTTTTGCATGGGAGGCTTTTGATGACTGCTTCTATTTCTTTAGGTGTTATAAAACTGTTTAGATGGTTTATCTAATCCTGATTTAACTTTGGTACCTGGTATCTGTCTAGAAATTTGTCCATTTCTTCTAGATTTTCCAGTTTTGTTGAGTATAGGCTTTTGTAGTAGGATCTGATGATGTCCTGAATTTTCTAAGATTCTGTTGTTATGTCTCCCCTTTCATTTCCGATTTTGTTAATTTGGCTACTATCTATGAGCCCTCTAGATAATCCGGCTGAGGGTTTATTGATCTTGTTGATATTCTCAGAGAACCAGCTCTTGATTTTGATGATTTTTTTGTATAATTCTTTTTGTTTCTATTTGGTTGACATCAGCTTAATTTGATTATTTCTTGCTGTCTACTCCTCTTGGATGTATGTGATTCTTTTTGTTCTATAGCTTTCAGGTGTGCTGTCAAGCTGTTAGTGTATGCTCTCTCCAGTCTCTTTTTGGAGGTGCTCACAGCTATGAGTTTTCCTCTTAGCACTGCTGTTCCTGTATCTCACAAGTTTGGGTATGTTGTGCCTTCATTTTCATTAAATTCTAAATAGTCTTTGTTTTTTTTTTTATTACTTCCTTGACAAAACCATCATTGAGTAGAGAATTATTCAGTTTCTATGTGTATGTGGGCTTTTTGTTATTTTTGGTGTTATTGAAGATGATCCTTAGTTCATGGTGATCTGATAGGTTGCATGGGATTATTTTGATGTTTTTGTATCTTTTGAGGCCTGTCTTTTGACCTACTATATGGTTATTTTTGGAGAAGGTACTCTGAGGTGCTAAGAAAATGGTGTATTCTTTTATTTTAGGATAAAATATTCTTTAAATGTCCATTAAATTCATTTAGTTCATAACTTCTTTTAGTTTGACTGTGTCTCTGTTCAGTTTCTGATTCCATGATCTGTCCCTTGATGTGAGTGGGGTGTTGAAGTCTCTCACTATTCTTATGTGTGGTGCAATATATGTTTTGACCTTTAGTAGGATTTCTTTTATGAATGTGGGTGCCCTTGTATTTGGAGCATAGATGTTCAGGATTGAGAGTTCATTTTGATAGAAATTTTTGTGATGAGTAAAAATTATCCTTCCTTATCTTTTTATGACTTTTGCTTGAAAATATACTTTATTAGATATTAGAATGGCTACTCCAGCTTTTTTTCTTACGATCATTTGCTTGGAAGGTTTTTTTTTCCCCAGTCTTTCACCCCGCAGTATTACCTGTCTTTGTCTCTGAGATGAGTTTTCTGTATATAGCAATGTGCTGGATCCTGTTTACGTATCCAGTCTGATAGTCTATGTCTTTTTTGTGTAATTGATTAATGTTAAGAGATATTAAGGAATAGTGATTGTTGTTTCCTGTTATTTTTGTTGTTAGATGTAGAATTATATTTGTGTGCTTTTATTCTTTTGGTTTTCTTGCATGATTATTTTCTTGCTTTTCCTAGGATTTACTTTCCCTCCTTGTGTTGGTTTTTTCCATCTATTATCTTTTGTAGGGCTGGATTTGTGGACAGATATTGTGTAAATGTTCTTTGTTCTGGAACATCTTGGTCTCTTCATCTATAGTAATTGAGAGTTTTGCTGGATATAGTAACCTGGGCTGACATTTGTGTTCTTTAAGTGTCTTCATGACGTCTGTCCTGCATACTCTAGCTTTTATAGTGTCTGTTGAGAAGTCTCGTGTAATTTTGATTGGTCTGACTTCATATGTTATTTGTTCATTTACTGCTTTTAGCATTCTTTCTTTGTTTTGAACATTCAGTGTTTTAACTATTATGTGTTTGTAGGAGTTTCTTTTCTGGTCCAATCTATTTGGAGTTCTGTAGGCGTCTTATATATTTATGTTCATCTCATTCTTAAAGGTAGGGAAGCTTTCTTCTATAATTTTGTTTAAGATATTCATTGTGACTTTTAGTTTGAAGTCTTTTCCCTCTTCCACACTCATTATTTGTACACCTCTTTGACTACACCATCAGGTTTGGTTTTTTCATTGTGTCCTGAATCTCCTGGATGTTTTCTGTTAGGAGCTTCTTGATTTTTGCATTTTCTTTCACTGTTGTGTCGATTTTTTCTATGTTGTCTTCTGCCCTGGAGATTCTCTTTTTCATCTCTTGTATTCTGTTGGTGATGCTTGCATCTATGACTCCTAAATTCTTTTTTAAGTTTTCTATCTCCATGGTTGTCTTTTTTTGTGATTTCTTTGTTTCTATTTCCATTTTCAATTCTTTCACCTGTTTGGTTGTGTTTTCCTTAGTTCTTTGAGTGATTTTTGTGTTCCCTCTTTAAGGGCTTCTACTTGTTTATGTGTGTTCTCTTGTTCCTTCTGTAATTATTTATGGGAGTTATTCATGCACTTTTCAAAGTTCTCCATCATCATCATAAAGTATGATTATAAATCTAAATCTTGTTTTTCTGGTGTGTTGGGAAATCCACTGGTGGAAGAGCTGGGTTCTGATGTTGCCAGTTTGTCTTGGTTTCCATTGCTTAGGTTCTTGAGATTTCCTCTTGCCATTTTGTTATCTGTGATTATAGGTGATCTTGTGTCTGACTAGAGCTTGTCTCTCTTGTGAGTCTGAGGGTCTACAGGCTCAGGAAAGAGTTTGCTCCTGGGTGTTTGCTTCTTTGTAGGCAGTCAGTGAGTTCTGATGGCAGTGACTCAGTTCTGTGTCTGTGAGCTTGGGTGGAAGACTGCTTGTGAGGCTGTTCTTGGTGCCTTCTTTGGTCAGGTCCTGAGTCCTGATGGTGGTCACCTAACCCTCTCTTTGGGCAGGAAAGTACCCATTCCCAGAGAACACCACAGTCTCTGAACCCCAAAACTTCCTGGAGTTCCTTCCTCTGATAGCTGGTGTGTGTTTGTGTGTGTGTGTGTGTGTGTGTGTGTGTGTGTGTGTGTGTGTGTGTATGGCAGGCTCACTGGGCTCAGGTAGGAGAGTGCTTGTGAGGCTGTTCTAGGAGCTCAGCCATTTGTGGGAAGGTCCTGAGTCCTGATCGTGGTGATCTGGCCACTCCCCTTCGACTTGCTTCTTTGTCATGATGTTTGTGCAGGAATAGAAACCCTGATGAAGACAGTATTACTCTTTTTGTAGTGGTTCGGACCTACTACTATTAGAGGAGAATAATTTCAGAGGCTTTGAAAGTCCATGCTTATGCCCAACCAGCCAGAGACCTTCATGATGACACTCCCCTACAACTTACCTAGAGTACAAAGCCTGATGCTTCTCACCTTACTGCTTATCAGATTGTTATCATCCTTTGCTATGGTACGTAATTATAATATAAACTAGAATGATTACAAAGCTACCAGAGGGTAAGTATACAGAAGCACACATACCACTTCACAAGCCTCCATCCAGGCAATGAGCAACCACTGAGTGTGTAAATAAGCCTATGTTCAAAGCAACCATGAGTATACCCAGCGACATCAGAGAGCAGCACTAGGCTCCTTCCAGCAATGGCCCTCTTCTTTCCAGAAGGAACTAGAACCCTGATTTCCATCACCATACAATAATTCTAAATGTACAGGAAATCTTTTTTTTTCTTTTTTTTTCTTTTTTTTTTTTTTGGGTCATAGCTTCTTTGGCTTTATAATCTACTTGTGGGATTTACCTTCTCTGTTGGTTAAAACTATGGTCTTTTTCTTACTGCTGCAGAAATTTTGTTGAATATTTGTGGCACCATCTGTCCATTCTGTTCTTGAGGTGTATCTATGTTATTCCATTTTTATAATCTTGTAATATCCTTCTAGATATTTTGGTGCCGAGGTATGTACACACTGGTGTTTGATTGTATTTATTCTCAAATCTGGAGTTTCAAGGGAGCTTTACTAAGAAACTTTTAGCTTTTTTTCCCCAAAAAGCCTGCATCCATAATTCTTGAAATATTTTGAGTATCTGGCAGTAATAAATCTTCCCAGTATCTACCATGCTCTGTGATGCTGCTTCTTATTTTTGTCTTCTGGTGAATGTGCACTATTAATTTAGACAGAGTTCCATTAATACATATTTCCTTTATTGTTAATGCATTCATACTCTTCTTCAGCATGAAGAAGCTTTCTGTGGTTTCTCCCAGGATGCTTTCCTTTCTTGCTATTTAGACCTAAAACTAACATGGCTAGTTTTAGGCCAACTTGACATAGAGTAGACTCATTGGAGGGAAGGGGGCCTCATTAAGAAAAGGCCCCCATATGACTGGGTTATAGCCTGTAGGGAATTTTATCAATTAGTGATTGATGTGGGAGGGTCTAGACAATTGTAGGTGGGGCCAGCTCTGGGCTGGTGGTCTGGGGTTCTAGAAGAAATCTGGCTGACTACATGGGACTGACCTAAGTCTTCCACCCATGTTATAGTTGTGTAACTTGGTTTCCATGTGGGATCCTAAAAGTGGGAGCACAGGCTCTATTGGGCTCTGTTGCCTTCCTTTGAGACCCTTTCCTCCTACTGGCTTGCCTCATTTAGCCTTAACAGGAGTGGATGTATCTAGTTTTACTTCAGCGTGATTTGCTAGGGATGGATGATATTCATGGGAAGCCTGTTCTTCTCTGAAGAGAAACAGAGGAGAGGTGAGAGTGAATGAATGAATGAATGAATAAATTAATTAATAAAAACCTGGTAAATGAGAGAGTGGGGGCGAGAAAGCAAGCAGGCTGACCTAGCCATTAAGCTACACCCCTCTGTGGCCTCTCCTCAGCTCCTGCTTCCAGGTTCCTGTTCTGTTTGAGCTTCTATCCTGACTTCCTTCAAGGATGGACTATACTGTGGAAACGTCAGCAAAGTAAACCCCAAGTTGTTTTTGGTCATGTTGTTTCAACATAGCAATAGTTACCTTAACTAAACTATAAAATGTGTTTTATCTTGGTTTAAAGTTGAATGTTAGGTCTATCTCCTGGATGTAGACCCAGAATGCAGGATTAACACTCTTGGAGGCTGGTATCCAAAGCCCAGGTGTATGTATGGCCTCTCTTTCCTCCCTACTTCAGCTAGCCTACCCTTGGGCAAACCTTGCTTTGCCTCTACCCTGAAGTTTTGAATGCCAATGAGTAGCCTTTGTCCTTGGGCTTCTCGAAGCATTTCTTAGTTCTTTGGGTTTCTTCACTTCTGCATGAATTTCAGAATCAGGACAATGTATGAGTATGAATCCTGATGACATATTAATTGATAATTCATTGTCTGTACAGATTAATTTGAGAATAACTGATATTTTTATAATTTTCATTCCATACCTTTTAAATCACGAAGGAACTTTACTGGTTTTATGATTAGTGGCCTTGTGCATATTTTGTTGCTTTGTTCCAGATAGTGAATGTTTCGCCGCTGTTTTATGATTTTCATTTGTTTTCTGGGAAATGCCATATGCATCCCGTGAGTCATCCATGGCTGTTCTCAGGCTTCAAAATTTTGCATGAAAATACAGAAATTATTAGACAATGAGTTTTCAAAAGATGTGTCAGGAATTTTTGACATTCTATAATGGGTCGTCAAGAGTTTTGTTGTTTCATTGTTGTTGTTTTCTAAATCTTTCGTCATGATGAGCCTTCCAAGAATTGGTGACCCCAGAACAGGTCATATGTGTAAGTTTCTGTTTCCCAGACTTGCTGCCTGGAAGGTTCTCTGATCTCTTTGATAGATTTTTGCTTTAGTTTTGTTTTAGTTTTTTTTTTTTCAGTTTAAGGTTGTTTATTTGTTTTTGTTCTACTTCTTTTGTATTTCATTTCTAGAGTAAAATAATTAAATTAAAATTATTAATGTTCCCCTTGACTTTGGAATAAATTAAAGTACTATGAAGACCTCACACTTAATTCATGTTCAGGTGTTATAATTTATTCACTTTAATTTTTGATTCAGGCATTTGATTTACATATAAATCAAAATTTTAAAATAGTGATATACCTGACCAAAAATATAATGAATAGACATGAGAAGGTGAATTCCTATGGTCAACTTCTGAATAAATATATGATTTTTATCTTAAATTTGCCTAAGTTGTATTTATGAGAGCTAAAGTCAATTTTTAGCCCAATTTAAAAAGCAATGAGCATTGGACATGCATTTCAGAAATTTGAGCTGTTAGTTTCTGGACCATAATGCAAGAATGATAGCATTGGAGTCACATGGCTTTAGTGACACCTAAGTAAGTGACACATATGTCACTGTGACAGACATAAATGATCTGAAATATTCTCCTTGGGCTTTAGATAACATGGAATGCAGCAGACTCAATTTTTACTCCTAAGTAGAATTTTTTTCTTCTTCATGCTGTACACAAAATTTTGACTTCAAACTTTTTTTCCTGTTAGTGAATTTATGTTACGGTGTGCCCTCCAGGTGTGGTTCTGCTGGGTTTCACAATGATAAAAGTTAAACTTTGTATACCTTTCTTCACAGTTGTGGTCTCAAGCAGTGATGTGGAGAAGGCTGAGGGTATTCAATAACCTTGACAAAACCCGCATGACCAAGCAATCTATAGAAGAGTGTATTGGGGGCTTGCCTATAGTTTCAGAGAGTTAGTCTGTGATCATCATGGTGATGTACATGGAAGGAGGCAAGCAGACAGGCAGGCAGACAGGCATGGGACTCCAACAGTAGCTAAAAGCTTACATTTGACCCACAAGCAAGAGATGAGAGAGAATTAACTGTGGATGGTATGTGAGATTTTGAAACCTTGAAGTACATTCCTGGTAGTACACTTTTTCCAAGATGGCTATACTATCTAACCCTTACCAAAACCACCCTACCAATTGGAAAATAAGTATTCAAATACATAAGCCTGGGGACAGGGTGGGGCATTTTTATTCAAGCCACTAGTGACAGTCACTGCTACTTTCTGCTCTGTGCATCTCTAAATTGTGATGTTCTGAGAATGCTACAATATACTTCCTCGGTGTATAGACCAGGAAAACTTTGTCCTCTTTACAAAGTTCTATTCAATTGTCTAACTGAAGAATTTTATTATGAGGTTTCTTTGAATTTTATTATGAGTTTCCTTTATAATTTCTGGAGAAAACAATACAATTAAAGCAATAAACTATTCTATTAAGTGTTTCAAAAGATGAACAATGCCTTTAACTATTCCTAGAAAATTTTTAATTTTTATTACTCTCTGTATTTACACTTAAAATGTTATCCCCTTCCCCCTCCATGCTCCTATTCCCCCTCCCCTTGTCTTCATGAAGGTGCATTCTCTCCTAAACACCCTCTCTACCCCAGTGCCTTGGCATTCCCCTACAATGGGAAAACATGCCCTCCCTGGACCAAAAGCCTCTTCTCATATTGATGCCAGACACTGCTATCTTCAACTACAAATGCAACTGGAGCCATAGGTCTCTCAATGTGTGCTCAGTGGTTGGTGTTTTAGTTCATGGAAGTTGTGGAGGTTATTTATATATTTATTGGTTGATAATGTTGTTCTTCCCATGAGGTTGCAACCCCTTTCAGCTCCTTCAATCTTTTCTTTAGCACCTTCATTGAAGTCCCCATATTCAGTCTAATGGTTAGCTGCAAACATGCTCAGCTGTATCTGTATGACTCTGGCAGAGGACCTGAGGAGGCATCTCCTAACTGATTGCTGCCAGTAAGTACTTTGTGGCATCAACAATAGTGCTTAGGTTTGGTGGCTGCATATGAGGTGGATCTCCAGGTGAGGCAGCTTCGGAATGACCTTTTCTTCAATCCCTGTTCCTCTTTTTGACCTTGTATTTCCTTCTGTGAGTGTTTTGTTCTTCCTTCTAAGAAGGACTGAGGTATCCCCATTTTTGCCTTCCTTCTTTTTGAGCTTCATAATATCTGTAAATTGTTTCTTCGGTATTAAGAGCTTTCTGGGGCTAGTATTTGCTTATCAGTGAGTGCATACCATGTGTGTTCTTTTGTGACTAGGTTACCTCACTCAGGATGCTTTTAATTTTGTGTGTGCTTCAAGGTCACAACATGTGTTATTAAATTTCTTCTAAGATTTTATGCTAGGTACTGTCTAGCTCTCAGCTTCCTAATATCTTTGTTTTTTTTTTTTTTTAAATTGGGGATTAGTGGCTTCTACCACCATTGGTCTCTGCTACCCTTGTTCCCAAGTCTGGGATTTGCAGCATGACCAATGCAGAATTCAGTTTAGACCCAATCTATAATAATTTCAACTCAGATGATCCAAAATGCTCATTTTGTTACTGATTTAATAATCAAACATGAATGAATGATTTCAAGAAGCATGAAGGGACCATCTCAGTGCCATGAATACAAAAGCAAAAAGTACCCTTTAAAACTACAAGACAGTCCCAGGGTTTGAAGTCAGACAGACAGTTGCATCATCTGAAGTATATATTGCAATGTAAAAAGCCTGAACCAGTGTATACTCGAGTGCTGGAACAAGCTTTAGCAGGTGATTACAAGGAGGTCCAATTTAAGCTAAAGAGGCAGAAAAATCATCCTATTAAAAATAGGCCACATTCATCAAGACCCAGGATTATAAACAAGATGACGTAGAATCAAAATTCTGGAATGGGAGAATCCAGAGCCTTAGAATAGATATCCCAAGGGTGGGTGAATGTAGCAAGATTTGAAATATAGTCTTCCAAGCACTGCTCATGTCTGTGTTCTCATATTTATCACAGTATAGTAACCAGAGCAGTAGAATATATTTCCAAGAAAAGCTGAAATGCATTTACCCAGATAACAGGTCTCTGTGTCCCAGAGAATTGGAAAGTATGTGTGGCTTGAAAAAAGAATGACTTCATTAGGCTCATAGATTTGAGTATTTGAACCCCAGTTAATGAAAATATCTGGGAAGGATTAGAATGAGTGGTATTGTTGGAGAGGCTGTGTCATTGGGGCCTCCCATAATTTTCAGTTAGCTTTCTCTGCCTCTTACATGTGGATCAAGGTAAACTTTTAGCTATTCCTAGCCTTTGCTCCTCATTCAATGACCCTAACCCTCTGAAACTATAAATCAAATTAAATGCTTTATTTTATAAGTAGCCTTGGTCATGGCATTTTATCATGGCAAGAGAAAAGTAATTAAGACAGTAGGAGTTCAAGCAGTTGGATAGTACATACCCAGAGAAGTGATTTGTGCATACCTAGTCAAGTCAATCTCTCAGGAACATGCAACCTTTGTCAGCCTCTCCCTTTTCAGTCTTTCTAACATTTCCAAAGACACGTTCTGTCATGCTGACTCCACAATACAGATTAACATCAGGGTGTGATCATCGTAGACTTTCTCTTGGGCTAGGTCCATGCTTACTCATTTCTGTGTTCATGCATTGATCACAGTGCCCATCACTAATATTTATATTTTACGTTAACTGGTTAGTGAAGTGACAATATAAAAATTCAAAATAAATTTGTTTGGAATGTGGATTCAAGATTTTATACTACGATCAGGGAAGCAGGTCATAGATGGGAAGCTGGTGTGATTTTAGGGAAAACCTGGATGCTGGTCACTATGCGTGTGTGTGTTCTCTTATCCTGTGAGGGAATCTTTGTCTAGGCTTCAATAGAAAGAGCACAAAGAATTTGCCCTTTAGGGTTGTTATGAAATACCCAAGAAATCGCCAAACACTCTGAGCTTAATGTAAAGAAAGTATGACCCACATGCTGATTATAATTACACTAATAACATCTTCCCATCAGTGATCCTCAGACATAGACACCTCACTACACCAAGGATAAGAACATCATAGATCAAAACAGTAGAAGCTTTGGGAGCAGAAGTTATCCTTGCCACTCAATCCAGGTTATGTCAGTGGGTAGGTAATATTTTAGGTGTCCCTGGCCTCGGTTCTCCCATTTACTCGTGGCAAGGTGAAATGGCACCCACTGTGCTGAGAATATGTAGATAACTTGGTGATGACCATCTTCCTAAACTTTGTATACTAGCAGACACAATTTCATAAACACCATAAATGGAATACAAGTGGCCGATGAACAATTGGGATCCAAAGTTTTTCCAGGGTTAGAAACTGAACATAATCCATGTCCTTGGAACCAATATGTTGTAAGGAATATAGGGAGACCCCAGACATTCAATTTCTGAGCACACACAACCTCTGATCTCAGATATAAGGCCTCTTAACTCCAATAATTAAAACAAATGGCTGTGTTCATCAAGTGGATAACAAGAACCCTGGAGGCTCTTGGTTCCTATAACTTCATAAATGTTGACTGAATACATTTTTGTACTTATCTGTATTTAGTTATCAAAATATTCATATAATTCTAGAAATAGAGATAAAGGAATTTCCCTTGAGAAACCCAAGAAAACTGAGAAATGGGGGCAGAGAGAATGGTTCTGACCAGAAGTATGCTTGCTGCCTTCTTTCTGGTCCGTCAATATCCAGAAAGATATATGACAACAAGGACAGAATTGCTCCTACCATTTATAATGCAGGACATCTTCTACTGGTGCCAGCTAACAAGGAGGCCAGTTTTTATTTTGGAACTTTGGTTTCTTTGCTGGTAGACTGACTGGAAAGACTGCCAGCCAATGATCTATCTTCTCCAGATATCTGGTTAAGACTGGTGAAGGATGGTTTCACAGAGTTACAGTGGTAAAAGAGCAAAGACTGTCTCAGAATTCACAGCCAAAGACTGGTAGGGTAGATGTAATCACCTTTCAGTTTACCATCCAATATTTTTAAAGAGCCTGTGAACTGTGTTTCTGGACAACTTATAGGCCAGGAAGGAATTGCTCATTTATTAATTGAACCATACAAAGTTAACAAAAAAAAGGTTTGATGGCAGAGCTGGACCTTAATCTGATGTTTAAGGTCAGATCCCAGGTTAGTGGCTCACAGTCTTGGGTAGCACTGGAATGACTGCAGATATTTAAAAAATATTCCTGTGATGAATTCATCACCAGAGAATATGGCTTATGTTAGATATTAAAGGGACACAGAGGATCAGACAGAAGCTCCTTCTTATTCAATATGGGACTATGTGGTCACCCTTAAGGTGAGTGAGCTTCAGTTCTTGGAAGTTAACTTCAAAACAAGAGAAATAAAATGACCATTGGAAGAACCAGGTGGACATGGAAGTTCAACTTTGGTGGCATCATTGTTCCTTAAATGCAAGAGTGCTCAGAGTCTAACAGATGCTTGGAATTAAGATGGTTCCACCAGTTCATTCAAGGAAGGATATAATCACACTGAATTCCAGAGCTCCATAAGCCCTCCACAGTTCCCATCACACTTGGTCATTGTGATTCTCAATTGAGCAAAGTAAGTGACAATATCTTTATTTATGATTTTAGGGGAAAATCTGCCCCGACAACCAGGAGTGTGCCTGTTCAGCCCTGTTGGACATAAATCACTCAGAGAGCATCAGAATCAGACCACCTTCATCAGAGATCAAAGAACTCCAAGTATTTTCAGTTGATCACAGAACACACAATACAGAGGACACTGGCAATAATGTAGAATACCAAATATCCTTTTTTTCTGTTAATAGTATCTATTACATCTTTATGTGATATACTCTTAGCTCATTCTAGTCCTGCCTTCTCCCGGTAAGACTTATTAATGTGCCAAATCTTAAAATTTGTCTGCTTTCTGAGAAGAGGCAAACCCAAGCTGAGTCCTGCTTATTAAAACTTTGTAAGTTACCAAACATAACCAAATCTTATAGAACTTTTTTCTATCTCCCTCTTGCTGAGACAACCCATGATATACCACCTAAAATGCTCCAACTACAAGTGTATTCATTGGTTATTTGTCTAGAAGCATTAACAGTAGTATCAAATTATCTCTGATTATGTGAGTTAGACATAATATGCTGGAAATATATATTAGCATAGATAGTTGCTCATTGCTAAAATCTCTAATAAAAGGACAGGTTTTGCATGTACTAAGGTTTTTCAAGATCTATATTTAACATTTTAAAAGCCAATATTTTGTCCAAAATATTTGTAACTCACATGGTCACTGCATGTACATGCGATGAACTCAGTATATGTTCTTTACTATTCAAAAGGGTGTCCCGTGAAATCAATCCTGTTCCATCACTGAGTTCAGGTGGGAAGCCCTTGACTGCAGAGAGTCACTGAATTACTATGTGTAATGTAGAAATGATGATGACGTAGAAATAAAACAGAGCCAAATACTTGCATATTGATGGCTAAAAAAAAACATTTCAACTACATTTTGTGTAGCTAGCATGGCTAAGGACAACATTGACCTAAGTTTTCCATCCTTGTTTTGATCTCAGATTACTTCTCATATTCTGGTCCTTTGTACCAATAGAGAGTGTCACACTCAGGGTACAGTCAACTCAGGCTGGACTTGAACTGGCTACGTTTGGATTTAAAATACTGTATGAGCACAGATAAGATTCCATGGTGCTATGAACAGTAAGCTGGATCTTATCTGCCCTCTGTGTTCATGAATAAGAGCATACCACCCCAGAGAGCCCTTCTCACAACCTCCCCACCTGTCCACATACATTCTCTGTCATAGCTAATTCCCTACAAACATCCCAGCCTCATGTGAAAAAGGCTGAATATGTGCTGGGTCAGCATTCAGGACGGTTGTATTGGGTTTTGTTTCTCCATTACTGGCCATCAGTTGCATCTTTATTCAGTATGCTGAGCTCTCAGAGGATGGCAGAAGTAAAAGTGTGCATTCACGTGGAAGGCTAGAAGAGAGGCAGCTTTTCTCTAACCATAAGAGATCACAAGCATAAGACTATGGAGCAGAGGAAAATGCAGTGACTATGTAAGTTACAAATATTTTGGACCAAACATTGGCTTTTAAAATGTTAAATCTAGATTTTGCAGAAAAAAACTCTAGATTCTGAAGCAAGTGATTTTATGATCATAAAGCTTAGATGAAGCAGCTGCAGTTTGAAAATTTGCTGCTGCATTAATGGACAGCAATTAAATTATATGTTGTATTCGATTGCTTCCAAAGGAAATAGTTTTCTAATTATTGAAGCCATCTTTTGATGATACTAGAAATTAAATCTTTTCAAGTTCTTGTAAATGAGTTTTTTAAAAATAGAATTCTTGATGCTGAGCTTATGGAATTGTGGCCTTTTTCTTCTGTAGATTAAAAAAATAACCTTCTTTTTAAATTTCCTAAGTTGTAATTGTGTGAATGGGAGTTATATTATTGAGTAAGTGAGCAGTGTGGAAAATCTGTGATCATATGAAAGAAGACAGATGTTGTAGCCTAACCCATCACAGGTGACCTTTACAAAACTACTTATGAAGAAGGTAAAGAAGATCTAAGTTCATCCAAAAAAAAAAAATCATCATCTTTGGACAGTCACAAAGACTGGAGGAGTCCCCAGAAATCTTGTACAGTGGTGAGGCACAAAGAAAGTCCTATCTGAAAGGCCTTCAGGGGAATCAGCCAAAACATCTATTACCTGAGCGAACTTCTGTGTAGCTGTAGGTACCAATGTGCAAATAGTTGCCTTCCGCACTTATTTAATGCATAGCTTCATTCAGAAGTAAAGATATGCGGGTCCAGAGAGGACACGACCCACACATTTCTCTTACAAATCTTTCAGTCTAAGTGGGACATAGGGCACTTGTGACATGGAACACTACTGTTAAGTGAAGAAAATACACAGAGGAAACAGGGGTGTGTGGGGGAGCACCCTCATAGAAACAGGGAGAGGAGGAATGGAATAGTAGGTTTCTGGAGGGGGACCAGGAAAGGATAAATAATATTTGAAATGTAAAGAAAATATCCAATAAAAAGTGAAAAAAAAATCGAAGAACATTGTGCATAAGGCACCTATGCTTTTGGGAAAGGTCAAATTACTAGAGGAAGGTGCAAGAGGCATCTCTGGTATTCTTCTTCCTCACCACAAGCTATCCTCATTCTCTTTTCTACCTTGTCTGCAGCATGAGCCTCAAGTCCAGTGTCTGCTCACAGTCCCCAGTTATACCTGTTAGGCACTTGCCTCGTGACTTCTTGGTAATTTGCTTTACTTTGTGTTGCATTTGAGATGGTGATTGATATCCACAGGATTCTTCCCTCATTCACATTTTATCCAAAAACAAACAAACAGACAAACAAGCAAACAAACACTATTTCATAGTCAACTATGGAAGCTTTCCTAAATCTTTTCATGAAAAGCAGCAAAGGAGCTGATGTCATTTATTTTGGGGGTGGTCATCTCTTGTGAGGCTTTAGACAAGTGTACATAGTGCTTACTATGGAATATGTTTGTATTTATTGTTGAATGTCTTCGGGCCCTTGAAGATCTGCTTAAAGGAGCCACAGACACTCTGCACACCCTGGAACTGGACAACTGCAGTATGTAAGAACCCAGCTCAGTGCCCTCCTGCCTGCTATGAGCCAATGTTCCCCCAGCTCACAGAGGTAAATTTAAATGGAAACTACAACTTCATGCTGTCCTGTAAACCTGCTGCATTACACTGCTAATCTTATGCAGTTGACTTAGGAGCTGTATACAACCTGTCTTTAGTGCCATAACAACATAAATGCTTCCTTTATCAGAGAGATTTGCTCAACTTGATTCTAACCTCATACACATACCGAGGGCCAAAGAGCAACTCCAGATAGCCTTCTTTGCTAGTAGTACCTGCCTTCATTGTACTTGTCTCTTCTGTCTCTTCTGTCCACGGTCCTGTTGGCAGTAACTAGAGGAAGGTTACTTTGGGGCATCAAGAAATGAAACTCTGCTGTCTCATAAAGGGTTCACTGAAAATGTTGCCTTAGACAACATTTCTTTTCATGTTCATTTAGACGACATGTTCAGTGTGTGAAAAACATTTGATACAGCTTTTTTTTAGATAAGGGGAAATAATAAACACGGAGAACAATGAGCTTACAGAGACAGATGTTTTTTGGAGCCAGAAAGGCAACTATGCATTTTCTTTTTTTTAAAAAAGTATTTTTATTGGATATTCTATTTACATTTCAAACTTTCTCCTTCTTTCCCCCATCCCATCCTCCATCCCTTGCTTCCATGAAGATGCTCCCTCTCCCAACAACCCACTCCCACCTCAGTGCCCTGTCATTTCCCTACATTGGGAAAATGAGCCTTCATGGGACAAAAGACCTCTTCTACCACTGATGCCAGACAATGCTATCTTCTGCTACATATGCAACTGGAGCCATGGGTCTCCATGTGTACTCATTGATTGGTGTTTTAGTGCCTGGAAATTCTGAGGGGTTTAGTTGGTTGATATTGTTCTTCCCATGGGATTGCAACCTCTTTCACCTCCTACAGTCCTTTCTCTAGCTCCTCACTGGGGTCCCCATGCTCAGTCTGATTGTTAGAAGTAAGCATCCTCATCTGTGTCAGCATGGCTCTGGCAGAGCCTCTGAGGAGGCATCCATATCAGGCCCCTGACAGTAAGTACTTCTTGACATCAGCAATAGTGACTCTGAGCACTCTTGCATTTAAGGAACAATGATGCCACCAAAGTTGAACTTCCATGTCCACTGGTTCTTCCAATGGTCATTTTATTTCTTTTGTTTTGAAGTTAACTTCTAAGAACAAGGATGGATTCCCAAGTGAAGCAGTTTCTGGATGATCCTTTCTTCAGTCTCTGCTCTGCTATTTGTCCCTGTATTTCCTCCTGTGAGTGTTTTGTTCTCCCTTCTAAGAAGAGAGAAATATCCACATTTTGGTTCCTTCTTTGAGTTTCATAAGATCTGTGAATTGTTTCTTAGATAATCAGAGCTTTGGGGCTAGAATTCATTTATTAGTGAGTGCATACCATGTGTGTTCTTTTCTGACTGGGCTACCTCACTCAGGATGATAGTCTCTAGTTTCATCCATTTGCCTAGAAATTTCATTAATTCATTTTTTAATAGCTAAGTAGTACTCCACTGTGTATATGTACCACAATTTCTGTATTCATTCCTCTGTTGAAGGATATCTGGTTTCTTTCCAGCTTCTGGCTATTATATATAAGGCTGCTATGAAGATGGTATTCTTATTATATGTTGGAGAGCTTTTTGGGTATATGCCCAGGAGTGGTGTAACTGGGTCTTCAGGTAACTATGTCCAATTATCTGAAGAACCACCTGGCTGATTTCCAGAGTGGTTGTACCAGCTTTCAATCCCACAAACAATGGAGGAGTGTTTCTTTTTCTGTGCATCCTTGCCAACATCTACTGTCATCTGAGATTCGATTTTAGCCATTCTTACTGGCATGAGTTGGAATCTCAGGGTTGTTTTGATTTACATTTCTCTGATGACTAAGGATGTTGAGCATTACTTTAGGTGGTTCTCAGCCATATGGTATTCCTCAGTTGCGAATTCTTTGTTTTGTTCTGTACCTCATTTCTTAATAGGAATAGTTGATTCTCTGGAGTCTAAACTCTTGAGTTCTTTGTATATATTATTATTTCTCTATCGATGTAGGATTGGTAAAGATATTTTCCCAATCTATTGATTGCCATCTTGCTCCATTGACAATGTCCTTTGCCTTACAGAAAGAAGCTTTGCAATTTTATGGGGTCCCATTATTCTAATTGTGATTTTAGAACATAAGCCACCGGTGTTCCATTCAGGAAGTTTTCCCCTGTGCCTGTGTGTTCTAAGCTCTTCCCCACTTTCTCTTCTATTAGTTTCAGTGTACCTGGCTTTATGTGGAGGTCTTTGATCCACTTGGATCCACTTGAGCTTTGTACAAGGAGATAAGAATGGATGGATTTTTATTCTTCTACATGCTGACTTCCAGTTGAACCAGCAGCATTTGTTGAAGATGCTGTCTCTTTTCTATTGAATATTTTTAGCTCCTTTGTCAAAGAACAAGTGACCATAGGTGTGTGGGTTAATTTCTGTGTCTTCAATCTATTTAATTGATCTACCTGTCTGTCTCTGTACTTATATTTTGCAGTTTTTACTATGATTGCTCTGTAGTACAGCTTGAGGTCAGAGATAGTGATTCCCCCAGAAGTTCTTTTATTGTTAAGGATAGGTGGGTTGTTTTTTTTTTTTTTTTGCTATCCTGTTTTTTTTTTCCCAAATGAATTTTCAAATTTCTTTTTCTAACTCTATGAATAATTGAGTTGGAATTTTGATGGGGATTGTGTTGAATCTGTAGATTGCTTTTGGCAAGATGACCAGTTTTACTATATTAACCTTGCCAATCTGTCAGTGTGGGAGAACTTTTCATCCTCTGAGATCTTTTTGGACTTCTTTCTTCAGAGTCTTTAAGTTCTTGTCACACAGATGTTTTATTTGCATGGTTACGGTCACACCAAGGTATTTTATATTATTTGCAACTATTGTAATGGGTGTCCTTTCTCTAATTTCTTTCTCTGCATGTTTATCCTTTGAGTAGAGAAGTTTGCGAATTTGTTTTGAGTTAATTTTATATCCAGCCAGTTTTCTGAAGTTGTTTATCATTTGTAGGAGTTCTCTGGTGGAATTTTTGGGGTCACTTAAATATACCATCATATCATCTGCTAATCGTGATATTTTGACTTCTTGCTTTCCTTTTTGTATCTCTTTGACCTCCTTTTGCTGTCTAATTGCTCGAGCTAGGACTTCCAGTATTATAATGAATGGGTAGAGGAAGAGTGGGCAGCCTTGTGTAGTCCATGATTTTAGTGGAATTGGTTCAAGTTTCTCTCCATTTAGTTTGATGTTGGCTACATGTTTGCTGTATGTTGTTTTTACTATGCTTAGGTATGGGCCTTGGATTTCTGATCTTTCCAAGACTTTTAACATGAATAGGTGTTGAATTTTGTCAAATGCTTTCTGAGCATCAAATGAGATGATCATGTTGTTTTTTTCCTTTGAGTTTGTTTTTATAGGGAATTATATTGATGGCTTTCAGTATATCCCAGCATCTCTGGGATGAAGCCTACTTACTCATAGGGAATGATCATTTTGATGTGTTCTTGGATTCAGTTGCAAGAATTTTTTTGAGTATTTTTTCATCAATGTTCATGAGGAAAATTGGTCTGAAGTTCTCTTTCTTTGTAGGGTTTTTGTGTGGTTTATATTTGAGCACAATTGTGGCTTTGAAGAATGAGTTGGGTAGTGTTCCTTCTGTTTCTATTTTGTGGAATAGTTTGGACAGTACTGGGATTAGGTCTTCTAAAAAGGTCTGATAAAACTCTGCACAAACCTATCTGGCCCTGGGATTTTTTTGGTTGAGAGACTTCTGATGACTGCTTCTATTTTTTAGAGGTTACAGGACTGTTTAGATGGTTTATCTGATTCTGATTTACCTTTGATATCTTTTATCTGTCCAGAAAATGGTCAATTTACTCCAGATTTTCCATTTTTGTTGAGTATAGGCTTTTGTAGTAAGATCTGATAATTTTTTGAATTTCCTCAGTTTCTGTTCTATGTCTCCCTTTTAATTTCTGATTTTGTTAATTTGGTCAATATCACTGTGTCCTCTGTTTATTCTGTCTAAGGTTTTATCTATTTTGTTGATTTTTTTCAAAGAACCAGCTCCTAGTGTTGTTTATTCTTTGTACAGTTCTTTTTGTTTCCATTTGGTTGATTTCAGCTCTGAGTTTGAATATTTCCTCCTCTTAGGTATACCTGCTTCTTTTTGTTCTAGAGCTTTCAGCTGTGCTGTCAAGCTGTTAATGTATGCTCTCTCCAGTTTCTTTTTGGAGACACTCAGAGCTTTGGTCTTTCCTCTTAACATCTCTTTCATTGTATTCCATAAGTTTGGCTATGTTTTGCCTTCATTTTCATTAAATTCTAAAAAGTCTTTAATTTCTTTCCTTCTTTTTTTGTACAAATATTATTGAGTAGAGCATTGTGCAGCTTCCATGTGTATGTGGGCTTTTTTGTTGTTTTTGTTGTTATTAAAGACCAGCCTTAGTCCATGGGAGTCTGATAGGATGTACATGATTATGTCAATATCCTTGTATCTGTTGAAGCCTATTTTGTGACTGATTATATGGTCAGTATTGGAGAAGGTGCCCTGAGGTGCTCAGAAAAGGAATATTCTTTTGTTTCAGGATGAAATGTTCTATAGATGCCTGTTAAATTTATTTAGTTCATAACTCGTTTCGCTGTGTCTCTGTTTAGTTTATATTTCTATGATTTGTCCTTTGTTGAGAGTGGGGTGTTGAAACCTTCCACTATTATTGTGTCTGGTGCATTACATGCTTTGAGCTTAAGTAGAGTTTCTTTTATGGATGTGGGTGCCCTTGTATTTGGAGTATAGATGTTCAGGATTGAGAGTTCATCTTGATAGATTTTTCCTGTGATAAGTAAAAAGTGTCATTCCTTATCCATTTTGATAACTTTTGGGTGAAAATCTAATTTTATTCAATATTAGAATGGCTACTCCAAGTGTTTCTTAGACCAATTGCTTAGAAAATTTTTTCTAGCTTTTTACTCTGAGGTCTTGCCTCTCTTTGTTGCTGAGATGACTTTCCTGTAGGTTGCAAAATTTTGGATGCTGTTTTTGCATCCAGTTTGATAATTTATGTTTTTTTATTGGAGAATTGAGTCCATTGATGTTAAGAGATATTAAGGAATAGTGATTGTTGTTTCCTGTTATTTTTGTTGTTAGAGGTAGAATTATGTTTGTGTGCTATTCTTCTTTTGGGTTTGTTGCAAGATTTCTTTCTTGCTTTTCCTTGTGTATAGTTTTCCTCCTTGTGTTGGAGTTTTCCATCTGTTATCCTTTGTAGGGCTGGATGTGAGGAAAGATATTGTGTAAATTTGGTTTTGTCCTGGAATATCTTGGTCTCTCCATCTATGGTAATTGAGAGTTTTTCTGGATATAGAAGCCTGTGCTGGCATTTGCATTCTCTTAAGGTCTGTATGACATCTGCCCAGGATCTTCTAGCTTTCATAGTCTCTGCTGAGAAGTCTGGTGTAATTCTGATTTGTCTGACTTCATATGTTACTTGACCTTATTCCCTTACTGCTTTTTAATATTCTTTCTTTCTTTCTTTTTTTTTTTTTTTTGTGCATTTGGTGTTTTGACTATTATGTGTCGGGAGGAATTTCTTTTCTGGTCCAAACTATTTGGAGTTCTGTAGGCTTCTTGTATGTTCATTGACATCTCTTTATTTAGGTTAGGGAAGTTTTTTTCTATGATTTTGTTGAAGATATCTACTGGGCCTTTAAGTTAGTTGGGAATCTCAGTTCTCTTCAACACCTTTTATACTTAGGTTTTCTCTTCTCATTGTTTCCTGGATGTTTTGGGTTAGGAGCTTTTTGCTTTTTGCATTTTCTCTGACTATTGTGTCAATGTTTTCCATGGTATCTTCTGCACCTGAGACTCTCTCTTCTACACCTTGTATTTTGTTGGTGATACTTTCATCTATGACTCCTGATCTCTTTCCTAGTTATTCTATGTCTAGTGTTGTGTCTTTTTATGATTTCTTTATTGCTCCTATTTTCTTTTTTTCTTTCTTTCTTTTTTTTTTTTTTTTTAGGCGCATCTTCTCTGACTGAGTCGAGACCCAGCAGTTCTTTGCTGCATATGTGTTGTTGGGGGCCTCATATCAGCTGATGTCTGCTGCCTGGTTGGTGGCTTAGTTTCTGAGAGATCTCGGGGGTCCAGGTTAGTTAATGGCTCAGCAGTTAAGAACACTAACTGGCCTTCCAGAGGTTCTTACTTAAGTTCCCAGCAAACATATGGTGGCTCACAACCATCTGCAATGAGATCTGATGCTTTCTTCTTGTGTGTCTGAAGAGAGCTACAGTGTGCTAATATAAATAAAACAAATATTAGATCCTGGATGGTTTTGTTCAATTACTTTACCTGTTTGGTTGTGTTTTTCTATATTTCTTTAAGGAATTTCTGTGTTTTCTACTTGATACCCACGTTCGCCTGTATTTCTTTAAGGAAGTAATTCATGTCCTTTTTAAAGCCCTCTACCATCATCATGAGGTATGGTTTTATAACCAAATCTTCTTTTTCTGGTGTGTTGGGATATCCACTACTTGCTGTGGTGGGAGAACTGGGTTCTGATGTTGCCAGGTGGTCTTGTTTACTGTTGCTTAGTTTTTTGTGCTTGCCTCTTGCCATCTTGTTACTTGTGATGTGATGTTGGTGATGCTGTCTCTGACTGGAGCTTGTCTCTCCTGCAGGCCTGTGAGTCTGTGCAATGTGGGCTTAGGAGTGATAGTGCTCCTGGGTGATCAGCCCTGTGTTAGGAATGATGAGGGTCCCAATGACACTGGGATGGCCCTAGCTCTGGGTGCAAATGAAGCAACTATGCATTTTCAAATGTGGATCCAAAGCTAAAGAGATGACTTTCTTCTGGCCTCCAGCACCTCAGCTCCACATGTGGCACCCCCCCCACCACATGCACACACTATTATACATAAAGGAAAATAAATAAATTTTCTTTTAAAAAAAGTAAAACAGTCTATAGATTCAAGTCTACATTAACCAGAACTCTAGGAAAATTATAGCAAAAATTTTCACAGAAAGTATATTGATTTTGTATTCTGAAAAGTTTCTAGATTTGCATATGTTTTAAAACTGTTTGTTGAGGAATTTAGAATTTTTATTTATACGATAATGCCATCTACAAACAGAAAACCACCTATTTTCAGTTGGAGTTTTTTAAAATATATTTGTACCGAATTTCTCTAGCAATGCTATGTTAAACAGAAATAGATACATGCTTATATTCACATGTATATGTATGCATACGTGTGATTATTCAGAACAAGCATTCTGCATATCTTCTTATCTTCATCTTAGTGTTTTCAGCTTTTTACCATTGATTATATAGTAGGTTTGCTGTATGTGAATTTTATTAAGTTCAGGTAAGTTCTTTTATAGCTAACTTGTTGACGATTCTTAAAATGAAAGATGTTGAGCATTGCTGAGTATTTTTCTGCAGCTATTCTGACATTCATATGATCTTTATTTTTAATTCTGGCAATGTTTCACATCATCTTTCTATAGGCCTAAATCAACTAGCTTTTATTTCAGGGATACATTATTCTTGATCACAGTGTATAAAAATGAATAAAATATAATATTTAATATCATTACATTCTATTGATAAATGTGTATCTATATGCACTAGATAGATCTTTGTAATTTTATTTTTCCTAGTATCATTGCCTGATTTTGTAATCAGGACCAGACTAGCATAATGACATAGGTTTGGAATGCCTTCTTCTGTTCATATTTTTGGAAGAATTTAAAAATTATTGATATTAACTCATCTTTAAATGTTTGGCAGAAATAACCAGTGATGCCAAGCTATCAGTACTGGGATGTTCTGCATTTTAATATCTTCATATGTGTATATCCTTAGTTTTCTGCTTAGCTTTTCTATTTCATCATGACTTAGTCTTCGTGTTTATTTTTTTATTCTTATCTTCCAGGTTGTAATATTTGCTGGTATAGAATTGTTCAAAAAACTCTCTTTAGATACAAATATATATCAGGTAAAACCAAGATTTTATTGTTCTCTTTTTTAATTTAATAAAATGTCTCTCAGTTGTGTTTCTATTTTGAAGAAAATACAACTGTTGTTTTTGTAGATATTTTCTGCTCTATATTTTATTTATTCTATTTAAGTCTTAGTTACCTCCTTCCATGAACTTTGGGTTTAGTTATTAATTTTTTTGTAGTTTTTTAGGAATAGTGTTTTTTTTCTTCACCTGACTATTATTCTTAATGTTCACATCAGAATACTATTTTATTTTTTGGCTACACCTTGTGTTTGGTACCTAATGTTTCCACCTTCGTTTTGAGATTCTCCTTTCTAATTCTTCAACACAACAGTTGTGCCAGGAATAGGTTGCACATGCTCCACAGATCTGCTGTTTTCTCTTGTCTCTCATTTTTAATCTCTTATTATTGTTGAAGAAGATACTTAGTGTGTTATCAGGACTCATGATCTGTCCTCAGTGGAAGCTGTGTGCTTGAGAAGGATGTGCCCTCAGATGGTGCTATATTCCTGTCAGGTCCCTTGGTCTAAAGTGTGCCTCAAGTTCATTACGTACTGAGCTATGGTGTGATCTCTATTATCAAGTACAGGACCATGGAGACCTCTGTGGCTACCATTTTGCAGTCTATTTCTCCTGTTAAATATCATAATATCTACTTATATGTTTTGGTATTGTGCTGTAGGGTGGCCACGTAGCTATAGCTGATAGATCCATTTGGTGACTTAATTTTTTATTACTATGCTTTTTTTGGTAGTAATAGTAATTTTGATTTCAAATATATTTTGTCTAATATAAATTTGTATTTATTAACACTGTTTTTGTTTCCATTTACAGGCACATTTTTCCTGTTTGTTTTCACTATGTGTTCTTGAAACTGAGATAAAATGGTTGAAGACAGCATATATTTGCCTTTTATTTTATATTCATGAATTTCTATATTTTGGGGGAGATTTAACTTACTTATGCCTAATATAATTGTGGATGGGCAAAGATTTGCTAATGGCATTTTGTGAGTTATTTTTTGGCTATTTTGCAGCTCTAGAAATGATGTCTTATTTTGGCATACCTGGGAAGAGAGAACCTCTTTTGAAAACTTAATTACTTCAGATCAACTCTGGTTATTTCTATGAGGGCATTTTTCTTGATTATAATTGTTAATTGTCTGGCCATTGTGGGAGTTACTATCCTTAGGCAGGTGGTTTAAGCTAATAGGCAACTGAGTCTGAGCTTGAGAATAAATCAATAAGCATCCTTCTCTCATGGTTTCAATTTCAGTTCCTGCCTCCAGGTAAAATTGCTCTGAGCTTTTTCCCTGTCTGCCCTCAGTGATGAACTTTCATTTGGAATAATAAAATTGGGTAAATCCTTTCCTTTTTAAGTTGGTTTTATTCAGTGTTTAATCACAGCAACAGAAAAGAAAACTAGAGTAACCAGCTTTTATTTGGCCGGAAAATCCTCGTTCTTCATTTCCCAAGGATAGTATTTCTGGGTCAGTGATCTTTGATGGGCATTTATCTCTGTCTGTTTTATTAAGGTTTCTGTTGGAGACAAAAAAAAAAAAAAAAAAAAAAAAATACCATTAGGCATACAGGTGTCTTTTGCATTGCCACTTTATGATATCCTTATCTCTAGACCAATTACAGAAGAATTTCCCTTTTGTGTGCTGAATGCCCGTATTGCTCTTCTGATCTGGAAAATGTTGTGCAATTATTTCTTTAAATTAACTTCCAGTCCCGTTGTCTCTTCCCTAGTGCCATCTTGGATTTTCTCAGAATTTCTTGTGAGAAATATACTTCTATCCTCTAAGTATAGAATTCTTAAGATTGTATGCCTTTCCAAGGAGGATGGCCTAAATTGCACCACTTAAAATGTTTGTAGTGGCTTTCTGCAGAACATGGGATGACAGATTAGAATCATCAAAGGAAAGCTACATCCAACATATGGTGTACCCATGAACCAGACAGAGTCACTGATGGGGTATCCCCAGTGCCTCACTGATGGGTATTTTGATGGGACCAAGGAGGATATTCATTGGGTCTGTGTTTTTTCTTTCTTGATCCAAGCCTCCCCCAAACCACTTAGCTTTACTATTAATGGCAAACATAATTAAATAAACTTCTTAGGCGGTGTCCTGCATAGTTGGTAGAGACTGGTACTCACGTCATGGTGTCACTTCACAACATGGAAGTAATGACAATCTGGAGGGCACCCCTTGCCATCAATCTGAGCAGTCTAAGGAGAGTGATTCAAAAAATTGAGACTTCTGATTTACTGGAATGTTGGCCATTTACACAAAATTGCTCAGCTTATTTAAAAAAATACCCAGGTGGCTAGTATTAAAAACTAATGCTTCTGGGAAGGATGATGCTAGAAAGCTCCACATATGCTGCACTGTTGACATGACTTGTGTTACATACCCCTGCAGTAACCATGAAGCTTCACTGTCAGTCCATCTATGTCATTACTACATGTACACATCTGATCAACAAAGATCCTTTCATCCAAGCTTTGATTCTTTGAGAGGTTCATATGGTAAATTTTGATAATATTTATGTTCATTCCTCCTTAAAACTCCTTCAAAATCCACCCTTCACTTCCCTATACTATCCTAATTTTCTGACCTTTTTTAGTATTTGTAACATACCAAGTTTAATCCTGTTCAATAATTTAATTCATGCTGTTCATATCCTCGTTGGTGTGTGGCCATTCACTGGAGCATTATAGACCCACCAGGACCATACTTAAGCCTGACTCTGATTCCCAAGAAGCCATCAGTTGGCTTAAGGCAGGAGCTCATGAACCCCTTCTCACTCAATACTAGAATACTAACTGGATTGATCTGGCTGGCAACCCCAGAAAAGTGAGTTCCTGAGAACCAGCATATTGTTATGTGAAGAAAACACTGTTGAACTTCCATCTTCTCTGATGTCTGCTCTCACAATTATTTTGCTCTCATCTTATTGCACTTCTGGAGCCCTCTCCACGTGTGTGTTTGTGGGTAGGAGGTGATACAGTTCTCCCCTTTGTGGCTGAGCACTCCACTCATACTCATTTCTCCATCTTGATAAGTTGTAAATTTCTATGTTAACCACTGTTCATTTCACAGAAAAAAATCGTCTCTGATAGAATCTTAGAACTACACTAATATACAGGTATAGAGCAGAATAATAGTAGTAGGTTCACCCCTGAGGCCTACATGTTCCCAAACTATGGGTTCTTTGACAGATTTACAGTGCTAGGCATACATTTACTCCTATGGAGCAAGTATTAATGATAATCATAAAGTTGTTAGTTACCATATAATAACATCCATGCCATATTGCGCACAAAGGCATGTCTATTATTCTGGTCACTACAATTGTTCACAGGGTTCAGGGATCAGAAAGGGCAAGCCAAATAAATTCTTTCCTCCCCAATTTGCTTTTGGTAATGGTTTTTAACCACAGCAACAAAATGCAAACAAGGACTTGTATCATGGGTCAGAATTTAATAGGAAAGACTCCAGTCAGTTATCCTATTTATACATACATGAACAGACTTCAGTTACTTAACTAGTGACAGCTGATCTTAATTTTGTATTTCCAGTTCCTGTGTTTGGAAAAGGAAGTCAGATTGCAAGTCTGTCATGTCTAAAATGCACTAATCAATGTTGCCAGCAGGTCCTTCAAATAATATTCCTGAAATCCACTGTGATCAACAATTTTGCTGCTTTGAGGAAATGTTACACACTCCAGGCCTTAAATTCTAGTCCTAAGAAATGCTTGACTTTGAAGAAGAAAGTTTCTGTGTTTATTGGGGTCTTGCCTCCACATGATTGTGTAGGAACTTGAGGGAGGAAAAGTCATTTCCTGTAATTTGGTTAGGTCATTAAGTGAGCAAGAAAATTCACTTCAGTGTGAGCTGCTTTAGTCATCTCCATGTCTCCTGGAGCCACCAGGACTTTTATATGTCAATTATTTACTTACAAGAGGAGATGCTGTCATGGGGAAGAGGTAACTTCATATACCAACTGAGAGTATATGCTACATTTCTTTGGGATATAAGTAAAAAAAAAACCTTTATCTATGGTAGGTAATGATATCTTTATATAAGTATTTCTCCAATTCCTATATATAATAAATATTATGTGGCTATTAATCTCCTTTGTCTAAGTGAAGATTAACAGTCGAATTACTTGCAGAACCATGTGATCTTTAAAAGATAAGGGTCTGATACGGAATGACTGAGACGCACCTAAAGAAATATTCAACATTTCTAGTCATCAGGAAAATGCAAATCCAAACAACCCTGAGATTCTACACCACACCAGTCAGAATGACTTACATAAAAAACTCAGATGACAGCAGATGCTGGCAAAGATGTAGAGGAAGAGGTACACTCCTGCACTGTTGGTGGGGATGTAAGCTGGTACAACCACTCTGGAAGTCAGGTTGGTAGTTCCTCAGAAAATTGGACATAGTCCTACCTGAAGATCCAGCTATTCCACTCCTGGGCATATACCCCAAAGTTGCTCCAACATATAAAAAGTACACATGCTCTACCATGTTTAATAGCAGCCTTATTTATAGTAGCCAGAAGCTGGAAAGAACCCAGATGTCCTTCAACAGAGGAATGGATATAGAAGGTGTGGTACATTTACACAATGGAGAACTACTCAGCTATTAGAAACAATTGACTAATTGTGAAATTCCGAGGTAAATGGATGGAATTAGAGACAATCCTGAGTGAGGTAACCCAGTCACAAAAGAACACACATGGTATGCACTCACTGATAAGCAGATACTAGCCCCAGAAAGCTCTGAATACTCAAGAAACAATTCACAGACCTTATGAAGCTCAAAAAGAAGGAAGGCCAAAATGTAGGTGCCTCAGTCCTTCTTAGAAGGGAGAACAAAACACTCACAGGAGGAAATACAAGGTCAAATAGAGGAACAGGGATTGAAGAAAAGATCATTCAGAAGCTGCCTCACCCTGGGATCCGCCCCATAGGCAGCCACCAAACCCAAGCACTATTCCTGCCAAGAAGTACTTACTGGCAGGAACCAGATAGACATGCTTCCTCAGGGGCTCTGCCAGAGTCACACAGATACAGCTGAGCATGTTTGCAGCTAACCATCGAACTGAACACAGGGACCCCAACAAAGGTGCTAAAGAAAGGACTGAAGGATCTGGAAGGCGTTGCAACCTCATGGGAAGAAAATATTACCAACTAACCAAACTCTTCAAAACTCCCATGAACTAAAACACCAACTATTGAGCATACATTAAGAGACCTAAGAATCCAGTTGCATATGTAGCTGAAGATAGCAGTGTCTGGCATCAATGTGAGAAGAGGCTTTTGGTCCAGGGTGGGCACGTTTTCCCAATGTAGGGGAATGTCAAGGCATTGGGGTGGAGAGGGTTATTAGGATCTATTGCACCTTCATGAAGACAAGTGAAGGGAGAGGGGGGGATGGAAGTGGGGTGGGGGAAGGGGATAACATTTCAAATGTAAATACAGAGAGTATCTAATTAAAACTGAAAAAAGGAAGACAAATAATGAAAAAAAAAAGATAAGGTCTGATTACCATGGATACATTTGATAAACATAGTTGAATTTACTATAGGACTGCCGTTGGGGTAGCCAGTTTACCTGCTTATTTAACCTACATTTTTATTTCCTGAAATGATTTATGAACTATTTTGAAACATGGAAAGCACATGTAACTTCTATATTAGATAGCTTTTCTTCTCTACCATGAAATAATTGCCCGAGATAAGTAAATAATGAAAAGAAAAGTCTTATATCGGCTTATATTTTAGAACTCCTGACCCTGATCAATTAGAAGCATTTCTCTGGGCCTGAGGTGAGGCAGAAAGTTGTACCTGGTGCAAAGCTGCTCAACTTGTAGCAAAGAGGCAGTTCCCTCTAAGTGCCATTCCCAGTGCCTTAATACCCTCCCAAGAGTCGCACTAAGTTTCACTACCACATGACTGAGTTTGAGTCAGTGGGTCTTTCTTTGAGGGGGCTGTCAGGCTGAACTGCAGTGACTACTCACATCAAGATGAAAACAAAAGTTATTTCTTAACAGTAGTTGTTTTTATGTTATACATACCAATTATATTGTAGGGATTTTATTTTATGTTTTACATGAAACCAGTGCCCCTGTCTACAGAAGTTGTCCCAAGTTTGAGTTGGTCTTGAAGATTACTCCTGACTGCCATCCTCTATAAACAGCTTTTTGTTTGGTTCTGTTTGTCGGTACTATGAAATTGTCCAAATGCCTGGTTTTTAGAGCAGTTTTAGGTGACTGGAAAAGATGAAGAGACTGATTCAGTTATTGGACCTGTCTTTGTCTTTGAGTTGAATGCATCCTCTTTCCACCGGAGTCATTGCAAAGGATTTGAGAAAAGTAGAGCTAAGAAGACAGTCCCATAGTCCCCACATTGTCACACTTTAAAAGAAAAAAAACCAGAAAGATTCCCAAATTCGAACAGTTTCTGCTTTTATTCCTGTAAAGCTCTATTATTGACTTAGTATAGATCATAGTTGGTACAGATTAAGTAAAAAATATCTTTGAAGCACCTGAAATAACAAGAGGTCTGCACACTGGTTTTAAAGACCTGGAAGAATTTTGGGTGTGATCCCTTGTCAGAGCAGCCATGTTTCTGGATTTAACTTCCTCAATGCTCAACAACAGGTTACTAAACACCCGTTTTCTCCAAAAAGCCATTGTGAGGCGTGTGGACAGTGCCCTTATCCTCTGTTTGGAAGCATGTTCTTCTGTCTTCTGTCACTCTCTCACCTGTGACTAATGCACATGGCTCAACTAACTATGCTATGTATATTTATTTATGTATGTGTATCTGCATATCTGTCTGTCTGTCTATGATTTTTAGGTGGAAATAGTAGCACATGTTTTTAAACCCTAATACTCAAAATTCAGAGGCAGGTGGATCATTTTGAGTTCTAAGTCAGTCTTGTCTACATAGTTCTAGACTATCTAGAACTATGTAGAAAGATCCCCCCCTCTCTATATAACACACACACACACACACACACACACACACACACACATGATTTAATTGAAATAGAATTATATCGATCTCCTTTTTCCTAACTCCAGATCTTCCTATGTACCTTCCTTTGAAGCCCTCTTATTTTCCCCATGTCCCACATTGATAGCTACTTTTAAATTATTTTTTTATGGATTTTTTTTAAATTAAGGCACATGAGACATGGGTGTCCTAAATGGATCATGAACAGAAGCTTCTGCACTGCAGATACACGGGGCAGCCACTTCTCAAACAGCTCCCAGAGAAGGCCCACCAGGATGCCCAGAGCCTGTGCTGGGGGGATGGGAAGCACTCCTTTCTTCTCACTTGACAGGCAGTGGCCATGTCGGGGCTCTGAGGTCAGTTCTGCTTACAGGCTGACTGCCCATCTTCTCAGTTTCCACCAGTGCAGCAGCCAGAGTCTCTCCTGAGCCACAGACAAAGCAGCAATGTCCAGCAGAGCCAGCCAGATTTTCTAGACATGTCTGGTCTTGGTACTCCTCAACAAGGGAAGGCCAACTCTGAAGCCCAGTACTTCCCTAGGTTTTCAGAACAGTGGATGGCCACCTGGTCCCACTTAGTTCATTTCTGGTTAGGCAACTTCCTCCACCTGCCATCATCTGTTCTGAGGACAAAGGGCCGGGTGTGTCCAGACTGATGGCAAAGTCTACATTTCCGAGGCTTCTTTGCTGTAGACCTTGCATCTAAGAAACCAGCTCTTTGTTTTTTGCTTGCAGCCTCTCGTCTCTGGGCTTCTCCTCTGCCTCCTGGCCATGCTGGTTGTTCCTTGCAAAACTCTACCCACTGAAAGAAGCCACACTGCTGTTCTCATGGCTTGGCACAGGTGTGGAACTGGGTTCATCCTTCTGTACAGTTCATGTGACAGCAGGCTGCCCACATAGGCAAGATGTACCTCCATCACTGTCACCACCAAGGCTACCAAACCCATCCATGTGACTGCGTAAGCCTGACGGGTATCCCACAGAGTTCCTGGGGGGACTTGATGCAGGGGAGAGGCTCCTCTAGTGGGAAGGTTGCTGTCAGCCCATAGGAAGACATTGCAATCACTTATAAAGTTGCTAGCCCTACTTTTGGACAATCCACAATTACAGGTCACAGGGTTGCTTTCACCAGCAACAGTGGGTGGTAGTAAGGTTTGAACCACTGCCTTTGAAGGTCTGTTAACCAGAGGCTGAGACAGGCTATACTGACTGCTGTCCATTCTATTGTGGGCCTGGCTGGCCTGCAGGTGGCCAAAGGGCTGGTGAGTTTGTGGTGGAGCCTGTGAAAATCTCAGGCTGAAGATTTCCTTCAAAGTTTCATCACATCCACCTATGCAGCCAGCAAGCTCCAGGGCTTAGTTGGGGGAAGGCTACCATGTTTAAACTTCAACTTCAACCTGTACACAGTGGGTGGCTGACAAATGGAACACACCTTGTTGTCCCTGCTGGGCTCCAGCACTGAGTCAGTAAACCACATTCTTCTTGGTCTCAAGGACCATATTCTTGTTACACTGTGGGCACTTCTGAACAGGCTCTGCCATGGCTGGGTAGATCTCTTTTTGCTGAGCCACCTCTGTCCTTTCTCCTAAGTACTGAGATAAAGCCTCATCCAACTTCTTTACCTTTGCCACTGCTTCAATGAAAACCTGTTCGTATTTTTGCACTTGCTGCCTTAGAGCCTGAACTTATCCTTCTTGCCCTTACAGATCAGCTTGAGGTCAGCTTCGAGCTCAGCACAGAGGTCAGGCTTGGAGATCTCATAACCCATGGAATCATAACCTTCCACAAGTCCCATGCCCAGGTGCCCAGGAAGAAACCATTTGTTGGACGTGAGTTTCACATACATCTGGGGTTTAATGGTCTCCATGTGTTCTGCATGAGTTGCATCAGTACCGATACCATGTTTCTCCATGAGGGCAATGAGGTTGACTTCGGTAAGCAGTTGGGGTGGGCTAGTCTCCCCATCCACCGTTTCTGCAGTGCTGGGCTGAAAGCAGAAGCCTTGCTCATAGACAGGGAGGAGCTTGTCACTCCAGTGCTCATACGGAGACACATCTAGATAGACACATCTAGTATGAGGCTGTGGGCTACAAGGTACTCCTGGGCAAGGTAGATTTCCATGCTTGTCTCTTGCCCTTGAGCATCCTGAGAACAGCAAGCCAGGAAATGGTGAACGACAAACTAGTACCGTTGCGATCATCTCTCTGCAAGCTGTTGGTGTATTTGGTGGGGTGAATGGGAGGGTAGGTTGATCAGATTTGCTCCCATTTTGTGGAGTGGGCCCACCTCGCTCAAGAATGTTCTGAGTAAAATCTCCCCCCAGAGGGGATCCAGAGTCTGCTGTTCCACCAATGGAACCAGGTCTAAGTCTTTGGGAAAGATGTTTGTTTCTGTCCAGGGTAGCTAATGGACCCTTGTGTGTAGAGCTTTTCCACAATCCTCATGGTTTCTTTGGCATTTATTCTCAATTTCCGAGATTCCGGTTTCTCCAGCTCTATGGTGTCCAAAGCCTGAGCCTCCACTTGCTCTTTGGCTTAGACCCCGTCTCTACCACAGTGACCATGGGATCCCCCATACACAGCTGATAAAGGACAAGACAAGCTGTGCGGTTAAAGAGACGCTATCTTTTCCCACGGCCCCATCTTTGTGGTCACGTGTCACTTTAATTCTGTGGAAGACTTCAGGCACAAAAGCCTGAATGGCCTTGAACCTTTCCATGACAAGTGTTGGGAGCTCAGTTGGCAGCTGCTATGGCGGATGAGCTGCTCTGCCAGCACCTCAGGGAAAATTCTCTGGAGCCGCAGGGTCTGGATCCTATGGAAGGGAGCTCTGCCCCTCAGATCCAGCTCTTGCCTCACGTTCACTGCATCACTTACTCTCCGGTCAGGCTTAGTCAGGCTTTCACAGGCTGCCCTGACAGCATGTGGTGTGATCTCTGAGAAGCAGGCTCTCAGCTCCTGTAGATTGGGCTATGCAGACTTGCAAACATGGATGATCTCAAACCCAATGTTTTCTCCTTCTCTGGCACAGTCTGTCCAGATCACCAATGGCTGACAAGGCTGTGCCTCTCGTTCAAGAGTCTTCTTGATATCTATAAGATTTTCTGGGCAATACTTTTCAATTTCTGCTTCAAAAAGGACGAGGGAAATTTCATCTCTGCCATTTCTGAAACTGCATCTGGAAGTCATGAGCCAGCAAATGTCCAGAGCCTGGAGTCATTAGCATAGTAATGTTTTGGCCATACAGATGAAGGTTTAATTCATAAGTCTTGTAGGATTAAGAAAGGCCTTCTTTCTGCCTCATATGACTGATAGACAGCAAGTCAATGATTCGCTTAGCAGCGTTGTTTTTCTCCAACACACAGAGAACTTTTTACACTCCTCTGAAAAGTTATTCCATGGCAGTGCTGGACAGGGCAGGGCGACTAGGAAGATCATTTCCTAGGTCCTGTGCCAGCAGCAACTCCATGGATGCCCAGGCATGTTGGAGAACCCAGAGGAAAAGCCTCTGAGAGCCACTTTAATAATGCACTTTTTTCCAGGCAACTGCCACCTTGTTCAGAAACCCACACCTCCTATTATACATATATAATATATTATATATATATATATATATATATATATATATATACATATATGTATGCATATGTATATATGTATGTATATGTATATATGTGTATATGTGTACATATATGTATATATGTATATATATGTGCATATATGTATATATGTATATGTGTATATATATAATATTGTGCATAAATCATATATATATATATATATATATATATATATATATATATAAATACAACTGCTGAGTCAGGTTTTATTATTTGTGAGTATGTGATTTCAAGCCCGACTGCTCAGTTACAGACAACCAGTAAGAGAGTTCATCCCTGGCAGAGACAAATCTTCTGTCAGCAGTAGTCTCTGTCTAGGAATCAGACCCTGTGAAATAGTTTCCTTTCCATGTTAACATGTCCCACAATATCACCATTGTTCCAATATTATTTATTCATTCACTTCTAGAAAAGATTGTCTCACAGCAGACTTCCTGGTACCCTTGGGTCTTTCTGCCCCTCTTCCAAAATGTTGTCTGAGCCACAGAGGTGAGAACTGTGATGTAATGTATCCATGAAGGTAGGCTCCCCAAAATCTGCTAATATCTGCTTTGTGTCCACCTGTGGCTTTCTCATGATCTCCATTTTATTTAAATGAGACATTGATGAGGGGCAGATAACTACACAATCTGTGAGGATAAGGATAAGATTTAGAATGTGAGAAGGAAGTAGGCTGGCAAAGTGATGGTCATGGATTCTTTTCTAAGCTCCATGACCTCACCCACACAAGCCATGGGAATCAGGCTAAGCTTGCACTTCCAAGTATGGTTCCCATTTTCTTAAATGGGCCTTAAGTCCACTTAGCTAACTGTTGGTTGCCACTGGCATGTGACTGGCCCTTATTGCACCTTAGTATATTTTGAAATACTGGCCACCGTTATGGTTCATAGATTTGCAGCTGGGTCAGATTGTTTCAATGTGCCTTGTAATATCTGTAACCATGGATGCTAGACTACAGAAACAGGCTTTCAGGTCAGATACAGCCTGAATTATCTGAGTCCTGTGTCCTAAATATGCAATGTTTTAGCAATAGGGCCTCACTTTCAACTCCTGCAGAAAAACAAAAGGCTACATCTGTAATCGATACTGTTTTGTGAGTCATGTGGACTACTCTGACCAAGCACTGAAAAGGAGCTTTCTCATGCCTGGTACTGGACTTTTGTTAGTTTAGGATTCTTTAGTGAGCATTGTCATCTCAAGTGGCTTAATTTCCTTAAGAATTGTGAGTGTGTGTGTGTGTGCTTGTGTGTGTATGTATGTGTTTGTGTATATGTGTGTTGTGTGTATATATACACACATTTACATATTTTATATATAATCTTGAGGAAGTATAAAATAAGTTTCCTTGAGGCAATATTAGATAACCTCTGTGTTAATTTTCTCTCTTCTATTTTGACCTCCTTCTGTCCTCCCCAGTTGAAGCCTCCCCATTTTTCCACTTCCCATATCACCTCTAAACTGCTATATTCCTTTCAACTCCTCTCACATATGGCCTCATAGATTTTTCATTTCCATGTTTACCCTATGTTGTATATTTGGAGCTGGGAATCATAGAGGAGAGAGAACACATAGTCTGTTCATCTTTCTGGGTCTAGGTTACCTCATTGAATATAACCATTTCTGGGTCCATCCATTTACCTGAAAATTACATTATTCTTTACAGCTAGATAGCATTTCATTGTGTAGATATACCAGAGTTTCAGTATCCGTTCATCTGTTGAAGGAAGTTTACATTGTTCCCATTTTCTGTCTGTTGTGAATGGGCAGCAATGAACTTTGCTGAACAAGTATCTGTGGAATATGCTGTTGAGGACTTTGGGCACAGCCAAGGAATGATATGACCTGGACCTATAAATCTATAACCTATAGATTTAGCTGTTTTGTTAGGAAGCACCTTACAAGATACAGGTGTAGGAAAGGACTTTCTGAACAAGACTCTATTTGCTAAGAAATTAAGGCCAACAGCTGATAACTGAAACCTCATAAAAGCAAAAATCTATGGCTCATCTAAGGAAGCAAGTAATTGAGTGGAGAAGAAATACACGGGATGAAAAAGAACCTTTTCAAGATATACATCTGACAGAGAATTCATATCTAGAATATAAAAAGAACTTAAAAAAAACTCCAAGGAATCAAGGAAGAAGATGAGCCATTTAAAAATGTGGTAAGAATCCAGAATGTTCTCGACAGAAAAAATAAAAACTGAGTAGGAAATGCTCAGATGGTTGTCCCTGTCGTGGTTAAGCCAGCCCTGAGAGCAGGAAAGCAGGAAAGCTGACCCAGCCCCGGGGCTGCTGCACCTTTCCTGGGCAACACAACAGAGCTTGGCTTGCTGGCCTGAGCATCGGTGAGCCAACTTTGGTGCATTAGAGAAGATCTGGCTATGCTCCTTGCTGGCTGTGGCACTGGGTGAGCTCACCTGGCCAGGGCAGTACTGGAGAGCTCTCCCTCATGGTGTGTGTGCAGGAGCGCTGGCTGACTGACCAACTCAGCTACCATCCAGGCCCAGATCCAGGGCTCTGAGTTGGCCCACCCCAACATCTACCTCATCTATGAACTGCTGGAGCATGTGAAAGAGCAGGTCCTATAGAAACAAAGCTGCAGGATCTCCATGACACAGAGCAACAACAATACAGGTCCTGGTGTGGATCAAGTGTTGATAGTGTCACAGAAGCCAGAGGCCTCAAAACAGACCCAAGACTCATTGCAATGACCATTTGCAACTGAAGAAATGCGGATATACTGTGGCACCCACTGTGACACAATACAGTTTCCACAGCGAGTTTTCTTTTTTCTTTTTCTCTTTTGAGGGTTGGTTTTAAGAGCAGAGAGTAGGTAGGAAGGAATGAGGAGATGAAAGGGATTGGGGTGCACGATGTAAAATTCACAAAGAATCAATAAAAGACTGGTCTTAATAAGGGTTAACCATCCTTAGCAATCAGGGAAGTGTGAATTAAAACAACTTTGTGATTTCATCTCATTGCAGCTAGAATCATAGATCAACAAAACAACTAATCAAAGTTATGATGAGGTTGGGGATAAGGAGAAAGTCAAATTCACTGGTGAAAGGGATGCAAAACCCACTCTTAAAAATCAGTGAGAAGAATGCTTAACTATTTTAATGTCCTTTCTTGGTCAGAGTTAAATAAGTCAAAGTATCCCATGATGCCAGGAACACACACTGTTCTGTTTTGTATGGAAATGGCTTTTCCTCTAGATGGCATCTCCCTGCCTGTATGTAACCCCTGTCCTCATCAAAAAGGACATCGAGAATTCTGCTCTGTCAGACTTGTGGAATGGAACTGTAGCCTTAGTGAACCTTATCCCTGACTTTGCTGCTCTGGCTCATATCAACAGTTCAGATTTCTGTGGGATTTCTTGCCAAAGCGGAACAGAACTCCACATTGACTAGCATCCTCATATTAACCCGGGAATCCAGATGACCAGTCCACACCACCCACCACTCCCACAGGGCCTTCCATTATCTGATTCCCTGGAAGGAGCAAGGGTTGAAGATCAAGCTCAGATGAATGAACATGTGGCACGTTGTTCTGGCACGTGGCCCAAGGAAAGAACACTAGAGTAATAACTAAGTGACATAGACACAACTTGGGGACATTAAAGTCATCTGATATGGGAAGGGCTAAGACCTAGGATGTCTCAAATTGACTAGAGCTTGGGTCTACGCTCCTATAAACACTTAAGTCTCCTTATATGATTTACTATGTTTATTGTCTTGCATATGTTAAACTGCAGCTTAAGGACAGAACCCACTTGATCATGGTAGATAATCTTTTAAATGCATACCTACACTTAGTTTGTAAATATTATATTAAAGACTTTTGGACTTAGATGGATGAAGGGTATTGGCCTGTAGTTTTCTTATTGCTGTGTCTTTCCTTAGTTTGGTCTTAGAGTAATACTGGCTTCACAGAAGAAGTTTGAAAGTGCAACTTCTGTTTTTAATTTTTTGCACAATATGAAAATATTGTCTGCAGATCTTCTTTGAAAACCTGGTAGAATTCTTCTGTGAATCCATCTGGACCTGAGTTTTCTTTTTTTTTTTTTTTTTGGGTTGGGAGACATTTTATCTCACTACCCATCTCCCTGTTTGTTTTGAATCTCTTTAAGCTGTTGATCTCCTTTTTTCTTTAACTTTGGTGATTTGGACGAATCTAGAAATCCACTCATTTCTTTTCATCTTCGTTGGATAAAGCGAAGCACAAACAAAATAAATTTAGAATTAATAAAGATAAGAGGTCAGTAAAAACAGAGGAAATATTTCTTTTTATATTTTAACATATGAGCCATAGAATATTTTTTGATGTGTTGAAAGAGAAACATTAGATATTAAACCAGAGAGCACTGCTGTTGAACAGGTTAATCCTGGGTATTATTGGTAAATTGCAGACGAGTATGCTATTCAGCTTACAGACCCACTTGACTCTAGACTTCTGATCTTTATCATCACTGAGGAGACCATTCTCCATTTGTGCTAGCCACATGGGATTTAGCGTCCTCTGATTTTTTTTCTTAGATGCAGGGTCCTATTATAGCTTAGTCAGGCCTCAAATTCTCTATGTACATGAGGATGAGTTTGAATGCTTAACATTTCCTCCTCCCCTTCTGAAGCACTGGACAGATGGGTTTGCACTACCAACCCTGACTGTTGTTGTTTAAATATGTAAGGAAATTTAATTTGTAGAAGCTTTGCCCCCTGCCACAATACAGTGAAAAGAGTTCCAAGAACTAAATAGTTGAGGATTTGTAAAGAAGCTAAACAAGAAGGAAGGCTCAAGATGAAGAAGCTTAATTTTTACTTAGAAGGGGGAATAAAGTAGTCATTAAATCCAGATAGAATAAGGGAACTTGGATGGAGGGGGATGAGGAGAGAGATGGAGGATTCATGATCAGGCATCAGGAAGGACAGCAGAGGTGGCTATAAAAATAAATTAAAATCTGTCACCGACAGGGTCAAGGGGGATGTGAGGAGGGCATCTCCAGGATGAGACAGAGACCTAGGATAAGTGAGGCATATATGAATCAGTGGGGATGACCTTAGCTGTGACTCACAGCATTGAAGATATGGAAGCTGATGAGGCTACCTCCGGTAGCCAGATAGGAAACCAAATGGCGTGGTAGAGACACCAACCCACCTACAAAACCTTCCACCCCAAATTTATCCTGTCTACAAGTAATGCAGGCACGGGGGAAGGGGCAGAAACTGGGGGAATGGCCAACTTGAGATCCATCCCATGGGCAAGCACCAGTCTCTAACACTATTAATGATACTCTGTTATGCTTGCAGATAGAAGCATGTTGTCCTCTGAGATGATCCTCCCAGCAGTTGATTCAGACAGATGTAGACACCATCAGCCAAATAGTGCTTGAGGACTCTAATAGAAGAATAGGAAGAAGGATTATGGGTCCCTGAGGGAGACAGCAACTCCACAGGAAGAACGACAGAGTCAACTAACCTGGACCCTTGCGGCTCTTAGAGTCTAAACCACCAACCAAAGAACATACACAGGCTGAACTTAGGCCTCTTTGCATATATGTAGAAGATGTGCAGCTTGATATTTAAGTGGATTTTGAACAACTGGGACATGGGTTATCCCAAAAGCTGTTGTCTGTACGTGTGATATGTTCTATTAGCTGGGCTGCCTTGTCTGGACTCAGTGGGAGAGGAAGCACCTAGCCTCAGAGAGACTTGAAGTACCTGCTCATAGGAGAAGGGGACAGGGAGGGGAAAGGGGAGGGGAAGGGGAAAAGGGAGGGGAAGGGGAAAGGAAAGGGGAAGGGGAAAGGGGAGGGGAAGGGGAAAGGGGAGGAGTAGGGGTAGAGGTAGGGGAAAGGCATTGTGGGAGGGGGAAGGGGAGGGGAGGGGGAAGGCATTGTGGGAGGTGGGCAGTGAGTGAGATGTAAAGTAAATAGTTAAATAAATGAATAAATAAATAAATAAATAAATAAATAAATAAATAAATAAATAATTAAAAAGAAGATCCATTTAGGATGGCTATCTTGAGGTACTTCAATAAGTTCCCAATAAGCTTGGAACGTGTTTCTGGGGCCTGAATATGTCTTTAATCTTCAATCTTATGTTTTCATTCGAATGTTAAGTTTCTATTAAAATACTGCTGCTCATTCTTAGACCATAATAAACTGACACATTCTTCTAGAAGCTGTGTTAACTCTAAGACAGTTGTTCTCAACCTTCCTAATGCTGTGACCCTTTAATATGGTGTCTCATGTTGTGGTGAGCCCCCTAACCATAAAAATATTTAATTGATACTTCATAAGTGAATTCTTGCTACTGTTATAAATCACAATGTAAATATCTGTGTTTTCTGATGGCCTTAGGTAACCCTAGTGGCAGGGCCATTCAATACTTTAAAAGGGGTTCTGGCTAACTGGTTGAAAAAATGCTGCTCTAAGACATACATTTGGAATTGAGGCAAATTATAAAGCTAATGCCTCAAACGTGCTTTTGTATCTGAAAATGCTGCATAGCTTCAGGCAAAAGACCCAGAGCATTCACAAGCAACTTTTAAAGAATATGTATTCAGATACATTAAAAATTTTACTCCAGATGTGCCCCTTCTGTGAACTGTAACGTGTTGAATAATTAGTCTCATGAAACAAGGTTACTCAGACCAATAATAAATAAAATTCACAAAACCAAAGAAAATCAAAATCTTTGCCTGGAGGAAGCCCAGTGCAGGGAGTGCAGCTGGAAGGATTTTAGTGGTTTGGCGTTCTGGAGTACCAGAGTCAGCAAGGGGGTTCTTATCTTGGAATGGAGCATGTTGTTTTCCTCGCAGGAGAAATTTCTTCTAATATAAATGGGAAAGTGTGTATCCATTTGTATATCAGGAAACCAGAACGCTATAGTGAGTGCTTGCTCCGGCCAAGACCCTCTCACCTGGTCTCCTCAGACTAAGATGTGACAGACCTATAGGCTCTATTACTTGGGAGCTTCATTTAACAGGACAGATTGTGTGTATAATATACAAGCCTTCATTTAAAGAGAATGCTCCCATATGACCTTTGATTATCCTAACAATACAATACTGCCTAATGTGTATCAGCTGTTTTACAGATAAGGAACCTAAGCAGATGATAGCAGATGCAAAACACATTACACCAACATATCTCTGCTCTTCCCAGACTTTCTAGAGATCAATGATACTTTAATGTCCTGTATTTTTATTTTGGATATAAACTATATATGGGGGAATCTGTGCCCTCACTGCCCTGTTTATTTCCAGGTGGAATAAAGATATTTGTCTACAATGTATCTGTGTTCTCATTGAGAACACAGACAAGCTTGTTTTTGAGGATGGAATGTCTCATGTTAATGCTGTTAAGGTCATCCTTCTATTAGCTCCCTATTTATCCCTATATTAGCTCAAGTTTGGGAAGCTGAGGTTGTGCCAAGCACTTTCAATATCAAGCAACTCTGATGTCCTGGTGATCCTCTACCACCATATCTGTACATCTGTACTGTAGCTAAGATCTGATTCCTTTTCCTTTTTATTTTCTTCCTTTCTTCTATCTATCTACCTGTCTGTCTGTTTATCTATCTATATATCTACCACCAATATTCTTTTATGTGATACTTGTGTTCAAAGCTATAGCTTAACTCATGGTAGGCAAGTATTTTATCACTAAGCCATATTTCTGCCATATTTCTCCTTTTAGCTTTTATTTTTTTATACCATGGTTTCCTTAAGTGGCCCAGTCTGGCACAGAATTTTTGTTTCTTTTGCTTCAGCTTTCTTGGAAGCAAAGAGAACAGGCCTGTCCCACTAAGCTCTGTCAACATTGGCTTTCTTGAAATTCTTAAATTCTGTTCCTACTTCTGCCCCTACAGCTACAGAGTGCACAGTAACTTGTTGGTATCCAAGAAAGACCTGCAGGCATTTTGAGGTAGCTACTACAGCCTCATACCTGAGGCTAAGTGAGATAATTCTACAGGGGCTCAGATTTTATTCCTATTTACCTATTTGGCTAAACAGAAGCTAATGAAAGATAAGAATTAATTCCCAAGTTGTTAACTTTCAAGTATGAAGTTCTATGAAGACACAATATTAAGAAGTAGGCTAACTTCTCTATATTCAACAAAGCTAGAAAATCTGGAAATGGATGAATTCCTAGACAGATACAAGATATCAAAGTTAAACGAGGACCAGGTAAACCATCTAAATAATCCCATAACACCTAAAGAAATAGAAGCAGTCATCAAAAGCCTCCCAACCAAAAAAACCCCAGGTCCAGATGGGTTCAGAGCAGAGTTTTATCAGACATTTATTGATGACATAATACCAATACTCTCCAAACTATTCCACAAAATAGAATCAGATGGGACACCACCTAACTCATTTTTTGAGGCTACAATAACCCTCGTTCCTAAACCACACAAAGACCCTACAAAGAGAGAAAACTTCAGACCAATCTCACTTATAAATATTGATGGAAAAATACTCAACAAAATACTTGCAAACCGAATCCAAGAACACATCAAAACGATCATTCACCATAATTAAGAAGGCTTCATCTCTGGGATGCAGGGATGGTTTAATATAAAGAAATCCATCAATGTAATCCACCATATAAAAAAGCTCAAAGAATAAAGTCACATGGCCATCTCACTAGATGCTAAGAAAGCTTTGACAAAATCAAACACCACTTCATGTTAAAAGTCTTGGAAAGAACAGGAATCCAAGGCCCATACCTAAACATAATAAAAGCAATATACAGCAAACCAACAGGCAACATCAAACTTAATGGTGGGAAACTTGAAGCAATCTCACTAAAATCAGGGACTCGACAAGGCTGCCCACTCTCTCTCTACCTATTCAACATAGTACTGGAAATCCTGGCAGGAGCAATTAGACAGCAAAAGAAAATCAAAGGGATACAAATTGAAAAGGAAGAAGTAAAAACATGACTATTTGCAGATGACATGATAGTGTAGTTAATCAACCCCACAACTTCCACCAGAGAACTCCACAGCTGATAAACAAGTTGAGCAAAGTGGCTGGATATAAAATTAACTCAAACAAATTAATAGCCTTCCTATATTCAAAGGACAAACATGTGAGGAAAGAAATTGGGGAAAAGATAGCCTTCACAATTGTCACAAAAACTATGAAATACCTTGGTGTGACTCTAACGAAGCAAGTGAAGGACCTGTACGACAAGAACTTCAAAACTCTAAAGAAAGAAATTGAGGAGGATCTCAGAAAATGGAAAGATCTCCCATGCTCATGGATTGGAAAGATCAACATCTTAAAAATGGCCACCCTACCAAAAGCAATCTACAGATTCAATGCAATCCCCATCAAAATTCCAACCCAGTTCTTTATGGAACTGGAAAGATCAATGTGCAATTTCATATGGAATAACAAAAGACCTAAAATAGCTAAATCCATCCTCAACAACAAAAAAAAAAAAAAAAAAAAAAAAAAAAAAACATCTGCGGGAATCACTATCCCTGACCTCAAGCTATATTACAAGGCAATTATGCTGAAAACTGCATGGTACTGGTACAGAAATAGGCATGTGGATCAATGGAATAGAATAGAAGATCCAGAAATGAGCCCTCATGTATATGGTCACCTGATTTTTGACAAAGGAACAGTAAACATTCAATGGAAAAAGGACAGCCTATTCAACAAATGGTGCTGGTCCAACTGACACTCAGCATGCAAAAGAATGAAAATAGACCCTTTCTTATTTCCTTGTACAAAGCTCAAGTGTAAGTGGATCAAAGATCTCCACATTAAACCAGATACACTGAAACTATTAGATGAGAAAGTAGGGAAAACCTTAGAACACATAGGCACAGGAGAAAATTTTCTGAACAAAACACCAATGGCTCAAGCTCTAAGGTCAAAGATTAACAAATGGGACTTAATGAGATTGCAAAGTTTCTGTAAGGCTAAGGACATTGTCAAGAAAACAAAATGGCAACCTACAGAATGGGAAAAGATCTTTACCAACACCACATCAGATAGAGGCCTAATATCCAAGGTATACAAGGAACTCAAAAAGCTAGACACCAGAGAATCAAACAACCCTATTAAAAAATGGGGTACAGAGCTAAACAAAACGTTCTCAGTTGAGGAACACCAAATGGCCGAGAAACATCTGAGGAAGTGCTCGACATCCTTAGCCATCAGGGAAATGCAAATCAAAACAACCCTGAGATTCCACCTCACACCAGTCAGATTGGCCAAGATCCAAAAATCAGATGACAGCAGATGCTGGCGAGGCTGCGGAGAAAGAGGAACACTTCTCCACTGTTGGTGGGGTTGCAAACTAATACAACCACTTTGGAAATCAGCCTGGCGATATCTCAGAAAATTGGATATAGTACTACCTGAAGACCCAGCTATTCCACTTCTGGGCATATACCCCAGAGACACTTTAATACACAACAAAGATATATGCACCACAATGTTCATAGCGGCTCTATTTATAATAGCCAGAAGCTGGAAGGAACCCAGATGTCCTTCAGAAGATGAATGGATACAAAAGTTGTGGTACATTTACACAATGGAATACTACTCAGCCACCAGAAACAGTGACTTAACCAAATTCTTAAGAAAATGGCTGCATCTAGAGAATATCATCCTGAGTGAGATAACCCAGTCACAAAAGAACAGACATATATGCAGTCACTGATATTGGGATGGTAACCCCAGAGGCTTGCACTCCCCCAGAAACAACTCACAGACTGTATGAAGTCCAAGAAATAAAGAAAACATATATATATATATATATATATATATATATATATATATATATATATATATATATATATTTACAAAACAAGAAGACTTTGACTATTTCCATGTTGCGATTTTTTTTGCATGTACTTTATGCTCATTGTAACTATTAGGTTTTCAATGCATACTGTCAAGCCCTTGAAAAAATCAAGTACTGACTAAAAAATATATTCACATAGTTTTATGTAAAAATTATTTTAATATCTGAAAAAACAGTACTGACAAAAATATATAATTTTAAGCAAACAATGTTTAAAATCTGTACATTTATCTTTGTTTTGTAAAATAAAGTCATTTAAAAAAATAAAGGAGATATGAGGAGAATCTGAAAGGAGATGTGAGGACGTTATCAGAATATATTGTATGAAATATTAATTTTCAATAAAATAAAATTAAAAAAAAAAGAAGTAGGCTAACTTCTGTGGAAACACCTCAAACTTTATCTGGCTTACCAAAATAATGCTGCATTTTTCATGGACATAAAGTGTTGACCTAGGTGGTACTCTGTTACATGTAGGCTCTGGGAACTTTATAACCTTTTCCTTGGCTTCATTACTGATTTGTATTTCAATGAATTGCTTCATCCTCAAGCCAAATATTTTGGAAGAAACCTTCATTTTCAATGGTCCATTTTTCCCTCCAGTGGCTTCATGAAGAGCAGGGATCCTACAAGCTCTTCCAGCTGTCTTCAATGAGATATCGGCTGTTTTCCTACTGATGGGTAGGCAAATTAAATATTCATTTACTTGTTCTGAAAATTGGCTTTGTTATGATTTTTTGCAACAATTTTAGGTATAAATTGAACACATCACAGAAAATGGAACATCTTCCCACTCCAGCTGCTGCTTACAGAGGCCCGATCATTTACAACCATGTTGTTGGCACAATGGCTCAATAAACCTTGATAAGTTACTGGTAGTTAAAGCCTACAGTTGAATTCAGACCCTCTTAATTTCTAACTATTCCTTTTAGTCCCTTTCAGGACCTCACAGGACACTAAATCATCAGACCTTTTTTTTTTTACTATATGTTTCTCAGACTTTGCTTGTTCTTGACAGTTTCTCAGTTCTCTAAGTCAGCAACCCTTTGAGATCTTCTGTGAGTCATTCCATTATAAATTGTGATAATGACCTTGTTCTTTGGTTGAGGATGAGTAAAACATGACTCCTAAGTGCATAATCAACATTTTAGACCAAGATTAAAATATCAAGGCAATTCTAGCTAGTCTCATCAGGAAGCTATGAGTTCATCCTGCTAACCTGCTAACCTAACATATTCTTATTTACTCTAGAAACTGGTTCAGCTGCTAGGAATAACTTAGAAATACTCAGGGGTCAACAGAGCAAACCTGTCAGTACTATTTGATGTCATTACAGCAGAGTTCTGGGTGTGTGTTGGTTCTCTTCAGGACAAAATGAATGACCTGCATTTAAAAGTGGAACAATTAAAGATAACAAGAGAAAGAGAGAAGTCACTCGATTCCAGTAAATTCCATGGGTTTGCCCAATGCACTGAGAACTAAAAAGGTAAATTTTCTCAATTCATTGATGGGATATGACTGTGTTTGGTGATAAAATTGCACCTTGCACTTCCAAAACTCCACACAGTGTATGTACAGAATTACAGCCTACTTACAACCTGGCTTTTTGTTTGACTCCATGTGTAAAGAAAGCAAACCCCATAGAAATTCTTCAGTAGGTTTATGCTCATGTATCACAAATCCATACTTGAGGTGAGTTACAGGAAAAGGGATCTAGCATTTATAGTCCATCAAGAGGAAGAAACGAGGGACAGGGAGTCTGTGGAGACTGAGAAATTGCCCAGTTATAGATATCTGCATTTAGCAAAGGTGCAGATACTTGAATTTCTTCTCCCCTCTCTTCCCCACAAGAAGTCAATTATCACATCAGGCTCAGTGTATTTCTATACACTGTTTTGTTCTGCTACCCTCCATCAAGTTCAAGGGGCCAAAGGTTATTGTGCTGAGGTACTTAGTCACTTCCAATGAGCAGATCTCAGCCTGGATGTGAGAAACATAAACATGGCTCTGGTCTTGTGTATGTTGTGGATGTAATGGAGACAGTCATCCTCACTATTTTGTTGGGCAAAAATGAGTGACTTCTATAATCAATGAAAGAAAAAACCCAACCTTCAATAAAAATGATAATGTGTCAAAACATGATGTGTAGTCCTTTATCCATGAATGTATCTGCTTAGACAGTGAGCTGCAGCCACACCTCCACTGTGGTGGTCGGAATATGTTTGGTCCGGTGAGTGGCACTATTAGGAGGTATAGCCTTGCTGGAATAGGTGTAGCCTTGTTGGAGGAAATGTGTCCCTGTGTGGGTGTCTCAAAGACCCTCACCTAACTGCCTGAAAGATGCTCTGGCTTCTTTTGGATGAAGATGTAGAACTCTCAGCTCCTCTAGTGTCCTGCCTGTTTGTGCACGGCCATGCTTCCTGCTATGATGACAAAGGATGAACCTGTAAACCAGCCTCAATTACATGTTTCCCTTTGTAAGAGTTGCCTTAGGCATGGTTGTCTCTTCACAGCAATGGAAACCCTAAATAAGACAGAAGTTAGAACCAGGAGTTGGTACCAGGAGTGTGATAGGCCTCACTATGTTTTCATTCAAAAGAATGTGGATTTGGGGACTTTGGATTTACAAAGCAGTAGAATGCTTTAAGTAGGGCTTAATGGGTATGCTAGTGGGAACATAGAAGACATTGGTGCTGAGGCTGATTTGAACCTGGCTCAAGAGTTTTCAGAAAAGAATGTTAGTATGTAGCTTAGAGACTGTTTTGTGATATTTTGGTGAAGAATTATACCCCCAAGTTATATGTGTGTTTGTTTGTTTGTGTGTGTGTGTGTGTGTGTGTGTGTGTGTGTGTACACAAAAACCCACACATTTTTAGTTCCTTCAAAACTAAAACTAGAACCACCATATGATTGAGCTATCCCTCCTCTTCACAGCAATCAAGGATACACACTTTCACTACCCACTACTTCACTCTTTATCTACCACCTTCATCATCACCATCTACCACCTCCATTCACATCACCTAAAACTAATTGTTTCTCCATGTCCTCTAGATATACCATCTATGACTGTCATCTCCAGAATTCATGATCATATATAATCCCTCTTTAATTTATTTCTTTTTTCCATTAATTAATTTATCACAGCTTCTCCTCCCATTCCCTGCCTCAGAAGGGTTCTCCCCCCTCCCATTCTCCTCTGAGAAGAGAGGGACACACACACACACACACACACACACACACACACACACACACACACACACACAAATATACTGGGCATCAAGATATTCTGGCATATCAAGTCACTGCAAGACTATGTGAATTCACTCCCACTGAGGCCAGATAAAGGTTGTGCAGATAGGGGACCAGGATCCCCAGGCAGGCAACAGATTTGAGACAGGCCCCAATCCATTTGTTGGAGGACCCACATGAAGACTAAGTTGCTCACCTGCTACATATTTACAGGGGACCTAGGTCTAGCCCAGGCTTGTTCTTTAGTTAATGGTTTAGTCTCTGGGAACCTCCAAGGTTAGTTTACTCTGTTCATCTTTCTGTGAAGTCTCTGTTCTCTTCAGGTCCCTCAGAACTTTCCCCAACTCTTCCATATGACTCCCCAAGCTCCACCTAATGTTTGACAGTGACTTTCTGCATCTATTTCTATTGGCTGCTGGGTGGACCCTCTTAGAGGCTCCTGTATGCAAGCATAACAGAGAATCATTAAGAGTGTCAGGGATTGAGTATTCCACTAACTGCGTTCAGATGAAGACGTAGAGCTCTCAGCTCCTCCTACATCATGCCTGCCTGGATGCTGCCATGCTTCCAGCCTTGATGATAATGAACTGATCTTCCGAACTCGTAAGCCAGCCCAGTTAAATGTCCCTTAAAAAAAGAGTGCCATGGATTGGTTCTTATGCATGGGATGGGTCTCATGTTGGGCCAGTCATTGGTTGGCCATTCTCTCAGACTTTTTTCTATCTTTGTCCCTGCACATCTTTTAGGCATGACACACTTTGGATGGAGGATTTTGTGGGTGGACTGCTGTTCTTATCCCATTACTGGAAGTTCTGCCTGGGTATAGGAGGTGTCCACTACAGGCTTCCTATCCCCCACTGCTAGTAGTCTCAGGTAGAGTCACCCCAGAGACTCTCTGGTCATTTTCCCAAGTCAGGTGTCTCTGGCACATCCTAGGGATTCACTCCCTGCCAACAACCAACTTCCTTTCTCTCTCCCCTGCTCTCTCTATACCTAATACCCTTGTCCTGTTCGCTCCCCATCTCCTTTCCAATCCAGTTTCATCCCTCCATCTATACAATATCTATTTCCCCTTCTAAAAAGATTCAGGCATCTTCCCTTGGGTCTTCCTTGTTATTTGGCTTCATGGGCTCTGAACTGTAGAGTGGTTATCATGTACTTTATAGCTAACATTCACTCAAAAGTGAGTATGTACTGTATTCCCAGTTCACTTATGTTTCTGTCCTTGAGGCCTGTCTATTTTGGGATGTGTAAACTGAGATATTCCCAGAGGTCAGCTTGTTTTGAGGAACTAGATGTCTAGACTTATTCTTCACTTCTTATGTCTCCTCTTTCTTTTGCACTATGACCTGTTATCTGAGAGATGATTAGTATTCATCTTAGAGATGATTAGTATTTATTTATAGAATGAGAGTGAAAGGCTAAAACTCCTTTGTTTGTTTGTTTGTTTGTTTGAGACAGGGTTTCACTGTGTAGCACTTGCTGTCCTGGAACTCACTATGTAGACCAGGTTGGCCTAAAATCACAGAGATCTGCCTGCTTCTGCCTCCTGAATGTTAGGATTAATGTGTGAACCACTATGCATAGCTTAAAAGGCTAAAATTTCTTGAATAAATGGGTCTGAATGACTACTGAATGGTCTTCATAATTGACATCCAGGCATGTTCAACTGGAATGGGTACAAATTACAACAAACATTCTTGTCCTTGTCATAGTAAGTTCATTGGCTATTTATTTAGTTGAACTCTTGAGTATTGAAAGCATATAGACCATAGCTCATATTCAAACTCTACTGCCTCAATAGACTCGGCTTCGAAAGAGGTATTTCAGTCTTATTATAATTGGCCGATAATACTTGTTTCATCATGGCAGAAAACATTCACAAATATAATCTACACCAAGCACATCATTCTGTGGGCTCAGTAAGCCTTAGTTTCACCTAAATATGATACAGCTTGCTGTGGGACAGAGGGGCTTTTCTAAAGATCACCTAATCCAGAGTCTCCAGGATCAAAGGTAGATGGGCTACACTTTCCACAGCTGTGGTAGGGACAAAACAATAGCAGAGACGAGATACCAGACTTTATTGGTTCTTTAGGTTTTACAAACCAGCTCAAAGCTCCTTCATGGTGAGCTTTGTAAGTCCCATCCTCAGAACCTTGTGGAACACTCTCTTAATGGTCGCCACATCTTTCAACAGCTGAGCTCAACTTAAAGCTGCAAAGCTCACAAAATAAACAAAAAAGTCAGAATCCAATAATGGGGTAAGGCACCCGAGCAGTTAATAGCAATCTCTCTTTCTCCAATTTAGGATAAATTTTAATATAGTTAATGTGGGATGTAAAAAGCTATTGAAGCAAACTGGCTCTTCTTCTGAACTCATCAATACCAAAACAAAACAAAAACAAAACAAGGGATTGGTTTTATTTTTAAAATGCTCCAGAAGTTATTATATTATAGAGGAACATGGATTAAAGGTAGGAGACAGATTCTTCATTCTGGGTTCATCTGATGGCTTCTGCAAGAATCATAGAGATGTCAATCACTTGTATTTTGGAGCTGTGGTTCACCTTGTCCTCCTGAGGTATGGTATTAGTAACTACCACTGTTTCAAAGCATGCATTGTTGATGCAAAAAATGGCTGGACCAGAGAAGATTCCATGTGTCAAGGATGGCATAAACTCTGGTAGCTCCAGCTGAGAGAAGTTTATCAGCAACATGACAGGTTGTACCACAAGTGTCAGCCATGTCATCCACAAGTATACACACGATCCTTCACATCTCCTACTAGTACCATGTGATCCACTTCATTGGCTTTCTTCTGTTCCTGTGAATCAAAGCAGAATCCAGATTCAATGGGTCCACAATGGAGGTCACTCTCTCGGCTCCACCAGCGTCAGGTGAGACAATGGTACAGTTTCTCCACTCAGATATATTCTCTCATATCCACTCTAGGACAGCTGGCTTCGCATATAAGTTGTCCACTGGGATGTCAAAGAAACCCAGAATTTGAGAGGTATGTAGGTCCATGGTGATAATATGATCTCCACCTGCTACAGAAAGCATATTCACAATAAGCTTAGCTGAGATTGGAGCCTGGCTCTTATCCTTATCTTGGCAGGCATAAGGGAAGCATAGGGTTATGGCAGTAACACAGATCGCTGAAGGAGTCTTGCAAGCATTAATCATGGTCAAAAGCTCCATTAGACTATCATTTATCTCACCACACCCACTCTGGACAATGTAGACATCCTATTCACAAACACTTTCCCCAGTTTCCACACAGGTCTCCTGGTTGCTGAATTTCATAGTCACCACCTTACCTAGCTTCAGACCCAGGTGGTCAGCTATTTTTTGGGGTAAGTTCTGGTGGGAGCTCCCTCTGAAGATTTTGATATTTCATATCTTGGGAAACTACCCAAACCTGCTCAGTGGTCACCACCGCTGCAGACACTGGAAGGGAAGTCAGCAGGGAGCCTGAACACCAACAGTAAGTACTGCGTTGCTACTCTGCCATCTTCCCAGGTCAAAAGTTTACTGAACTCATTTTCTTCTGTCTACATTTTCTTATAAAGTAAGAATGAAAACTGTAGTGGACACCCTGACAACTAAATGCACCCTGTCTTTCAATGCACAGCACAGCTTAGAGGAGCAAATTTTCCCTCCTTTCTATCCCTCACCTCTCCGCCTTACTTGGATGAGGCTAGAAGTCCTCTCAGGAAGCAACCTTTACTGTTAGGGAAGTAAATATTAGCATGTCTGAGAACACGCAACATTCAAGGCAAAGAGAGTTGAGGGCAAGTTGTCTGCATGATATACTGTGACAGGCTGCATTTCAGGGTGCATATGTGGGTGACATCCATACTGCAGTTCTTAGATATAATTTCCTGAGTATAAAAAGCCAACAAATGGTCAGATGGAGGGACATCTGGGTTACTCATACTTCATTGGACCATCAATAACAGTGAACAGAATATAGGGAAATTGGAATAATTTCAACTGGTTTAAAATAAGTGAAACACCCACCACAGTGCTGGCCAAGTGTTGCTCCTGATGGTTCTAACCTTTTGATAGTCACTATGGCTTTATAGACCCATCCCAGAAGCAAGGCAGGTCTATTTAGTTAGCCTTGAGTCTCTGATATATGTGGTTTTCCACACAGAACTAAGTTTTAGCCAAGATCATCTTCCCTCCTCAGAGCATGAATCACTCTACAGAAAGGAGCTATAAAAGATATGGACTGTAGTGTAGACTTCTATGAACCTCTTGGGTAGTTTTGTTTGGTGAGTTCCAGAGGATCCATATAGTCATTATTGCTATGTATGTCTAAGAGCTATTAAGCTTACAAGTTTTTATTTCTGCAGTGAATGGTTAACTGGAGATCCACAGTGTCTGCTGCCATATTGGTGAAAATTGTCACAGAGCTGACACCCAGACCCTGGATCTCATCACTTGCTTCCTCTGCTCTGGGCTTAGATACCATCATGCAAATACTGAGGGAGTTGTTTGCATTTTTCTTTGTCTCAATTGTGTCTTTTGGTTTGGGGACATTTTTAGTTAACAGAAGTTTTACATTTTTGTATAGTACAGCTGGTTTATGACATCATTTCAATTTCATGTAGATGTTTGTTATCCATGTATGTTGAAGGTTTACTCTTTGCCAATTGTTAATTTACCAAGAATATAGAATAGGTGAAGAATTGTCAGAACTTAAAAACACAATACACCTGAAACAAAAATTGTCTCAAGGTCAGGCAAGTTATTGGAGAGAAAAGCAAAAGGCTAAGACCCATGAGTGGACCCCAGCCTAACGGAAAACTGGTAAATGAGACATAAGCCACAGGAAGATGACACTAACTAAACTGGAAGCAACATGGACAGTTTCTGACAAGACTAAAGGAGAGGAATTGTGCTTTCCTTATGTTCGGAAACTTTCCTCAGTCAGCTGGGGTACCTTCTCCCAGTCATCCCCAAGTATATCCACCCACCATCCATATTGTAATTTTAGAAGCATTTTTATTTGTTTCACAGAGTGCTCAGTTTTGTCTATACCCACTGATGTGCCCCTGCCAGCCTCCTGCTTCATCTGTGCGACTATTTTAGCTCACAGGTAGGTACACATGCCATGCAGACATTCTGCCATTTTGACCAGCCTTACTGGGGTTAATCTGCACTACAGTTTTCATTGGAGATGCAGAGTCAATTTGGGTGGGAGCAGTAACTGTCTTTCTGCTATGAAAACAGATTCTTTGTTTTGAAAACTGGAAACCTGGGATGGCTTGGAGGGAGCTCTATAGATGAGGCTTTTGGGGGACCAAGATCTTGGTGGATGATACTTCATGTCTCCTTCATGGTCTTGAACTCAGAAACTATCTCTTAGGCCCTGCCATCCATACTGACTTCACACTATCCTGCTAGATACCTACAAACTTGCTGGTTCCAATAGTTTTCAGGGTTTTATCAGTTCCCTGTAGTTCTGCTTCCTAACCTGTCAACCTACTCTGGTAGGAAAGCCTAGGAGACCCCTGCCAACACTCCCTGTCCTAACCTCCAGCTCAAAATTCAACTCCCATCAGAACTCTGTAGATTCAACCCATGACTGCAGACTGTGTCTGTAGAAATTAGAACAGCAGGGGTATGAGTTGGTTACAGTTTGGCTCATACCAAATCTAGTACCAATATCATGAAACCTTCCATATGATGTCACTGTTCCTAGTTCAAGGCCAACAGAGCTACTTTCTGTTTCCTGCATGAACTATCCAGAGAGACATTCTAGTGTATAGAGAGAAATACACTATATATATTCTAATATATTATATATATTTAATTTATACTAGAATAATGCTATATATATTATATATATAGTAGAAATAATGCTACTTCCAGCCTTCCTCCATGACTGTTAGTTGAAATTGTAAGTGAGCTTTCTTTATTTTTAATGTTGAACATGGGAAAGGAGCTCTGAGCCAAGAAGGAGGAAAAGACACAGAGGCAGGTATCCATGGGAAAGATGCTACTCTGTCATAAGCAGATGTGTTGGCTGAACTTTCAGCCCTGCCATTAAAGAGGAGTCTGCCTGTTCAGGCACAGTCTATCAGGATCAAGGGCATCCAGTGTCAGGAAGGCAAGAGGAGAGATATGCATGAGACACATACATCTGTCTACAAGCTGATGGGCCTGGTTGAAGAACACAGCTTCAGAATAAAGGGCAGAATACATAATGGAATAAATGGTTCAAAAGCAGATGTAAGTGGAGGGACTTTGATAGCATATAGCAAGTACCTGTTTTTATGGAAACATCAGAGCATCAGCCTGAGAGCAGCAAAGAGACAGGATAGAAGTTAGGGCTGAGTAAACAGGAAGCCTGCAATTGTGATCATGCATTCCTTGAGTAAAGTGAAGTCCTATTTCCCCGCAATTTCTACTTGTTATGATTAGATGTACAGCTGTTACAAGGACAGAATCATGACAGTGGGAAGGGAACATTGTGTTTTATATTGACTTGGTTTGGGTAGTACATCTCTTCTACTTACCTTATGGTTTGCTGGATGATCTATAGGAGTAATGAATTCTATGAACAGAAGACTCATTGTCCAGTCATAGAATTTTGTTCCAAATAGTCTAGTTTGTTTTACTTTTTAGAAGAGAGGAAAATAAATAGAACATCAAAATCTGGAGGTGGGGCTGTGTCTATATTCATTTTTTCCTTCTCCAGCCATATGCTTTAAATTCAAGGAACTCCCTCCATATATTACTCTTGAAAAACTGAGTCTTGAAGTTCCCATCTCTGGGGAATTCATCTAGACTGAAGGGAAAACCATAAGCTTCAAATGCAACATGAGATCAGGGATCTTGCTTTATGACAGCAAAGAAAAGATGAGTGTAACCAGACATAAAACAAGTCAGGACATGAGGCTGGTGCCCTGAGAGGACAGGAAACATTCAGGGAAGGAGATCTTAAGTGGGGCAATTCCCATATCCCCTCAGGTCTTAGGATGTCATTTAAAATCCTAATAACATGATGCTTACTACATGTAAAATACATGATTTCTTTTCAGATCAGCTATGGTCTGTCTTTAAAGGGAATTTCTATTGCATGAATGGACAAAGAGAAAGAGAGATAATGTTAGAAGGAGACCAGCTCACTGCAGTAGCCTGTTGTGTTCTCACCTTTCCCACCATGAGGAGACATCAATGGGTAGGAGTCATAGCTTCCTATAGCTAGCAACCATATTCCATGATTTAGGAACACAGGTACATGGGAATAGATGCTCTAGAGGCACAGGGGCTAGTCATAGAAGCACTAGTGACATTGTCCCCAGCAAAGGATCCTATATGATTAATTGGGTCCTTAGCTTCTTGTTATTTTGGAATCTCTATACTTTTAAGATACGGTGAATATTCCTTCATTTGAAAGTACAATTGTTTCTAATTCATACAGGAAATAGAAGCACAGAGTAAACACATGTAAAACTTTTAAAAGCTAAAAGTTACATTGTATTTATTTAATCAATGGGATATTTAAAACAGTTTGACAAGGAAATCTCTCAAATTTGAGCCCAGAAACTGACAAGTTGCCACATATGAATATTCATGAATAGAAAAGGATGTTGGACTCCTGTAGCAGATGCTTTGCCTGTAACAAGGTTAGTTTCACCTTCCTTCATGAGAGTCTAACTTGAACATGCCACAGAATGCTGAAGGCTCCTCCCCATCCTCTTCCTTTTTCAGTTTTCTTGGCTCCAAGTTCATTTTCTCTTCATGAATGGGATTATGAGCCTTTAGCAACATTTCTTCGGTACTTGCCATCTGACTCTTGGCAGATCAGTGGAGAAACGGAACTGGTCGAAATGAACTTCTTCCACAGCCTTTTTGCCTTTACTGCCCTAGCATGGGTGCAAAGGTCAACTCACTAAGGTCTTCTGCTCACAAACTCTCAGACACCTGTGGCTTTGCTCAGTTGACATGAGGCAAAGGAACTCACTAAGGTCTTCCTGGGAGCTTGTGCTTTGCTCTGTGTGTGTTTATAACATAAGAATCACATGTTTCTTCTTCATGTGTGTTCTTAGCTGGAGCTGTTTGGGGAGATGAAAGGTATTAACTTTAGGGAAATTCATAGAATGAGAAGGGAAGACTTGAGAGATACAACCACTCATTCCACATCCTGTATCTATACCCACTTTGCATTGTAGAGCTAACTCAAACAATTGTGCTATATCCAGAGATTTTTCCCCCATTGCTAACTTGATGCTTTTATGGTATAGCTATCTTTACATTGGAATATAATGGAATATAAGAAAATTACAAGAGCACATAAGTCTGGGAATAGGCAACAAGAGCCAGAAACAAGAACTGAATTGGGTCACCCCAGCAGATATGAGGAAATCCTAACTCTTAGTCTCTTGAACATCCATCAGCATATATGTGCATAGGGTCTTTGAAGATATGATCAGATTAAGACAGGATGCTAGGGTGGCTGAGTTATGACAAGAGGATATGATGTAGAATATGGAGCCTTGTAATCCCTCCAAACTGCGAATGTTGCTTTTGTAGCCAGGGAGGAGTTCAAAGCCACAGGCAATGCCAAGAGCAACCAGAGATAGGGAGCAGCCTCCTTTAAGAGCCTCCAAACAGCACTTCCAACCCAGGCTGCTCATCTGTAGAACCCTGAGAGTAATTCCTATCATTCTGAACCACCAAGACACATTTCTTTTTCATAGTTGTCATAAGAAGCAAGTGAGAGTACAGTAGTAGGAAGTGGAGAGTTGTACCAATTACATTGGATAAGTAGAATGACTTTAGAATTGGGTCCTCGAGTAGAGACTGGAAGAACGTTGAAGTATGTGATAAAAAGAGACTAATAACTTCCCGTAGTGACTGTTGAAAGACACCATTGAAGATGCTAGTTCCAATTTTGGTTTATGTAGAAGAATTGTACTTCTCTATGACCAGGATATTAGGGGGTTAAGGATTATACAGTGCTATGGCCAGGATATTTTTTTCCGTTCTTACAGTAGCTACTCTTTGTTTTTTTTTTTTTTTAATTTTTCTTGTTTCTTCATGAATTTCACATTATGTGCCCCAATCCACACATCTCCCTGTCCCCTACCCTCTGCCTTACAATGTCCCTGCTACCAAAAGAGAAAAAGAAAAAAAATCTCATTGTAGAAATTACATTGTGTCACAGTGTGTGTCACAGTGTGTCCACAGTAAACACTTTTGTTCATACTTGCTGCTTGCAAATGTCCATTGCTATGAGTTTGAGGCCCTTGGCTTCTGCTACATTACCAACACAGGAACCTCAGTGGAACTCTTCTAGGATATTCTGTTTTTGGTCAGTGTCATGGAGATCCTGTAGCTTTGGATCTGTAGGTCCTGCCTCTTCATGTGCTCCTGCAGCTCATCATCCTGGGATAGATGTTGGGGTGGGCCAATTCTAAGCCCTGGATCTGAGTCTGAGAGGCATCTGAGCTACTCAGTCAGACAGCTCTCCTGCACATACACCACTGGAGCAAGCTCTCCCGTTCTGCCCTGGCTGACCCATCCAATGCTGCAGTCAGCAATGGGCAGAACCAGCTCTCCCATTTTCATGACCTCTGGGCTGGGTTATCTGTGCCCAAGGCATCAGGGCCAGTTTTACTGTGCTGCCCAGGTGAAGTACAGGTATGACCAGGCCATCAACACATTCACAAATACCAGAATAGTATTTCTTAACACCCCTAATGCTGTGACCTCATTTTATAGTGACCCCTCCAAATAAAGTTATGTTTTGAAACTTCATAACTGTAAGGAAGGAAATTTAAGGGAGGAAATATTTATTGTGGTTTATTGTTCAAGGAGTAGATGTCATCACGATATGGAAGACACCATAGGAGACGGAAAGTCCACATCTGGACAGATCTGGCAGCAATGAGGGGAAAATGTAACTCTCCTTTGGCTTTCTGCTTTCTGTCCTCTTATTTATTCTGGGTATGCAGACAACGGGATGGTGCCACCAACATTTTAGAATGGGTTTTTTATCTTTATTTAAACATCTCTAGAAACTCCCTCAAAGATACATCTCCTAGGAGATTCAACACCAAATAAAGTGTAATGTTACATATGTTTTTACTTTTTATTATTTTTTGTGAATTTCACATTATGTATCATATATACATATCATTACACTTTATTTATACATTTATAAATAAATAAAAATATGTAATTTCACATATATGTGAAACACATAGTCACTAGTCTATTACTCACTCCCTGGCAGCTTATTCCCAGAAGTGCAAACAGTGGGTCAGAGTGTAACAGGCATCTCTGTAAGCTGACAGATAACTAAATTGCTTTTCGAAAGTTCTATATTAGTTCATGAAGCAATCGATGTGCACTGAATTAACATAACTGTTCCAAGATGAAGCTTTAAATTTGGGTTATAAATTTCATATTAAATTAGTAATCAAGACACCCCTGTATCTTGGAGATCTGAGCAGGATTGTTTTGTTTTGGAGAAAATCACTTCACAGGAAACAGCAGTGACCCCGGTCAGGCAGCCAGTTTCTCGATGCACTTCTGATTTCCTGAGCGTAGGAAATCTGTGCCCAGACCTGTCTAGATAACTTGTAGTCCATTCTTAATTAGTGATCCATTTCCAATAGGGAAACACAATTCTATTAAAGTATCTTCTTTGTATATTAATGTGATTTCTGCTTTATAATTTCCTTCCCATTGTTCCTTCAAACCACTTAATATTTCATATTGGTAATGACTGATTTCTTGCTATTTAGTGCTAATTTTAAACATTACATCTATTTTTACAGTTCTCTTTTTCAGTAAATTAAATAACTGTAATGTTTCTGAGTGTTCAACTATATCCATTCCTGTTATAGACACAGACTGTGGCTTTCCGCTAAAGCCACACAACTTTCCCTGCCAGAGTTTCCTGTAAAGCTCTTGATCTCTATGACGATGCTCAGTTCTGCTGAGGATCCAGCATATTTTGCAGGTTCTCCAGCTGTGTGCATTGACAGACACAAGTTTCTGATGTGCCTGTGGAAATGAGATTCCACTGTATATGGGGTTATGAGCTCTACTGTGTCCACAGATGTTTCACAAAGATTCCACTGTGCTAGGGTTGTTCTGTGTGTGGCAGGGGGAGAGGAGTCAGCCCGGAGAAGAGTTCTAGGTTGACTACGGTTGGTCCAGATTCGAAACTAGGGTAGAAACTGACACCTACCAGGTGCCTACTAGGAAGCAAATGGGTTTTTTAAAATCACAGTTATTGTGATTGAGTTGATTTATAATAGCTTGTAGGTGAGGAAACAGGCATAGTAGAGTAACGGGAGTTGGTAGATTTGCTGCCCCTATATGGCTTTTCATGTGTGTATATGTGTAAAACTTATAAAATTTGGTTATATATATATGTATATATAAAATCACACCATCCTGTCTCATTTTTAAATACCATAAACTTCATGAAAGACTCCTGATGTGTGGGTCTGTCTCACAGTGGTTTGACTAGAGGTATTTTGTCTCTAGGGCACATTTGTCAAGGATGGGGGACTCTGGCAAGTTTCAGATGGAAGAAGAGCATTACAAGTTTCCAGGGAGTGGATGCTACCATGTCACTTAGTACAGGGCCATTGGTGGGATGTATCTGTGGGATAGGTACTGAGCCAGGGTGCACACCTCTGCTGAAAGTTTACTGCTAGAGGCAAAGGGAGAAATTTTTGCATGCTGAAATTGTTAAAATCACACTGGAATTGGAAGTGGTGTTTTATACATACCTCATAGATGAGTATGAGGTGGTGTTTTATAACCTTATAGTCACAATGAGGACTTGCCACCTTCTGCCTTGTTTTTATGCAACTGTCTTCTTTCTTTCATAAAAACCTGTGCTGTGTTCCAGGCATGTAGAGAGTCTCATACCTGAATCTGGATAGTCAGTTAGGACCCTTAGGTACTTGCTCTTATAGAATTAACTATAGGCCTGTTTGCTATGTGTGTACTATAGTTACCATGTTCTTATAATGAGGTCAACATATCACTGCAAATCTCAACCCTAAAATATCAGGATAACTGGCTGTCTCAGGATGAGCTTACCACACAGTATATCCTGGCTTTAGCTTGCCATGGTCCAGGACATTACTGTGCAGTAGACACTCACTGCCTTGGTGCTGTGTGCTGCTAGTGTGAGCCACTAGCAGAGATCAAACTGTGAGTTGTTGCTTCAGTTCTATCAGGTAGAATGGAAAATAGTTTTTTATTGAGAGTACCAGGTTATAAAACACCATTTTATATTCATCCATAAGAAATGGAAAAAATGACACTTTCAATGCAACATGATTTTAACATTCTCATTATGTAATTTCGTCTTCGTTTTTGTAATTTTAGTTTTATAGTACAGGTTTAATATATGACACTGGAAAAAAAACCAAAAAGTATGACACTGGAATTTAAAAATATTAAGAACCAACAAAGTAAGTTTTCTAATTATTTGTTGAAAGATTTAAAATTAATCTGCACTTAGAAGAAGAGTAGGAGGAAAAGGAGGAGAGAAAAGAAAGGAAAAGAAGAAAAGAAAAAAGAAAAAAGGTAGATGATGCTAACAGGTCACACGCAGAAGGAAAAGAATAGCAAGCTATATGTATATGCAGCTGGGGTCCTGTCACAAGCAGATCTTGCCAACTAAGTCAATCCCCTGTGAGGGATAAGAAGACAGGACAGTAATCTAGCCACTGCATTGTGGTGGGTAGCGAGGTGCTTCTGTCCCTTCAAGTCATCTTTCAAAAGCCTTCATAAAAGGCTACTAACCTCTGAGCCCAGGACTTCAACAAAAAGACTCTCTTGGAAAAGAGCATCATTGAAGTTGACTGACATTCATTTCAAGAATTTATATTTGATATGGCTGATAAAGGTTCTTTATTAGTTTGTTATCTGCTGAATCTAAATTGCAAAGAACTGGAAACTGAATTGGCGGACAACATTCTCTGAACTCTCTCACACACATGTGCTGGACCCCTGTATATCCAAAACGTCGCAAGAATATGGTATTCTTCTTACTTTACACAGTCTGGTTTGCTTCCATCTTGAGATCTGGGTCTGTATTATTGTGTTGGGTTCTGAGCCTTTTGCTGTGTAACAGGAATGGTGGTCTTCCTTTGGCACTGACTCAATAATCAGGAGAGCTTTGGTGGAGGAAGAAAGGATGCAGGATAGCAAGAGATGCTGTTGACACCTATGACCATGCATTAGTCTCAAGAGGCCGGACTGTGGACAGGAAACACAAGGATGTGTGCCCGTATCTCACCCTCTATCTCCACATGCAGAGGGCACATTGAGATGATGATGTGATCAGACCCACACTCTCACCTTTGTCCTTAGTTTGATTTTATGTTCTAATGCCAGTGTTCAACATTTCATGAACTATGATTGTTTGAATATGTTCAGCCCATGGGAAATGGCATTGTTAGGAGGTATAGACTTGTTGTGGCTGCCTGAAAAAGAGACTCATCCTAGATACCTTCAGGTAAAGATGTAAAACTCTCAGCTCCTTCAGCAAGATATCTGACTGCCTGCTGCTCTGCTTCCTGCCATTGTAATGGACTGACTATCTGAAACTCTAAGCCAGCCACAGTTAAATATTATCCTTTATAACACTTGGCTTGGTTATGGTCTCTTTTCATAGAAATGGACATCCTAACTAAGCCAAGAACCCAACTTAGAATAGTACCTTCTACTAAAAATAGAGACTAAGACAAGTTGGTGTCAAAGATATGCCATTGGCCTCCAACTGATGCCATCCGTATATGTACATGTCTGAGTTAAGTAGAAAAATCATAATGAAATGATAAAAGTGAGTTGTCAATGTAGTTTTATAAACATGAACGTGAACAATAGAAGACACTCAGAGAGGAAAGCTGAGTGAAGTATAGAAAGGAAGGGGTTTTAGAGGATATAGAAGCGGTCCTATGTCATGAAGTACTTCGGAAATTTGGATGAGGCTTGGGTTTTGTCTAAAAGTCATAGGCAGCATCCACCAGCAACCCCAGGCCGACTTGAGTTTTAAGGGATTTCAAATGACCAACCCAGCAGAATGGGTTGAGAGCCTTTTCCCAGTCTAGTGCTGACTGGGAAAAGTGCGACTGACTCAGGAGCAGAGAATGAGGCTTGAAGATAGCCCTAGATTGATGCTATAGAACCCATCAAACATGAATAAATAGAAAACACATTGTCTCAAGTTTCTGAGTGACACTGGTGTTGGCAATCACCCCAGACACTGGGACCTAGCAAAGGGCAGAAGACCCGATGCAGATGGTGAGGCTAATGGTATGGTATCTGAGCTTTTGTGGACAGATGGATTTCCAGATGTACTTAACAGGTAGAAATCATGGTTGGGAAAGAACCCCAGGGTCTATCTTCTGTCAAATGTCTCTCCTTGGAATGTCCTTTCCCTTGAAATCAAAAGCCCATGTCTCCAGATCTGAGAGAAATTTATCAGTGACCCATCATGAAGAGTATGGTACAAGAATTGTCTCAAATGACACCTCAAGGTTCTGTATGAAATGTCCACACACTGTAGTTCTGTCTGATTGGTCCCTTGTCTGCACCACCAATTCCACTCTCCGGTCGGTCTAACATGCAATGGAATTAACAGGTAAGAAGTCACTTCCTGAAAAAAATGTGGCTAGACTTGGAAGCAGTGACGATAAATAAAATAAAAGCTTTTTTCTGTTCCATGCTTTAAAATACAAGAATCAGGCAGAAAATGGGTCTCAGTACATATGCAGAAGTGTTGAGAGCACTGTGCATTTTCTTCTACCTCTTTTATCAGGGTTGTTATTGTCTACTTTGAGTCTATTTATATTCTTTTTGCTACTTTTAATGTTTTATCTTCTGAGTCTAGATTGACTTTAAGACTGAAATAGTTTAGATATGTGAGATCTTGTTCCATTCCAATCTTTCCAGTTTTAAGCCAATTCTTGGCTGCTATAATTTAAAGGCAGATTTTTATAATATTAAGGCATTATCCAGGAATGCCTGTTGCTATAGGTTGCATCTGGAGTAGTCTTCCATAAGAAGGCCTATTGTGTTATGTTCTATCAGGAGGTCTTGAAGATTTATTTGGTAGGGTTCGGCAGGAGGAAGCTAGGCTACCGGAGATGTTTTCTTTAAAAAGGAATTCTCTCAGGGGGTGAGATGAGAACAGAGAGCAGGCTGGGGGTAGTAGGGATGGCAATAAGAATGGGATATAAGGGTTTGGAGACGAGGACATGAAAAAATGCCTGTGTTTGGTTCCTCAGTGTAGATTGAAAAGAATGAAGAACTTCTCAAAGTAGCTCAACTCCCTACAAAGCATCAGCATCCTGTTTTCTCCCAGATCACATCCGAACTTCTTTCTGTTGGGGAGAAAGGAAAGAGGCAGAGCAATAGAGTACATGAGGTAGGGGAGCGGGGAGGAAGCTCCTTTCTCCCCAGGGCTGGGCTGTTGGTGGGAAAGGTGCATTTCCTCCTGGTCAGGAAGTGAGATCACTGACTGTAAGACCTGGGCACATCCCTCCTCAGAGTTACTGTAAAGCTTTCTGGACAGTAGCTCTGGTAAGCCAAACCACAAGAATGGGGATGTGTTGGGAAATAGCAAGATGAAACGTATTCATTCTCATCCGTTCACAATACAATTACCAGTACAAACTTTCTAGAAAAGGGATCGGAGGTAGCCACCTGATCCTCAGAATGAACAAGCACTCAACAGTGCAGGGCCTGTGCCTGCTCTGTCTTACATTATACTTGCATTCTCTGGAGCATCCCTAGGTGATTGACTCGTGCCTCCCTCCGATGAGCCTGGATTCTTTTTAAATTGCTGCCCACAGGGCAGCTCTAATGTGCTGCTCCCTGCTTCCCTACTGCACTCGAATGAAGCTGACCCACACCCGGTGAATTATTGATAAACAGTGGACGGAATGAAGTTTCCAGACTATGGCCTAGGTTAAATAGAAAGCATTTCCCCCTGTTTATCCAAGTTCTCAATAAAATGACGTTATGAACCCCTGAAACATGGGTTGTCAGCACAGCATTGCAAAGCTGGTCCCCACTCTGTAACCCAGGTGCCATCACATGGGCCATCTCTCAATTGTTTCATGCTTAGTGTAAACTTCGGGGGCTTTTATTTTTTCTAATGCATCTCGGCTGAAACTAAAGCTTGCAGTTATTTTAAGAAGAAAATATACCCTCATTTGGGGGAGGATAAAGTTTACATGTACATGTTTGATCTGATGTGATGGTGTGTAATTTTAGATTCTTATACCGATCTCTTATATAACTAGACTTTAGTGTAGTACTCTCATATGCAAATAGGTGACTTTTGTCCTCAATTTTTCCAGTCTGCATCGGGGTCTAGCTCCTTGGGTTACACAGACCAAGGGGTCTGTTTTTCCTTTGTTGCTCTAGATTGCTGATGTCCTCTATAAACACATTTAAAATTCTGGAGAAGATAAGCTAACTGCTTTGTCTAAAGAACAGTTTTCTTGGGAGGAGACCATGCCACATACAGAAGGTTCTGACACCATTCCCAGTGAAGCCCCAATATAACAGGGCTGCTGGGCACCTACTGATTGTGTGCATTACTGTGTGTATTCGTGACGGATGAGATGACCCAATATGGATCAAAGGAAAAGAAAATGCCAGAAATAGAGAGAGCCATTGAGTGTGAGACAGAGTAGAAGGTCGGTGCTGCTCCTATCTGCATAGGATGAGAAACAGCGCTAGAGCCAGACATTCCCCTGAACTAAGCATGGTCCACAGTACAGAAGGTCCAGTAGGTCCAGTAGGTGGAGAAATTGAAGTGTAGCTGGAATCAAAATTAAGTTGGTATAAAACTTCCAAGCAGACAGTGTTCACACCGTGAGATTTTCCTGGATTGGTCACCCGCAGAATGGACCATGGATTCCGTGCATTTAGGGTTTGAAGATAATTCTGGAACACTGCAGGTTTCTGCACCCAGCATCCTGATGCCATCAGCAGTAAACAGGAGAAAACAAGCCACAAGTCTCTGTCACAAGAAAGATAAAGGAAAAGGTCAAGGGAGATGACAGTTCATCTGAAACCCAGTGTTATAAATTCACACTACAGGAAAAACTGCAGGATAGCTACTTGATGTGATCTCTCAAAAATTATCTTTAAGAAAAATTCCCTCATCCAAAGATATGGAGATTAACTTAGACTGAACAAATGGGGAAAATTAAAAAAGAACATAGTTTAATTGGAATGTGATGAGGAGGAAGGGGTTCCAGTACCCATCTACTATGGGTCTGGAAGAGCAAAGCAAGACGCAGGCTTTGAGCCCCTTCGACACAGCATGGCTTCACCTTGCCCTGACTGGACAGGAGAGAATACACACTACAGAAAGAGAAAATTGAACGAAATGGAGCTGAACACAATAAAATAGAGAACGGGGCTAATACTGGAGTTCGAATAACTTTAGATATGAATCTAAAAGTCTATAGTTTTATTTTAGAAAATAAGTAAATTATTTACCTTCAAAGGAAACAGTTAAAGGGCTTGGCATACACAATCAGAAGCACCGAGGGAGAGAATATTGTGTTTTGAGGAGATTGGATGTCCATCCTGCCTCTGACCTGAAAGACTATCTTGATGTATGAAGATAGAACAGAGCTAGGATTGTGTGTCTGTGTCTCCTGTAATTCTGGAAGGCTGCATTGGCTATGATGTGAGGAAAGAACTGTGCCCACAGGTGACTGTGACAAAGTTAGCCTTGTTCAGAAAAGTCGCTGTCTGTGTCTCTCTGTCTCTGTGTCTCTGTCTGTCTGTCTGTCTGTCTGTCTGTCTGTCTGTCTCTCTCTCTATCTCTCTCTCTCCCTCTCTCTCTCTCTCTCTCTCTCTCTCTCTCTCTCTCTCTCTCTCTCTGTGTGTGTGTGTGTGTGTGTGTGTGTGTGTGTGTGTGTGTAGGATCCCATAGAAGCCAGAGTTTTCTGGACTTAGAGGCAATTGTGGGCCACCTGACATAGGTACTAGGGTCCTCTGCAAGAGCAGTGTGCAGCTTTAACTGATGAGCTGTCCCTCGACTCTCACCTTATTCTTGGGTACAGGGTCTCTCATTAAACCTGGGAGTTTATTTTTTGGACTGGATTAGCTGACCCACACATTTTAGGACTCTTCCTGTCTCTGTTTCCCCAGCACCTGTATTACAATAGGTACTTCCTCACTCACCTTTGAAAATGAGCATTATTGATCAAACTCACGAGTTACTATTGTGTGTCAGTCCACCCACTGAGCCATCGCCTTGGCATCTGGAAATATTTTCTATGCAGTCAGGCTGGAGAATGAGGTGTGTTCTAATGCATGTTGTGTTCTCATATCTACTCACTGTGGACTATAGCCAGGTGGAAAGTGTGATGGAGATATCAATTTACGGCAGAAACTAGGTATAATAAATTTAAAATAAAAATCAATCATGCCTAGGAATATTAATTAAAATGCTTCAGATCCACTTTAAAGAGTTAGACTTCAAACATCACGTACCTTTGACTCCCCCACTCCAAACCCCCATCTCCTCTATATTTTCTCTAGGTCCAGTGTTTTAACTTTATTTTTAAGCTCACAACATTTTTTTCTTTCACTAGTAAGTTTGAATTAAAAAACATACTGTATTAGGCAGTTACTTAAATTTTTTTAAAAATGATTTTAGTCCTCTCTATGTTTAAGTGTTTTCTTGAGTCTGTGATTTCCTTGGGTCTTAGAGGGAAGCATGTTTTTTACTTGTTTTCCTGGTGACTTTTCTAGTTAGTTTTCTGCTCTGTTTGCCCTGTGCATCCTTTGCTGGACTTGTAAGGCTCCTGTGGCCCGCCCTTCTTTCCTGGGTGCTGCAGTGCCCTAAGCATGCGTTTAATTCCAGTTTCTGGAGCATGGATTTATAATTAGGTTCTAAGTCAAGTTCAAGCCCACTTGAGCAAATGCTTCATGGGTCTTCATGACTATGGGATTGGTGTATGTGTGCCAGAGGGTACTGGTCCAAATTGCTCACTGTTCCTCAGCCCCAGCTTGAAGAATCAGTTTTCTTCATAGTGGTGTGAAGCCAGAGACCTTATTTCTTGCTCATTGTTAAGTAAAAGAAAGCTGTTACCCTCTGGGGTCCCAACTATGTTAGACTGGGTCTGAGAAGGACCTAAGAGTCATTGTTAGAACCCACAGTCCCAGGGCAGGAAACCAAAATGCTGTCCCTCTACTAAACTTTCCAATTTTAAATTACCTTTTGTCTTTGTGGCGTTGATAGGCTTTCTTTTAATTAATGGGTATTTTGAAGATGGTCTTTCTCGTGTGTCTAACCTTTTATTGTTTATAGTTGAAGGTTTCCAGGCTGCCAGACCCATAGACTGCTGACAGCCAAAACCGTGAGTGTATCATAGTTCTTTGGTCTGCTGCTTCAGGCCTTAATAAAGGATATTTCTCTATACAACAGCATGCTTGATGTAGTTGCCTACATGACAGCAGGTATATTCAATTGTCTGGAAATTTCTAGAAAATGCCTCCGAATTTTAGAAAATGCCACAGTAGGGTCATCAAGGGGGAGAAGTGCGAAGACCCAGTTAAAAAAAGAGCAAATTGGTGGCCCACTTGGAGATTGTGGGGGACTGACTGGGGAGGGCTAGTGTCAGTCTTCAGAGAGTTCAAAATATGAACGATGCAAGATTCATGGGAGAAGGTTTGTGGACTGACTTGGAGGGGAAATGGACTGACTTAGAGCCTTTAGGAATGAAGGATTCATACAAACACTGACTCATGAGGTAAGGACAGCCATTAGTCTTCGTGATACCTTGTCAACATTTGTGATTTACTGACATAAGTTACTCGGCTATCAGTAAGTGCCAAACCAAAGAAAATCTGTCATTTGTTAGAACTTAGCAGGCATGGAGAGATGGCTTGTTTGCCTGTCACACATAAATTGTATGAGGTTAATAATTCCGGGTTTCCTGCTGTCATCTACCCACCTAATAGAGAATCCATCCTCTCTCCCCTGTTCCATCTCCCCCACCGATGCAATGCAGATCGCACCTCACCCAGCTGCCCTCAATTTTAGCACAGGTTCTTTGAACTCCAAATTCTTCACGAGTTTGACAAATGGTCTCTCTCTCTCTCTCTCTCTCTCTCTCTCTCTCTCTCTCTCTCTCTCTCTCTCTCTCTCCCTCTCTGTGTGTGTGTATGTGTGTGTAAAACTTCTGGAAGAAAATTTAAAGGCTTGTATACTTTTTTTTAAAACGAGATTTTTCAAATATTCAGTGAATCAATGTGTCTGAGAGTTGTCTGGATACACAACAGCCTTTCATGTCTAATTCCCAGCCACTAAAGTTGTTGCCAGATCTATGTATGAGTGTCTTTTAATAAATATTTTAAACTAAATTTTACATCCTGACTCTCAGTTCCCACTCTCAGTCACCCCCTCTCCATACTCCATTCTTTTCTCCTCTGAGCAGGTGGGGCGCCTCTGGTGTATCCCCTTCAAGATGACATATCAAGTCTCTGCAGGGGCTAGGCACATCTTCTCCCACTGAGGTCAGACAAAGCAGCTAGAAGAACATATACCATGGACAGGCAACAGCTTTGAAGACAGCTCCATTCCAGTTGTTTGGGACCCACACGAAGACCAAGCTGCACATCTGTTACATAAGTGTGTGTGGGGTGGTGGGAGTCCAGCCTGTGTATGCTCTTTGGTTGGTTGGGTCAGCTTTCCAGAGCCCCAAGGGTTCAAGGTTAGTTGACTCTACTTGTCTTCCTGTGGAGTTCCTATTCCCTTCAGGGTCTTCAATTCTTCCCCTAACTATTCCTTAAGAATCCCTAAGCTCTATCTGTTGGCTGTGGGTCTCTGCATCTGTCTGAGTCAGCTCCTGGGTGGAGCCTCTTAGAGGACAGCCATGCTAGACTCTAGAAGGCAAGCATAAGAGTATCATTCATCATGTAAGGGACTGGTGTTTGCCCATGGGATGGGTCTCAAGTTGGGCAGGTTATTGGTTGGTCACTCCCTCAGTCTCTGCTCCATCACCCGTCCCTGCATTTCTTGTAGACAGAATACATTTGGAATTAAAAGTTTTGTGGGTCGTTTGATGTCCCTTTAATTTCACTGGGTTTCCTGCCTGGCTACAGGAGGTGTTCCATGTCCCCAATGTTTGAGTCACAACTAAGGTCACCCCCATTGATATTCAGACCCTTCCCCACCCCAGGTCTCTGGAATGTCCTAGAAATGCTCCCTAACTTCCTACTCCTGACAGTTGCCGATTTCCATCCATTCTCATGGCTATCTGACCATTTCTCCTTTCCGTCCCCACACCTGATTCTGAGTTCCCCCCATTCCACTCCCTATCCCCTCTCCCATTCAATTCCCTACCTCCATCTGCCCCCTACAACTATTTTATTCCCTCTTCTAAGTGAGATTCAAGCATCGTCACTTGGGTCTTCCTTCTGTTTAGCTTCTTTAGGTCTGTGGAATGTAGTGTGGGTATCCTCTGTTTTATGGTTATGTCCACTTATAAGTGAATATATACCATGCACATCCTTTTGGGTCTGGGTTACCTCACTCAGGATAGTATTCTCAAGTTTCATCCATTTGCCTGAACGATTTATGATGTCTTTGTTCTTAATAACTGAACAGTATTCCGTTGTGGAGATGCATTTCTTTTTCACCCATTCTTCAGCTGAGGGACATCTAGGTTATTTTAACCAAGTCCAGAGACTGATCATGGTGTCCAGGGACAGTATGTGAACTGCTTGCTACTCTAGGGTCCATTGACTGAGTGCTTTGACCTGAAATTAAAAATAGTTCTGCGATATGCTGACTTAGATACTTGCTTGTGTATTCCCAAGAATATATCTGGCTCTTGATAGATCATTCTCAGTTTTTTTTGATCACCCTCCATATTAATTTTAATAGTGATAGAAACATTTACATACCTACAAGTACACCTTTCCTACCACATCTGAACTAACATTCGGTTCCACTGTTGCTGATGTGTGTGTGTTGGGGGGTGGGACTTCATACCATTATATACATGTAGAAGACAAAGGATAACATTCAGGAGTTAGTCCTCTCTTCACACCTTGTTGAAGTAAGGTCTCTCTTATTTCTGCTACTGTACAGAGTACTTCAGCATTGCTGACCCCAAGCTGTCAGGTGACTTTCCCATCGCTACCAGACAGATGGGGGAGGTTTCCTATATCTCACATTGGCTTTGGACTCATTCTGAGGTCCAAGTCAACCTCAAAATTCAGATTTAAGTACTTGACATCCTAAGTGCTGGCGTTACATCCAGCTTCAGTGTAATTTTGATTTATGTGTTTCGGATGGATAAACATGTTGGACATCAATTACTATGTGCTAACTTAAACAAGTTAATTTAATAATTAATAAAAAAATTTTTTTAACCTCCTACACCATTGAATCTGGAGTCCCCTGAAAACAGATATTTCAACTGAACTAGTTTCTGGGTTGTGTGTGTGTGTGTGTGTGTGTGTGTGTGTGTGTGTGAAAATTCTGCATGCATTTTGTGACCACTGGGCCCCTCCTCTCAGTTCCCAATGCCATGACAACATTCACTTCTGAGTCCTCCCCATAGATGTGTCCAGTAGCTCCCACACAAGTACCCTAGCAGTGTGAGTGGGAACCCCTGCCTGGTAACTCACCTGACTACTCATAATGACCCAATGCTGAAGTTCTGTTACTTCCCAAATGGACATAACAAGAGTTTTAGCACCCGGGCTAACTATTTATTCAGTTGTAGTTTTACTGAAGCATTCTTAGAAGAGTTACTTAAGTAGGACTTTTAAACATGTTCAATAATTAACGAGTACTCACCTATGGATATGAACTCAGGGCTATACATATTATAGTGATTCGAGTTTTTTGGACAGAATGCTAAACCAATTATGTCTATTTATGGATTTCTTGGTGATTTTCCTATGGTCTTATTTATTGGATGCCCTTCCTGTTCTCTGCCAGTTCTAATAGGAAGCCTATTTTACCCACTTTTCCTTTGGAGCACGGAAGTCTCAATTCTGTCTGTGGCAATGCCTGGCACAGGCCACCATTCTGGTGTGTTCTCCCAGCCCTCATGAGAGCATATTCTTTAGACTGACAATCACTATAGTCTTTTTAATGACTTTGGGCATTCTTTTTACTATTTAGTAAATGTGCTCTTGTTTTCTATTTAGTTGTATAGGAAAAAAAGAGGCTTGGTTTCAATGCCATCTGAATGAATATTTGAAAACTCACTCAGGCCCAGGAGTGTCTCCAAAATATGTCAGAGCCCCTGCCAGAGCTGCCAATGCAGCAATGAAGTCACCCAGTTTATGTCCTCAGAGAAAGGGTAACAGCGGTTTGTTTATAAACGACCCACTTAAACCGGGAAAGCTGTGTGGAGTTATTTCCTTATGCAAATTACACGGAGTTCCAGCTGCACAGCTGCTCTGTGATGAGAGACTGGGGACGCTGGTCCTGGCGGAATGGATCCAGGTGCTCAATGGCCTTTGCGCAGCTTCAGGTCCCCCTGCAGGCTCCGGGAACCTACGTTTATGGGAATGAAGATAGGTGTCAGATGGAATACATACCAACTTTGAGCCATCCACGATCCATCATCTAACAAGATGAATAAAAATTACTTAAAGGTGGGTGAGGTGGCAGTGTTCTAAAACTCACTGCCAAGTCCAGGCACGGGCACCACTGCTTTCCGTGACAGAACATCAAAAGCATGAAGCACGGTGTGGTTTGATGTCATGGGAATAGCAGACTCCTGAAGCCAGAGGCCTCTTCCAAGCTCAGGGTCTCAATCTTGAGTAGCCACTTCACTTCTGTTGGGGATGTTTAGGTCTGGTGGATAGTTATCTCTGTGTACTAGTTAGCATTGGATTTTTAAATTAAAATTCAAAGGAGCCAAGAGTCCTTTCTTTTTCCAGTTTAATAAAATCCGTTTTGCATGGAATCTTGAAGCTTGCAGCAGAGGTTGATTTCTGAGAGCATCCTGGCCTCTCCCAGAGACATGTACCATGGCAGGTCTTCAGACGGGCTTGAAGGATGAAATTCAGATGGGTGGTTTGTTTTCATTAATGTGGCTAAACTGTGATGCATGCAGCCTCTGCCATCTGCAAACTCTCCCATCTCTCTGAATCCATCTAGTATTTGACCAGAATGAAGTCACAAGGCCAGGAAGTTAGATAGTCTGGCGCACGCCTTCACTATTCCAGGGAACTTAGGGTCATCAACTCATGGTGACTGTGGTTCTAGAGCAGAAAGATTGTTCAGGCCGGAATTCAGCCTCAGAATTTATTATACAGAGTGAGGATTACAAAACAGAATAAAGGCCATGGCATGATAAGACAGTGGCTTTATTTTTCCACAAGGTTTATTTTTATTTAAATGGAGACCCCCATGTACACACATCTCTGTTCTTTATAGGCTTTCTTTATAGGCAGCTCCATCCCAGTATACACACAAATCTTAACTTCCTGAGTTTATCTAAGCCTCTGCTCTAGCCGCCATTAAAGGAAGGCTATGCAGACACCTGTGATCCCCTCATGATTTAAACAGTGATGACTTCATGTCCCACTACCCTTTGCTCATCCGGTAGGGGGCAGTGGCGGGGCTTTAGTGGAGTCATGGGGTCTTGTTCAGTGATGGGAAATGGAGGGCACTGTGTGGCTCAGCAGTTTGCTTCTGAAGGAAGGGATTTCCTGCTCAGACAGCCCTCACTCCTTCAGTCTCAAACCCCACATCTGTCACGGGGTCCCGCTGGCCTCTCGGACCACACTAAACTCTGGTCACTGCACCATCATTTCACAAGAAAGCATCTCTTCTCTTAGCAAGGGGATTTGTTTTCCTTTTCCTTCACTTACTCTCATTACAGCTCAAGCAGTAAACAAAACTCATACCCCAAACAAATCTTAATCCCTTAAGATTAAAGATTTTACTTCGGAGTCTTTCCCCTTCCCCCAACAAAGAAAAGAGCCTTCCCCTGGGCGATATTAGATCAAGATGTAGAGCTCTCAGCTCTTTCTTCAGCACCATTGTCTGCCTGAATGCTGTCATGGTTCCCACCTTGATGTCAATGGACTGAACCTCTGAACCTGTAAGCCGGCCCCAATTACATGTTGTCCTTTACAAGAAAAAAAAAATTTTAATACTGACTCATTATGTAGAACCTCCTGTCTACTAGATTCTCCCTAAAACCTGTATCTCCCATAAATCCCTTTACAAATGACTTGATGTTGTCCAGTGCTGAGGATGCATGCAGATTGGACATGATTAACCATGCAGTCTGTATAGTCATGTTTGTTCTCTCCTTCCTGGATCTCCATGGAGACACACATATCCCCATCCTTGGCTTCTTCACTGAGTTCTGCTACTTCTTCCGCATTGTCTACCTGATAGCGGCATCTGCTCCTACCATATGACAATGCCAGCTTAGAATCTCCCATCTGACTAGATCAAAAAGTACTTGGCTGAGCTGGGAATAGCCAGGTGCCACAAGGCCCCCTGCACTGACCTCTGAGGAGTCAATGCTGAACCTGGGCCCTTTGAGCGCCTGGTTATGACTATGGGTTGTTCCGCCATGCTCTGCAGGGACAATGTGTGAACAAAGACCAGGGCTTCCCACAACAATGTTTAAAGGTAAAGCATCTCGGTATAAACAATTCATTTCAGGTACTTACATTATGTCTGTCTTGACAGGGCACTCTTCCATGCCTCAGGATTCACTTCTTTTATTTTGTTTAGTAATGCCCAGAGAAGACTTCCCCAAAGGCATGTGGTGAATGCCATGATGGATAAACTATATGACATACACAGCACTGTACTCAGATTACTTCTTTCTTTAGAGCTTAATGGGTTTCTAGCAGGTCACACACAGCTGTGCGTCACAGGAACCACCTAGACCTCACTTGAGCTAGTCCCTCTTCTAGGACAATTTTAGGCGTTAGAGAAAGGTTTGATGCAGCATTTAGGAATGGTCCACAAAGACATAAAGAACAAGTTGTGCAAACTACATTCACAAGTTCATTTTGGAAGCAGCACTTATCATGCCTAAGTGTGAGGTCACAGACAACACCTCTTCCACACCTAAGATTCTCTAGGTGCTGACATCATGGTTACTAAGAGACATACCCTGCACTGGGAGTTCGTATCATGCTTGAGGAGCAGGTAGGGAAGGTGACATGGGTTACATGAAGGAAAGAAAGTGTCCAGGAGGCAAGGGACATCCTGGATGTGTAGTGGCAACAAGAAGCAGAAGAGAGAGGAGGGAGGGAGGTGTGGCAGAGGTCTCCCAGAATTTCAAGGTGTGTGTCCAGAGAATGAAGGACAAACACCCAAGATATGCAAGAAGAAAAGCACCTGCAGCAGCTCGCAGGATTGAGAAGGCAGACTCGAGTTCTCTTCTGAATTGTGTCCATGGATAAGAACACCATAGTGTTTGTGTATGAATTATAAGTGTTCCCCCCAGAGCAGGGTGCATGTCCCTTCCATTATGTGGTTGTCGGAAAAGAAAGCAGATGAAGATGGTAGGAAGACTACCCTACTGTTCTCTCTCGCCCTGGGGCTTCTGAATACCCTGTACGTGTGAGCACCATAGGGGCCTCCTGCATATAGACATTCCTCAAATGGCAAAGATCACATGTGGGATAATTTGACAGGCAAGTGAGAGGGCAAGAGTGGAACTCTGACGAAGTGTGGTTTGGGAGGAGTTGGGGCTGCAGGGCTCTAGGTGCTGACAGGCTCCCCACAGAGATGATTGTTATTACCGGATGTTTACCAATATCTCTAATTTTTCAGCGGCTGCCTCAGTGACTGTACATTATGAATTGCAGCTTACAGTAGACTCAGCTGAAGTTCCCTAATACACTGGCTTGGAAATACACAGTAATAGGCATTTTAAAAAACTGACAAAAATTCTTCCTCTGATGCCAGGAATGACTGAGAATTTTCAGGAAGAAAAACAGGAATACTTCCTTGTGTAAATAATAGATAAAGAATGAAAAAGAATAAATGAACATAATCCAGCAGTCATACCCTCAGGGGCAATAAAACCTGAAACGCTCAATCTGTGTTGCAAGATCCATTAGGCAGGAAGCTGGTGAGCCAGACACTTGGTCCAGCTCTGCGGGGGAGGGGACTGGGGTTTGATGCCACAGATAAGGAACTACAGAAGGAAGGAGCTTCTGGGCTCATTGTTCTCATTACATTAGGGCAAGCAGGCTTGCCTTGGATGAGTTCCCTCACTCTCGGAGACATGGGGCTGTAGTCTGTGTGTGGTCACCGTGCAAGACAGTGGACTGTAGGCTTGGCTACCCCATTGTCCTGCACAGCAGCAGTGAAAGCCTTGCCCTGACATTCCTTGAACCTAAAGCTTTTGGTCTTGATTCATAAATAACTATTTTAAAGGAATTAAAATAAAAATCACAGCAGTTCTGTGAACCTTACATACTTTAATTTCTTTACAATAAAAAAAAATAGGTAATTTAAGCTGAAATCCTTACTGTGACTGAAATCTGTATTATAATTTTACCTAATATTGATAACTATAAGCCTAACCATGGGGGTTGACCATTTGGCTCCATTTGCCTCCAAGGCAGTGTTCGATGCATTTGACATGCTGTCCTTTAAGTGGAACATGAAGATCCTAAGATTTTTAATTCTTTCCCATAAGGGAGGCCCCAGGTGAGGTCCGTGAGTTTAGGAGGGTAAGACAATAAGCTATGCGGGGCCAGGCTCTGCAGCCACCTTTGCCACACAGAGCAGTTGTTGGGCTCACTCAGTGAAGGAAGTGCCGAAGACATGACCATCACATTTCCTGCCTTGTCCAACTGATTAGCCATTTGCTCAGGTTATGATGTTCACAAGTATTTTCCCAGCTTGCCAAGACTGTGCCTGTGGATCAAGTTTGAGCTTTTCCATCTGCATTCAGATTGAACATCTGTCCCATCGTTTTGGACTTCCGTGAGCACCAGTAGTCTACATCTGATTGGTCTCTTTTACCCATGTGGTTTCCTTTAAAAATGCCCTTATTAGGACATACACAAGGAATTATAGCCTTCATCCTTTGTTCAGTAGTGACGACGATGATTTAATTTCTTAGCATTTTCAGAATGGCAGAATTATCTGGGTGTGTACTTGTGCTTGAGACACAGAACTCAAGTTGGGAGCAAATAAGGCCTATTATGTTAAACACAGCGGCTATTTTGTGAGAAGTACCTTCCATGCATTCAAGAAGACTGGAATATTGGATCTGTACAATTCTTTCTATAGATAAAAATTTGTAACTACTTTACAGAAAGTTTGTGTGACTTTACAACTTAACTGAACATGACATTGATCCTCTTTGTCCTTTTGGGCCCAAACTGATGTCAAAAATAAATTCCAGGAGAGTTCTGAGAGGCATGACATATCAAAAGGTGCCATTAGCATGCCCCAAAATCAAGATATCCTCCCAACTGTAGCAAGATTGGATAACTTCTAAAGAGGTAGTTCTGAGATAGGGATGGTGGACAGTGAGGTAGACAAGGAAGGTAGATCTGATCACAGAAGAAACAGAAAGAATAAAGCAAGTGGAAATGTCATCCCTTGTGCACATAGTTAAGACATTGAGACTAGAGAAGCCAGACAATAAATGCTTAAGAAAGTGTTCTGGTGATTTTTGTTTTTTGCTTTCAATAGGATCGTGAATGACAAGGCTGATTTTAAGATTATAGGAAATTTCTTGTACAAAACCATCTAGCTGTGGGCTCACCAACCTTACAATCACAATGTTCGGCCATGGTGCTCAAAATGAGCAGCCGTATGTCCTCCATAGAGGTGAAAACACTAGAAAAAGCAGAGGAGGAGATGCATAGGACTCACAGTTCCACTGTGAGGCCTCTTAAAGGAGAAGAAGAGAATTGTCCCAGGAGCCTTAGGTACCAAGGACAACCCAGAGACACTATCTCATTCTCAGACTCTAGCCTTTCCAGCACATGCAGCCTTGTTGATCTCTCAGCACAGGTAAGTCCCTTGCCCCATTACAGCTCTTACTTGGTGCACATGCTCCCAACCTCCCAATGAGTCATGCATTAATTTCCAGGAGAGCCAACAACATCACAAAAGCAGTCTTCCAGGGAGCTGCCCCTTTGGGTATGATTTGGGCCAGATAAACCAACCGTAGGACATAATGACCAGTATTTGTTCCCTTCTAGGAAGAACAAACAGATATCATCACCACACATGCTTTTGATCCAATGGATGACCTGTTCTCTCTTTCCAACCACCATTACTTCTTGGAGATGGAAGTAGAGCCTGAGAGGGCCTCAGACTCCACCACTACTGGACAGTTTCAGGAGGCTCTCATGCTGGGCTGCTGGGGTAGGTGGGTTTTAGTTTTCCATGTTCTTTTTAAGAGAGTGGTGACCTAACTCCTTCAATAGCTCAGGGGCCCATCCGTACAGAATGATTCTTATCTCTGGAGCAAGCCTACCAATCTCACATCACAGTAGAGACCATGTACCGAGGTGAGTCACTGTATCTCTAGTGGCTGTGGTTTCCAGTGAGGCCCAAGCAGGTGGTTTGAGTTTGCACTGCCCAGTGTCCTACTATCTTCTTATCTGATAATAACAGTAAGCCCAGCAAGATCCTTGAACCTCATTCTTATGTAAAGGCAATAGGTAGCAAAATGAGAACCATTTATTCTAGGCTTATGTGAAAAGTCAAACATAAACATCCATTCAGGCTCCGCTGTCATTAACCAGGAGCACTGCCTGTAGAAAGAAGAGAAAAACAGGACCTAGATTCTCCCAATACACAGTCTATAAAATTCCAAGATATAGTAAAATCATGCACAAAGTAAAAATTCAGCAACATTTTAACATAATGAGGGATAATTTGTAGACATTGATGCTGAGATAACTGAGTAGTACATTCTGAGACAAGGACTATGTGTGAATTATCCTGCTGGTGCTGCTGTGAATGAAAGCAACTTAAAGTAGGAAAGGGTTTGTTTTCATTTACAGTTGCATCATGACAGGGACAGTGTGGCTGCAGACACAGCATGAGGCCAGCCTGGGAGGCTGTAAGCAGAGATCACATTTCATCTGCACACAGGAAGGAAAGTTAGATAGATAGATTAAATGATGGATAGATAGAGAGATAGTAGATAGATGACATATATATATATTATAGATACATGAATGATAGATGATTGATTGATGTTAGAGATAGAAGATAGAAGATAAGTTGTTGGATAGACAGATAGAAGATACATAGATAGAAGATAGCTACAAGATAGATAGATAGAATACAGACAGACAGACAGATAGAAGATAGCTACAAGATAGATAGATAGAAGACAGACAGACAGACAGATAAATAGAAGATAGCTACAAGATAGATAGATAGAAGACAGACAGACAGATAGATTGATAGAAGATAGCTACGAGATAGATAGAAGACAGACAGACAGTTGGTTGATAACTGATAGATAGGAAAGTTAGAAGAAACAGAGAACAAGAGGTAGTACCAGATGAAACCCTCAAATCCTGCTACATACTTCCTTTAGCAAGGCTACATTTCCTGAAGGTTCAATAATCTTCTCAAATATTGCCAGAAACTGGGAACCACTAATTCAAACATATGGGCTTATTGGGGACATTTCTCATTTAAAGTCCTACAAACTGAAAACAGCAGTATAAACAGGCTTTGGTAAACATGGAACAATCTCTTGAAACAAGTGAGAAAAGCCAGAAAAATTTAGCAAGGAACTAGAAGAAACACACTGGCTATCACATAAGATGATGAGATAATTTAAACTACTCTTCAAAACAAATACAGTGGTAACTCAGTATATTTTCTTCAACAGCTATACCAAGGCAAAATAAGACCTAAGCCTTATACCTTAAAATTTCTTATTTTAAATCATATCATGACTTTATAGGAAATGTAGAAAATTACAAAATTTTAAAATAGAGACTATCAGAAAGGTTTAAGGGTAAATATGAGTTTGTAGATGACACTAAAAATGCAATCCATAAGAAGGAAAATGATCAAAATGGCCTCTGTGATGATTAATCTCACTTGTAAATTTGATGAGTTATAGAATTACCCAGCAGACAAAACTCTGGGAATGGTTAAGATAAGACATACCCACAATGGAATAGTGCTCAGTGAAAAAAGAGCTATCAGTGCAAAAACCGAAATCAAAACAGAATTATCTTTGCTTATGCTTGTATACATGCATTCGTGTGTATGTGTGTGTGTGTGTATGTGTGTGTGTGTGTGTGTGTTTGCACACCTGTGTTTATTCATCAGTATTTGGATTCATTCAAAGGCCTGAGGTTAATACCTTCCTCAATGTGTCTCCTCACTTTTTTGAGACGGTCTCCCACTGAATCTGAAGTTCACTGGCTTGACTACACTAGCAGGCCATCTGGCCCTGGGGTCCTCCTGTCTCTATGAACCCAGTGCTAGGATTACAGGCACACACTTATGTCACCTGAGTTTTTTTTTTTTTTCAGTAATGTTTTTTCATTTTACATCTGGATCACAGTCCCCTCCCTTCACTCTTCCTACACTCACCCTTACAAACCTCTTTCTGCATGGCTCTTTCCCCATCTCCTCAGAGAAAAGGAGCTCCTCTTGGGAACCGCCTCACCCTGGGGAATCTAGTCCCAGCAGGACAACCTCTCTCACGGAGGCCTAACTAGGCAGTCCAGGTAGGGGAAGGGGATCCAAGGCAGGGAACAAATGAGACAGCTCCTGTCCTTGTTAGGGGACTCACATGAAGACCAAGCTGCACATCTGTTACAAATATGCAGCGGGTCCAGGTCCAGTTCCTGCACGTTTCTTGGTTGGTTGCAGAGGCTCTGTGAGTCCCCAAGGTCCTAGAGTAGTTGATTCTATAAGTCTTTTCTGACTTTTATAGCAACTTTCCTGCACTTACGTAACAACCATCTCATCAGTTCTGAAGAGAGTTATCTTGAGTGACATGAAACTTCAAGGATTACAGTCTTTTTTTTTCTTACAATTTTATAATAAAAAAGAGGGATACATACACAAATTTTAAAGGGATTTTGGCATAACATTATATGAATAGTTTTGTCAGTACTTAATTCTTTTAGAGGTTTGATAGCATGTATTGAAATCCCACTAGTTACTATAAGCATAAAGTACATGTAGGAGAGAACGTAACATGGAAACAGATTTCTTGTTGAGTATAGATTAAGCATAATTATCTGTGATTACCAAAAATTACCACAAGGCTATTATATTAGCTCTTGGATTATTAATGATTTAAGGTCCAGGTGAACCACACTCTGAGAGGGTACTATACTTTTATTTTTTTCCTAAGAAGGACTGAGGCTTTCATTTTCCTGGCTTTTGTTTTCCTTGAGCTTGATATAGCCTGTGATTGTTTCTGGGGTGTTTAGAGCTTTCTGGGGTGAGTATCCAATTATGAGTGACTGCATATTATGTCTGTTCTGTTGTGACTGGGTTACTTCACGCAGAATGATATTCTCTAGATGCACTTATATTCTTAGAAATTTCATAAAGTCATTGTTTCTGATAGCTGAGTAGTAATCCATTGTGTAAATACACCACAATTTCTGAATCCATTCATTGACTGAAGGACATCTGGGTTCTTTCCAGATTGTGGCTATTATAAATAGAACTGCTATGAACATTGTGGTGCATGTGTCTTTATTGTATGTTGGAGCGTCTCTGGGGTATATGCCCAGAAGCGGAATAACTGGGTCTTCAAGTAGAACTATGTCCAATTTTCTGAGGAACCACCAGAGTGATTTCTAGTGTACAACCCCACCAACAGTGGAAGAGTGTTCCTCTTTCTCCGAATCCTCTCCAGCATCTGCTGTCATCAGAGTTTTCATCTTAGCCATTCTGACTGGTGTGAGGTGGAATCTCAGGGTTGTTTTGATTTGCATTTCCCTGATGACTAAGAATGTCGAGAAATTCCTTAGATGCTTCTCAGTCATTCCATATTCCTCAATTGAGAATTTTTTTGTATAGCTCTGTACCCCATTTTAATAAGATTGTTTGATTCTCTGGTCTTTAACTTGTTGAGTTCTTTGTATACATTGGATATTGAGCCTCTATCAGATGTGGGGTTGGTAAATATCTTTTCCCAATTTGTTGGCAGCCGTTTTGTTTTCTTGACAGTGTCCTCAGCCTTACAGAAACTTTGCGATCTCATTAAGTTCCATTTGTCTATATTTGACCTTAGAGCACAAGTGATTGGTGTTTTGTTCAGGAAATTTTCCCCTGTACCTATGTGCTATAAAGTTTTCCCTACTTTCTGTTCTAATAGTTTAAGTGTACCTGGTTTAATGTGGAGATTTTTGATCCACTTGCACTTGAGTTTTATACAAGGAGATGAGAAAGAGTCTATTTTCATTCTTCTGCATGCTAAGTGCCAGTTGAACCAACACCATTTGTTGAAGAGGCTGAACTTTTTCCATTGAATATTTATAGCTTCTTTGTAAAAAATCATGTGACCATATGTTTGAGGGCTCATTTCTCAATCTTCTATTCTATTTCATTGATCAACATACTTATCTCTGTACCAATTCTATGCAGTTTTTAACACAATTGCCTTGTAATATAGCTTGAGGTCAGGGATGGTGATTCCTGCAGATGTTTTCTTGTTGTTGATGATGGATTTCGATATTCTAGGTTTCTTGTTATTCCAGATGGAATTGCATATTGATCTTTCCAATTCTATGAAGAATTGGGTTAAAATTTTGATGGGGATTGCATTGAATCTGTAGATTGCTTTTGGTAAGATGGCCATTTTTACAATGTTGATCCTTCCAATCCATGAGCATGGGATATCTTTCTATCTTCTGAGATCTTCTTTGATTTCCTTCTTCAGATATTTGAAGTTCTTGTCATACAGGTCCTTCGCTTGCTTAGTTAGAATCACACCAAGGTATTTCATATTGTTTGTGACTATGGTGAAGGGTATAATTTCCCTACTTTCTTTCTCTGCATGTTTGTCCTTTGAGTAGAAATAGGCTACTGATTTGTGTGAGTTAATTTTATATCTAGCCACTTTACTGAACTTGTTTATCAGCTGTAGAAGTTCTCTAGTGGAATTTTTGGGGTCACTTATGTATACTATCATGTCATCAGTAAATGGTGATATTTTTACTTCTTCCTTTCCAATTTGTATCTCTTTGATTTCCTTTTGCTATCTAATTGCTCTGGCTAGGACTTCCAGTACTGTGTTGAATAGATAGGGGGAGAGTGGGCAGTCTTGTCGAGTCCCTGATTTTAGTGGGATTGCTTCTAGTTTCTCACTGTTAGGCTTGATGTTGGCTATTGGTTTGCTGTATATTGGTTTTATTATGTTTAGGTATGGGCCTTGGATTCCTGTTCTTTCCAAGACTTTTAACATGAAGGGGTGTTGAATTTTGTCAAATGCTTTCTCAGCATCTAGTGAGATGACCATGTGGTTTTTTTCTTTGAATTTGTTTATATGGTGGATTACGCTGATGGATTTTCATATATTAAACCATCCATGCATCTAAGGGATGAAGCCTACTTGATCGTTTTGTTCTTAGATTCAGTTTGCAAGGATTTTCTTGAGTATTTTTGCATCAATGTTCATAAGTGAGATTGGTCGGAGGTTCTCTTTCCTTGTAGGGTCTTTGTGTGGTTTAGAAACAAGGATTATTGTGGCCTCGAAAAATAAGTTAGTGTTCCATCTGACTCTATTTTGTGGAATAGTTTGGAGAGTATTGGCATTAGGTAATCAATAAATGTCTGATAGAATTCTGCACTGAACCCATCTGGACCTGGCCTTTTTTTGGTTGGGAGTCTTTTGATGTCTACTTCTATTTCTTTAGGTCTTATGGGATTATCTAGATGGCTTACCTGGTCCTGGTTTAACTTTAGTATCTGGTACCTGTCTAGGAATTCATTCATTTCCTCCAGGTTTTCTAGCTTTGTTGAGTATAGGCTTTTGTAGTAGGATCTGATGATTTCTTGAATTTCCTCAGTTTCAGTTGTCATGTCTCCACTTTCCTTTCTGATTTTGTTAATTTGGATACTCTCTTTGCCCTCTAGTTAGTCTCGCTGAGGGTTTATCAATTTTGTTAATTTTCTCAAAGATCCAGATCTTGGTTTTGTGGATTCATTGAATGGTTCTTTTTGTTTTTATTTGGTCAATTTCTGCTTTGAGTTTGATTATTTTTTGCTGTTACTCTTTTTGGGTGTATCTGCTTCTTTTTGTTCTAGAGCTTTCAACTGTGCTGTCAAGTTGCTCGTGTATTCTCTCTCCAGTTTCTTTTTTGGAAGTACTCAGAGCTATGAATTTTCCTCTCAGTACTGCTTTCATTGCATCCCATTGGTTTGGTTAAGTTGTGTTATCATTTTCATTAAATTCTAGAAAGTTCTTAGTTTCTTTTTTTATATCTTCTTTGACCATGCTATCCTTTAATAGAGCATTGTTTAGTGTCCATGTGTATATGGGATTTTATGTTTTTGTTCTGCTTAAAGACCAGCCTTGGTCCAGGGTGATCTGATAGGATGCATGGGAGTATTTAAATCTTCTTATATCTATTGAGGCTTGTTTTGTGAATGATTATATGGTCAGTTTTGGCGAAGGTGCAGTGAGGTGCTGAGAAGGAGGTGTTTTCTTTTAGGGTGAAATGTTCTGCAAATGTCAATTAATTTCAATTGGTTCATAACCTCTGCTAGTTTCACTGTGTCCTTGCTCAGTTTCTGCTTTCATGATCTGTCCATTGATGAGAGTGGGGTGTTGAAGTCTCCCACTATTATTGTGTGGGGTGCAATGTATTTTTAAGCTTTAGTAGGTTTTCTATTATGAATATGGGTACTCTTGTATTTGGAGCATATATGTTAAGGATTGAGAGTTCCTCTTGATAAATTTTCCCTGTAATGGGTAAAAAGTGTCCTTCCATTTCTTTTTTGATAACTTTTGGTTGAAAATCTACTTTATTCGATATTAGATAACCTCCAGCTTGTTTCTTGGGGCCATTTGCTTGGAAGGGTTTTTCCAAACCTTTTACTCTGAGATAGTATCTGTCTTTGTCTCTGAGATGAGTTTCCTGTATGAAGCAAAATGCTGGATACTCTTTATGTATCCAGTCTGATAGCCTATGTCTTTATATTGGGGAATTGAGGCCATTTATGTTAAGAGATATTAAGGAATAGTGGTTACTGTGTATCTTTTTTTTTTCTTGGTTTTCTTGATTAGTTATTTTCTTGCTTTTTCTAGGATATATATTCCCTCCTTGTATTGGGGTTTCCACCTATTATTCTTTGTAGGTCTGGATTTGTGATCAGATATGGTGTAAATTTAGTTTTGTCCTGGAATATCTTGGTCTCTCCATCTATGGTGATTGAGAGTTTTGCTGGGTATACCAGCCTGGGCTGACATTTGTGTTCTCTTAGGGTCTGTATAAAGTCTGTTCAGGATCTCCTAGCTTTCTTAGTCTCTGTTGAGAAGTTGGGTGTAATTCTGATTGGTCTGCCTTTATATGTTACATGACCTTTTTTCCTTACTGCTTTTAGTATTCTTTCTTTGTTTTGAACACTTGGCATTTTGACTATTATGTATTGGGAATAATTTCTTTTCTGGTCCTCTCTATTTGGAGTTCTGAGGGATTTTTTATGCTTATAGTCATCTTATTCTTAGGGGTAGGAAAGTTTTCTTCTACGATTTTTTTAAAAGATATGTACTGTGCCACTTAGTTGATATTCCTCACCCTCTTCTATTCCTATTATCTTTAGGTTTGGTCTTCTCATTGTGTCCTGGATCTCCTGGATATTTTGGGTTAGGAGCTTTTTGATTTTTGCATTTTCTCTGACTGTTTTGTCTATGTTTTCAATGCTGTCTTTCGCCCCTGAGATTCTCTTTTCCATCTCTTGTAGTCTGTTGGAGATGCTTGTATCTGTGACACCTGATTTTTCTTTTCTTTTCTTTTTCTTTTCTTTCTTTTTCTTTGTTTTTGGTTTTCCACTTCCAGGGTTGTCTCTTTTAGTGTTTTATTTATTGTTTCCATTTTCATTTTAAATTCCTTCATCTTTTTGGTTCTGTTTTCCTGTAGTTCTTTGATTTCTTTGAGTGTTTTCTGTGTTTCCTCTTTAAAAGCTTCTATTTGTTTATGGTTGTCCTCCTGTACTTGTTTAAGTGAGTTATTCACGCTCTTCTCAAAGATCTCCATCATCATCTTGAGATATGATTTCAGGTCTGAGTCTTATTTTTCTGGAGTGTTTGGCATTCCATTGCTTGCTGTGATGGGAGAGCAGGGTTCTGATGTTGCCAGGTTGTCTTGGTTTCCATTGCTTAATTTCTTTTGCTTTCCTTTTGCCATCTTGTTGTTAGTGATTGGTACCTGTCTTTCCCCTGGACCTGAGCACCCCTAGTTTCAGGAAGAAAACTGATTCTCAGTGTTTGGCTTTTGGTGGGCAAGCAGTGAGTTCTGTTAGCAGTGACTCAGCTCTGTCTTTGTGTGCTCAGAGGTGGGAACTCTTGTGAGGCTGTTCTGTTAGCTCAACCCTGTGCCCACAGGTCTTGAGTACTCCTAGCAGGGACCTGGCTCTTTCTTTAGGCCACAATGCACCCTTTTCTTAATAGCACATTACTTTTTGCTCTCTGAAGATTCCCAAATTGCTCTCCCTGGGCCTATGTGACAGACTCCTCTCTAGTCTAGGTGTAAGAGGGTCTGTAGAGTTGAACTTTAAGCACTGCCTTTTCCAGGAAAATCCCGTCTCCCACTGACAAGGGCTTGTGCCTTACTGTGGCCTGTGTGTCTAGACTTTGAGCCAGGCCTTTCAGGTGGATCCTAAGTCCTTATGCCAGAGTTTCAGCTCCACTGAACTGGAGGGTGACATTTTCTGTGTGCTCTGCCTAGCCCTCTCTGCGCTTTGGCTACTCACAGCACCATCTCACCATGCATCTGTCCCTGGATCTCCGCTGTTACCGGTGGCAACTGGCCTGAGTGTTTGGACCATGTGCAAGGGCTTTCCGGGTGGATACCAAGTCCCTGTGCCAGGGTTCCTGCTCCCCTGAACCAACTGGAGTGCCACGTTTTCTGCATCCTCTAACTCAGGCTTACAAGTTTTATGATTAAGTTTACACAGTTTTCTTGGAATAAAATACAGAAAAGACTTCATATATACATGTATATAGAGTATAGCATTATATACTATATATATGATATATAGCATTTTACAGTACTACATTTGTAAATTCTATTCATGGTGCTATATATGATTTGTGATAAGTGTATCAGATATTGTAATGTTATATATGACCTGCATATATACTGTAAAACAAAATTATAATATGGCTTGTAGACTAGGAGTTTTCTAGGAAATCATCTTGGTGGAGTGAAACTGTTCTTGGCTCTGTCAAATGAAGATCATTGTTATGGTCCCTAATTGTGACTTACTGAGTGAAGGCCTAGCAGGTCTCTTAGAGTTTCTAATTATCAATTTATAAATCTGCAATGACTTGAAACATTTCTTTATGAAAAGGAAAAAAAAACAAATCCAAATGCATCACATGCAACAAGAACAGGAGTTTAAATCCAAATAAAGAGAGGAAACGCAACAAAAGAAACAAATATAATACATGAGCATCTGTCACATGGGTTTTCAAGGTGCGTACCACTTTATGCTCATTATAGACAAATAGGTATTTGCTATATTGTGATCAAATCCCACAAAAAAACAATGAAGGAGTAAAATCCACAGTGAAGAGGGATGAGCAATGAAGTATAAGCCCGACAATATAAATGGAAAATGGAAGGATGTGGAGAACCAATACTAAAGAAAAATGAAAGTCAAGATCCTCACCGGAAAGGCGGGAAGCAGAGTGGTCCATAGGGTTTTCAGTGGCTTGGCAGCAGGTATAGTCTGAGGCAACAGTCAAGGTGAAAGGAATAGCAATACCACATGGTTAGTACTCTGTGTTGGGTAGGAAAGCCTCTTTCTTGACATAAAAGCTCAGCCACCAATCCTCCCTACATCCTTGGAGCTTGCAGCCGAGATGCATGACTTAGATTCTAGAGTGTGTTCCTCCCTCACTAATGTACATGCATGCAGGTTTCTGCCCGAGTGCACATTTGGATTTGAGAAGGCTGGATTGTGGTTAGAACAGTGTACTTAACAAGCTCCTGTGGGACCCGTTGCTGCTGGTTGGGAGATCACACCTAAGAGTCATGGGTCAGACAGTGGTTCACCTGTGGAGTACTGCACATTGCTACAGCCCGAGTCCCACCTGGAGAAAGTGCTTAATTGGCATAGTGTGTGGTCAAGAGCTGAGGACTGACTGACTACCTCTGCTCTCCTGGAGATTCTGTTTTCTGCCAAGACAGCAGACTCCTGAACGGGCGGGGAGGGACATCTCCATGGCTGAGTGTGCACATTTCAAGTGGGAATAGAGGCAGACATGGGCTTTTATGGACTGAGGAAGGAACCCTCCAGTCCCCTCTCTGTGCTGGCTACCAGGCAGGAGTCATGGGAGCCATGCAGGAGGCACTTCACCAGTAAGAAGATGAACAGAACAGTAAATTTGTGTTTCAGCCGGAGAAATGTATCCAGGCATGCGTGCAAGGTGACGAGTAAAAGATGACCAGACAAAGTAATTTTCCGTTTGCATTGTTAAGGCTACAAATACAAATATCCCCCCTGAATAGCTGGCTGAAGTCACCTCAGCAAGAACCATGCAAGGTTTACAATTTTACAAAGCTATAAGCTTGGCAAACTAGAAACATAAATGAAAGACCCACCTGATGGAATAGAATGAATTCTTTGAAAGCTGACCGTTTTTTCCCCAAAGTAACCCACTAAATCAAATAAAATTACAAAATTAATTCAATTAAAAATACCAAGTCTCCTGTGCGGTTTTTAGTGGAACCTGAAAAGCTGATTCAGAAACTCTGCAGTGGAATAGTAGAGAACAGGCGCACGGCCACCTTTAAGTGCTCACGCTTCCACAGCCAAGGGCTCTTACTCTTGAGGTCTTTCTCTGAAACTAGCGCACAGCAGAAACAGGGCCATGAGAAAGGACTGTGGGGGAAGCTATGCGCAGACTTTGTGTGTGAAAACCAGGGGAGTGGTGCATGACTCAGAGCACCAGCAGCCTCCAGCATGATTTGAATTCACTTTCCTCTTTTGCACGGTATCCTGTTCAAGTCTCACCATTATCTTCTATTTTGTGTTCTACTTTCTAACACTGTGTAGAGCTTTAAGGCAGTCACCCAGAATTTCCTGTCCCATCACCAATACTACCTAAGTCCTCCACCTCCCCTCATGCTGACCCGTTCATTGAAATAATCCTTTCTGCTACTATTGCCCCTCCCTCTGTTCGATTTTACCCCATTGAGCCCGCTCCTATTGAATTTGAATGAGCTGGGTGTTAGTTTTCCACTCTCACACCACTCCTGGCTTCTCCTCATGAAGGTCCGTTTCAGGCATGGTCATCTTGGAAAGTATTTCAATCTTGTTCTACTGGGAGCCTCCTCCTGACCTCAGAGGCAATATTTGAGTGACAGGGACATAGGGATCCTGGTGATGAGGACCTCACCTGTCCCTCACCCTATTTTGTCATATTTGTGCATTCTACATAGGGTGCAACTTTGGAGCCACCAAGCTCTCTGCTGGCTTTTTGTGGGAACCTTATCTCCCACTTTCACCATGTCCTAGAGATATTCCTTCCAGCTTCTTCAGCTTTAAACTCCGTCTTCTAAAGGATCTCATCCTATCTTACTAGTTTGGTTGGTATGAAAAACAGGCTTTCAAGCATTATCTGAAAACTGCATAAGTGAGCGGCTGCTCCCCTGTAGGCAGACTCAGTTCCTTGGCAACGCCCTGTTGCTTTGCTAACCAGCCCAAACTACCTGCCACATCCAGCACTTATGATCCAGAGCTTGACCATATGTGATTCCTTTGCGGGCTCTCACTTGATGCCTCAACTTCAGCAGCATCTTAGTTATGGTTACTACTGCTGTGATGAAACACCACAGCCAAAAGCAAACTGGAGAGGAAAGGGTTAATCTGGACAAGCTTCCATAGCATTGTTCATCACTGGGGGCAGTCAGAGCAGAAACCTGGAGTTGGAACTGATGCTGAGGCCATGGAGGAGTGTTGCTTAATGGCTTGCTCCCCGGGGCTTGCTCAGTCTGAACTGAGCAAGGTTTCATATAGAACCCAGGACCAGCAGTGCAGAAATGACACCCCCACAATGGGTTGGGTCCTCCCCTATCAACCACTAATAAGGAAATGCCTTACAGGCTACCTACAGCTTGATCTTATAGAAGCATTTTTTTTTTTTTTTTTTTTTAATTGAGGTGACTTTAGCTTGAGGCAAGGTACCATAAAACTACGCAGCACACGCAGCTTTGTGCTACTTGCCTGGTGCTGTCTTTCCTTCACATGTTCGTACCCAGAGCTCTTCTCAGGAGGGCTGACTGTGTACCCTGCCTAAGCTGTGTTAGACCTGTGTTCTGCCCGAGAACTCTACATACGTCTGTCTTATCATAGATCTGCTTACCTGTTTGTCTCCTAGCTGAGTCACACCATCTTCCAGGAACACCCAGATTTGTTTCTCCCAGCCCAATCACAGAGAATTTTAAACAAACGTTGGCTGTTGGCAGAGTCAGACTGAAATGATATCTAACCCAGAGGGTTTTTAGAAAAAAAAAAAAGGTACATGTGATCCTATGGCATTGTACCACTGGTGATGATGATCACAATTACAGGAGCATCGGAGACTGAACTATGGTTGCTATAGGAAACAGGCTATGCTGGAGAGATCTCTGAATAGTGTCCATCACCACCCGTCCTTCAGTCAGAGGCTGAATTTGTATCAGCATCCTTTCTTGACTGTCTTGAAAGATCCTTTCCCTCTTCTTCTTCCTTGGCAAATGACTTTTTGTTTTGTTTTGATATAGTTTAAAATGCTGGTACTTCACTTCCAGCCTCAAGAAGTTTTTACATAATGACAACGATTACATGTCAGATAAAAAGAAATGTAGCAGATGTAATTAGCATTTGAAAATGAGTGTGTTAAGGTTCCCATGGAATTAAAAACATAGGATTTGAATGTTTACCTGAGAAACTGTGGCAGCAAAGTATGGCCATGTCCCCCCTGACTTATCATTCAGAGCTGTTTAATGACACCTTACCTCTTACCCGGGTCACCACCTCATTCTCTGGAACCCTAGCACTACCTATCATGGCTGTCAGGTTGAATTTGATCCCAGCTTTGTGTTTGCTTCCAGCAGCTGAACAGACAGAAGAAACAGTAATATGGGCCCCTTTGATTTAGGACTAGAAATCCCAAGAGGTTGGGTATCCGAGTTTGCATTTTGATACTGTGATAAACTAACTCTATGGTGAAAAGCCAATTTGGAGAGGAAAGGGTTTATTTTCACTTTATGAATGCTGCTTGCTGACTTGCTTTTCCTGACTTACTTTTTACTTTAATTTATTGTTCTTACATAGTTCTTTTTGAGTTTCAAGTTTTGTTTTTGTATTTTTTTTTGTTTTTTTGAGTATAGACACTTCTCTAACTCTTTTTAAATTCACCTTCTATTCTCTATCCACTCAACTTTGTGCCCTTTTCAAAGCTTTTGAGACCTTTTTCTTTTTTCTTCTGCCCAAATAGTCTTAGATACATGTTCTACTGGGGAGTTGCCAACTTAACAGGGGATACAGTCTTATAAAAATTATCTTCCTGATTCCCAGAAGCTAATAACTATCATTTGTATCATGGCTAGGGGTAATATTGTGTATCCAGTACACTCTTTATGCTGGGATTTGGTCTGGCTTGGATGTGCACAGGTTTTGTACTTTGTGGGGTTCACATCTGATCAAGTGTGTAGAGCACCTTCTAATACTAATGAACATACTTGAGACCTAGAACATGGAGACATCAAGCTGGTTCTCCCCAGGCAGCTATCTAAGAAGCAAGCAATGAGGTAAGGAACTCATTCTTCAGCTACAACACTTTCCAAAACCAGATGTCAGACTTACAGAACGCCGTAGAAAAAAGTAAATGCAGTGCTTCCGGGAAGCTGGGCTCGGCCACATCAGCATCACTGGGAGCCACACCACTGTTTCCCAGGACTGTGCTGCTCTTTCATCCCTTGGCTCTCATACTTCCTGGCCTGCTGATCTTCAGTCCTTCACATTTCCCTGGTATTGGGATGGCTGAGAGGCCAGCTGGCTTCAGGCTTTCAGTCTCTCTGTGACTTATTTGGGTCATGTTTGCCATACCACATGTCTGACATGCCCGGCTTAGATCCCTAGTTTGTCTCTCTGAAACTCCGAATTCAAATTCTAATAGAGGGTGTAGTTGGGTTTTAGGACATTGACTCAGTATTTGGAAGTTGCTGTTCTACTGTTTCCTTACTTGGTAATTCTCTCTCAACTGCCGCTTCTGCCTTTCTGACCTCCTGATTTTTGGTCACTGCTGTAGGTTATCCTAAAGCCTCCAGATATCTTTGTGACTTTAAATACTAAAAAATATTTAGATGTGATTCCTTTCCTTCAGTGAGTAACTTGGATTCAGGATTGGGTTTTTTAAAAAAACTGTCCCTCTAGTTAGCTTTGGAAACAGAACAAGGAGGCAGAAGGATGCCAGGTTTTCATGAAACAAATGAAAATATCAGTATTTTTAGCTTTGAAAGAATTCCATAGGGTAATTTTACAAGTAATAGTGAAAAGACAATTTTTTATAATGAAAGTCTCTATATAAAGAAAAGACTGACTGACAGGAGTTAGTCTTCATGGTATGCCCCTCTTCCTTCTGAATGTTGAGGGGAAGGGTCAAGTATCTATAGGTCACTGAGGCTTAATCACTTTCTGAGATCCAAATATACCTCCATTGAATTGGAGCCTTTTTTTCTGTAATAATCCTACTTCACTTCCTGGAGATCCATCTGTCTTCTTGGAACTGTGTCTGCTTCCCACCTGACCTGCTGTTCTACAAGCAAGTCATTCTGAAGGGGATTCTTGGTCGTGTGGATGAGGAGATGAAGGAATAAGACATTTGGCAAGTAAAGTTCAAGTCCAAAGTCATCACATTTTGCAAGAATTACTCAAGATGTTTAGAGTATTGCTCAATGAAGACTTTACATGGTGGGGTGACACAGTAGGTTAGCTCCTCAGATTCAACTGCTCAGCTCCTAGGGGACCAGTGTCTTCCCAGCTACCACCTGCACCAGGGACATGACTGGTTTAAAGATCCCTTTAAATGAAAACTTGCAAAAAGCTGCTCAGTTTTTTTCCTCTAACAACTTTGGAGAGATTTCCTTAGAGAGATTTCCATCTGCTTCTCCCTACTTGTAAATAGAAAAGTATCCTAACATCTGGGTACCAAATGCCCAGAACTTCTGGGTGCATCCCTGGGAAAGCTGATCTGAGAGCAGGAGTGTGTGGTCAGAGGCTCTGACTAACAGTTTTATCTTCAGTTAGGTCAGTATGAAGTATGTTTGCAGCAATTCACTCCTTTTTCTAGAAAGACTAATGCATCTTACTCAGTGAGGCTAACATACCACTCACCTAAAACAAAGCAAATCTGCATATGTTGCATAAGTGATCCCATGATGCAAGACCTCACATAATATGATCTATTGCCTGAGAACTTGTGTCCTGAGTCTCAGCTTAGCTCCACAACTGAATTATGCTGGTTCTGTTTACCTACCTCTGCCATCCTTTAATAGTGCAGTTCTGATATTATGAAGACCATAGAGTGTGGGACCTGACTCATATGGGCCTCAAGACAAATTACATCTCTTCAGCAGATTCTGGGGCCCAGATATGTTGGCATGCATTGAAAAGAACATCAACAGGTATTCGATAATACTGCTGGATCTATAATTTTAGTTTTCTGCTAATGAGTTCATTATGATGTTATTTTTACTATTATGTTATTAAAAGAAGAGGGGAAATAGGTTTGATGTTTAATAAGTTTTATGTATACATTTGGTGTGGACAAATATGCACATGTATGTCTGTATACTTGTGTGTGCATATACATGCACATAGCATATATGCATTGTAAGGCTATGTGTGCATATCTCTGTGTATGCATGCATTTGCATATACATGTCTGCATATGAGCTAACATGTGATACAGGTACATGTGCGGACAATATGCTCTTGTATTAACTACAAAGTTTGTCATTTTTCTAAAGTCATTTAAAAAATCTGAATGCTGAACATGACTCTGTGTAAAGCTGTTTTCCACCAAGGCTGATGGTCTGAGTTTAAGGATACATACAGTGGAAGGAGAGCTCCAACACGTACAAGCTATCTTCTTGCTAAAAGCTTGCCATGTCACAGGGACACACACACACACACACACACACACACACACACACACACACACACATCTGTGTGTGCACATGCCCTGGCATACACAAAATGAATAAATAAAAGGTAACAAAATTTTGAAAAAATAATCAATGAACCTGGGTAACTTTCTTAAGCAGAGTCAGCATTTAATACTATATACAGACAATTTATATAGGGATTACCAAGTGGTCATGTGTGATATGTGATGGAGAATGGAATTATTCTGCACCAACAGGAAATTACCCAAAGAGGAACTCACTGAAAGCTGCCAGTAAAAGGGCTTGGTGGAATGGATGCTAGACATGGAACAGGCTTCATGGAAGTAGGGTCAGTAGGATACCCTTCAGCTAAAGATACTGTAAATCAAGCCACTTAAAATTATATTATTGAGATCATCTGCAACCAGGAACAGCGGAGATCCAGGGACAAAAACCTGGTGAGAAGGCATTCTGAGTAGCTGGGGATCAGGAGATCCAGGGACACAGGCCAGGTACAAGGGAGAGGCAAGAACCAATCACTGACAACAAGACCACATATAATCACAGACAACAAGATGGCAAAAGGAAAGCAAAAGAACGTATCCCAGGGAAACCAAGAAAACCTGGCAACACCAGAATCCAGCTCTCTCATCACAGCAAACAGTAGAATATCAAACACTCCAGGAAAAGAAGACTCAGACCTGAAATCATACCTCAAGATGATGACAGAGATTCTTAAAAAAGAACGGGAGGAAAAGCATAAAGAATTAGAAGCTTTAAAAAAAATTAGAACTCAAATAACTAGAGGAAAACAGAACCAAAGGGATGAAGGAATGGAAGAAGGAATTTAAAACAGAAATGGACACAATAAAGAAAACACTAAAAGAGACAAACCTAGAGGTAGAAAACCTAAAAAAGAAATCAGGAGTCACAGATGCAAGCATTTTCAACAGTCTACAAAAGATAGAAGAGAGAATCTCAGGGCTGAAGACAACATTGAAAACATAGACAAAACAGTCAGAGAAGATGCAAAAACCAAAAAGCTCCTAACCCAAAATGTTCAGGAGATCCAGGACACAATGAGAATACCAAACCTAAGGATAATAGGAATTGACGAGGGTGAAGAATATCAACTAAGAGGCACAGTAAATATCTTCAACCAAATTGTAGAAGAAAACTTCCCTACCCTTAAGAATGAGATGACCATGAGCATAAAACAAGCCTACCAAACTCCAAATAGGTTGGACCAGAAAAGAAATTTCTCCCGACACATAATAGTCAAAACTCCAAGTGCCCAAAGCAAAGAAAAAAATATTAAAAGCAGTAAAGGAAAAAGGTCATGTAACATATAAAGGAAGACCAATCAGAATCACACCTGACTTCTCATCAGAGACTATGATAGCTAGAAGAGCCTGGACAGACATCATGCAGACCCTAAGAGAGCACAGGTGCCAGCCCAAGCTGCTATACCCAGCAAAACTCTCAATCACCATAGATGGAGAGACTAAGATATTCCAAGACAAAACTAAATTTACACAATATCTGACAAGAAATCCAGCACTACAACAAATTATAGGAGGAAAACCCAATAGAATGAAGAGAACTACATTTAATAGAAATGAGAAAACTCCTAAGCAAGAAAACCAAAAGAAGAAAGACATACAGGCAAAATTCTACCTCCCAAAGCAAAACTAGCAGGAAACAACAACCGCAACCACTATTCCTTGATATCTTTTAACATAAATGGACTCAATTCCCCAATAAAAAGATATAGGCTATCAGACTGGATACATAAACAAAACCCAACATTTTTCTGCATACAGGAAACTTATCTCAGAGACAAAGACAGACACTATCTCAGAGTAAAAGGTTGAGAAAAAACTTTCCAAGCAAATGGCCCCAAGAAGCAAGTTGGAGTGGCCATTCTAATATTGAATAAAATAGATTTTTAACCAAAAGTTATCAAAAAAGATAAGAAAGGACACTTTTTACTCATTACAGGAGAAATTTGTAAGGAGGAACTCTCAGTCCTTAACATATTTGCTCCAAATACAAAAGCACCTATATTCATAAAAGAAACCATATTAAAGCTCAAAAAATATATTGCGACCCACACAATAATAGTGGGAGACCTCAATACCGCATCTCACCAGTGGACAGGTCATGGAAACAAAAACTTAACAAGGACACTGTAAAAATAGCAGAGGTTATGAACCAACTGGAATTAATGGATATCTACAGAACATATCATCGTAAAACAAAAGAATACACCTTCTTCTCATCACCTCAGGGCACCTTCTCGAAATTGACCACATAATTGGTCACAAAATAAGCCTCAATAGATATAAGAAAATTGAAATACTCCCATGCATCCTTTCAGATCACCATCGTCTAAGGCTGGTCTTTAATAACAACAAAGACAACAAAAAGCCCATATACACATGGAAACTAAACAATGCTCTATTAAATGATAGCAGGGTCAAAGAAGAAATAAAGAGATCAAGGATTTTTTAGAATTCAATGAAAATGAAAACACAACATACCCAAACTTATGGGATGCAATGAAAGCAGTACTGAGAGGAAAACACATATCTCTGAGTGCTTCCAAAAAGAAACTAGAATGAGCATACATCAGCAATTTGACAGCACAGCTGAAAACTCTAGAACAAAAGGAAGCAGATACAGCCAAGAGGAGTAACAGCAAGAAATAATCAAACTTGGGGCAGAAATCGACCAAATAGAAACAAAAAGAACCATTCAAAGAATCAATAAAACCATGAGCTTGTTTTTTGAGAAAATTAACAAGATTGAAAAACCCTTAGCCAAACTAACTAGAGGGCAAAGAGGGAGTGTCCAGATTAACCAAATCAGAAAAGAAGTGGAGAAATAACAACTCAAATTGAGGAAATTCAAGAAATCATCACATCCTACTACAAAAGCCTATACTCAACAAAGCTGGAAAATCTGGAGAAAATGGATGGATTCCTAGACAGATACAAGATACTAAATTTAATCCAGGACCAGGTAAACCATCTAAACAATCTCATAACACCTAAAGAAATAAAAGCAGTCATCAAAAGCCTCCCAACTAAAAAAAGCCCAGGTTCACATGGGTTCAGTGCAGAATTTTATCAGACATTTATTGCCGACATAATACCAATACTCTCCAAACTATTATACAAAATAGAATCAGATGGAACACTAACTAACTCATTTTTTTTGAGGCTACAATAACCATAGTTCCTAAACCATACAAAGACCCTACAAGGATAGAGAACTTCAGACCAATCTCACTTATGAACATTGATGCAAAAATACTCAACAAAATCCTTGCAAAGAAAATCCAAGAACACATCAAAATGATCATTCACCATGATCAAGTATGCTTCATCCCTGGGATGCATGGATGGTTTAATATAAAGAAATCTATCAATGTAATCCACCATATAAACAAACTCAAAGAAAAAAACCACATGGTCATATCACTAGATGCTGAGAAAGCATTTGACAAAATTCAACACCACTTCATGTTAAAAGTCTGGGACCAAACAGGAATCCAAGGCCCATACCAAAACATAATAAGCAATCCAACAGCCAACATCAAACTTAATGGTGGGAAACCTGCAGCAATCCCACTAAAATCAGGGACTCGACAAGGCTGCCCACTCTCCCCCTACCTATTCAACATAGTTCTAGAAGTCCTGGCCAGAGCAATTAGACAGCAAAAGGAAATCAAAGGGATACAAATAGGAAAGGAAGAAGTAAAAACATCACAATTTGCAGATGACATGATAGTGTACTGAAGCGACCCCACAAATTCCACCAGAGAACTCCTACAGCTGATAAACAACTTCAGCAAAGTGGCTGGGTATAAAATTAACTCACACAAATCAGTAGCATTCCTCTACTCAAAGGAAAAGATACCCTTCACAATAGTCACAAAAAATATGAAATACCTTGGTGTGACTCTAACTAAGCAAATGAGAGATCTGTGTGACCAGAACTTCAAATCTGTAAAGATCTCAGAAAATGGAAAGATCTCCCAAGCTCATGGATTGGAAGAATCAACATTTAAAAAATGGCCATCTTACCAAAAGCAATCTACACATTCAATGCAATCCTCATCAAAATACCAACCCAATTCTTCATTGAGTTGGAAAGAGCAATGTGTAATTTCATATGGAATAACAAAAGATCTAGAATATCGAAATCCATCCTCAACAACAAGAAAATGTCTATGGGAATCAGTATCCCTGACCTCAAGCTATATTACAAGGCAATTGTGCTAAAAAAAAAAAAAAAAAAAAAAAAAACTGCATGGTACTGGTACAAAAATAAGCTCGTGGATCAATGGAATAGATTAGAAGATCCATAAATGAGCCCTCACATATATGGTCACCTTATTTTTGACAAAGGAGTTGTAAACATTCAATGGAAAAAGAACAGCCTATTCAACAAATGGTGCTGGTCCAACTGGCACTCAGCATGCAGAAGAATGAAAATAGACCCTTTCTTATCTCCTTGTACAAAGCTCAAGTGCAAGTGGAGCAAAGATCTCCACATTAAACCAGGTACACTGAAACTATTAGATGAGAAAGTACGGAAAACCTTAGAACTCATAGGCACAGGTGAAAATTTCCTGAACAGAACACCAATGGCTTGTGCTCTAAGGTCAAAGATTGACAAATGGGACTTAATGAGATTGCAAAGTTTCTGTCAGGCTAAAGACACTGTCATTATTGTCCTCAGCTGTGGATGCTTTGAGCTTAGCTCAGGCTCCTTTACTTACCATATGCTTGTGTCTTAGCTATGTATGTACCCCAGGCACAAAATAAAACATGAATTAAAACAGTTTACAATGGGATAGATCTTAAGTTTTGGCTATGGTGCTATTATTCCACACAATCTTTATAAATGTTTGTTCATCATCCTTGACCCTCAGCCCTGTGAGTCTTGCCAAGTCTTTTTCCAGCTGGAGACTTAGAGGTACACAGAGATTAAATAATGGTTTAGTGGCAGAGGCTGGAGGAAAGCATGCTTCTCTGCTGACTCTTTGTTCTCCTTCTGGATCATCAATGCCCAGAGTGGAGCAGGAACCCCTACGTGTTACTGCATAGTGTTTGCCTACACCAGTCATACATACCTACAGCTAAAATGCTCTACTTTTATTATGCTAGACAAAGTTTTCCAAAGAACACAGCAGAAAACCTAATTAAGTATACTTTCAATAAGATAAAAAGAAGAAAACAGCAAAAGGTTAAAAGCTACTGTTGGGATATCTATAATGATATCCAGATCAAAAAAAGAAAATATACACAAAAAGAAACATGTTTCTGTTTTTCTTATTGTAAGCATACTACCTGTTGGATTCCCTTGTAAGAATTTTTATTTTACCTAAAAAAACAGTTTTCCTTTTGATTTACAATGGCATCTGTCTCATAGAGCCACTCTTCTTTAAAAAGACATAAGTATGTGGCCAAGGAGAAAGGCAGAAAGCAGAAATGAGAGAAAGAATCATATAATGATACCGGGAGAAGACATACCTTGGAAGCTCCTTGTCATACTTGAAAACAAGAAGTCAAGTGACAACTGTGACAAGAATCAAGGAAAAGATTCATTGTGCTTGAAGTCTCCAAGAATCCTTGGAGTGTTGGAGATAGAACTTCCACGAGTCTGTAATTAATAGCATGCAAATAAATTAAATCTGAACTTTCCTATGAACACTATTCCATTCCTAGTGTTTCCATTGACGTCCCAACATAACATGGCTAATAAGTTGAGTTGTGTCTCTCAGGGCAGCCTGAAAACAGGAGCATTAGCAACGGCAAGGTTCCCACCTCCACTCCTGGTATGGCTCACAGAGCCGAAATCTGTCCTCAGGAGAATCTCGGTCAGTGTGGGAGGTTGTTCATCAGAGAAGGAAAAAGTACTCCCTGCCACACACATGGGTTTTCTTTGTTACATTTCAAGCACATTGCTGCCCTCATATGGTGCAGCTCATGTGTTGTGTCAGCTCATGTGAGTCCCCTTTTAACAGCACGTGGAAGTCAGACCTTGCTTATTGACACCAGACATGGTTATTAAGATGCTCATAAGAGAGGCATTATGGTTCTGCAGGCCATCCTGCAGGGATGCTCTGCTTACATCATGGATTTGGGGTTGATGAGGCTAAGCAATAAGGGAATGAAGAAAGGAGACACATAGACATACATACAGAAGAGCAGGGGTTGGATGACCCTTGTGTTCTGCTGGACCAGCAACATCCTGGAACCTGGTGTTTATTTTATACATCTGAATTAAGGGGGCAGACCTGTTTTCTTCATGTAATGTACATACCTTACGTTTACCTACAACCATTCCATAGTCTTATGTAATGTAAAGCTTTATGTCCTCACTATAGACACAAATCAAGGGACGACTGTCCCTCATCATTATGCTCAAATCAATTACCTGCTACCCTTTCTTCTTTCTTCCTTCTTTTTCTTCTTTTCACCTTTATTCATTCCTCCCGCCTTTTTTTTTAACTCTCTGAGCATACATAACTAATTGGCTTTTAAAGTTACATTAATATATTTGATGAAGTGCCAGGGTTTGCTGAAAGGCCAGTGCTCTGTTTCCTATATATAGGATCTGCAGTTATCAATCTATCAAGCAAATTAAATCAAACATTCACTGAGATGTGCCATGACATCTGGATCACAATAATTTATTTGATTCTTTTAGGAAATCGATATCAGATGGGAACGAACAGCTTATGAGTCTGTCCCTAGCCTTCTCTGCCTCATTCCTAATAACCCCTGGCCCACCCGAGAAGCCCTTGCCATGAAAGGAGTGATTATGTATTGTGAATGTGGACCCCAGTGCCTCAGCCCCAGTAAGGCAAAGCCTCACCCTTGATGTGGCTCAGAGGGATGGCAAATCTTTCTGTGGGCTTCTGAATGAGGATGAGTGACCAATATGCACCCAAATTAGCAACTGCAGCTTCCTCCTCCTTATTAATTGACAGCTTGAGATTCGCTTGCCTACACACTCTTCCTACTGAGACTAGCTTACCCCTGCCCTTGTGCTGTCTGTAATAAACATGCTGAGTTTCAAGGTTGGTCTGGTTCCAACTGAGCATGCACCCCACTTGACACCAGCTTTTCTCTATGCCTGTATTTGTCATTTCTTCACTCCCTATTACCCCTCATTAGGGTTCCAATACGAGATGCACAGGTCAAGGCACTGACCTGACCCAGGAGTTCCAGCTCCATTCCAGCAGCCCCTTCTTTGTCCCCAGCTGTCCTTTGCCCCACCCCTAGCAGGCCCTGCCATGTTCCAGCAATCCTTCTTACATAACTACCAGCCTCAATCTGCTCATGTCCTTCAGTGAATATCTATCGTCTCTAGTGCCAATGTCAGCCTGTCTTGGTGGCTGTGAAACTTGGTGTTTAGGTTTATAATGAATATCAACTTGGCTGGATCTAGAATCACCTTGAAGGCAAATTTCAGGACAGGTCTCCCAGGGATTTCTCCTTTGGGTGATTTGATGAGTGCAGACCAACTCTAAACATGGGCAGTGTAAGTCCTTGGGAGAGGGCCCCAGGCCATATAAGAAGAGAAAGATAGCTTTGTAATGGCTGACTGTGGGTATACTGTCACTGGTACTGAAGCTTGCTGCACATGACATGCCTTTTCCTACATAACGGATTGCACCCTCACATGAAATAATTCCACCCTTCTTAATTTTTTTAAATTAAATTTAATCTTGTTGCAGCTAAAAGGGAAAGAAACTAAAATACATGGGTTATAGTTTTTTTTTAAAATAGATTTTCATTATTGATCATTGTTCATGCATAAGTCTCATGAGACTTTCAGAAGTATTGTTTTTCTTTTATGGCCAAATGTCATTTTTATCCTTGATTTCAAAAGTCATTGTCCCATGTAGGAAAGGAAAAATGAGCCAAAGGGAAATAAATACATAAATAAATAAGTAATAAAATCATTTCCCTTGCAAAAAAGATCTAGGCTTGTGTAGTGCTACATAATAAATGAATGTCCCTGAGGAAAATCTGAGTCTCCTTCACCAGTTTCTTTCATTAAATGTTTATAAGAACTTCCTCCTCATAGGTATCATATGACAAGCCAATAAAATGATCCTTGGAGTATTGCTACAATCAAGTTGTAACTTCTGCCATTACTGTTCTGTCCATACCAACCTGGAATTCTGGTCTCACCACCTTCTCACTACCTTCCATTCATGGACCTCCAATTTGTTTTGGCTCAAAATGCTGTATTTTTTACAAAGTGATCCTGAATGCCACTGAGTACAGGTCAGATCTTGCAAATTGGAGGTGTCAGGACACCAGGTCACTGAGGTCAGACTGTGTACTCTGCTATAATTATGCTCTATAACCCAGTTTCCTAGAAAGGTTACGAGGCCCCTGGAGCTTGCTCACACCACTGCTGGTTGTGTTTGGATGCCTCCCAGTACAGACCTTTGCACAAGGGTGTCCCCTAAACACAAAGGTAATTAAGTTAACTGTGGAGCTTGTAAAACATCATCACCCATGCCCCAACTCCCCACCATTCTCTTTCTACAGTGGAGCAGCTGCATAGTCACCTTGAAAAGAAAAAAAAAAGATCATGTCATGGCAGCAATTTCAAAAGTCCTGGTAGGTATGTTGACACATGATGTGTTCTTTCTTTAATGCTGTGTTGCCCCCGTGGGGCCATCAATCCAGTCTGTAGGCTGGGGCTGCTTTGTGTGGTCTTCTGCAGACAGCTTAGTGCCTTCCCCACAAGTTCCACAACACAGCCACACTCAATAACTCCAAAGCAAGCCTTGGAATTAAACCTTTGTAATTTTTGTATTACACAAGATGAAAGGGGTCCTGTTTTCTGCCAGAACTAAATCAGGAGAATTGACTAGAAAAATACATGGGCTTTCCTGTTATTACGAGAGAATCCCTCTCAACACCAGCTCCATGTAGATTTCTTGAGAAGGTAAGGACCTTTGTGGTATTCCTCCTCAGCACTGGGGACCCACATCACATATGGCTAGTTTCTAACAAACACTTGGAAAATGAATGTATTCCTACCATCACCCATACCCCTGAACAAAATGGCCGAATAAGTGAGTCAAAACACTAGCATAAGCGTAGCAGAGATGTTGGAAAGAGAAGTTTTATTGTGCTCTGTTTGTGGGACATAAAGATCAGGACAGCTTTTATCCTTAGCTGATTGGGCAGGGACGATGACCCTGGCACCTACATTTTCTTGTCCTCCCTTTTGTACATGCATTCTATGCATTTCTTTCTATGTTAACTGCATCATCTGGTACTGTACACTACTCTAATTTTTCTGTTTTCATATTTATAAGCTAAAAGGCCTAAAGCTAAAACAATGATAATAATAAAACCTAAAGTGCTAAAATGGCAGTTCTGAGTCCATTTTGCTCTAAGGAATAACCACTTAATCACATTCCATGCAATGCTCTGTAGAAAAAAAAAAACTAGATAATTTCCAGTGTGATGAGAATCAAGATACAGTTTCAAGGTCTTGACTTCCTGCAGGATGCTCCAACTTTCCATTCCTCTGGAGCAGCTGCGATGACCTGAGCCTGATACATGATGGAGTGGTGACACCAGTCCATCATATGGAAGAGCTGCTTGCTCCAGGAATCCTCCTGGGTCTGCCTGCAGAGTCAAACCATGCTGCAAAATTGAGGCCTAGAAGGAACCGATGGCCCATCAGAAGAAGCAGGTGGCCTACATGTGCTCGGAAGTGAGGGTAGCCTGGGATCATATGAACGAGGATTCCCATGGTCTGCTCAGGGTGAGTTCCACTGGCTTCCCAGGGGACCAAGCAGCAGGTAGAGGATATGTTGACACCTCAATCACAAGTGACTTCTTTTTGTAGTCAGTTGCTTTCACAATTTGTCACCAGCTTGTGTTCACAGGACACAGTGAACAATAAGGGTCTCCCTGTTGAATGGGGTTGTGATCTTGGACAACAATAGTGAGAAGAAAGCCTCTAGGAATTTTGGAATATTAGAAGTTGATATTTATTGAGTCTGTGTATGTGATGAGGTTCAATCAGCAGGGCACTACAAGTACAGCAGATAAAAGATTTCTGTAGGAGTCTGAAACTAAAATTACAGTTGAAATAATCCTTTTTATTCATTATCAGAAGAGAAAGATGTGAAGCAAAAAAAGGTGATTTACAGAATCATTTCCGGTCCTTTTCTCTATAGCTGCTAAAAAGAAAAGAGTTTGTAGATAATTGCACTTGTCCATCTGTTCATTTACAGAGCACATGGATGCGCATGCTTCCAGGTATGAGGAGTTTCACGTACATGTTAGGTACCATAGTAATGTTTTCCAAATGTTGTCAAGAGATGAGAAAGAAGCAGATGTAGGAGACAGACACATGGCTGTCAGTCATAGAGTTTGCTGTCATGGCAACAAAGGAGAGACTGGGGTCAAAAGCCACTGATCCAACTTCCACCCAACTCTGAAACTGATCTTGAGCCCGGAGTATTGTCCATGGATGAAATCCCTGAAATGATGTTCTGTGCCTCTGCTTTCAGGACAGGACTTCACAGGGAACATTCCTGAAAAGCCAGGTAGCTGTTTTCCAGAATAGAAGGAGAGCCACAGAGACTTGAGCTCCAAGTTCGACCGTTTCCCTCAGGGATTTCACTTCACAATCTGACAAGTCTCACCCCCAGATCTCTCCATTTCCTATGAGGACATTATTTATCATTTGTATTCCTGGGGTGGATGAGGCAGCCTGAGTCCCTTGCATATGTAATCAGGCTGTATTATGCTAAAAGCAATTTTTGAAGTTTATGATTTTTGCTAAGTCTGTAGCAGTTCAATGTGGGTAGCAAGGACATATGTATCTAAGCCCATCTGTCATTTTCACAAGTGATGAAGCCAAATTTATAATTTAGCTCCCAAAGCCTAATAATCACCAAATGTTTCACCAGACCCCCTTGGCCACTCCCCGAACAGCAGAGATATTTAAATGTAACTCGATGAAGATGAAGTGCTTCCACGTGAATATTATACTATTTTTTTGAAAACTGCCCCACCATTATTCTGCAGCAAGATTTCTCTGACAGATTACATAATTCACTCTCTCAAGGTCCTGAACCTTCGACACACATATACATGTGTGTGTGGACACATGGGTACTGGCGCCAGAACAATGGAGCATACAAGGCAGGGATTTCTCTCTGAGACATAGGAATATTTATAATATCCTAGAGGTCCCAGGACAAAGATCATCTGACATAAATTATTCTTGGGAACAAAACATAAATAAAATATATAAAAGCCCTTATGTATTGTATATGATTTTAAAAAGTTATAGGTTTTACTTTTAGTGCAGATACACATGTGTGCACACAAACACAAACACATATACACACATATCACACACACACACACACACACACACACACACACACATACACACCCTTAGTTTTCAGGACAGGGTTCTGTGTAACCTTAGCATTCTCTCTCTCTCTCTCTCTCTCTCTCTCTCTCTCTCTCTCTCTCTCTCTCTCTTTCTCTCTCTCTCTCTCTCTCCCTCCCTCCCTCCCTCCCTCCCTCCCTCCGTCCCTTACTCTCTCTCTCTCTCTCTCTTTTATTTCTTGGATATTCGCTGTATTTACATTTCAGGTGTTATTCCCTTTCCACCAATCACTTCCCTGCCCCCCCCCCCATTTCATTGCCTCCATGAAGGTGCTCTCTCTCACAACCACCCTTTCCCAACTCAGCACCTTGGCATTTCCTTACACTGGGAATAAAAACCTTTATTGGATCAAAGTCCTTTCCTCTCAATGATGTCAGAGACTGCTATCCTCTGCTGCATATGCACCTGGAGCCACGGGTCTCTCCATGCGAACACATTGGTTGGTGTTTTAGTCCCCGGGAGCTGTGTTAGGTTTGGTTAGTTAATAATTTTTTTCTTCCCATGGGGGTTCAGAACCTTTCAGCTCCTTCAGTCCTTTCTCTAGCTCCTTCATTGGGGTCCCCGGGTTCAGTCCACTGCAAGCATCCTCCTCTGTATTAATGTGGTTCTTGTAGAGCCTCTGAGGAGGCATCCATATCAGTTTCTTGCCAGGAAGCACTACTTGGCATCAGCAATAGTGGGTAGGCTTGGAGGCTGCATATGGGGTGAATCCCCGGGTGAAGCAGTCTCTGGAGAGTCTTTTCTCCAATTCCTGCTCCTTTATTTGTCCCACTATTTCCTCCTATGAGCATTTTGTATTTCCTTCTAGAAGGACTAAGGCATCCACCTTCCAGCCTTCCTTCTCGTTGAGTTTCACAGTTTCTGTGGATGGTTTCTTGAGTATTCCCAGCTGTTTGGGCTAGTATCCAAGTACATACCATGAGTGGTTTGTTTTATTTTTTGTTTTTGAGTTTTTTTTGTTTGTTTGTTTTTGTTGTTACTGGGTTACCTCACTCAGAATAATGGCTTCAAGTTCCATTCATTTGCTTAAGAATTTCATGAAGCCATTGTTTTTAATAGTTGAGTAGTACTCCATTGTGTAAATGTGCCACAATTTCTGTATTCATTCCTCTATTGAAAGACATCTGGGTTCTTTATAACTTCTGGCTATTATAAATAAGGCTGCCATAAATGTGGTGGAACATGTGTCCTTGTTAGATATTGGAGCTTCTTTGAGTATATGCCCAGGAGTTGAATAGCTGGGTACTAAGGTAGTGCTATGTACAATTTTCTGAGGAATCTCCAGACTGATTTCCAGAGTAGTTATAACACCTTACAATCCTACCAAGAGTGGAGGAGTGCTTCACCAGCATCTGCTGTTGTCTGAGTTTTTTATCTTAGCCATTCTGAGTGCTGTGAGGTGGAATCTCATGACTGTTTTGATATACATTTCCCTGATGGCTAGAGATGTTGAGCATTTCTTTAGGTGTTTCTCAGCCATTTGATATTCCTCAGTTGAGAATTCTTTGTTTAGCTCTGTACCTAATTTTAATACAATTATTTGATTCTCTAGAATCTAACTCCTTGAGTTCTTTGTATATATTGGATAGTAGCCTTCTACCAGATGTAGGATTAGTCAGAATCTTTTCCCAAACTGTTTTTAAGTGCTTTGTCCTTTTGAGAGTGTCATTTGCCTTACAGAAGCTTTGCAGTTTCATGTGGTCCCATTTGTAAATATTTTCTCTTAGAGCATAAACCATTGGTATCTGTTCAGGAAAAATTTCCCTGTACTTATGTGTTTAACCTCTTCCTCACTTTCTGTTCTATTAGTTTAAGTATACCTGGTTTTATGTGGGGGTCTTTGATTCACTTGGACTTAAGCTTTGTACAGGAGATAAAAATGGATCGAATTGTATTCTTCCCTATGCTGACTGCTAATTTAACCAACATCATTTGTTGAGGAGGCTGTCATTTTTTCATTGAAAGTTTTAGCTCCTTTGTCAAAGATCAAGTGATCATAGATGTGTGGGTCCATTTCTGGGTCTTCAATTCTATTCCATATACCTGCCTGTCTCTGAACCAGTACCATACTCTTTTAATCACAATTGATCTGTAATACAGCTTGAGATCAGGGATGGTGATTCCCCAGGAATTTGTTTTTATTATTGAGAATAGTTTTTGCTATCCCAGGTTTTTAATTATTTCAAATAAAGTTGCAAATTTCTCTTTATAACTCTATGAAGAATTGAATTAGTATTTAGATAGATATTGCATTGATTCTGTAGATTGTGTTAGGCAAGGTATCCATTTTTACTATATTGATCCTTCCAATGTTAGATCTTTCCACCTTCTTCAGTTTTTTTCTTTAGAGACTTGAAATTCTTGTCATACAGATCCTCATTTGCTTGGTTAGGGTCACCCCAAGATATTTTATATTCTTTGTGACTATTGTGAAGGGTGTTGATTCTCAAAATTCTTTCTCAGCATGTTTATCTTTTGAGTAGAGGAAGGCTACTGATTTGTTTGAGTTAATTTTATAATGAGCTGCTTGGCTAAAGCTGTTTATTAGCCATGGGAGTTCTCCCGTGTAATTTTTTGGGTCATCTAAGTATACTATTGTATCATCTGCAGATAGTGATATTTTGACTTCTTCCTGTCCAATTTGTATCCTTTTGACCTCTTTTTGCTGTCTGATTGCTCTGGCTAGTACTTTCAGTGCTATATTGAATAGGTAGGAAGAGAGTGGGCAGCCTTTTCTGATTTTAGTGGGATTACTTCAAATTTCTCACCATTTGGTTTAATGTTGGCTACTGGTTTGCTATATATTGCTTTTACTATGTTTAAGTGTGGGCCTTGAATTTCTGATGTTTCCAAGACTTTTAACATGAAGGGGTGTTGAATTTTGCCAAATGCTTTCTCAGCATCTAAAGAGATGAGCATGTGGGTTTCTTTTTTTTTTTTTTTTTTTTTTTGAGCTTGTTTGTGGGAAGCCACTGTATTCGCCATTACAAGATGGCGCCCAGCCCGAAGGGAGAGTGGCCAGTTTTGAGATAAACAACCTAAGTGCACATGCACGCCTGCCTGTTTTTGCTGAATCATGGTGACTCTGAGTATGCTAATTAGGGCACACAGAATGCACCAATCAGGTGGCGGCACAGTCCTCCTAAGCATATATAAGGAGGGCTGGTTTCTGGGCTCGGGGTCTTTCGCTACTTCAATCAAGCCCGTAATAAACGCCTGTAGAAGGATCCTGTTGTGGCGCGTCTTCCTTGCCGGTGAGATAGGCGATCGCTACACTTGTTTATATAGTGGATTATGCTGATAGATTTCTGTATATTGAACCATCCTTGCATTCCTGGAATAAAGCCTACTTGATCATGGTGAATCATCATTTGAATGTGCTCTTGGTTTGCAAGAATTTTATTGAGTGTTTTTGCATCAATGTTCATGAGGGAAATTGGTCTGAAGTTTTTTTTTTCTTTGTAGGGTCTTTGTGTATATTAAGAATGAGCGTAATTCTGGTTTCAAAAATAAATTGGGTAGTGCTCTCTCTGTTTCAATTTTGTGGAATACTTCGGAAAGAATTAGTTTTAGGACTTCTATGAAGGTCTGATAAAATTTAGAACTAAACCCATATGGTTCTGGTCCTTTTGTTGTTGTTGTTGTTTGTTTGTTTTGTTTTTGTTTTTTGTTTTTGTTTTTGTTTTGTTTTTTTTTGGGTAAGAGGCTTTTGATGACTGCTTTTATTTCTTTAGGTGTTATGGTTTATTTGATCATGGTTTAAGTTTGGTACCTGGTATCTGACTAGAAATTTGTCCATTTCCTCTAGATTTTCCAGTTTTGTTGAGTACAGGCTTCTGTAGTAGGATCTAATGACTTCTTGAATTTCTTCATTTTCTGTTGTTATGTCTCCCCTTTCATTTCTGATCTTGTGAATTTGGATACTTGGTCTGTGCCCTCTAGTTAGTCTGGTTAAGGTTTTATCAGTCTTGTTCATTTTCTCAAAGAATCAGCTCCTAGTTTTGTTGATTCTTTGTGTAGTTCTTTTTATTTATTTATTTATTTGGTTGATTTCAGCTCTGAGTTTGATTATTTCCTGCAGCCTACTACTATTGGATCTATCTGCTTCTCTTTTTTTCTAGAGCTTTCAGTTATGCTGTTAAGTTGTTAATGTATGCTCTCTCCAGTTTCTTTTTGGAGGTGCTCAGAGCTATACTTTTCCTCTTAGCACTGCTTGCATTGTGTCCCATAAGTTTGGGTATGTTGTGCCTTCATTTTCATTAAATTCCAGAAAGTCTTTGATTTCTTTCTTTATTTCTTTCTTGAGTAAGCTATCATTATGTAGAGCAGTGTTCAGTTTCCATGTGTATGTGGGCTTTTTGTTGCTATTGAAGACCAGCCTTAGTCCATGGTCATCTGATAGGATTGATGGGGTTATATCAATTCTCTTGTACCTGTTAAGGCCTGTTTTGTGACCGAATATATGGTCCATTTTGGAAAAGGTGCTCTGAGGTACTGAGAAGAAAGTATATTCTTTTGTTTTAGGATAAAATATTCTATAGATGTATGTTAAATCCATTTTGTTCATAACTTCTGTTAGTTTCACTGTGTCTCTGTTCAGTTTTTGCTTCCATGATCTGTCCATTGATGAGAGTGGAGTGTTGAGGCCTCCACTATTATTGTATGTGGTGTAATATATGCTATGAGCTTTAGTAGAGTTTCTTTTATGAATGTGGGTGCTATTGCATTTGGAGCATAGATGTTCAAGGTTGAGAGTTCATCCTTATAGATTTTTCATGTGATGAGTAAAAAGTGTCTTTCCTTATCTTTTTTGGTGACTTTTAGTTGAAAATCTATTTTATTAGATACTAGAATGGCTACTCCAGCTTGTTTTTTGGGACCAATTTGCTTGAAAGTTTTTTTCCCAATCTTTTACTCTGAGGTAGTGCCTGTATTTGTCTCTGAAATGAGTTTTCTGTATGCAGCAAAATGCTGGGTACTGTTTACATATCCAGTCTTATAGTATATGTCCATTTATTGGAGAATTGAGTCTATTGATATTAAGAGATATTAAGGAATAATTTTTTCTATTATTTTTGTTGTTAGAGGTAGAATTATGTTTGTGTGCCTTTCTTCTTTTGGTTTTGTTTCAAGAGGATTATATTCTTACTTTTCCTGGGGTGGAATTTCCCTCTTTATGTTTGAGTTTTTCATCTATTATCTTTTGTAGGGCTGAATTTGTTGACAGATATTGAGCAAATTTTGTTTTGTCCTGGAACATCTTGGTCTCTTTATCTATGGTAATTGAGAAGTTTAATGGATATAGTAACCTGGGCTGGCATTTGTGTTCTGTTAGGGTCTGTGTGACTTCTGTCCAGGATCTTTTAGCTTTCATGGTTTCTGTTGAGAAGTCTGGTGTAATACTGATCTGTCTGTCTATATGTTACTTGTTGTTTTTCCCTTACTGCGTTTAGTATTCTTTCTTTGTTTTGAACATTTGGTGCTTTGACTATTATTTGTCAGCAGGAATATCTTTTCTCGTCCAATCTATTTGGAGTTCTGAAGGCTTCTTGTATGTTTGTGCTTGTCTCTTTCTTTAGATTAGGGAAGTTTTTTTTTTTTTTTTTTTCTATAATTTTGTTGAAGATATTTACTGGGCCTTTTGGTCGGGAGTCTTTGCTCTCTTCAACACCTATTATCCTTAGGTTTTGTCTTCTCATTGTGTCATGGATTTTCTAGATGTTTTGGGTTAGGAGATTTTTAATTTTTACATTTTTTTCTGACTGTTGTGTCTATGTTTTCTATGTTGTCTTCTGCCCCTGAGACTCTCTTCCATCTCTTGTAGTCTGTTGGTGATGCCTGCATCTATGGCTCCTGACCTCTTTCTTAGGTTTTCTATCTCCAGGGTTGTCTCTTTTTGTGTTTTATTTATTATTTCCATTTTAGTTTTTAGGTCCTGGATGGTTTTCTTCAATTCCTTCATCTGTTTGCTTGTGTTTTCCTGTGTTTCTCTAAGGGCTTTTACTTGTTTATCCATGTTCTCCTATATTTCTTTAAGGGAGTTATTTATGTGCTTCTTGAGGCCCTCTATCATCAGCATGAGGCACAATTTTAAGTGCAAATCTTGTTTTTCTGGTGTGTTGGAATGTACACTGCTTGCTGTGGTCAGAGAGCTGGGTTCTGATGCTCAGATCGTGGTTTCTGTTGCTCAGATTCTTGCTCTTGTCTCTTGCCATCTTCTTATCTTTGATGTTAGTTGTTCTTGTCTCTGAATGGAGCTTGTTGCTCCTGTGCATCTGTGGGCCGTGGGCTCCAGAGGGATATTGGGTGTTTATCACTCTATGGGCAGGCTGTGAGTTCTGATGGCAAGGGGTCAGCTCTACTCTGGGTGCAGATGGAGGCCTGAAGGGCACAGACTCAAGCAGTAGAGTGATACCTGTGCCCCGAGAGTTTCTGAAGGCATCTCCCCAGATAGTCGGTGGAGAGACAGTGTGGTCTCACCTGTGGGCTCAGTAGGGAGAGCATGCCTGTGTCTTTTCTGTGTGCTCAGTTCTCTGTGGACAGGCTACAACTCCTGATGGCAGTGTGCCTGATCTGCCTGTGGCTTTGGGCTCTAACCTTAGCTCTCATAGAATCTGCTGTGTAAAGCAGACTGGCTTCAAATTCACAGAGATTCTCCTGCTTCTGCTTCCTGAGTGTGGGAACTAAAGGTGTGCGCCACCACCTCTTGGTGAGGAGTTCTATATTAGCAGGAAATCAAGGAGACAGCACAGTGCTCTCATCGACTCCTCTGGTCTCACAGTTTGAAGTTTTCACTGTAGCCCATTATAATAGGCAAAAGCTCAGTCGTGAGTGATACACAATGTCCTATATCCACCATCCAGTATCAGGCAGAATATTTCCACTGTAGAGAATTCCCTTTTGTTAATTCTGCCCGTTAAGTGCCTTACTTACATAATATGAGACTCAGAACTGTATCGTTCTACTTCTCTCTGAAGCACTCAACACTGGAAATATCTCTTGACACTAAATCCATCTATTTCCACTTGAGAAAAATCTCTCCTTTCTTTTTTTTTTAAAACAGTTCTACTAGCAACATAATTCTAGACTAGTGCTTTTTATGTTGTGTTCGTCGTCGTTGTAAATACATCTTTCTGCCTGTAAATACATACTCTGCCTGTATGTCTTATCAGCAGAAGTGAGATGCAATTATTAATCTTGGTATTTTTTTTTCTAGGTTACAGTCGATTTCTGGGCTCTTTGAAAATTTTCTATTTGCCTTTGGTTTCCTGAAGCTTAACTATGACTCTTAGGTTGTAGATTGTAGAGTTTTGATTCTTATTATCCTGTTTTTGAACTTCCAAATCTGTGGTTTAGAAGTTATAGACAAGTTCATGGTTTCTTTCTCAGCCATGTGCAATGTGTTTACAAGCCTCTTTTGATGGGCTCCATTTCTGTTACAGACATCTTGGTCGTTTCTGAAATCTCTTTTTAACTCTTCCCTTACTGTTGGTGAAAGTTGGTAAAGCCTTGGAAATAGAAAGAGTATGGTAAAGCCTCTATTCAGTGTTTCTAGGTTTTCATTGCCACAAGAGAATAAAGTCATGGACCAGACAAAGTAAATAATCAAAAGAGCATTTTATTATAAGGTGAAGTACATATCTATGAGGGAGTGTGGGCATCTCCAAGGAAAGATGTTTAGGATAAATTTTTCAATAGTGTCTTATAAAAAAATTAATGGAAAGCAGAACTATTTATGAGCTAAGGTATAGGATCCTACAAATTGTTCAAGATTTTTTGGAAATTAAATTTACTCTTCTTTTTTTCTTTGCATGATATTTTCAGATATGCCACTATGTCTGATACATGACAGAGTAACCAGTATTCCCTTGCTGATGATTTGGAGATGCCCCTGTAAATGAAGCAGAGGGCAGGAAATGCTCATCTCTGTCAGCCATGTGGGTCCCAGATGATTTAAAGTGACTTTGTGCTCGCAATGTCTTGATGTAACATGGCTCTTTGGTTGTCACAGCCTTGAGCCCATATGTAGTTTGCCCCAGTATCCTCCCGGCCTGCCGAGCCCTCTTCACTCGCTGTCTTCCATCTTGGTTCTTCCATTGGCATCTGTTCTTTAAACTGCTCACTTTCCCATTAGATCCCTCAGTATATTAATTATGGTTGTTTTAAAGTCCCTATCTAGTGACTCTTAATCTTTGTCAAATGATAGCATTTATATACATTCATGGTAACAAAGTAGCTGAAAAATAAATTAGGAGAAGAAACTCATTTATCAATAACTGCAACAAATAAAATATATGGGATATGTTTAACTAAGAAATTGTATACTAAGATTTATAAGATACTGGTAAAAGAAGTCAAAGACATAGATCAAAGGCAGATATCCTGAGCTCATGAGGTAAATAATTCATAGTGCTAAATATCTTTATAAAATCCCCTAACAAAATCTGTCTGTCATCCTTCAAAACAATAGTAAAATATTAAAATCAATATGCAGTCATAAAGATCCCAACAGCTAGTGACCTTCACTAGTGCCCCCTGATTCTTTCTCTGAAAGTAGACACAAAGGTGCATGTGAGTGGTGGACTCTCCTTCTACAAAAGATGAGGCTTCTTCTTGGCCAATGAGGCTGAATAGGCTTCTGGCCACCACCTTCCCTTCTTGTTTCTGCCATTCTGTATCAGAGAACCCGGTAGAGGACCTGATTGGTCCCAGAGGAATTTTGTTAGGAGACAAAAATCCCTGAGCATGTTTCTACATTGTTCACGGAAACGTTTGCTCCTTTGTACGGTGACCTTTTACCATTCATCTTCCCAGTTTCCATGGTGACATTTGGCCTATATGTCACCTTGTTTTACTGAAAAGCCCAAGGAGAGTTTTGATTTTCAATTGGTTCATCTTCTCGTACATTTTAGCTGGCTGTGACAATAGCCTGTGTTTGCTGGACCAGAGACTGCAAGTATTCTAGCTTCTTCATGGCTTATGTCTCCAAGACATAATGTCAGTCTTACCAGTCCCAAGTCTTAAAAGAAATATCACAAACACTCTGTTGTGGACTTCTTTGGCTTATACAAAGTGATTTTGTCAACATTATCATTCTCCAAACATGGGCATGATGCTAAAGGTATGAACCATCTTCATGTATCTGCCCTGAGTTTGGAATTTTTCTCCTTTAATATTTGTCAATCTTAATATCGCCAAACATATGGAAATATTTTTAAATCCATAGTTGCAATTTCGGTGTCTGAAGTAATAAATAGTATGCAAGTCTCAGTGAATACATTGGGAGCCATTCCTCCTGTCTCTGTATCCAGAGTCCACCTCTGGGGACTGGGTATGTACTGGGCAGGCACAGACCAGTCAACTTGTGACCTTTCACCAATTTCCCTCCCCGCATCCAGAGTAGCACAGGTTCCCCCTAGTCACCTTGTAACTAAGGTTTCTGATTTCCAACATATTGATGAATCGTCTGATAAATCATGTTCATTCTGGAGGCTCATATCAGAACTGTAATTAGAAATGTAGGAAGCCAAATGGTGACATAGAATTGGAAGAGTCTTAGAAGCCCATTTGTCCTCTGCCCAACTGCAAAGCCTATGGTTGTGGCTGAAAAGCTGATCGGCAGCAGGGAAGGACACATGGCAAACAGAAGCCTGTGCTCTCCCTCTTACTTGCCACTCTGTGTATAGAAAAGAGGCTCCTGGAGCTGTGACACCTGGGACATCATGTTTATACTTAATTTCATACTATGCTAGACTAGAGAAGGAAATGCCAAATAGAAGTCACCAGCACAAAGGACATAGTGGAAAAGCTTGAACTAACACCAGGCCTGCTTACACTATTGCTCAGAACTTGAATCACATATTCAAGGCAAGGTGCAGACTCACCTAGCACAGGGGAGGGCACAGTATAGCAGTGGTTGATGAATTCAAGGAATAACTCATTACCAATTTGAGTTGGGAGTGTTACCTGACATGTCCATTGGCACTCCTGGAGAATGGCCAGCAGGTGCTTTCCACTTCCATGTGCTTGAGAGCAATCCTATAGGCAGCTGCTCTAACTAAGGTCCATGAGCTAGTCATTCAGCCAACAGGCAGGCCAGCCTTGGTGTCTTCCTAGAAACTTCATTTGGCTAATTCCAAAGCTGGATTTTTACAGACCTTGAATTTCTTCTCTTCGTATGTGAAATATTAATAGATTCCAGAAAACCTTCAAGAAACTTGAAAAGTTAAAAATAAACTGGTAATTTAGTTTGCAGTCTTTAAATGTCCTTTAAAATCTTTGCTTTCATTCAAGCATTTGACTTGTATAATGGATATAGAAAAAAAAATCTCTAGTCACATAATTTCCCTTTGCTATTTTTTTTCCAGCTGGTACCACAGTGATATCACAGCTATTAGGGGACAATCAGCTCACGGGTGGCTCTGTGAATGCTGCTCAGACAGACACATCTGCTGCTCTGACTTGCGCAGCTCCTTGGGCTTTATCCTGGCTCAGAAGCTCAGTCACAGGGTTCTAAATAGGAGCTGGACCAACTGGGACTTCCTGCGTCAAGCGACTTTGTTTGGAATTGTTTTGCTTCTGCAACGCCCCCTTAATCAAGTAATGCGGTGGGTATTTTGGGCATGTGAGCATGTGGCTGTGAATAGATGCTAAAATCTTCCAGCTTTCAAAGATTCTTGTGTTTCTTTGTGAATGTCTGTATGACAGTCCCCCTGCGTATTTGAAAGGAATCATTTGGCTTATGGAGGAAGAAAAGGGTTGCTTAGAATAGAAGGCGTCCACTCAGCCTCCCACCTAGTGAGAACTCTGACCTAGCACCAAAGCCCATGGACAGAGTCACTTTTATAAATTAGGTGTTCTATGTAATCTTTCTTAAGTCACCATGAGAATCTAAATTCACGATGTTTTGTATTAAGTATTTATTTGCCTTATTTATTTTTTTCATTATTTAATATGCACTATGCAGCTTCACGATGCATCTCTAGTTGCCTTTCAACTCTTGATTTTTTACTTTAAAAGATTATATTGAAAAACCACATTGAAAAAATACTAATTAGATCAAAAATGAATGTTTCTGAGTCCCTCTGTCTGTAGTCAGGGCCAGTGCTACTCCTCCCTATAATGGTTTCGAGCTTTTCTATGTTGAAAGCTTGAGCTGCCAGCATGTTTTTATGAATGAAGTCACAATTGTTATGTTTTACCACTAACTGCTGCTTAGAAAAATTAGGAAAAAATTAACTTGTTAATCTTGTCAATTCTAATTTTCTGTCACAGCTTGCAGATTTGCTATGCACATGTAAATGAAATCCCTGGCAATTGTTAACATATGTAATTCATGGAAATAGCCAGATCTACTGACCAAGAATAGATTTGGGGTGGTATGTCTGAAACAGCAGGCTAGTCTACCTCAGCCCCTTGAGAATGTAGAAGTTTCCCACTAAAGGTGGTAAGTCCTCTCTCAGGAGTGCAGGACAATGTTTTCCAATATTATAACCTTTTATTTTTTATCCTATATGACTGAAGAACCTCAAAATCCACCACAATGTCTGTCCTGAATATCCAGTCTACAGTGTCTTGTCTGTGCCCTGCTGGTGTTCTGCTACAGCCTTGTGGACACATGGCTGTCCTGTGTCCTACTGCAGCCCTGTTGTGTATCTCCTCTGAGTTGTGTAGAATCATTAGAATCCTAAGTCGGAGTAGCTTAGGTCACCTACACAAGACCCTCAGGAGATCAAGGCTATGAACATTCCTTTGTGGAGGAAAAGTGGGGATAGAAGGGAATGAATGAATCATGAGCCCCACAAGATCAGAAGATCTTCTGGAAGCCCTTCCATTCCTGAGATTATACAGGAAGTAAAAACTTAACTGATAGAACTCTTCTGTGATGTAGCTGCTATGCATTGCCCAATGGACTTCTTAGTGGTGCCTTTGTGTCTCCTAGGTTTATGCAGGTTCAGTACCCTAGACTTGGGTGAAATCCCTTGATTGATGGGTATTTCTGGAGTGAATAACACTTATTTTTTGTCTCTAGGAAACGCTGCAGCATCTGAGTTCTTAGCTAGTAATGGATGGTATTTTTAATCCTTGGGGAAAATCCACATGTGTGATGGCCACCTTAGGGCCTAGTTATGGTACTTCAGATCCAGAGGATTCCCTGGGATTTCCCTCTCAGCTCCTCTGGAAAAGGACCTGTTGTTTGTCAGTTGTGATTAGAATTTGTCTTTTTTGGAGAAGGCCTGAAGAACAGAACATTCTGCCAGGTTTCTGCCCTGTCCAAGCTCTGATGGTGGCATTTGGTGACAAACCAGAAGGTCTGCTTCTTCTTCATCCCGATACAGTTGCACATGCTCTGTGTGCTCTGGTACTTAGCTTCCTTTCCAGTTTGTTGTTAGAAACATTTCTCTCTTTTTTAATGTGTTGTATGTACTTGAAAGCTGAGCTGGTTCTCTGAACTCTGAAGCCCCGTGAAAAGTACATTATAGCAGTGACTGGGTAAGGTCTATTTACTACAGAAATATCTGGAAGAATCGGCAGCAGAAAGACCCCAAACTCCCTGAAGTTCTTCATTTTAATTTTCATGTAAAATAGATCAACTTGATCCACAATGTGGTTCACTAAGAAGCAACAGTGGGGTGAGGATGCAGATATTCTAGAGAGGGGCAACTGAAGGTCTGGAAGCAGACAGGGGAGGATCCAGGGTGGAACCTGGGCATATCTCTCCGTTATGCTCAGCAAACTTAGTCCTTGCTAGACTTGAAGCCAGATGCTTCGGGCACCCATTGGACCAAATCATGTGTGATCCAGCTGTCTGTTGGACTATGGCTGAAGAGGAAATACTGAAACAGCAAGCTTGGACAAAAAGAAATAGACATGCCATGAGAAAGGACAGAGAGGGATCATATATTTGTGCTCGGCATAAAGTGACCATTGCAGAGAGATGGAAGCTTTGGGCTCAGGGTGGCAGTGGCCTTAAAAAGGGAACAGTCTGGACAGCAGATATCCTCACTCAGAATTTGAATCTCGGGCACCATTTCAGAAGCTAAAGTGAAGACAGTGATTTAATTAAAGATATGTGATTTAGGTGTTTTAGATTATTTTACAGATGCATTGGAGTTAGGGGAAGAAGGACAGGGATGGTAGCCTCCAGAGGTAGTATAGACAAATCTCCAAGAGCCTCTGAGAAGGATACCCTTCATTGGGATGACATGGAAGATGGCCAGTGTAGTCATCACTGGTAGAAATAAAAACAAGGCACTGAGATCCAGACAGGCCCGGGCAAAAGGAAGATGAGAACCAGAGCCCCATTTCCAGAACCTACTGGATGATTATAATGTACAGAGCTCCTCAAAGTCCTGTGGAGTAGTGTAAAGAAGGTGAATTGGCAGGTTACAGATCTCCAGGAAGATGTTTGTGTCACCGGCCTTTAGTAGTTATTTTTTTTGGAGGTTCAATCTCTGATGATGCCCAAGGTTTTAGGGCTCTGGGGGATCAGCATATCATGGGAAAAACGTGGTCAGGTAGAATTGTTCACTTAATAAGAATAACAGAAAGACTGGGCTCCTAGATCACCTTTCAGTATTATTTTCTAATGTGCAAAGACTTCCCCTGTGCAACTCAAAGTTCTTTTTACCCTATAGTTTGAGGACATGTAAGTCCTCCCCCCAGATCTAAACCACAGCAAGAGCTCAGAGGACCAAGGAACCAGGACCAGGATTGAAGCTCCTCTTGTGTGTGTGTGTGTGTGTGTGTGTGTGTGTGTGTGTGCTGTAGAGGAGCTGAGTACTTGGTAGATAATTATCATATTGTGAGCTGGAGGCATGTCTTGGGGACAGAAGCAAATAAAGTGGTGGCCCAGGCCAGTGACAGGGCTTGGGAGGTCCAGATGGCCTGTACTGCTTGGGGAAAGTTTTCAAGTAGCTTCTAGGTGCCTCTGCTCTGGTTTCTAATGTGGAGGCCTTTGCACCCAGTGGTCATGCCAACTATGACGGCTATCACTTTTCGTAAACGAATGGGTACTGATTCTTGTTTCTAAGCTCACCCACAACTGTGGCTCATAGCCAGCGGACAGGAAGTAATGGGGTATTTTTACAAGAGAGTTGGAGTGCAGAGGGGCCTTGTCCTGCCTGGGGCTAAGAGGGTGTTTGATGGCAGAGCTGGGTCCACTGCCAAAGTCCACATTACTATAATGGTGTTATCTTCTTTATCACTCTGCCATGCTTTTTAAAGAGGAATCAAGTTTAAGTTTCATCCTTCCAAGCCATGATTACTCTACCAGAATCCAGAGAGGTAGAGGGAGGGAAAGGGAGAGGGAGAGGGAGAGGGAGGTAGAGGTAGAAGGAGAGGGAGGTAGAGGTAGAGGGAGAGGGAGACTTCTCTATCCCCACAATGTGGAATGTAACAGCAGGCGGGACTTGTTCCTCACAGATTGTTGACCTGCAGGGTTGGCAGCTGTTCTAGGTTAGAACAAGGCATAGTGACAACTCAGTTTAACATTCTAGGGTGAACTGGCTAAGATGCTGGAAGGGATCAGTTTACTTGCGAACTTGCGGAGGGGACAAAAGGGAGAGCAGACGTCAGGGCCCAGGAATGGCCTGCAGGGACAGACACCATCTAGCTAAGGTTGTCAACACGCCCAGGATGGGAATCCTATAAGAACAATGCACTTCTGTCCCCTGAACAGGGAAAAGGAACCAATGCAAGGGAGGGGTTTCCGTCACCTCAGCTCCCAAGAATCACACAGACAAGCAAAGGGCACTGCTGAAGGAATTAGAGAAAGAATTGTTCAGCATATTAGAAACAAGATGAAAGGTATTCCCAGGTTGGTGGTGCTATAGATCGCTGAGCCTTGGAGGTGTGGCTGAATTAAGATGTGCTTTAAGCAGGCATGTCTTAGCATACATCCTGTGACAGTGTGCTTTGAAAACATACTTCTTTAAGTGTGTATGTGAACCAGGTCAAGTTCAGGTGCAGCTGTAGATGCATTGAGACTCATTTATTTATTCTCATTTTTCCCCAAATGTCTTCAGATAATCACAGATGAGACTGGAAAATGAATAAGGTCTGAGATCTTTACAAGTGAACATTTACAAAGTGTGGTGAGCAGGGGAACATAACACAGTTTATATGACAGAGAAGCACTGAGCAAAATGCAGGTCACTCACATTGGATAGATAGACCTAATCCAAGACAGGTCAGGACCCATCAAGAGAAGGCCTAGACAGTTGCCAAATTCCTCTGAGCCACATTATTGGAGGGGGTGGATCATGTAGCTGTGTAGCTCCTGTTCTTATTGTCAGCATTTTATGGTTACCGGGTTTATGTTGTTCTTGTAGCTAAGACCTGTCAACTGAAACGGAGACAAGGCTCACTCTCTTGTTCCATATGAGAGACTGTAATATCAGGGGACTTCCAGTCAAGATCTTCACGGGGAAACTGACCAAGGACAATACGTAGCTTTCAGCCACCATACATCTCTGTCTTCTGACAAGGGGGCATACGGATGATGAGGCCCAGCTCTGACCTCCGACAGGCTGTCTCCCTAAGGATGATTTGTAAAATAAAAGGCTAGAAGAAATCAGACATCCAGAGCTTTGAAACAGGTAGAAGTATCTAGGTATTCAGTGCAATATCGCGCAGCAGCCCTGAGACCATGTACATCTAAGCATGAGCAATTGCATGGGTAGCTATTTATGTCAACTTCCTGTCAAGTGCATGATCAAAGCACAAAACATTTTATGAAAGGATTCAGTAACTTCAACACTGCACTGTCTAGGAAGTGAAATGGAGGAGCTGATGGGGGTATCGATGTAGCATCATAAACAATAAAACCAGACAGCAACGTATTTGAATATTTTCACATTTGTTTCTGGTTTTTTCTAACATGGCCAGCAAGGGAATATAAAATGATTTTCTCTAGTTTTCAGAGTGAAATAAGAATCTAATTTAAAAGGAGATAATATGTGCTTAAATTGATGATGTTCTAGACATGTAAGAATTTTTGTCATAATTTTATAATTTGTCTAATGGACTTTCCTTGTTTTGTATTTTTTGTGTACCTAACTAAAGCTACAGCTTTGAGAAAAGCTTGTATGTACTAATTATGTATACTAACATGCATGCATTAAGTCACAAAATAATACTATCAGTAGTTTCAAGGAGTCAGAGTATCATGAGCCATCGTATAAAGGCATGTGAATTGCTCAAAGAGTTGCACATGAACATGCATGTATGTGCCTCTGTGTATGTGTGTGCTCATGTGCTTGTGTGTGCATGTATTTGTACCAGTCCACAGTCCTTCTATATATGCATTATGATTACGCATTTATGTGCCTCTGTGCACTCTGTCTATGATTATTCCACTGTGTGAGTGCATGTTTCTGGGTATACTTATGTGCCTGAGGACACATGTATACTTTATCTGTATACATATGTGCATACATATATTACAAAAAAGCATGGAAATGTGTACTTTAGACTCAGGGACCTTAACAACCTTGGAAAAGCCCAGTTAGTACTGCCCTGGGGGGTAAATAAATTGACACTCCCTAAAGTTCTTCTCTGTGTTATAGTAAAGTCAGAGGTCTAGCACATGACTCTGGATCTCACACTTTCCTCCCTCCCTCCCTTCCTCCCTCCCTCCCTTCCTCCCTCCCTCCCTCCCTCCCTCCCTCCCTCCCTTCCTTCCTTCCTTCCTTCCTTTCCTTTTAAAAATTGCTTGTTTGTCTCCTAATGAGAGAAACAAAGGGTAGTTATTTGGGTTGGTGGGTGGAGATGTGGGAGGATCTAGAAGAAAACTGGGGAGGAAAAGCCATGATCAGAATATATTATATGAAAAATTTAGGCCCAGAGAGACAGCCGGGTCACTGCCATCAGGACTGAGGACCTGCTGGGAACTCTTGGGACACAGATAGCATGGTTCTCTCTGGGAACGGGTCCTTTCCGGTTCACCACCATCAGGACTCAGGACCTGCCACAGATGGCTTAGCATCCAGAAGAGCCTCACAAGTACTCTCCCATGTTAGCCCAAAGTGAGCCTGCCAAACACCGCACCAGGTATCCAGGGAGGAAATGCCAGAAACTTTTGGGGCACAGGTAGTGTCCATTCTGGCCCAGAGAGAAAGCCGGGTCACTTCCATCAGGACTAGGAACCTGCCCTCAGATGGCAGAGCACAAGTGCTCCCCCACCTGAGCTCACAGAGACAGAATCAACCCACTGCCATGAGAACTCACTGCCTGCCCTCAAAGAGCTGAAGACCCAGGAGAAATCTTGCTACTGAGCCCATGGGCCTTCAGACCCACAGGAGAAACAAGCTTCAGTAAGAAGCAACAGGATAACCTAGAATCACAGATAACAAGATGGCAAGAGGAAAGCACAAGCAATGGAAACCCAGACAAGCTGGCAATTTCCCTCCACACCAGAAAAGCAAAATTTAGACTTAAATTTATAGTTCATGATGATTATGAAGGTCTTCAAGAAGCACATGAATAACTCCTTTAAACAATTACAGGAGAACACAGGAAAACAATTAGAAACCATTAAAGAGGAAACACAAGAATCCCTCAAAGAGCTATAGGAAAACACAACAAAAGAGGAGAAAAAAATTGAAAATGGAAATGAAAACAATAAAAATATCACAAAAGAGACAACTCTGGAGATAAAAAACTTAGAAAAGAAATCGGGAGACATAAATGCAAGCCTCACCAACAGACAACAAGAGATAAAAGAGAGGATCTCAGGGGCAGAAGACAACATAGAAAACATGACACGAGAGTCAGAGAAAATGTAAAATTCAAAAAGCTCCTAACCCAAAACATCCAGGTTATCCAGGACACAATGGGAAGACAAAACTTAAGGATAATAGGTGTAGAAGAGAGCAAAGATTCCCAACTGAAAGGCCCAGTAACATCTTCAACAAAATTATAGAAGAAAACTTTCCTACCAATAAGAAAAAGATGACCATGAACATACAAGAAGCCTTCAGAACTCCAAATAGATTGGACCAGAAAAGAAATTCCTCCTGACACATAATAGTTAAAAACAAAATGCACAAAACAAAAAGTATACTAAAAGCAGTACAGAGAAAAGGACAAGTAGCACATGAAGTCAGACCAATCAGAATTACAACAAACTTCTCAACTATAAAAGCTAAAAGATCCTGGACAGACATCATATAGATCTTAAAAGACCAAAAATGCCAGCCCATGTTACTTTATTCAGCAAATCTCTCAGTTACTATAGATGGAAAAGCTATTCCAGGACAAGACCAAATTTACATAATATCTGTCTACAAATTTAGCCCTACAAAAGATAATAGGTTAAAAAACCACAACACAAGGAAGGAAACTACACCCAAGGAAAAGCAAGTAAATAATCCTCTTGCAAGAAAACCTAAAAAAGAAAGGCACACAAAAATAATTCTACCTCTAACAACAAAAATAACAGGGAAAACAATAATTATTCCTTAATATCTCTTAATATCAATGGACTCAATTCTCCAATAAAAAGACATGACTATCAGACTGGATACATAAACAGGATCCAATATTTTGCTGTATACAGGAAACACATCTATGTAACAAAGACAAGCACCACCTCAGAGTAAAAGAATGAGAAAAAAAACTTCCAAGCAAATGTTTGCAAGAAACAAGATGAAGAAGCCATCAAATAAAATAGATTTTTCAACCAAAAGTCATCACAAAAGATAAGGAAGGACACTTTTTACTCATCACAGGAAAAATCTATCAAGATGAACTTTCCATCCTGAACATCTAGGCTCCAAATACAAAGGCACCCACATTCATAAAAGAAACCTTACTAAAGCTCAAATCATATATTGCATCAAATACAATAATAGTGGGAGGCTTCAAAACCCCACTCTCATCAATGGAAAGATTATGGAAGCAGAAACTGAACAGAGACACAGCAAAGATAGCAGAGGTTATGATCCAATTGGAATAAACAGACATCTACAGAACATAATAGCCTAAAACAAAAGAATAAACCTTCTTCTCAGCAGTTTATGGAACCTTCTTTAAAACTGACCATATAGTCAGTCATAAAACAGGCCTCAACAGATATAAGAAGATAGAAATACTCCCATGCATCCTATCAGATCACCATGGACTAAGGCTTGAATTTAATAACAGCAAAAACCACAAAAACCACACATATACATGGAAGCTGAACAATGTGTTACACACTGATAACATGGTCAAGGAGGAAATAAAGAAAGAAATTAGGGTTTTTTAGAATTCAATGAAAATGAAGGTACAACAAACCCAAACTTATGGGATGCAAAAAAGCAGTACTAAGAGAAAACCTGATAGCCCTGAGTGCCTCCAAAAAGAAACTGGAGAAAGCATACACTAGCAGATTGACAGTACATATGAAAGCTACAGAAGAAAAAAGAAGCAGATATATCTAAGATGAGTAGACGGCAGGAAATAATCAAATTCAAAATAGAAATCTACCAAATAGAAACAAGAAGAACTATAAGAAGAATGAACAAAACCAGGAGCTGGTTCTTTGAGAAACTCAACAAGATCAATAAACCAATAAACCCTTAACCAGACTAACTAGAGGAGAGAGAGAGAGAGAGAGAGAGAGAGAGAGAGAGAGAGAGAGAGAGAGAGAGAGAGAGAGAGAGAGAGAATGGGAACTTCAGACCAATTTCCCTCATGAACATTGATGCAAAAATACTCAATAATGCAAGAACATGTCAAAATGATCATTCACCATGATTAAGTAGGCTTCATCTCTGGGATGCAGGGATGATTCAATATATGGAAATCCATCAATGTAATTTACCATATAAGCAAACTCAACGAAAAAAAAAAAAAAGCCACATGATCATCTCACTAGATGCTGAAAAAGCATTTGACAAAATTCATGTTAAAAGTTTTGGGAAGATCAAGAATTTAAGGTCCATACCTAAAAATAGTAAAAAACAATATAGAGCAAACCAGTAGCCAATGTCAAGCTAAATGGTGAGAAACTTGAAGCAATCCTACTGAAATTAGGGACTAGGCAAGGCTGCCCACTCTCCTCCTACCTATTCCTGGCCGGAGCAATACAACAACAAAAGGAAATCAAAAGGATACAAATCGGAAAGATGTCAAAATATCACTATTTGCAGATGATATGATAGTATAATTTAAGTGACCCCAAAAATTCCAACAGAGAACTCGTACAACTGATAAACGACTTCAGAAATGTGGCTGGATATAAAATTAACTCTAACAAATCAGTAGCCTTCCTATACTCAAAGGATAAACATGCTGAGAAAGAAATTCTGGAAAAGATACCCTTCACAATAGTCACAAACAATATGAAATGTCTTGCTGTGAACCAAAATAAGCAAGTAAAAAATCTGTATGACAAGAACTTAAATTTCTGAAGAAGGAAACTGAAGAAGTTCTCAGACTATGGAATGATCCATGCTCATGGAATGGAAAGATCAACATTGTAAAAGTGGCCATCTTGTCAAAAACAATCTATAGATTCAATGCAATCCCCATCAATATTCCAACTCAATTCTTCATAGAGTTGAAAAGATTTGCAAATTTATCTGAAATAACAAAAAAACTTAGAATAGCAAAATCTATTCCCAACAGTAAAAGGTCAGAGGGAATAACCATCCCTGACCTCAAGCTATATTACAAAGCAAGTGTGATTAAAAACTGCATGGTATTAATACAGAGATAGACAGGTTGATGGATGGAACAGAATTGAAGACCCAGAAATGAACCCACACACCTATGGTCACTTGATCTTTGACAAAGGGGTCAAAAACGTTCAATGAAAAAAGGACAGCCTCTTCAACAAATGGTGTTGGTTTAACTGACATTCAGCATGCAGAAGAATGCAAACTGATCCATTTTTAACTTTTTGTACAAATCTCAAGTCCAAGTGAATTAAAGACCTCCACATAAAACCAGGTACATGAAACTACTAAAATAAAAAGTGTGGAAGAGCTTAGAACACATAGGCAGGAAAAAACAGAACACCAATGGCTTATGCTCTAAGATAAAAAAAAGGAACAAATGGGGCCTCATGAAATTGCAAAGTTTCTGTAAGGCTAAGGACACTGTCAAGAAGACAAAACAGCAGTTCACAGATTCTGAAAGGATCTTTACCAATCCTAGACCTGACAGAGGGCTAATATCCAATATATACAAGTAATTCAAGAAATTAGACTCCAGAAAATCAAAAAATCCTATTAAAAATCTGGGCACAGAACTTAATGAAGGATTCTAAACTGAGGAATACTGAATGGCCAAGAAGCACCTAAAGAAATGTTCAACATACCTAGTCATTAGGGAAATGCAAATCAAAACAACCCTAAGATTCCACCTCACACCAGTCAGAATGGCTAAGATCAAAAACTCAGATGTCAGCAGATGCTGGAGAGATGTGGAGAAAGAGGAACACTCCTCCACTGTTGGTGGGTTGTAAGTTGGTACAACTACTCTGGAAGTCAGTCTGGCAGTTCCAAAGAAAATTGTATGTAGTACTACCTGAAGACCAAGCTATTCCTCTCCTGAGCATATCCCACAGATGCTCCAACGTATAACAAGGACACATGCTCCACCATGTTCATAGCTACCTTATTTATAATAGCCAGAAGCTGGAAAGAACACAAATGTCCTTCAAAAGAGGAATGGATACAGAAATTGTGGTAATTTACACAATAGAGTACTACTCAGCTATTAGAAGCAATAACTAAGTATGAAATTCCTAGGCAAATGTATAGAATTAGAGACTATCATCCTTTGTGAGTTAGCCCAGTCACAAAAGAACTCACATGGTATGCACTCGCTGATAAGCTGATACTAGCCCCAGAAAGCTCTGAATACCCAAAAAATAATTCACAGACCTTATGAAGCTCAAAAAGAAGAAAGGCCAAAATGGGAATGCCTCAGTCCTTAGAAGGGAGAACAAAACACTCACTGGAGGCAATTCAAGGTTAAATAGAGGAGCAGGGATTGAAGAAAAAATCATTCTGAGGCTGCCTCACTCAGGGATTCACCCCATATGCAGCCACCAAACCCAGGCACTATTGTTGATGCCAAGAAGTACTTATTGGTATGAACCAGATAGAGATGCCCCCTCAGGGGCTCTGCTAGATTCATACAGATACAGCTGAGCATGTTTGTAGCTAACTATCAGACTGAACACGGGGACCCCAATGAAAGTGCTAAAGAAAGGACTGAAGGAACTGAAAGGGGTTGCAACCTCATGGGAAGAACATTATCAACCAACCAAACCGTCTACAACTCCCATGGACTGAAACACCAACCACTGAGAACCCTGTGACTCCAGTTGCATGTGTAGCAGAAGATAGCAGTGTCTGGCATCAATGTGAGAAGAGGCCTTTGGTCCAGGGAGGGCAGGTTTTCCCAGTGTAGTGGAAGGCCAAAATACTGAGGTGGTGAAAGCGATCAGGTGGGAGTGCACCTTTGTGGAGATAAGTAAAGCAGGAGGGGGGATGGTATCAGGGTAGGGGAAGGAAATAACATTTCAAATGTAAACACAAAGAGTATCTAATTTAAAAATTTATTTTCAGCAAAAATTGAATTCCTTACATTGTCTTATTTTGACACTGATAATTACTTTTGATTTTGTATATTTTGTGTCCATTGGTTATTTATATTTGTTATTTCACAAAGTATCTGCTCTTTTCTGTAATGATTTTTTTTTTTTTTATTTTGGGAAATGGGATAAAATGCAGAGCCTTGTAAACATGAGCCACATGTTATTTCAGGGCCTGTATCTCAGGCAAATAACACTTTTAAATACATGTTTAAAATACTAACAAAATTTTAGAGGTAACATATTGAGTTAAAAGATATTCTACTGAGAATAACGACAAACTCTTAAATTTCCACCTTCCCCAATAACCTTCAAAAATATAAAATCATAAGATAAATGTTTGTAAAAAGAAATACACTCTCCACATATGGGATGACAGAAGTTGCTCAAATTTATAATTACCTATAAGGAGGAAAAAGGGGTGGGGTGGGCATACCTTTCACACTCCTCAGCAGCCTTTGCAGTGAGTACAGACACTTTAAAAAGCTAATGTAGGGAGCTGCAAGTCATAAAATCGCCATCTTCGTGAGAAAAATTGTGGCAGTGATGGAAAGATGTTCGGGTGTTCCTGAGACATGACACAGGAAATGACCATATGATAGATCTATTGTGAACTATCAATCTCAAGAGGCATTTCTCTGAGAAAGTGATGGGTGAGGGAGGCATAGATACTGTGTAGAAGCTGGTGAGAATATACAGAGCCACAGAATGAGGAAATTTTAAAAATCAACCAATACATAGCACCATCAGTCACATCAAATATGCAGGTGGGACACACACTAATCCACTTGGGCAGAAGAGGGTGCTGTTGAGTTAGGAATTTAGAAAGCCACCAAGCCCCCCAAAATTAATGAGGATATGTTAATTATGACAAAAGCACTACATTAAGATCAATAGCCAAAACCAACACTAAGTCATTCTTTATTCCCTCCAAAAAAAAAAAAAAAAAAAAAAAAAAAAAAAAAAAAAAAACAAAAAACATGAAATAGAATAAAATATCAACCTATTGTGTCAAACTAAGGTTACTATTCTTAATAATTATTCGTGACACAGAAAAGTGGTGGACACTTACAGCACTTCTATTTTCACTAACATGAAAATAAAAATAAAAATAAAAAAGAGCATGTTGAATTCAGAAAAGAAATGGAAGAAAATAGTACATACATAAAGAATAAATTAAAGGAGATTTACAGAAAATTGATTTAATCAAAATGTTCACAGTGGTACTGAATATAGTTAGGAAAATGGTCAATACAGTGGGAAAAAATGGTCAATGTAAAAGCAGAACTGGCCACAGAGAAAATCACTGGAACAACACACATAGAATTGGAGTCCATGTATGAGCAAGAACAAATCAGTAAAACCGAAATCTAAGAAGCCTTCCAAACCAACAAATACCATTAATCTATATATTTAACCAGAATGGTCAACAGCATGACACAGAATTTAAAAACAGAGACAGAGAGGGGGCGAGGAGAGAGGGAAGGAGAAAGGAAGAGAGGAAAGGAGGGAGGGAATAACCTCAGAGTCACCTGTGACATGTTGCTGATGAGTTACAAGGCAATGGAATTAGTGAGGCAAGGCCTAACTCAAGATGCCATATAAACTCAAGTCAAGATAGTCCAGAGCAACTACTGCCCCCAGAGCATTTCGTCAAGTTTTAAGATACAAGAATTTACAGATTTGTGTGTTCAAGTGTTCTCAGAGGAAAGAGTTAGGAGCTGAGCTTCATTCACTAATTGTTAGCATAAAGACTGTCATGGGGGCAGGGAGCAAAGTGTATCAGTGTGTTTCTTAAGGTCTGGGACTGAAGAGCATCAGGGTGGAGAAGGGTGCGTGATGATTCTCCTACAGGTAGAAGACCTAGGGTCTTTGTTGTCAGGTGTTCATGTTTCCAGACTGGCATTCTGGACGGAAACCATCTTCTGAGTGCTTTTAAGGGGGAAGAACGAAGAAGTGGAAAGCACTAGGAACTTAGCAAAGGTTATGAATCTGCTCTCAAATGGGTACATTGCCTGACCAATGAAATTTCCTTTCAGTTAGTGATGAGAGCCAGGGAGCAAAGCCACTCATTTCCACAGGAGTGCAGAAAGCAGGAAGTCCCAGGAAGGCACATAAGCTATGGGTCTAAGGGTTACCTGTGTGAAGTCAGCAGGAGAAACCACCAAGTTTCTATAGTGAAACATTACAGCATTTGTCTAAAACACGTTGACTTTGAAATGAATACTGAGGCCTTGTAAGGCCTACATGTGGATACCATGACTAATTTAGTCTATCCTCTTTTAGACCAAGCATTATGTAATAAATGCCCCCAAGCAGTCTCTCTGTAGACATCATGGTTATGATGTGACTGTGAGAGGCTACTAGGCTTTGACAAGGACATCATTGTTCTCAAAACTCCGTGTTTGCACACAGCTGGTGGAGATGCTAACACACACACACACACACACACACACACACACACACACATGTATATATATATATATACACCACACACACACACAAGCACTTTGACCATTCTCTTTGGCTTAGTACTAGAAGAAAAAATAATACTGTTATATATCTAATCATTTAAAGAATTAAATATAATTAAGACTGGAGTTTGTAAAGCAACCAATCCTTCCTTCAGGTATGACGTTAGGACAGATAGGACACCTGGAGGGTCTTACTGATGAGCACCTGCTCCCTACGCTCGAACTGCATGCTCAGGACAACACCCGGCAGAGGAGGCTTCAGCTGGCCTGAAGGAATGGAGTGAGCACTTATTCCCTCAATTCCTCAGTAGCCAACCTCATACAGACACTTCTGTGTTCAGTCCCATTTGGACAGTTCTAGTCTGGCTCTGTGTAGATCCACTGTCAAAGGATGTTGTGTATCTGTCAAATAACTGCCTGCAAAGGTGTCTGTGCCCTTTACAAATAGAGCTATGCCGTCTACCCAGGTTGGAGCTGACATCAAGGAAAGCACAACGTGGAGATCTGCAGACCTGAGCTTACTCAAATCGACTGTGTGTGTGTGTGTGTGTGTGTGTGTGTGTGTGTGTGTGTGTGAGAGAGAGAGAGAGAGAGAGAGAGAGAGAGAGAGAGAGAGAGAGAGAGAGAGAGAGAGAGAGACAGGGACAGAGACAGAGAGACAGAGAGAGAGGAGAGATCTGGATCAGATATTTTCGTTAAAATACTTTCAGCCCGTGAAAGGAAAGCGAGGGTAGTAAGGAGAAGGTAGTAAGAAAGGTAGTAATGATCGCAGAAAGATGATCTCTTAGAAAGCACATCCCATGGCTGGAAATCTGGAATTTATTGTTTGTCCCCTGATTCTTACATAAACCCTTGCAGCAATTTTTGAAATAAAAAACAGCATAAATTTTCCTACTTTACTCTTATCAGTATCAATTTGGATTCTGAATCATTTCCATTTCTACATAGATTTTAAAATCAACTTGTCAAATTCTTTAAAGAAAAATAACATCTTATTAGAATTTTGAGACTTTATTAAGTTTGCCAGTTACCCTAGGGAATATCACATCATTAACAATATTAAATTTTCCAAGCCATGACTGTTAGGGATTCTTCTATATATTTGACTTGCCTATAATTTTCCCCAACAATATTCATTTATTATTTAAATCTTGTACCTTTAAAATTAAGTGTTTCATTAATTTGGTACTATCTCAATAGAAGTTTTTAAAAATCTCATTTTGTTAATTTATTTCTATTATGTATTATCATATTTTATATTGGTATATAAATATTGTGTCATGAAATCTAATTTTAATTTATTGTAGTTGCTTTAGAATTTTGTACATTTAAGATAAGATTATTTGCAAATAAACATATATCCCTCTGGTTGGTTGGTTCTTTCTTTGCCTGGATTAGTATTTTATCAGAAAAGGGTATTGAATGCTGTCAATTGATTTTAATCTTTGATGATGTGTCATATGATTTTGTTTGTTTGTTCCATGTTTTTAATCTGTCTGCTGTGTTTTTCTGAGTTTGGTATGTGAAGCCAACTTTGCAGTCTTGGGATAAAGTTCATTTCCACTTGGAGAGCACTTTCTCTTGTATGCTGCTGCATGTGATCTGTAACCTCTGAGGAGGGCTGCTGAATCTCACCAAGAAGACTGTTTATAATTTTGAATTACTCCTGGTATCATTCCCTGGTTTGGAAATCAGAGCAATATTAGCCTTAGACAATTTGAAAATGGAAATTTGGGGGATATTTTGTTTTTAATTGTTCTTAAATGCCAAATAGAATTCACCTGTCAAAACCAAACCTGGAGAAATGTTCAGATTCTAACTCAGATCTTTATTTTTACTAATTCTAATTGTTTTTTAAGTCTCTGTTTTTAGAAATATGCCTACTTAATTCTGTTTATCTAATTTTCAGGCAGATAGATTTTAATAAATTCCTCAGCCTTCTCCCCAGTCCCTCTGATCTTTCATTATCTTGCTTTCTTAATTTTTTAAAAAAGATTCTAGTTTTTCTTGTTTCATCAGGTAGGTCTGTCAATTCTGATTTCTTAAAAAAATAGCATCCTTTTCTTACTACTGAATTTATTCCCACAGTAAGTCTTCAGCACTCCTTCTCACAACGTTGAACTTGCTTGATGCCAGCTCCGATTTCGGACCTAGAAGTTGGGGTCATTATCTGAGAATAAGACACTTTAAGGCTTGGGAAAGTCCTCCATGAACCCCAACCCCAAGTGACCGCTGCCTCAGACCTTCAGCCACCATCCTGAGAGGGGCAAGTTGCTGTTGTTCATCAACCAGCCAGTGTGTGGAGTGTTTTGTGTAGCAGCTGGAGCTGATTAAAGCAGGGTCTGGGGCTCTGACTTTGCTCTTCTTTATTCATTATCCCCCATTCTCTTCCTGGTCCTCATCACAGTTGATGTGCCCCCAAGTGGATATGCTTTCTTCTGCCAACTGAGGCTGGTCGTCAGGCCTCTTCAGTGAAAATTTTAGTTCGTCTCTTTAACTTTCCAATTGCAGAAGTATTGATGTTCATAGTATCACATTTGGAGAGCCATAGATCTCCACACCACGTTTACGGCTGAATTCCCTAGACACGATGGCCTTTAGGTCCCGTCTAGCATGTTTTACATAGGTCATCAGAGTGCACAGCTGGCCTCTCTCAGGCTAGTCTCTTCTAGACAGTTGTCTTTCTGTGTAAGGACAAGGCCTTGTATGTTTTTGAGCATTTTTCATGATGATTTTCTTTAACTGCATGTTGAAAATGCTTTGCCAACTCGGAAAACATGCATTTTAGTTCTGAGGCTGCTCTTATAATCAGTTTTTTGAGCTACTGCTAGTTTGGTGGTTGCTTTTTCAGGCTGATTCTACAAAATTTGCATGCCTGAGTGTGTGACACCAAAGTCATAGTGTGTTACATAAGCTGTTAGCACATTCACACAGCCCACTGTATCCTAAGAACTAATAAATGTTTTTTCAGAATCTTGTGGGCATCTTGCGCCCATGTTTCTCTATAAAAACCTTTGGATACATTATCATCTTCACAGGTTAGGACAATTGTAAACAATTTCCACCAATTATCCCACTAAATTCCCCAGAAATGAGGCAGAAAAATTCCACATATATTTAAGCTTATTTGGTAATTTGTTTATAGTGTTTGCTATAAATTTAAACAACATCAAATTTAACTATCTTTTTTTTTTTTTCTAACTTTTAGCTCTTGATTTTAAAATGTGGAAGAAAATTATTTTTTATTCCACCTTAAAGGGTAATAAACTCATATTTCTTCCTAGTACACATATAGTTTAACTTTAAAAGAGTTGTGTTTCCTGATTCACTTGTAGTGGGTTTTGCACAATGGTGAGGGATAAGTGTTATATGCCAGTTTTGTTCTAATGGCTGTTAGGACAAGAGATGCTGTATCTCCTTTTCTTCTGCTCCCTGATCATCTGCAGTCTCTCAAGCTGCTCAAAGGGTTCTAGTGCTGTTAGGACAAGAGATGCTGTTACTCACAGTATCTGTCTTCTCTTCCACTCTGCTTTATTTCTAGTGAGTACAGATGTTTTTAAGCAACCCAGTCGATCTTCTGGATTTTCTCTGTTGTTGCTTCATAAACAGAAGAGTCTAGAATGACCCAGAAGACAAAGATAATACTCTCATCAGCCATCAGCCAATGCCCCATGAACTCCCACCCCTTCCCTAGATGCTGTGTTGACTGCTGTGCCTGTCCAGTCTTTTCCTGAAGACATTTGAAACTCTGAGTTGACAGCCATGTCTGTATTTAGATTGCGTGGGACAAAGTAACAAACCAAGTCTGATTTTCAAAGATTGATACCGATTAAAAAAAATTGTGCTCTCACAGGAACACAAGTAGTGTGTATTTTAAACATTCTATTTATGTTTTACTTTTTTGTGAATTCATATAATAAAAATACTATTTTGTGATTTCTTGAAATCTTCAAGGAAAATACTTTGTTGATTTAAGAGTGTCTCATTCAGCATAGCATAAAGCCTTAGAGGCAAAGCCTTCTCATAACAAGCATGCCCCTCATCTTCCTTCCTTAAACTGTCCATTGTCAGGTGCTGTGTTTCAGCAGATTTAAAGACAATGAATTATTTATACAGGTGGCTGCTGAAAATGAAACACCCCTTAGAAAGGAAGCAAAAGAAGAAGAAAGCAAGAAAAGAAAATTTAGGGGGTTATGGTGGATTCCTCTGTTCAAATATCATGGGGCCATGACTTTTCATATTATACATAAAAAGAAAAGTCTTTATAATGCCTGAGAGACACAAAATTCTCAAGTTTTCTGCCTAAAAAAATAATGAAGAACCAATCTGGTACAAAGGTGAGATACATTAGATTAAAGATTGCAAAAGTATTTTTTAACAATCCAGAATGGTGTTTTAATATATTTATTGTACAAAATATTGAATTTCATCATGATATTTTCATTGTTGTTCATAATGCACAGTCATGTTCTTTTTTATCTTCTTTAAAAATCTTTTTCATTAGGATATGTTATGTATTTACATTTCAAGGGTTATCCCCTTTCCCCCTCTCTCATTCTTCCTGCCCCTCCCCTTGCTTTTATGAAGATGCCCCCACTCCTACCACCCACTCCCACCTCATCACTTTGGCATTTCTCTGCACTGACTGGGCAAATGAGCCTTCAGCGACTGGAGCCATGGGTCCCTCCCTATGTACTCATTGGTTTGTGTTTTAGTCTCTGGTAGCTCTTGGGGGTGGTGGTTGATTTTGTTGTTCTTCCCATAGGGTTGAAAACCCCTTCAGCTCTTTTAGTCCTTTCTCTAACTCATCTCTTGGGGTCCCCATGCTCAGTACAATGGTTAGCTGCAAGCATCCTCATCTGTATTAGTAAGGCTCTGGCAGGACCTCTCAGGAGGCATCCATTTCAGGCTTCTTTTAGCAAGAACTTCTTGGCATCAGCAGTAGTGACTCTGGGTTTGGTGTCTGCATATGTGATGAATCCCCAGGTGATAATTTTAAACTAATCCCACACATTAATTGCTATAGTTTTTTTTTTTTTTTTTTTTTTTTGGTTGTTGCTTTTTAAAAAGTGGGCTTTTGAAATTAAAGTAATTACTACTACTTACTTGTTTTTCATGGAGGAAATCCCACCTTTCCATATTGTGAAATTCACACACCCCCCAACTTCCATGCATGCATCCAGGAAGTTGCAGAGCATCTACCTAAAAAACCTATGTTTAAAACTCAGTTTACCATTCCCCCCCACACAAAGAAGATTCATCTACAGCCTCCTCCACCAGCATCTACAGACAACCTATGTCTCAGCTTCCAGGCAAGGAAGAGACACCTTTACAGGCTGAATCTTGGATGGTTCACTAGGGATCACAGTCTGCAGATGGTGCTGTCTACAGGGGTGCATCATCAATACTCAGCATGACTAGCAGAGAACCTCATCCACCAGCAATGGATCCAAGAGACCAGACGATGGCACCACACACCGTAATTGCACTGTTACATAGGATGCATTTGAGAAATCTGTGGGAGCTAAGATAGAGGTCTTGGCACAAAGGTAAACAAGTTTATTTCTCCTCACAGCCACAGTCACAGAAGCACCAAGCCTGAGAACCCACATCATGGGAAGTAACATGCAGAGAGACGCACATACAGCACCTTCAAGAACATAGTCAGGACCTTTGATACCCTGGATGGTTCCAATTCCATTTCTTCTTTGCTCGAGTCAAACATTTAAATTAATCATTAATCTTTATTATCCTTCATATCTTAAATCTAATCCTTAAGAAATTCCCACTGTCTTTACATCCAAAACATAGTCACGATGCGCTTCTCATGGTTTATCTTAGCTACTTTGACCTGGAGTACAGAATGCTCACAGGGTTCCATGACTTCTTTCTAGCTCCGCCCTGTCCTTTGCAGCTCTTTAGCATAATCACGGACTTAAAATTGTGTCATGTGTTCCATCTGTGCTCAAAGTCGTTGAGAGGCTCTGCATTCCCTCACGATAAAGCTGCTGCTGTCCTTGAGCTCCCCAGGGGCTCCCCTAAAAAGACATATCCTTATGTTGCCCTTGCCTTCCTCCAGGATTGCTCTTCTAAGGCCAGTTGCTTTTTCATGCTCTCTACCCTGGGCAGGTGCCTACCCCAGAGCTGTGTGATATCTGCTCCCCTCAACCAGACTCCCCTTTCTCAACGTTGTTTCATCAGAACCTGGCTGGGATGTTACCTTCCAAAGAAGCTGCCTGATCAAGCCAACTAGCATAGCAGCATGGGTCACACCCTCTCTCTGTAGATTTATGTTGAGGTGTTACAAGATTGGACAGGGAGAGATAGGCGGAGAAAGGGGAGGAAATTGGGAGAGGAGGAAGGAGATCAAGATGGAGCTGGAGAAGGATGAGCTGGATGCAGGTGGACTTAGTTGGTGATAGGTAGCTATGAGCATTGTAAGGATCTTAAAGGTCTTTTATCTTATATGGAAGGGCAGTTTGTATCTTTGTCGATTGGATGTAATCTTACTGTATAGAGGGTTTGTGGATTGAGAATTAGATATATAAACCTGTATGAAAAGCTATCGGGCCTTGGAGTCATGTTTGTGTTGGGTGATGGGGTAGAGGAGATGCCGGGGCCCCGGGACAGAGGCAGTCATGCGGACAGAGTGAGACAGGGAGGGGGGAGTAAGGGGGCATTGGACCAAGTGACAGAGTCCATGTGCAAGACTCCATATTAAACCGCACCCGTGGAGTGAGACCTCGGGGGCCAGTAAAGAGTTGAACCAGTTTTATTAATTTAATATTTACTACAACATCTCTCCCTGTCCTTTTCTTCATTTATCTTAAACACACACACATCAAAAACCCCTGCATAAGTCCATTTGGTAATATACCATTTGACTTTTTACCATATGTGTTTGTTGTTTATTACCAATTCAGCCAGTAGAAAAAAATTTACAAAACACGTGTTGTCTGTTTTTATGCCACGATGAATATTGGAGATCCAGAAAATGGTACTCAATAAATATTTGATGCATGAACAAAAACAATTCACAATAAACTAGTAATCTCAATCTCCCAACTTAGTATAAATAAAGCAAGTGAGACTATCATTTCCAACAAATGTGTCCCTGTCATTTTCGACTTTGGCTGCTTGGAGAAAGCTATGAATGTTTACATGGCCATATCATGGATGCAGGAGACAAAATGCATGTTTTAAAGGCCATAGTTCCTGAGTCTCCATATACAGTATGTGTGCCTGAAGAACTCTCTGAAGATAATATGCAATTAAATGGCGGTTTCCTCTCCTTTCACCCACCCCAACCTAGACCAGCTACTCTTTCTGCTCCACAGAAAGGCAAACCTATTTATTACTGATATAATTCAACCTGATTGGAGGTCTATCTGAATGCCAAAATGAGATGTATTCCTAAATAAGCAATGTGCATAAGACACCTCCCACCATATGCTTAGACTATGACGGCTGCTCATACATATGGATTACTGGGGTGTCCGATTTCCACATTCATCTATTAAGCAGTTCTTATGACATGCCACAGCATATAAAACTGCACTATATGACGCAAAGTTCTCATTTCAAAAGCTTAGCCTTAGCAAACGTTTCTTATTTCACCCCAGGTGGAGGACATAATTTACTTTCAATGAGAAAGAGTCCTACTGGCCAACTCTTGCTCCTGCACCGGAGATCATGGTGAATACTTTGGAGAACAATAAAGACAACTACTACTATTAAATTCTCACTTGTCATAAGTATAAATTATTTTAAAATAAGAGACCAACGAAGGCTAAAAATTCCTGGAGTTTTCATATTTTGTGTGAGGAGTCCACATGCATTTGTAGGAACAACCACATTTGATAGAAACCCTTTAATCAAGGCCTGTGTCTCCAAAGGAATAGTGTGCCTATGGAACTACGCTGCAGGGTAAGGAGCATTTTCTTGAGACCCATACAGTAAATGTCCAGTCCTTGCAGTAACAAGGAGCTCCAGATACTCTGCACAGGTGGGCTAGGAATTGATCCAGGTAACTTCATTATCCATCTCTGTGACTAAGTTCTATGGCCCTGGGTTCTGAGTCCCCAGTGTAACTGCAGCTTTCCACATGGTCAGTACCTTGACTTTTCTTTTGGCTGTTCTTGAAGTCACTCCATCTCCTGAGACAGAGGAGTCCTCTTCTTGGGTGTCTTTTGGGAAAATCCTTAGGAAGAGTGCCTGCTTGAAGTTCACCTGGCCCTTTGAAAAAACATGTGACACAGAGTTTTTAGAGAAGTGGCAAATAGCACTTTAAGAAGAAAATGTAAGCTCAAAAGTGGAAGCCTCAGTCCTTCTCAGAAAAAAAAAAAAGTATATAGCACCCTCTCAGAGTGTGGTACACTTAGACCTTAAATCATCAATAATTCAAGAGCCAAGAATATAGCCTTGTGGTAATTCTTGGTATTTAAAAATCATGTTTAATCTTGACACACCAAGAAAACTTTGAACATTTCCATGTTACATTTTGATTTACATGTACTTTATGCTCATTGTAACTAGTAAGATTTCAATGCATACTATCCAACCTTTAAAAAGTTCAAGTACTGACAAAAATATATTCATATAGTTTTATGCAAAGATGCTTTAAAAAATCTGTACATGTATCCCTGTTTTTATAAAATGAATTTGAAAAAACAGATAGAGAAAACAAACAACAAAAAATGTTTATTTTGGCTCACTGGATTAAAGGGTTTGGACAACGAACACTTGGTTTGTTAATCTATGACCTGTACAGGTAAGGCAGAGCACCATGGCAGGAACGTATGGTAGAGAAAAACATCTCATGGCAGCCAAGAAGCAGAGAGAGGGGCAGGGAGGTGTTGGAGAGAAGGTGCCCCTCAGAGCTACGACCCCTGCTTCTAACCAGGCCCTGCTTTTCAAAGAGTCAGCTCAGCTATGAACTCCTTAGTAGTTTAGTCCTGAGACCATGCTTTCATGACTCATTCACCTCTCAATAGCAGTACCTGGGGATCTGTCGTTCAATGCACCAGCCAATGGGGTGGGGTTGGAGCTCCAGTGACAACAAAACTTCCATGGAGATACGGGCAGCACGTGCAACGTTCTTCAGTGTATTATGTCTATAGTTCTGACCAAAAATGCATTTTTCTTTTATCAGCCAGGCTGCAGAAATTCCCAGTATTAGAGGCCTAGCCAGGTGGAGCTCTGAGTTCAAGGCCAGCCTTGGCTTATAGTGTGAGTCTCAGGACAACCAGGGCTACACAGAGAAATAAAAAAAATAAAAGGTGAGAATATTAATAACAATAATAACATACCTTAAATGTGTTAATTCAATTATGCTTTTCATATCGTTCATCTTAGTGTGCTTGGAAACGTTCTGTTTGTCCTGTGGTAATACAGGGTAGATTCTTGAATAAGAAGCAAGTTGGATCTTCCTTTCTTCTAGATTCTTTATGGATTCAGGGAAGAAAATAATCACTGGCTCTCTGCTGACTCCATAGACATTAACGAAGTCTGCTTGGATCTTCTGGCCAGGAAGCAGAGCGTGACTCAGTGTCCTCCCTTTCCTTCTGCCCTTTATGAAAAATTCCACATCAATCTTCAAACAGCACTGAATCAGACATTGACACACCCTGACTATGGTGCTGATTGGAGCAATAAATGCTCCTAACTGTGTGGGCACCATGGAGAACAGAGCAGAGAAGGAACAGCATGGAAATATATGGTATAAAGCCTGTGTCCCTGCGGCTGGCACACAAGGAACTTACTGCAGCAACAGACACCTCTGTCTGGAACAGGGGCACCCCAGACTGAGACCTTTTGCTCCCCATCTGCGCCTGCATTATATGTGCACAGATATGTGTTATTGTACTCAGCTGATAAAGTATTTTTAAATTAATCACTTCGTGTAAGCCGTGAAACTTATATGTGAATCCTGGCTCACACTTTTCACACATAACATAAAGGCTTTATGGTGTGTGCTTTGCAAACACCGGCTTAGTGGTACTTCTGGGCACTGGGAGCTGGCCTCTGGGCTCAGCATCACAGGTTATATGTTAGGACCAAGGTACAGTAGGAAGTCTTTGTAATCTTGGCATTTAAAGTATTTTCTATAGTGCTTGTGAAAAGATACATCTTAAGCACATATTCTTAGATGTAAAGAATGCATGTGATGTTTGAGTAAAGTTATCTTTTGTAATATAATGAAGTGGAAGACTTTTTTTTCACTGCAGGAAAAATAAAGATGACTGTGTTTTGGCGGATGCTGCTTTTTTTCTCACATTCTGCAGACACAATGTTTTTCCCAACTAAGGAATTTTGAGTTTCCCAAACTTCATTTCCGACTTTCCCCACATGAGCTGTAACCAAGGCACAGGGTAGAAAGAGTGGAGGGAGGAAGTTTAGCACTTTGCTGCCTCTTCAGCCTTGAATCTTCGTGTCATGCTCAATGGTGTGCCTCAGACCACCCGCAGAGAGTGAAGTCATAGGATGCCAATGTTTGCTGAGGCTAGCCCACCCAACCTCCAGCTTCAACTAGACTGCAGATACGGATAATCCTCAACAACAGATCACTGTCAGTTCCTAATCAGTCAGTCACAGAGCCTTCTCTCCGCTGAGTCACACCGTGCATATAGGCCTACACAGACATGTTCTTATATTTGGATGCATAGGCACACGCAGCATGCACATGTACAAACATACTTGTCACCACAAGACCACAAGGGTGGCAGAATAGTTTCCTGTGCTGCCCCACACCTAACGCGATGAGAACTGAAAGTACAAATGAATGAAAAATAACTAATCTGGCTATTTTTCACTCAGTTTCAGAAATAGATTCACAAGTAATGTCAATTTTTAATTAGGATCTTGTTGAACACGTGGCAGATGTGAGGTGACATTTACTTCTCTCAAGCTCTACTTCCCCAGGCTTCCCTGAAGGACAAAGGCACAGACTGGTTAGCGAATTGTGGGTCACTGTGGGTCACAGTCCCATCCACACCTACACGTCACTAAGTGCTGTAACCTGCACAGGTCCAGAATATTCCAGTTAGTTTTAAATGACAAAGGGACAGAAGGCTGTCCTGGGCGATGTGTGGAACAGGTTTTACACGTGGTCCTGATGGACAGGAGAGGAAAGCAACGGCCACAGATCCTGCCAGAAGCGGGATTCACAAAACTCCCGTCTGAAGAGCCTCACGACCGGCCTGTGAAAGTGTAAGGAGTGAACAAAGCGTCAGATCATCAGCCACGTAGGAAGAGGCTCAGTGTGAAGCAGAAGTGTCTCGGACCAGATTCCCGCAGCTGCTTTCCTTCCTTAGGAAGGAGAAATAAAGCCAAGCTCGTGAAAATTTCCGAGTTTCATGGAAAATTTAACTGCCTGATTTTAAGTTTTCCACTTTAGAGATTGTTTTGTAAAACATTCACTGAATGGTGGAGTTCAGCTATGGAGATGCCACATTTGCCGGGGGGCCTTGGGTCTAGATAGTTGTGATACTGATAGTGATCACAGTGATAGTGATGGTAATCATGATAGTGATCATAGTGATAGTGATAGGGATAGTGACAGTGATAGTGATAGGGATAGTGACAATGATAGGGATAGTGACAGTGACAGTGACAGTGATAGTGATAGTGATAGGGATAGTGACAGTGACAGTGATAGGGATAGGGATAGTGATAGGGATAATGATAGTGATGATGGTGATAATGATAGTGATAGGGATAGGGATAGTGATAGTGATGATGATGATAATGGTAGTGATAAGGATAGTGACAGTGATAGGGATAGTGACAGTGACAGTGACAGTGACAGTGATAGGGATAGTGACAGTGACAGTGACAGTGACAGTGATAGGGATAGTGACAGTGACAGTGACAGTGATAGGGATAGGGATAGTGATAGTGACAGTGACAGTGATAGTGATAGTGATAGTGATAGGGATAGGGATAGGGATAGTGATGATGGTGATAGTGATAGTGATAGGGATAGTGACAGTGACAGTGACAGTGACAGTGATAGTGATAGGGATAGTGACAGTGACAGTGATAGGGATAGTGATAGGGATAGTGACAGTGACAGTGATAGTGATAGGGATAGTGACAGTGACAGTGACAGTGATAGGGATAGTGACAGTGACAGTGACAGTGACAGTGATAGTGACAGTGACAGTGATAGTGATAGGGATAGTGACAGTGACAGTGACAGTGACAGTGATAGGGATAGTGACAGTGACAGTGACAGTGATAGGGATAGTGACAGTGACAGTGACAGTGACAGTGACAGTGATAGTGATAGTGATAGTGATAGGGATAGGGATAGTGACAGTGACAGTGATAGTGACAGGGATAGTGACAGTAGTAATGATAATGATAGTGATAGTGATAATGATAGTGATAGGTTGATCCCTCAACTGACTACAGTTAGGTTTTTCTGTCCTGCGGTTGTTGCTATTCCCAGGAGAAGTTTTAAGGCCTCGGGGTTGCACAGGTTGCACACCAGGGTGACTCTCGTGCTTACAGACTCTGCGTGTGCTTTGCTCACGTGTGTCTAGGCTGCAGGAAGCCGACGGCTCTCTTCCCACTCAGCACTGCCATCTTTCCCGCGATGCTGGTTTCAAGGCCGCGGCTCCTCGTCACACTTGCCTTTGCGGTGTGAACTCCAGCTGTCGCTCAGACTCGGTGGCGGCTGAGCCGACAGGAGGCTCGCGCTCAGTTCCTGGGCAGACTTTGGGAGGAAACCCCATTTTCATCAGGACCATGTTCCAAAACTACCTCTATATATCGGCTGCAATTATCCAGACCTTTGTGTTCCTTCAAAAATGAGGGGAGGAGGCTGGGGTTCAGGAAGGATGGAGCCCAGCTGCCGCTCCAGGGAGGTTCGATCACTATCTCCTCTGGTGGCATCTGCTACGGTGACTGTCGGGAGGTACGAGGCTTCCTGACTCCGATCGCTGAATGTAGACACTGTGTCTTTGGCGTTTTGTTTGTGTTCACATCTGTGAACGTCACAGTGTTCACGACACCTCATCTGGTTGTTAACTGCAGAAATGGCACCCACAGCATCTCTTTCTGCGGGTATGGACGCCGTGGTATCAGTCTTGGTTACTGTGGGGGAACAAAAAGTCTACATTGCTTCTCATGGTTACTGCTCTGGGACAGCATTCATGGCATTTTCTTCACGGAAGACACAACTGTGCTCAACTAGGTTAACAACTAGAGGGTCTCTCCTGAGTTCGAGGGTCTCCTCCACTACTTATCTGCCTATGCTATGTCCTGGAAATCTCAAAATCCCGGACCACAGTGCCCTTCCCGCTCAGGACACACAGGTCCATACCATGACCTTTCTAGCCAGATTTCTTCATTATTACCTTCTCACTATCTTCTCACCACAAAACACCAGAAAGCATCTTCCATCATTAGGGCTATTTTTCCTTCTCTTCTGGCTTCCCATTTAGTGCAAACATAAGTCAAACCCCTCCCCGCACGTAACCTTGGAAACTAGCCAGCTCTTGGTCTCTAGTTTTTTCTTCTCTCATCTCCCCAGGCATCTCCCCAGGTCACTGAGCTCCACAGTCTGTCTCTTGGCTTGATCTGCCTAATATGGAGGGTTTCCTTCAGTTCTTAATCTTTATAAGGATCTTTACCACATTAAACCCTAGAAACAAGAAAACGTATCTGTTTCTCTTCTATGACCAAGTATGCAGAAAATATATGTGTTACAGTGTAGGAACATGTGTATCTCATTCAGACCCCAGCCACCATGCATCACAAAGCCCTGGTGGTGTTGGAAGCACAGAAGGAGGATCACCCAACCTTCTCTGCCCTCCTCTAGCCCTGTAAATTTGGGAGAATTATTACCTCAAAATCCACTCCCTTATCTCTTAAAAAATGAAGGATAACAGAAAGAGGTCGAAGATCCTTGAGACTATTACTACATGCATGTGAAGACAAGGATAACACAGGAACGAGAACATCTTGAGAGTGCCCTCTCTTCTCTGGTTTAGAAGTTCTTTCCACCCTTCTATGTTTATGTCTGCCTGTTTCATATGCAAAAGTTTAAGGCTCACCACTTGGAGGACACAGAGGAGCAAGGGCAGAATACGAGATACAGTATCTTTAAAGAGAGTTATTCATGAGGCAATGCCCTAGAAACTGCAAGAAAATAATTAATTCCAAAATTTAATGTGGGCTGCAAATTGATTCTTATTAGAATCCTTATTTTCTCCATGAGGAATTTTTTGAATTAAATACTTCACAATTTAGACATGTTTATCAGGAGCCTAAGTCGAAGTGAGGGAAGGCTCTGTGGTTTGGGGTTTCCTGATACAGTCTTGTGGAGGACTTGAATGCATACTGGGTGAGAGGAATGAAGTCCAAAGACAATCCCCTTAGAGTTCCACAAAACACCAAGCAATGAGAAAGAGAAATAAGAAAGATTATTGACAGGAGATTAAAATAAAAAAGAAAAAAACATTGCTCTTGAATTCTGAGAAAATGAAATAATGAGTGCCTTTAGAATGGAGAATTTAAGTCATTAGAGAAGTAATTGGAATAATCTCCTCGTGAGTCTATGTTCATTGAAATGTTTTCATCTCTAAGAAAATATGATGTGCCCTACTGTCTTCACCTGGTGATAAAGACTCAGCAGTGGTTTCCTATACAGCAGCACCTAGTAGGAGCAAAGAGAAAAGAATAATTTCTACAATGTTCCATTTTATTCATTGTCTATTCTATATTATGTGATAATACTCTCATCTTTTTAAAAACAATTGTATTATATTTTTATTATTTATTCATTAACTACTTATTTATTTGAGGGGTACATTGCTTAGTTATGAAGATCAGAGGACAACTTGCTGGAGTTGGCTTTATTCTTCCCCAGGAATTAAAGTCAGGTTGTTAGGCTTGGAAGCATGTGTTTTACCCTCTGTTGCATCTCATAAACCCAAACTCTTTTAAAAAATTACCAAAAGTCTTCAAAGCTCAGAAAGGTATATTGAATAAAGGAGACTCTATTACAAACTGATATTTTCTTAATCAAATATTTTATTATTCTGTATTTAGATAACCTAGAATAAGACTTTTATAAAAATAAAAAGCCCAATGAAAGTAGAATGTGATCCCATTTTTATTTCTACAAATATGTTTTACCTCCATGAAAAGGGCAGAATTGGAGCAGGCTGGGTTTGGGAGAAGAAAGAAAAACTTCACCACATGATCTCAATGGGTCTCCTTACATGTATATAGTTCTTGAGAGAAGGGCTTCCTGTCACGTGTTCTTCAGGAACCGGTACTGACAGCTGTGTTCTTCAGTCCTGGTACTTCACATCCACTTTACTTGCATCTCACATCCTTTTGAATTGGTGATTGGACCTTCAAGCTCAAATCATAATTTTATAACGATTATTTGATTTTTTCTTATGTCAACTTTTAAAAATATGTTGTGGTTAATTCTGTTATATACACACACATATATAGATATAGATATAGATATAGATATGTGTATATATATATATGTGTGTGTGTATACATATATACATGTATTTTAATTGTTTCTGCAGTTTTTTAACAACCTGTTTTCCTGCCTGGCATAGAGCCCATTTTGCAAAACCTTCAATATACTGGGTATGATGGTTAGTGTTAACTGTCAACTTGATAAAATCTAGAGTCATTTGGCATATGGGCTTTTGTGTCTCTGTACCTCTGGGTAATAATCTTGATTACATTAATCAAAGTAGGAGAACTGCCCACTGTGGGTGGCACTATTCCTTAGGCAAGAGATCCTGGATTATGTAAGAGTGAAGAAAGTGAGCTGAGCAGTAGCATCCATGATTATATTTCTCTTTGCTTCAGACTAAGGATGTCATGTGACCCAGCTACTTAGAGCACTTTCTGCCTTGACTCTTTCACCATGATGAACTATGTCTATAAATCTGTTCTCCCTTAAGAAGCCGTTGTCAGAATATTTTATCGTGATAATTGAAAAGACACAAAAACCCAATTTCAAAGGTTTTTTTAATTTTAAATTGTTGTAATACTGAACTGTGTGTGTCAGAATGTGGACTTGTGCATGGAAGAGTCTGCACAGGCCAGAAGAAGATGTTGGATCTACCAGAGGCGGAGTTATAGGCAATCATGCCCTTACATGCTGGGCCATCACCTCAGCCCCCCAAATCAATTTAACTGATGTTCCATTATTCTTACAAAGCTTTTATAATCCCTTCCATCTTGTCTGCTTTATTGTTATTTAATGTATGCAGTTTAAGAGTAATTGTTGTTACTGTCTTTAATTCAATACCTTTAACTTGATTTGGTATTCAGTATTTTATATGTCAGAAACTACCTTTAGAATTAACTGCTTTTTATGGGGAATTTTTTTTATAGTTATCTGAGAAGTTCTTAGGGGTTATTAAGTTAACTACCTGATAATATGCTTTGTGCATCAACTTTTTATTGGTAGCATAATTGGGTACAAAGTGGTAAAATGTCTTTCTTTCCTACAGAACTTACAAATACTACTATGTTGTGTTTTAGTCACCTCTACAGATTATAAAAAAATTTACATTCAAACTAGTATTTCTTCAAAAGTGATGGTTTTTGCTTTGGTTATGGTTAAGATTTCTACTTTGCCTGGGAAACTCTGAAATGTCCCTTTCATATGGATAGGAGCAAACCTATTCTTGTGTAATCTGCTCAGAACTTTATGTGATATTTGACCATGTCTGTCACACTGGAACTTTGCACTTGTTGTTGCCCTGAACCTTGCACCCCCTTTGGAACCCTGTGCCCACATCCTGTCATTGTAGCCTTATGTTTTATGACAATTTTCTTTTCTGGGGAGACTCAGAAACACATCTATTCACCACAGGGAGAGAACCCACAAAAGATGACAGTGACAGTTGTACCAAAGCCACCTTGGAGAACCAAGGAATTTTGACTGATATTACCAACAGAAATGTGAGTGAAGAGTTACTTACACTTAAGAGTTAAAATAGCAAGTTTTGGTATGAATTAAGGATGATTAACAAGTTTTACTTGGGTTACAGAAGAATATAAAGAAAGGAAGGGACTGATTTTTTTCTAAGACAACAGAGCTAGCACTGAACTGACTTCTGCTTCTAAAAACCTACTTTCCCCTTTTTCCACTAGGATGTGACCACCACCAATATCCTTGAGGACAGCAAGTTCTGTTTGCTAAACCTATCTTACCTAGAAAACAGAATTCTTAGCTTTTGTAAAACTATCTTAGTTCTGAGAAAAATATCCTTTGAGGCAAGGATAAAAATGCCACCATAAGATGATTATGAGGTTGTAACAATGACCAACCCTGAATAAACCTGAGGTGTTTCTGATTACAGCATTAAAACTCAACCAGAAACTACAGCTGCTTGCTGGTTAAATACATTTTTCTTTTATCCCTGAGTGCTGAGGAGTTCACACTGGGAAAGGTTAAGTCCTGCCCCTAACATATAGAAGCCCTCCATGCCAGGCTCTTGTTCTGCTGATAATAATGCTCAAAGCCCTGGGGAAAGGGAAGGGGAAGTCAAGAGTACTCTCCAGTGGTATTTCAGGCATTTCCTAGTGACAGGCTTTCTGACTCCCAGAATAAAGGACCTCAAGCCCAGACTCTCTTAGAGGTAAAGACCAACCCACAGAAGAACCTGCATGAAAGCTAAGCTCTGGAACTGGCCCTCAAGTCCCTACTCCAGAGGTAGAAGAGGACCCTGGCCATGTCCTAAAGGAGGTTTTCTTAACAAAGGCTATGTGGCTTGGGGGAAGGCTTTTCCAGGAAGGCCTATCAAGGTGGCCTTAGACTATGCAGCAGACTTTTCTAGAAGCTCAGTGTTGTATAACAGACTTATTGTCTGCATAGTGAGTTCTAGTCCAGCCTAGGCTAAAAGCGAAACTCTCTCAGACATATATTGCCAAGTCAACTGTTCTATAAATAAGTCTACATTTTTTTCTAAATTACTTTTTAGAAAAATCTTTTCTTTTCAAATTAGCAGTTGAAAATGCTATAAAAATTCTATTCCTTTAAGTGTCCAAGCCCTTTGTGTTGTTCTTTTAAAGGTTCTTTCTGTCAGCAATTGCACTTAAAGAATTTGTACAGATATTCATCTTTGTCTTTACGCTATCTGGTATTCCTGCTCTCAGTGTCTCTCCCCTTCCAATTTCTGTAGTTCAGTTTTATTGTGAGCTTGCTTACTTCACTGTACTCCCACAACCCTGTGCTTATCGGAGTTTGTACACTTACAATTTATGTGTGAATGTTTGTAGTCCTGGGATTTGTACCAATTTCTTCACTTGTTTTTAGAACTACATTTTGGCTGTTAGAATCACATAGAAAATATGGATTTGAATTCTGCTCCTACAGGTTTTACAGTTAAGATTTTAACATATATCTTTTAAATTTTATCTTTCAGCATCCTCACACATTCATAGAATTCCACTTAACAGTATATATCTATCACTCCCTCCCCTTAGTGTCCGAGGCTCCAATTTCCTTACAACTTACATAAGACCTACATAATAACAGACTAGTCAATATTTCAACGTGAATAGAGGGAGAAGACCGAGATCCTGCTCTTGGTGGAGAAGCTCCTGATAGTGGATGTTGGCTGAGAAAATTTGGCCTAAATCTAAGTCTGTATTTATGTTGAATGCAGTTCTTGTTCAGAGTTCAACTCTTCAGTGTCCACAATCCTTCCTCTCCTTTCACTCCTTCTTTTCCCTCTCCTTTTTTCCTCTTTTTCCTCTCCCTCCCCTCCACCATTTGACATACTGATTCCTGATAAAGCAAAAACTATAGAATGTTTAGAAGTAAATCTTACCAAGAACACAAAATGTCTTCATTACGACTTGGAGTTCTTCATCCTCAATCACCAATTCCCTGTGAACATTTTTATGTACTTAGAAATCATTGCATCTTTTTTTTTTTGTAAATATCTAAATGTTATAATGTGTCATTTCTAGAATTCATTCATCTTTTTATTTTAATACAAGTACTGTGTGAGCATTGTTCATGTGAATATCCCTCCCCAGGCTGCATTCTCTTTGTTTCTATACCTATCAATGTTAAAAATTATTACTGTGTTTATTGGTCACTTAAATATTTTCTCTTTTGAAGTATGTAGTTATATATGTTACCTATTTTAATTAAAATGCATATTTTTGTTGTTAAAACCCAGACATCATTTGGCTATTTTGTGTGAATTATTTGTTAGACATACATACATTCTAGTTTTATTTCCTATCCTGACATTCCTATAGCTTGTTTTAATTATTTTCTCTTTTAAGTAAACTCTAACTTTTAAAAAGTGAACTTTTTTCTTAAATTCATTTAGCTAGCATACAAAATGATGTTTTATTATGAAATGTCACAGATCTATCATTGTACATTTTTACAGTTATACCAGCTACCCTTACTTGTCCCCAACATCCTCAAAATGTTGACATGTTGAATTTTTACTATTTTTTAAATGAAAATGTTCTAGTTTCTCATATTGTCTACTCTAACCTGCCAGATATTTGCATAAGGCTAATATTAAATTTAATCTGTTTTGGGTACCCTATAATTAATGATTCTTAATATTCTAAATGGATATGCACCATACATGAATTCCATCACTTGAGATTTTGTGGGTCTTATTTGATAGGCAGCTTGCTGTCTGTTAGCAGTGACTCAGATACAAGAAGAAGGAGTGCGCTTCTGGCATTTCTTAAATAAAAGTGTTAATTCGATCAAATTGTTTGGTTATATTCAAGTTTTCTTAAACATTGGTGATTCTGTTGCCTAATTTTCTGCTGATTACTGAGACATTTAGATTCTAAGTTGTGGATTTACATATTTATTCTTTTTCTTGATCTATAGGTTCTGAGATTTTGCTTTACTCTATCATTTACTCTGAGAAAAATTAACCTATTATTGAGAATCTTTCTTCCTGCTGGAAATGATGTTTGATTTTTTTCCATGGTTTCCTAATTATAAAATAGTCTTAACTTCTGCTTTAGTTGGAAAGTACTGACCCCTCACTTGGCTCAACAAGGTAGCAGAGGGCAAACAGAGGCGAGGCTTCCTGTTTTTGCATGTGGGTCTCCTGGACTTCAACTCCCCAAGTAGGCATGGTCATTGTTCAAGGACTATCTGTCTACAAAATGGTGGTTGGCTCTTCTTCAGTCACCATGGGCTGTGGGTACAACAAAGCCTCTTAGATCACTGCACAGTGGAATTAATCCAAACAGTCTAAGTCACCTCTTGGGAGCCAGATTGTCCTCAAAGACATAACGATTTCTCTGAAGACAGACATCTTGTGAAACTAGCATTTGTTTGCTTGCTTATACAGACTTCCTGGGCCCCAAGGCTTCCCATCTGTGCTCAGATTCTGTAGCTTATGTCCAGACTCAATATGGCTGAGATGCTTGATGTCCTCCTCTTCCTCATACTGCCATATTGATTAAATTCCTTTCTGCCTTTTCACTCCTATTCTCCTTCTGATGCTGGTACAAGTAGCTGAACCTAAAATTGAGATCTTCTAGAGTCACGCCTCTGGGGCAGGACTCCAGTAACATAGTCTATTATTGGGGCACCCACTACACTTGCTGAGATCTCTATGCTTGTGCGTCTTTTACTGTGAACCTATTTCTACCTTGGATTTAAAAATCTGTTTCTTTTTTAAAGCATGCATTTAAGGCTTGATTTTTCATCCACTTTCATAGTCTCTTTAATTTGAAGCATTAGTTTATTTGTGTAATTTATTGGTTGATATGGTAGGGCTTAACTCTGCCATCTGGCATTGATTTGTTTTTCCATTTTTTCCCCTCAGTCTTATTTCCTGTCTTCTTTTAGATTATTTTAGTTTTGTTTGCTTGTTAGTTTTATGAGTCTCTTGTGTTTGTTTTAGTAATAATTTGGCTTTTAAAAATATTTTAAAGCCGATTCATTTTTTTCTCTTAATGCCTTATTTAGAATGAATACTTACACTAACATTAAATAAATATCATAACACCTTGTATGTGATATCACAATCTTACCCCCTTTCTGCCTTTTCTCATTCTTTGTGCTGTTCTTATAGATTTTATTTCTAAATCTGCTTTCAGAAGATGCCACCTATTTCATTTTTAATGTTAAGTTGATTCTATAAACATTTGAAAAAAATAAAATACAATCTTGTAGAAATCCCCCACACTTACTACATATTCATGCTTCTTTAATCTTTTCTGTAAAGACAAATTTTCTATTTTTATCATTTTCTTTTGCCCTGACATTTTTTTTTTTTTTTTTTTTTTTTTTTTTTTTGTAATTTTGTAGTACGGATCTGATAGCAACTTAGCTTCTCAATTCTTGCTTAATTGAAATTACATTCTTGTTGTTACCAGTCTTTGGCTTAAGTTTTAATGTTACTGAGCTGAGTTTGTGCATGAATGGGAAACCTCTTTAATGCCGATTTTTGGCAGCTTCTGAAAAATCTCAGTTTCTGGCAATAGTCCAGGCAGCACCCTCTACTGTTACAGTTTTCACACAAACCTGTAGTACTGGATGTGTAGCTCTGAAACAATAGATTTATAGTTCAATCATAGGCCTGGGAAGTGAGGATTCCTCTACCCTTGGCATATTTAGTGTACACCCCGGACCAAGATTTTATAGGCTCTTGGTCCTTGCAGGTTGGTAGTGCTCTGAAATTTTTCCAGTGACCAGGATGTACATGTCTCTTCTCTGGCCCTTGACAGCTTATATTAGCTCCCAGCCTCAGATCTCTCTATTCTCCTGCTTTTCCTTACCATCGCTATTCCCCATGGCTTCTGCCACTTCTGTTCCCTGTTGTTTCTGCCTCAGCAAAACTCACTGGATGCCTCCCATCACTACAGATACCTCCACTGCTGCTGCCACTGGGCAGCTGCCACTACTGCCCTTTGTCACTGTTATGTCATCTATGCTGGATGCCCTTGCTACCCACTGTCACCACTGACTCAACTGTCAACACTGACTCCAGCAATGTTGTCATTGCTTCTGGAGTCATAGGCTCGGACCACTTTAATTATAATGGAGAACGAAAGTTGGGAAAAGACCTAACTGAGACAAGATAGAGTTGCAATGCTATAAAGCCTGGGGTTGGCAGCTCTGTAAGTTGTCTCCTGAAGTCTCAAAACCCAAGGGAAATGTTCTGCTTAGATAGCAAGCAAAGGGGGCTCTTGCACCATTCGTATCAGACTTTCATGGACGTTTACTCAAATTGTGACGTTGTACTAGTTACAACAGTTCCTCTACTAGTCTTCCAGGAAAACCATTGACCTCTCCTCCCCAAGGAAGAAATAATTTCATGGTCAGTTAGAGTTCAGAGTCCATGTTAAGCCCATGCTGCTAGGGTTATGTCTCAAGGAGTTAGAATCACGGTTTGGTAGCAAGCAGCCGTGATTACAGTGTAGCCTACTCAGGTTATCCATAGAGTGTACACAATTGTCAGTGTTGATCAGGTAGTTTGACTAGATGTTTTACTGAGATTCCTTTGCTCAAAGTATCCAAAGCATCCGGTAAGAATCTAACAGCTGTTCACGAGGAAAGTCAAGCCTCCTTAGCTTCTAATATATGAGTTTATATGGTAAAAAGATAAACATTAAAAGAAACACCTACAATAAAAAGATATCAGCAAAATTAATATCAACTTAAACATTATTAAGCAGTGTTTCTGAAGTGTGTAGCTCCTGCCCAGTGTTCTAATGAGAGATGGGTCTCCCCACAAGTCTTTCAATATTATCTTCATCCCTGAAGACCTGAGTGTGTAACAAGGTTGCTTTCGCCCATGGTTTCTGACATTTGTAGCCATGGGAGACCCTGACTAGCTATAAAAACAGCATGAAGCTGGATGTTGTCTGGCTCACTTCATCATGATGGGTGTCTGGGTCAGGGTGACCCTCCAAACTAGGCATCCAGCTCCTTCATGGACCAACTGTTAATGTGGTACTGTATCCCCTAGGACTTTTCTCAACAGTGTTCCTTGTCCAAGCTTAGAACTTTTGTCTTCTGTCAATCAGGGTGAATGACAGAAACTTAAGAAAGCTAACTCTAGTATCTGCAGGGGAGTTGGATACAATGTACATTCCCCAGTCTGGAGAATTCCATATAAGCATAGGAGTAGATAAATGCTATTTGTTTTATTCCTTAAAGGAAGGAAGTAACAGTTTGTATATCCAATGAACTTGGTGGGTATCAGATCTGGGACGGTCAATGGGAGCCTAGAGGAGCTCAGGAGCTCAGAGGCTTCCTAAGAGGCTTTCAAGCAAATCTTTAAGCAAGACGGGGTTCATGGAGAAGCTGTGACCACAGCTTAGAAATTGGTAACATGAGAACAAGAAAAGAATTGTGAGTGTATGTTTTGGGAGAAAGGGAAAGTCCCATAAGTAGCCAGTGAAAGTAACGTAGGACAGGCTGTGACTGAGTTCAGTGTTTTCCATTGCACTCGGCACCTGGAATGGAGGGAATGACTAGGTTTCTCCCCTTGGATACCGCATGGGTTCAGAGCAACAACCAGAAGGACATACTGGATGTGCTCAGAGGTGAATGGAGCATGGAACTGTGGAGAGGTCCACAACAGGCAGCTAGAATCTGAAGACTCTGGGTTGAGAGCAGTGACCCAAGAACCCTAGCCTAATGCGTGGCATACCTCTCACACAAGGCTGGGAAATAAGCTTGTGATCTCAAAATAAGGCGTGCACAATGGGTATGCTCCAGCTCTGGGAGAGACACTAACTCACCCTCTATAGTTACTCTCTCTGGGACAGGGTGTTGCCAGGCTGTAGCAGCTTCCTCCCTGCTCCCATTAGCCTCAGGAAATACCTCCAAACAATACTTTCCCAGGCTTCTAGGTACTCCTTAATACAGCCAGGCTGACATGGAAGATTACCTTTCATGACAGCTATAATAGAGGTAAATTATATCCACGGTGATTTGTTCAATATTAGACTGCATGCTTTAAAATAGAAGAATAAACCAGAATGTGTCCCAAGAGCACAGACAATATGGATTCCTTAAAGTACTGTGAAAGGTCTCTTCTGTTGCCAGTGAAGGTACTCAAAGGGAAGAGTGGAAGGGGAAAGAGAAGAAGCAGAGGAAGAAGGAGGAGGGGAGAGAAGAGAGGGAGAGAGGGAGATTGGCCTGACCTGACCTGGCTTTTAAAACCTCAAAGTCCAGCCCCAGAGTTACACATCTTCCAACAAGGCCACAGAACCTAATCTTTCAAATCTTTCTCAAAGAGTTCCACTCTCTTGTGAATAAGCATCTAAACATATGAGCCTAAGGGGTCTATTTCAAGTCAAGAACCACACCAGGAACAATTAATTGTCTGAAAAGATCCACTTGTATGATATTATAGGAAAACTAGCGGGTTTTGCACACCTGTTTCCTCATCACTGCAGGAGAGCAGGTCTCAGCCTCACATTCTTCAAGATCGAGCTTCCTGATTGCCTGGTCCCTGTTTCCCCACCCTTCTGGGTGCAGGGGCCCTATCCCATATACTGTCAACTTATTCTCGCCTCATACAAGACCCACATTTGTATGACCTGAATTATGGAAGACAGATATATTTTTATTTCCTTACTAATGGAGAGTAGGAGCCACCTCCAAGGTATTTACCCAAGGCTGAGGATGACTAGCCACATCCTGGGGCAGAGAAACTGTGAGTAACTCTGTGAATGGAATTGCAGAGTAGGAAGCAGACATGGCTGAAGACCATGATATTCTACAGACTCCATGATATTCCAAAGCCTTTAGGACAGAGCATTAATGAGCCACATGATATTCTCCTAAGCAAGATTCCCAGGAGAACCAGGGCCTTCTGCCCACTCAACTAGCTTGTTCATGGACAGAGCCCTCCAAGGTTACAGGAGATCCACTGGGGTTTTGATTCTGTAACCAAACCAAGAGCCCTGTTTCTGTGGTCATCCTCTATGCAACCAACACTCAAATATTCTTCTCGTGGACTTCTGAACACCTGTGAGTTCACTGGCTTCAACCGAAGGAAGTCCCAGATAGGAAATTCAACTCTTACCTAATCCAGATTTGTATAGATATGGTATCTGGTGCACATGCCCAAGTGCACCAAAAGATTTTCACACAACAGGAGTCAGCACAAGGTGATTATTTCATCTGTAACCAAAGCCAAAGGCCAGTTTGCTACTGCTGCCAACGTCACAATGGGCAACAGCTCCAGAACTTGGTATCCTTTTCTTCATAATGACAATATCCTAATTACACAGTGTCATGAGCTTGTAAAGTATGCCATAATCATTTTAGCCAGACTAAATTAATGAGAGATTCTCAGAAAAGAAAATCCTGTGGTATCAACCTGGCCTCAAGCAAGGAAAATGGGCAGTTCCAATCCCTTTTGTGACAGAGCCCCTGTAGCCACTGAGAGTAGCTGTTACTGGTAGCCGATGCTGCTCACAAGGTGAAGGGAATCCCCAGAGACCATGAACAATGGCACGATATGCCATTTGCCCTGTGTAAATGTAATTTAAGATGGAAAGTTAAAGAGATGGTTACCTGTGGCCCTCTGGAATTTATACCTGACAATCAGTCTCCTGTGAGCTTCACTATTACTCGTGTTGACTACATGGTCAGTGCCCTTATCTAGACAAACTGTGTGTAACACATGAAGAGGCCCTGCAAATCTATAGATAGTATCAAAAGTCTCTGTTTGTGCTTAGGCTGAGAAGTGCATCCACTCTGCTAACAATGACATGTATTCCCCTGCCCATTAAGGTCAGCCTTGGAACAGTGAGGCCTTTTACCCTAATCTCCAAGGATAGGGTCAAGAATTATCTAACTGATCCTGCATTTTAACTAAACAGCTTTTTAAAGCAACAAGCAGTTAGAGCCTGTTTGTAATTTTAACTTGAAAAATAAAACTATTTTTTTTTCTGCATACAAGAGCCAGAAGTAAACATCTCTACTGTTTCTAGACTCTGGACAACGTGTTTGAGAACACAGTCCACATGCTGCCAAGGCATGGAGTCAGTCTGATGGTCTGTCATGGCCTGTCATCCCAGAGGAGCTGTGGTTCTCATTGCTTGTGACATCAGATATTTTCTTGTTATTTGTCATCTGTTACTTGGCTAAGGACCATCCTGTTAAAATAAAAGTCACTTTGTAAGTACTAAACTCTTTATCAAGATTGCTTTTTCTTCAAGGACAGTCATGGGAAGAGGGTTGGACATGTTGGGTTTGTGAGGATTTCAGAACCAAAGACAATCACAGTCTTCTAAGGACTAATGACACCTCAGGGTCCTTGATCGAAGGAATAATAATGAAAGGTTTCTAAATGGGAGGAAGAATGGGCGAGTAGCCTCCTGGGAATCACAGCCTGGAGAAACCTGGGTCTGGTGTCTTCTAACAAACCAATACCAGAGAAAAGGGGGTAGGGGCAAAGGCTGCTTTGTGTTGTTGAAAGGTGCATCAGTCAGTGTGACTTTTGGTTCCAGATGATGTCGTCAGTTAACACTCTCACTCGGCCAGAAAGGCACGGGGTCATTGCAGGGAACCTCTGCAGTACCCTCTGACTCTGGACAGGTTGCTGGCAGATTTGCACACATGAAGGCTCTTTCTCAGGTAGGTCCTCAAGATGAATCTGCTTGCAATTACAGAGCTGTCTTATAACCAGGCAGACCCTCCTTGTGAGCCAACAGGCTGCTCTCTGGCTCCTGGCTCCCGGCTCCCATGGTTACTTAAGAGTGAGGTTCCTTGGACTTCTGGCTTAGTAAATGACCCTCTGGGGCTTCAGCCCAGAATCTTCTAGACTCAAATTCTTAGTTACTTGTGATTTTTGCCTTAATTTATCTGGTTTAACTGATAGCCTGGGAAAGAAAAGTAGCTGACAGGAAAAGGATGAAAATGAACTGTTTCCCCACCATGAAAACAGAAGAGACAATGTGAGAATATTGCAATTTCAACAGGAGTATTCAATGAATACAATTAAGTTCTCAAGACCAAAATATCTACCTGTCAAATAAAGTCACTTTCTACTTATGAATGTGGGAATTTCTTTAAGTTACTAATCACTGAACATGAATCAAGCAACTAGAAATGAAGCATTCAGTGTCCTTCCAAGTGTCCCTCTGTCCTTTGCAGTGTCAGACTGATCTAGCTTCATAGAAGGACTTGATAAATGTCTGTCTTCCTTGTCACTATGTGTACAGGATGGGCCTCATTCTCTCTGCCTGCCCCCCTTCTCTCTCATTTTTTTAGATGGGGTCCTTTTCATTCCATCCTGAAGGCCTTTAATGCCTTCATTTGAGAGATTTTCCTCCCATTATGTGTTACATGTCTGTAATAGAAAGAACCTTTCATGTATATGGATCATTTCCTGTCTAATTTGGTCAGCTGTATTCCTCAGAAGTTTCTCCATTTCCATTACGGGATACATGTAGGCCCACATTTTCTAGTTAAAATACCTGAGCTATGAAAATGTACAATCTTCCATTCCTGAAATTGACCTTTGACGTTTTCTCTCTTTTGAGTGATAGGTTTTGCTATAAAATTATTAGCTTTATTAAGTTTTTAAAACTACCTTTTGTGATGGGTGGTGGTTCACTCCTTTGATCACAGCACCCAGGAGAGGCAGGCAGATCTCTGAGTTCGAGACCAGCCTGATCTACAGAGGGAGTTTCAGAATGCCAAGGCTACACAATGAAACCTTATCTTGGAAAAAAATGAACAACAACAAAAAAGAAATAAAAAGGACAAAATATTGCCTTCTGCACTGTTGGTTTCTCTGTTTCATCCTTACCTAATTGTTGAATCTCAGCTGAAATGACATAAGCAGAGGCAGGGTGGGTGACACTGAGGATGAGAACAAAGGAGCTACGGAGTGTATTTGACAGTGTGGTAGCCACGATTAATAGAGTACAGCTTTCAAGATTTCTAAGTGAGTTTTCAGTGTCTTCAACCTACAAAAGTACATAAACTATGTCTTACTTTGATTTAATCATTCTATATGTACCCATACAAGATGATTATAATTTGTCAATTAAAGTGCAAAAGATAGTAAAGAACTTATTTCTAAGTTGAAATTAAGACATGCTGCTATAGGAGTAAGGCCACCAGTGACAAAGAAAATGAAGAAGGGAAGGACCTGCAACTCGTCTAGAATGAACTTTACATTCAAAAGCAGAGACAACATTCCTTAGAATAAAAAACTGCAAAAGTTATAAACAAAATTTCAACAAAAGATGGCATCAAAATTAAACTTCGAGGTAAATAAGAAATTAACATGGTAACAGGTTAACCTATAAATGTCTTTAACCCTATCAGTCACAGGGAACTGTAAAACAAAATCAGTGCCCTTCTTTCTGAGGAGTATTGAAGCCAGATAAGTAGGAGACCTGTATCGTGCCATGAGACTTGTATACTGGCACTCCCATGCTAGGAGACCACCTCTTGCCAGTGACACATACTCATATCCCAGCACCACAATATTCAGCGGCTCTGAGGAAGCCAACAAAAGGGCAAATGGTTGTGGAAAGGTGGGTTAGTCTCTTCAAACATACAAGAGCATCAGGTTTTATTAATGGCAGATTTTTTTCAACCATTAAAAACTTTCAAAAGAACACCACAGAGGAATAAATGTGTCAAATAATAACATAATGAAAGATTTGTAGTCTTCCTACTGAAATATAAAGCAGCAGTCAAAATTTACAAGAATCTATTTTACAATGTATGCAAATATCAAAACCATATTGCACACCATAAGTGTATAAAGTTGTTACTTGTCAAAAAACAAAATGAAGGAAAAAGTCAATGGCTATATAAACAACTTAGATGTCCCTCCCTCTTATTGTATCAAAAATATATAACGAAGAAAAAAATGACCTCATTCTTTAAGGGAACTCTTAGGGAACAAGGACCCCTGGTGTTACTGTATCCAGCACTGAAGCCCTGACTGGTGTTTCTTCCTGCTATTGAGTCCCACACATTTCATGAGCTGGAGTACCAGGGGAAATAATAACACAGAAGTAGAACCTGTAGGACAGGTTTAATTAAGGTGAAACCACAAGCAGTGTCCCTCTGTCCATTCCAGGGTCCCTCTGTCCATCCCTCCCTGCATTTCTGTGTTGAATCATCTCCACGACTCTGGAGCAACTAAAAATTTTAGAAGGTTCTGTGTCTATCATGAAAATTGCCCGTAAACCAATAGAAAATGAAAACAAGAATAATAATTTTTTAAAGATGAAACCTCTGCAACCTTGATGGCAAGAACATAGTTCTAATGGGACCATGACATGTGCCACAGTAATAATTTAATTGGTAATTTTTTTCTCTTGTCAAATTTAAACAAAGTTCTCTGCAAGAGCTTAGCATGATGCTCCTCAAGGGCCGAACACTAAACTGCTCAGACTTACTGCAACATCTGCTCATGTCTTGTAGTCTGCTAATTTGAAAAATGTGAGCCTAGGGCACATTTGCCACTAAACCATGCTCAATGACTCGGGAAAATTACAAACAGCCATTTAGAAGCAAAGTTGTCATCAGACCAGCAAGGAGGGGGGTGCACACCAAGAAAAGGCAAAAGCTGAGCATACATTCTGCTCCACCTCCACCCAAGTCCTATGTGTAAGACAGACTGACAGACGCCAAAACAACCAAATCAATCAAACAAACAACAGCAGAGAACCATGGCTCTATCTCAGTATTTCATTTCCAAGTGTTGCTAAATAGAGGTCACAGGAAACAAACCAAAGAAGCGAGGAAGAGAAGAAACCTCCAACGGGGGTAAGAGAGGACACTGACCATCCTTCCATGACTTGCTGTATCAAGTTGCTGAGGCACGCCTCCAGAGCTGAGTTTCTGGTTCCAGAGTCTTGCTGTGACTATTAAACTACTCACAACACACCCTTTCCATCCTTGCCAAGAAGACTTTTAGGAATGGTGTCCATTTATCTCTGAACAGGAAACAACACATCTCTAGTTCTTACTGGGCATTAGATCAATAATTCCCTGTCATGTAGTCTATAAGACACAGGCCAGGATACACATGTCAGTGATGCTTTGGGCAAGGAGGTGAGATGAGAGAGACCTTGCTACAGGAGTCTGATGCCATGGGAACATTTCTTGGACACACTTGGGGAAAGAGATAATAAGGTAATGCAGACATGGTTTACACTGAGAAGAGGCACCCGATTTTCCTCCATTCATGTGTCTGCTGTAAGAATGACAATCTTAATGGCATAGAGCAAGGCCAGGACAATTATCCATCAGAGAATATCCCCTGATAGACTATCCTTCCCAGAGATGGGTCCACATTGAAACAGTGACACACTCTAGTAGAGAAAAAGCAGTCAATGATGTTAATCTTCCATTGCCATCCTGGGACCTTGCCAGCAAAATGTACAAGTGCAACACTGGATCTACTGGACACACATCTCCTCGAAGTCACAGACAAAGCAAATAAACTCAAGTGCAAGGTCAGGGATTGAGGCATCCCGTGGACAAGGGCCCAGGCAAACCTATCTTCCCCCTTAGATCATTGTCTAACGTGGTGAATGGTCCATTATCCCCACATCCACACTCACGGTGTGTGTGTTCTACTGTCTTCTCTAGTCCTCCCATCTTTATGTATGTCTTTTGTGCCCCTCCCTTTCAGAGCCTTCTTTCTATTTTCATGTCATATATGGAAATTTATTCCTAATCATATATGCACAAACCACACAAAAGAGACTTAGCAGATTGTATATATGGACACATGTATATGTGTGCTATATATATGTATATGTGCATATATAATATATAATAAAACAGAAACCATAAGTTTGAGAAGAACTGAGGGGGGACATGAGAGTGATTTGAGAGGCCACAGAGAAGGAGGGATATAATATAAGTATGTTTTAATCTAAAATTTTAACAAAAAGAAAAGATAAAAATATCTAGATCTGAGAGAAGATACGTAGTATTTATATTTCTGGGTCTGGCTTGTTTCGTTTAACATAACAGTATTCCTAAACCTGAGCACAAGTAGATGGTTACATGCAGGGACCATTTTTTTTCATAAATGATATATAGTATGTGCCACAGTTAAACATATACTTTCAGTGATTACTAAGACACCGGAGAGCTGAGCATACTCCGGGAAGGAAGAGTGGAGAGTTGTATACTCTATAGCCAAGAAGTTTATTCCTTAGTGTCTGCAGAACCAACATCCTATCCAGAAACACTTGAAGAGATCTACCCAATGTGTTTGTAATCTAGCTAGACATGTTGGACAGGTCCTAAGCTGCTTTGGTGGGGAATAAACCTGTTTTGTAATGGAACTTTTGACACCCAAAGTACTGATTTTGTTAGGAAAGGATCCCTGTTGGGAGGTCTAGAGAGAATGCTATCTCCTTTACATTCACGGTGTGTCAGAACTTAAATTACTCTCTTAAACTATTTTCTAAACCTGTAGTACAATGTATCCTTGTAACTTCAACCATTTTATCCAAAGTAAAGATCCAGCAAAAACAAAATACAAAGATCTGTGCATGACAATGGCCAGTTCTGGAGCACTGAGACAATAGAAGGCATTTGAAGTTCTGAAGAGGGAGAACAATGACTGAGTTCTGGTGGCATTGTGGTGCAGGAAAACAGGAGATGATGAAAGACTTCATGCAGTGAGCCTGAAAAAGCTGTTTATTCTGATAATGGGGGTAGGGGGCAATTTCACTACATGTAGATTATAGAAGCTATGTGTTCTCCATAAATGAATAGAAATATACAGATGTGGTTATATGTACCAGACAAGTTAGTTTCACAGCAGAGCATAGAACATAGTACAGATGAAAGGGAAACTCACCAAGAGCAGGGTGAAAATCACCAACATACCGTAACCTGTTCAGCTCACATTATGCACAGTACTGTTGGGCAAAAGGGAGTGGGAAGATATACAATACTTAACTTTTTTGATTTGTAAGAATATTTTGGGGGGCTGGAGAGATGGCTCAGTGGTTAAGAGCACTGTCTCCTCTTCCAGAGGTCCTGAGTTTAATTCCCAGCAACCACATAGTGGCTCACAACCACCTATACTAGGATCTGATGCCCTCTTCTGGCATGCAGGCGTACATGAAGATAGAGCACTTATATACATAATTAAATTAAATAATAATTTAATAAATAAAATAATAATTAGAAAATCTGAAGAGAAGTAGAATCAAGTAATCGAGGAATTGAAAGGCAATGTTGTAAAGCAACATGAGCCCAGTTTGGGGCTATGAGGGATGAAAAGAATCACAAGATTTTCTCCAAAGTTCCAAATCTGTATGAAGTGTCAGCACATCAAAGTTCACACTCAGGACACCCAGAGTGACCTCCTTCCTGTGTGCTAGATTGAGGTAAGTATGGTAGCAGGGACTTTAACCATTGTAGACATGGTAGCCTCAAATTTGACAGTCAGGGAGACATTAACAGTATGGAACCATGGCCCCAGCAGAGATAGACTCTGACAACACTGAATCTAGAGTCTGTACAAACACAGAAGCATGAGTTGGGACAAAGAACTCCCCACAGGAAAGCAGGTCCAAGAAAAAAATACCTGAGGGATGCCCAAAGTCCACAGTGAATGTGATGCACTAGGTTTTGCTTCCTTTGCTTTATGTTGCTAGCTATAAGCTGTAAAAAAAAGAAAAGTCTCCTATTGCATAGAAGTTCAAGAGCGCATAGTGAAAACTTTGTTATTATCCTAACAGGGTGGCAGGGGGTTATCTTACAGGTGGACACGGTAAATGTACCGGCCTAATTCTTGCCTCTTCAGATAAATCCACTGATGTTACTTTTGTGGTTCCACATTCATGATTTCATATATTGTTAACATCATACAAAGGTCCTGGCTTAAAATACCATCAATATATGAGTTTGTGAATTGAGTTTCTAATACATTAATGCCAGTGACACACCTAGACCTGAGAAGGAATACTGAACCCCTTCAGAGAAACTACTAAAATTCCCAGATGTGGTTGAAACTGGGCTGGAGATTTGTGGAGTCTCATCTATACTGTAATGTGCAGATATGTGAGTTAGGGGATTATGTCTGTACATAGTATATGCTATACATGCACATATGTCATGTGTATGGTACACATGTATGTAACATGAAAATTCATGCATGTATACCCTGTGTATCTGTGATGGTTAATCCTGGCAGTTAACCTAACTGAATTTAGAGTCACTGAGGAGACACCCCAGCCATATTCAAGTAATTGTTTCTAGAAATGTTTAACAAAAAAAGGAAGACTTAATGCATTAGTTAGAATTTTCTGGAGAAATAGAAGCAATGCAATGCATATATTTCAAAGGGGATTTATTAAGTTGGTTACACAATATGCTCAGTTCATCCAGCAATGGCTGACTGCACACTGGAGAAGTTGTTCACATGGTAGTCTCCCATTCTGTGCGTCTGGATACCTCAGCAGTCCCAATCTGTCACTGAAGGGCTGTCAGGTCTCTAAAAAGCTATAGGTCTTCAGTCCATGGTGGAAGGCCAAAGATGCAGAATTCAGGTGTCGCCAAAGCATTTTAGCAATGCCTATAACAGAAGAGATGCACGTAACAGCAGGGAATGAAAGCTGTCAGTGAAAAGAGTATTGTCTCTCTTCTCTTAGACCCTCATATCTAGGCCACCTCCAGGAGCCATTACACACTCTGAGGCAGAGTCTTCATCTTAGTTAATCCTTAGTAAGTATGCTCACATACTTACCCAGAAGCATCTTTCTCAGTTGATCCCAGATCCAGGGAAGCTGACAACTAAGATTGACCTTGACACTCACCACCCCAATGTAAACAACACTATTCTATGACCTTGGCTGATGAACTTATTAAAGGGGGTAAAAGGAGAGAATAATCAGAATACCAGCATTCTTTTTCTCCACTTCATGATGATGCAGGCAGTGTGCCCAGCTGTTCTTACATGTCTTAGATTACTGACCTCATGATTTTCTGTCGTAGAGGACTGTATCCCCTGAGACTACGAGCCAAGGCAATCGCTTCCTACCTTAAGTTGATTATGTCAGATGTTTTGACATGGCAACAAGAAAACTATTTCAGTATCTCCCTGGCATGTTCTTGTCTTGTTTGATGTGCAATCACGAACCCTCAAACGATCTACTTGGGAACCTGTAGTAATGAGCACCAGGCATGCCTCACACAAACAGTTTAAGGCCCACCCTGCCCAGATCTCTCCTTTTGCTCAATAAGATCTCAGCTGCTACTGAATTTAACCGACTATACAGTGATCCTAAGGGCCTTGTGCAGTATGCTCTGGAAACATTTTAGAGGGCTGAAGAAATAAATACAAGCTTATTTCAATCATCTTTAAATGTTTGAGGCCAGCTTCTCATGTGAATAGCTAGATCCTTTTGTTTCCTGCTGTATTTTTGATGTTTGAGATATTGTATAAATAACTTGTTTCTTTATCAGTGAAATGAGTTTTTGCATGAGTAACACGAAATAGGATACAGGATAACTGATGTCGCTTAAAGTGATTATTTTCCACTGAAAATGTCTCTGTGGCTCTAGAAGAAGAAAATAGCTCTGGCCATGGGGTACTGACTCCAGGGTGAATTGTGGGCTGTGCAAATGGAGTCCTCTGGATGGAAAATTCTGAAGGTACCTACCTGGGCACAGAAGTGTCACTGCTCCCCTGCAGGGAGACTACACATAGCTTTCTTGGTACTAAAGATACAAACAGTATTCTACTCCAATATCTGCCATAAATAAATTAGTAAGATTTCATCAGGAAGATAAATCCTTCCTGTCTTGCTCTGTGTCTTTCTCTTCTTTCTTTCCACATATACACTCTCCTTTTTTTAGACACACACACACACACACACACACACACACACACACACACACACACACACACACACACCTAAAACAAAGAAACTTAGACTGATAAATTAGCAGAGACTTCAAAAAACACCCCTAAATGTCAGGAGTATCTCTAGGGTGACTCAGTACATAGCTGGATCAGAGTAGCTCCATAGAACCTTTTCTTCTGAGGATGTTTTAAGAGGCAGCCTGTTTGAGAAAGAGCCCAGTGCTCTGCCCTCCAACCCAGATTACTGCTTGGCTCAGCTGTGAAGCTCTGAGTCAACAGGGGGGTGAGTATTGCTCATGTCTGAATTGGATGCTAATAGTGCAGTCATTGAACACAGGGTACATTTGGATGGCTCTTTTTTTTTGAAGTTTATGATTGAATTTGAGTTGATTTGGTCATTGAGTACAGAGCCTTATCCATATTGCATTAAAGCACACGTTTCTAGCTTTTCTTAAAGCCAGTAGATGAATCAGCCCAATGATTCACAGTCTCTTTTTCTGTGAAAGTTTGTCATATCCTGAAAGAATCATACTTGCATATTGATTAAAAAAACTCTTTGAAATTTTAATACATTTTGTTTTGTAAAATTAGGTCATTGTTTTTCTTACTACTTGACCTCAGAAAAACCTGCACTTCAAAACCTGCCATAGCCCTCAGACAAATGGGATAGAGGCCTTTCCTGACATTTTATTGTAGTGTGGCTTGGAGCTGGGCCAGCTGTGGCTGCACAGGAAGATTTTGTGGTTCTGGGACTTAGAAAGTCTCAGTTATGTAGTATTATGGGTAACCAGTTCCTAGTTCTACCTCTTTTGTGATGAAATGGAGATATGACACCAACCTTTGTACAAGTATCATATATGCTCTAGACAGAAGCCTGGGTCCTTTCTTCATGCCCCTGCCTGGAGTTCTGAAACCTTATGTTGGCAGTGATAACAACAGCCTGGGGTTGGCTCAGGAGGAGAGAAGTAAAGTGGCCATGCCATTTCCCTGTGAACTTCTGACATATGTTGTAGTATCTAACGATTTGATACCAGGACTACATTCCTTTGTTCAGAAGGTTAGAAATAGTCCAACATGGTGGTTCAGGAAGGCTATTACAGAGATCTTTCCAACAACAAACACTACCTGGGTAATAGAGTGAGTTTACGACCAACTTAGAGTCTAATCCTTGGTAGGCAGACAGATTGTAAGTAGACTAATATTCTTTTCACTTAAATAGTTAAGATGGAAACCCTCCTGATTTGTTTCCTCTGTGACAATGATTTGGTGGGTTCCCTCCACCATGGGTTTTCACATGCCTTACCCATCGAGAAGAAACAATTCAAGTCTCACTGAAAGGCCTCTGTGGCAATATTCAATCACTTTCTCTGTCTTTGTCTATATTGTCTAATCCCTTCTCATAGCTCAAACCAACCAATAGCAAAGGAGAAAGGGAACTCATCCCATTCTCAAACAACTTCCCCAACATCCTCCAGCTCTGGGTTCCTTTCTGAGTATATCTTTAAGTCTCTCTCTCTCTCTCTCTCTCTCTCTCTCTCTCTCTCTCTCTCTCTCTCTCTGTCTCTCTCTCTCTCTCTCTCTCTCTCTCTCTCTCTCTCTCTCTCTCTCTCTCTGTGTGTGTGTGTGTGTGTATACTTTCATTTTCAACAAAATCTGGCTGAGTACCAACATCTTACTTTTCTACATTTTCTGTCTTTTTATTCCTTAACTCAGTGGGGTGGAAATGAACATGTTCCTGCAATTTCTTGTGACATCATCCTCAGGGCATCAAGACCCAGTTGCAAAATTCAAAGTAACAAGAGGTCTGAGAATATGGTTTGGTGATGGAGTGATGGCCTAGCATTTGTGAGGAGCTGGATTCAATCTACTGCTCTACAGCAGTGATAATGAAAAAATACACAAAACAAAAAAAACACACAAACAGAACACCCAGAGCCAGTTTGATTTTGTAATGGACAATTCTAGCAAGGCAGGCACAATTTTCTTTCTTTAGTTAACTGTGGTTTGGTTTCCATAATAAGATACTCTTAGATTTAACAGAGACAGAAATTCACTGGAAAGAGGGAGGGAAGAGCCCAGAGCAGAAGAGCGAAGTCTTCTGGGGTGAGGACAGGACCCCAGGCATACTAGCCTCTTAAGAAAGTGTTTCTCTAAAACATTAGTAATTTAAGTGACAACCCATAGTGCCCAGGCTTTCTGGGTGTGGTGCAATGCAGATTATTTGGTAGAGTCCTTGCCTCCCATAAATGAAGCCCTGGGTCTTAATCCCAGGACCATATAACCACAGGGATGGTGATGCCTGCCTGTAAGATAGCTCTCACAGGGACAGGCAGAAGAGGACGAATCGGAAGTTTGATACCAACCTATGATATATAGTAAGTTTGAGGCCATCCAGGTCTACAGGAGACCCAGTCTCAGAAACAAACAAGCAAACAAACACAGAAAACATAACTAACTGAATACTTAAGTCACTAACTGGGAGCTTCCATTTTAAACTGGAAAAATAGGGATTTCGGAATCAATTTCAGTGATTCCAAATGTAGCAAGATCAATCAGTAAAATGTTGTTTCACTATTTTTAAAATAACCACTGTTTAGTTATGGGCTGTTGTGTGAGTGTTGAATGCTCTCTATATGTGCAAACACACATACATACATGCATTCAGACAGACAGACAGGTGGACAGACAGAGCTACAAAAATAGAATAAGCTGAGAGGAGAAGTAAAGCAGTTCTCTGAGTGGGTAGGGGATTATTCCTCACTCTGGCTCTGGGCTGCATTTCTAACATCAGCTTTGAGCAGAAAGGAAGTGCCACAGTAACTTCTCTTTTACCAACCAGACACAACGCTCTTCGGTTGCATCTCAAGGCTTTGGCAAATGCCCCTGGTGCATTTTACCCAGTCTGGCTATCAACCTCACTGTGGGGACCATCAGGAAAGTGGCCCCAACAACACTGTATTTCTGTCTTTCTCTTCATCACCACATCTGCTGAGGCAGAGCCACTAAATGAAGCTTCCTGCTCTGTCCCCACACTGCCCTGTTCACTTGTACATTGTTTGCATACATTGTTCACTCGCAGCTGGCTACATTGTTGACACGCAGCTGGTAAAGCAAAAATATGCTGGAGACCATGTTGATAATTTTTTTTGTTGTTCCCTGTATCCTTAGCTCACCAGCTAAGGGTGTTCAGAGAGTCAGAAAAGTGGCTTGAATTGATGGCTCTCTTAGTCCTGTAGACCACCTGGGCCTTTCTACAGAAAGACCAGTCTGTCATACGCTGTGCTGAGGACAACAATCTCCTGGTCCAGTCCATCTTTGTAATTCCATGATGCTGAATTAATTTCATGAATTAAAGTGAAGTCGCCAAATCTGGCAAAAGAACATATCTGAAGGATATTAACTGCTCACTGCTGGTAACCTCAGTTAACCAGAGGCCTCTAGTTAGGTGACAGAGCCACTACAAGTTCCTGTTTCTCCCATCTTTGGTTGATACGGTTGATACATAGCTCATCTCCATAGTGCATGCTTCCTAAGGTTTTATTTCATTCTGACTGGGGCACACTGACACTGTTGTGACTGCCATAGCTTTTCCCTACTTGTCTGCATTTTGATGCTAACCCCACATCCCAACTGCTTGAAGCTTCCCAAGCCTCTCCAAGTGCTGCCAAGGATGGTAATTAAAAAAAAAATCCACAGGAATATTTTTTGCATAGGTTCTGTGGCATACCTTATGAAGTTCTCAGGCAGATCAAACATAGCAACTGGCCAAAGGGTTACTCCTCTTACAGGGTTCAGCCTCAGTGTTTTATAGCTTCCTGAATTCCTAGCAAGCATTCAACTACTAGTGTTCTAATCATAGACTATAAGGAAGAATTGTGGCCTAATTACATAAGTTCTTTCGTGTTCTCTAAGTGGGTCACTAGAGAAACCCATAACTAAACACTGCCTTTTTTAAAAAAAAATCTTTTGTTGTCTTAGCTAAGACAACACTTTGAGTAGAGGTTTTTTTTTTCCTTGGAGGGCACCCCCTGAACTGTTATAAGGCTTCCATGGGCTCTGTGGTAATCTTGTTTCTCTTCTTGCAAACTTCTAACAGGGATAAGTTGTAGCTCATATTGTGCAAGGTAGGGGATCTTTCTGGTCCAGGACTGAGCCACCACAAGACCTTGAGCAATAGAATGCTCCTGGCTCCAACAATCCTCTCTCCTCTGTAGTGGGTTTGGAAATGCCTACATGACACAATATTTTCCTCTTAATTCTTTAGCACCCTTTGTTGTGCTAGCTAGACACTGTGGCAGTAGCATTTTTAACTGTGTGATATGTTGACCACTAGGGACTGTAGACTCTCATGTGGCCCCTACATGGTTTATCTCTTGTTTTGAGTCACCCAGTTAAGAAAGACCCATATACTCTGGGAAGAAAAGACAAAGCAGGCTGCTTGAGCTACTTGAATGCGTATGGTTGGCTTATGGTTGGGACTCCTGTTTAATTCTCATTTCTCTGTGTGCCGTTGGTTCATGCTTCTCTAGCAGCTGTCATGGGCTGAGCACTAGCCTTAGCCTTGTAGGGAAAGTTGAAGTTTGGTACTCTGGACAGCAACACATTAGAGGAGTGTTTTATTTTGCTTTCTTGGTTTTACATTCACACAAATATCAGCACAATACGAGTCTTTGTCATAATAGCAGAACTTTCCCCATTTCATCTAAAAAGGGAATGGGAAACACTTCTGTTTAGGAGGGTCCAGAGCAACATTATCTTCCAACATACTCATAGTTAAGTTTTAGTTTAAGAGTGGTATGTTATATTTCTGAAGCGTGCCGGAGTTTTAAGTTTGAAAGGACTGAGAGTGTAGGGCTATTATGTTTGTTTGTTGTTTTCTGGAATAGTTGGCATCACCTGGAGATTTTCAGCTAAGAAAACACAGAGCTGAACCTGCCGAGGAGGAGTCGCATAGCCTGAGCTGCCACCCAGCCTCTGGGAGCTCCGGGGTTATTTGTGAAGGCTGTCAGAATTTTCATTCTGTGTTTCGTATATTTAATCTGCCCTTTTTTTGGTTGCCTGGCTTCTTTTCTTCCTGGATTTCTGCAGGCCTAACTGTCTGTGCAGTTGAGCAAGACTCCATATTCCAAGTATGGAGATTTTAGTGCACCATCATGACCCATCCAATTCTGAGGATCCTATAAGATCCACAGGGCTCCCTGCATTCTAGGAAAACACTCAACCAAATGACCATAATCCTGAGCCTTTTCCCCTTGAACTTATTATTGAGAGGACATTTCTTCAGTTCTGTTTTTTTTATATATATATATAAAACAGAACACTGTAGAGGTTAGATCTGCCATGAGCTAAGACACAAAAGTAGGAACATCCAGGAAACAGGAGGCCCTGGGATAAGGAGACACAGACCAATTACAGAAGTACTTGGGGAATGCTAGTACTAGGCCAGAAACTTTCATGTCATGGTGTCTTCATTTGTATGCCATAGGACAGGAATGTAAAGTGTCTCTCTCACACACAAAGCCCCAAGAAGTGTGTGTAGAACTAAGTCAGCCCATAGCCTGCAGGCCAGTCGGTGAGACATCAAATCAAGTGCACAGTCCCTACAAAAGAAATGACATTAGACTCATGCTCACTCGCTCCTCCTTCCTTCTTCTAGTTTTAAGTAATAGTCTCCCCTCTATGCCAAATATCTCTAGTTTCTGGTTCTGGAAACAATCATGATCTGTTCTGTCTGTGTTTTGTTAAGAATGCCATTCTGCCTTCACGAAAAATGTTTAGAAACTTTGCATTTGTTGAAAGGTTTAGAAGAGTTACTTCTAAATGGAAGGCATTAAATTTGAATATTATGTAGATGTGGATACTTGCTCTCAAATGGTGGATGGGGTTTATAATTATGGCCTTTTGGGTTACATGAAACATTGTTCTTTAAGTTGTTCATTCTGTTCAAAGGAGGAAATTTCAATAGGCTTCAGTCATTCCTGGAGTAGGGGCAGAGCAGGTGGGATGATTATCAGTGGAACTGACTGCTGTTCCTCTGGTCTGTGCATCAGTGTTGAGTGAGAGTGGCCCATGTTGTGAGGAAGATAGAAAGTTCATTAGTCTAAGGAACACATCTAGACATTTCCTAATCTAACGCTTCCCGAAGCTGCCCTGACCTGTTGTTACGCTCCCTGGCTTCTGATGGTTGCTGTGCCATTGAGGAGCGTAACTGCTATGTGCACAGAAAACAGATACTGTGCCAAGACTGCATCAGGAGCACGGGGATGCTGCTCTCTTCTCTGCCCTGCATGCATGTCTGCTTTGGTAATGCACGGAAGTTTGTTAAGAAATAATTATTTTGTTTTGTTTTAATTTGGCCAAAGGTAGATTTCTTATAAAATTCCTCAAAAGGCTACTAAGACAAGGAAAAAAAACCCACCAATCCTTTTGGGTAGTTTTGTTACTGATTTCCTTCTTGAATATTCTGAAACAATGCCAGTGAAAAAATTCCATTTTGCTTCTCAGAATGCTCTGAGGCAGCTCCTTTCTGTGGCCATTGGCTCCTACCAGGTAAAATGAGCTTCTGTTGTCATGTTTGACCGAACTCTTTGCACCCATAGTGCCTATAGGGTGACATTGGTATTGCATGGCTTGGAGAGACTTGGTAACCTCTGTTTCAAGGTCAAATAGCACCACATTTATGCAAGGTGCTTGGCTGTGCATCATCCTCATACTCAAATCTTGCACTAACATCTCCAACCTCCTGTTGCCACGAGCGTTTAAGTGCTGACATTTAACAGCCTTGTTCACCTTTTAGAATCGTTGAATGCTATTGTCCTCCTGACCCATTTGTCAGTGTAAAAGATAAGAAATTAACAGTTAAAGTCAGCTATAGAGAGACTAGAGAGCATCTCTGTATACAGACTGTGGTATCTACAGAATAGCAGACAGGCCACCCCAGGCTTAGTCCTATCTTCTCATCTGAGGTCAGAGATACAAAGATGCAGGGATTGACCTCCTCCAGAAGAGCTGCCTGTGGAGTCGACCTGTCTGACCCAGTCTGTCGCCTCTCTGTTCCAATGCAACAAGTTTGCAAACTCCTTTCCCTCCTAAAAATCTTCCTTATCTCAAAACATCTGCTCTAGTTAAAAATAGCTGCTCTGGTTCACTGGCAGGAATGTTAATTTGAGCCAATGCGTTAATACAGATATCAATGTTGATGGCTGCCAGATGTAAAGGAGCAGCCCCAAGCTGTTCTGTGCTGGGAGATGCTTTCATTCTTCCCAGTTCCACCAGCTACTGGGATCGTTGGGCAAACGTCTTGTCGAAACAGAAAATGGTCACTTTATTAGGCAAAAGGATGATAGAGGTGCTCAACTGATAGAGGTGCTCATGTCAGAGCTCCAGCCATTTGGAAGAAACTGAGCAACAGGCTGTGTCTCTTGTTCCTTATTTTCTCGGTGTGGGTTTTCTATGATAGACCCTGAAAAGGGTATAGTAGTATCCTCTCTGGGTATTCACATCCTTGGAAACAAGACATGTTGAGACCTTCATTTCAGATTAGGCTGCAGACACAGTGCTATGTAAAGATGTCCTGTGATTTGGGCACAGAGTCCTGCCTCAGTGATACACAGTGGTTTAAGAGGGTTCAATCACTGGGCATCTAGGGCCTCATTTCTGCTCACTGTGGTTTCTTTGGAGGTCAGTCTGATCCAGGAAAAGAGATGGTGGGCACGTTCATGCAGACTTGCAGAGTGGTTCTACAGAACCTTCCAAGGTGTGAGAATTGTCACATCATATCTGTGGTCAGCACGGAAAGAAAGACATGAACTTTTTAGGACATGCTGGACACAGAAGAGCACTTGTTCTGTTCAGTACTTGATGTTTAGGCCCTTAATTTCTTCTGAGAAAGCTCTAGATGCTCTCATTCCTCCCAAAGGCTCAGAGAAGCTAGTGGCTAAGCAGATGTAGTGACCCTCACAATGGGCCCATCATAGCCCTAGCTCCTTAATGACCCTGCACCTATGAACAGAGCAAGTCTCTTTCCAGACTCCAGAATTTATTGAAGACGTTTCTCATTTTCATTCTCTACAACATTCCCCTGACAACTATATGAGAAATAGACCCCTAACATCTCAACCTCTGTACCTACTGAGATAGGAAGCTTCCAGTGGAGGGGTCCTGAAAAAAGATCAAGTTTTATCTGCTGGTCTTGTCATTAACCGGGGAGAAATATGTAGTTTATAGTAGACAAATCCACCCATCCCTGTGTATCCTAACATGATCTTACCTTCAGCACAGGGACATCATTGGCCCTCACCCTGAGAAGGTGACTCCTAAAACAGAAGCCTGCCTCTCAACTTGATGAGTCAGCACACTGGACCTGAGGGGACACCGTGAATAGTTACATTTCTAAATACATGGCACTTCTTTTAGTGTTTAATGAGTTTATTTATGCTTTTAGATTTTTAAATTAATTAAATACACACTTAAATCTCAGTTTTTATTTCTTATACAGCAACTAATGATTGTATGATCCACACAGATGAAAATCTCTTTGAAATCTTAATAAATTTTAGAATACAAAATGAAGAGTCATCAAATGGCATTCAGAACCTCACCTTTCCTGAACACTGAAAAAAATCCTGATAACACTAGTTAACTCTGATTTATTATTATGTTGGAAAAAGGCAAAACAAAGCAAATCCAAGAACAAGACTTGGGAGATAGGGGTAAGGCAAATGTGATTGTGTGGCTAGCAATCAAACAGAAGTTGTGGTTAAGTAAAATTCCACAAAATGGTTGCATGCTGCACAAAAATATCCGCTCACACAAAAATTAGTTAAGAGAACAGAAAGGACTAATTCAAGTAGCAAAAAAAGAAGTAGGCTCCACTTTAGAATTATCAGTCTTAGCAATGGGCTGAATGAATGTGAGGAGAGAAGGGAAGAGCAATGAGGGTAAACAGGGCACGAGGCAGTGATATGTAGAAATGAAGATGTTATGGTAAGATGAATTATCTTGCACACAAGGAAAATAATAGAAATATGTAAAATTTATAAAAGAAATAGAAAAACACACCAACAGAGTTTTTTAAAAGTTTTTCACACACACGTGCGCACATGTGTATGTGTGTGTGTGTGTGTGTGTGTGTGTGTGTGTGTGTGAGTATTGCTGGGAAAGTTTAACAAAGCAGCCTGTTGGGTCTTAAAGAGGGAAGCAATCCAAGTGAGGAGTGGTCAGAAATTGACAGCAGGCCGCCATCTGTGATACTACAAGAGATGTGAGCATGAAGCAACCATTCAGGTCTCATCCAACACAGAGTGCTGGACAAGGGGAGAAGTCTCCTCTGGGAGCTCCCTCTTCTTATCAGGCTGTGCTTCTGGGGAACAGCAGGGAAGCTTACCTACTGAGGACACAGTTCCTGTGGACAGTTTAGTAATAGGCTACATATGCCATGAACAGTCAGTTGTGGCTTTTGTAATTTTTTTTAACTACACAGTTTTTTAAACAAAGAAAATTTGTCATTGTTACAGTGATATGAACTGGCAGGGGAAAAGTGTACCAGGAGGAAAGACTGGAGGTATGTGTGCGGGAGTGTGTGTGTGTGTGTGTGTGTGTGTGTGTGTGTGCACATGTGAGTGTGTGTGCACGTACCATTCCCCAGACCATAAGAAAAGAACTCTTTGAGATATGGGGGCTTAAAAACCTCCGTGTGAGGATGTTCATTAGAATTCCCTGAGAATTTATTTTAAAATCACTATCAATCTGAAGAACAAGGTCACCAGATTCTCAATGACACATCAGCTGGTTTTTCAGCTCACAAAATATAAATGCTTCAGGAAAGAGAGAATTATTCAACTGAAATTACAAGGAACATGGAGAAAAAAGAAAACAGGAACTCTTAAAAGTAAATATCTCTATTCAGCAGTAATAAGAAGTTGTTAATTCATATTTAAACCTTTGACTATGATGTAAAGATTCATCTTTATAGAGGACAGCAAATGAGTTAATTGGTCAATGCATCTTCCGTACAGGTCCAGCATCAAGTTATAATTGGCTTGTTTTCTGAAAGTTGGGCCAATCCAAAGAGGTTGCTAGATATTAGAGAGGGCATTCATAATGCTAAGTTTTTATGATGCACCTTCTATGAGTAGACATGGTGTAGGTGAGGCTTGCCTATCCCTCAGTTGATCAGAGGAGGAGAGCAAGCTGTCCTTAACCAAAGATTTCATTGGGACATGAGGCAATATAAGGCTGAACCTGGGGATTGTTGCAGGCTCTGTGTCTGTAATGAAGACCCTATATTGTTTCCAATGTTTCCCGGCGAAGCCATTAAATTATTGTCTTAAACTGAGCAACTAAGGACCTAAAGTAAAATAGCTAATGTTCCCAATGGTTAATAACTATCATCTGTCACTGTGCCTGACTCCACAGCATAGGGTCACACATACATTGTAGACCACCATGCAGATGGAACACAGATGTCCATACCTGGGGGGAGGTAAATATTATGCAAATACTTTACTCAGGAGTGTGCAGCATCATGTCTCCTATATCCATCTGACATCTTCCCTTCTCTCCCGGGATAAGTGTGCACACGACTAGGCACAGTAGATTCCGGGTTTAAGTTTGAAACATGTATACCACACACATATATCTCTGCTGGTGTGATGAGGAGGCCATGTTCCCCATGGACTGGTATATTCTTTCAGGTGCTGCTCTGTATACTATATACAGGGAAGATATATATATATATCACATACCACAGAGGGATATATAATACATATTATATATGAGATATATGTATATGTGTGTATGTATATATACATATATATCATATACATATACATACACACATATATGTATATATGTATATGTATATATGTTTATGTATATATACATATATATACATCATATACATACACACACACACACACACACACACACACACACACATATATATATATATATATATATATATAGAGAGAGAGAGAGAGAGAGAGAGAGAGAGAAGGATGGAGGGAGGAAGGGAGGGAGGGAGAGAGAGAGAGAGAGAGAGAGAGAGAGAAGATGGCCAGAGTAAAGTAGGAAAGAGAGGACACATTCTTCATAGATTATTTGTGTCATTGAACATATCATCCCATGACAACTTTTCTTCTCTAGATGAAATCCTGCTGAATGAAGCGAGGAGCTGCCAGTAAAAATGAGAAGGACCCAGGAACACAAACCTATTACCACATGTCCCCTGATATGTCCCTATGAATTCTTGAGTCATTAGGGAACTATGGGTTTCCTAGACTCTGAGGATCAATTATTGAAAGAATGTCTATAGCCAGGAAGAGAGTTGGGAGCCCTTGCTCTGAGGAATTAGCATATGCTGAGCTTCCACATGATGCACCCACCATGCGGACACTGGAGTACGCACTGAACATGAAAGTGAAGAGCAAACAAGTGGGACCTTCTTTGATGGGGCACAGACATAAGCCACTACAGTGATCTAATTTCTCCTGTATATGTTGAACCCGAGTTCAGTTAGGAGGTCTGTAGCTTCATTGAATCTGCAATCATAAAACACAGGTATGTAGAGAAACACATCTCACAAGTTTCTACAATCCCATGTTTCCATTTGTGTGTATTCTGATGGAGATTAATTTAGTGAAAATGCACAGTCTAAACTATACACAAGATAAGAATATGGTAGTTTTCCCTCAAATTTGGGTACCCATAACCCATATAAAAGCAAGTGTTGGGAACAGCAACCCTAGTCAGCATGACAATACAAATATCTAGCAGTACTTGTGATCAAAGTTAAGAAAGATATTAAAAAGAAGTCTATCATTTTAGAATAAAGAATAATGTTGCCTGTGAACAAAAACTCAATTTGCTTTGGCTCTGGATGAATTTCACAAAGCTAATTTGTCTTCTTTCAAATGAGCGACTCTCATGGTGTCAGCAACAATACTTAACTGTTAATATAGCGCTAAATAGCTGTGAGCAAAACATCTACACTGTGCTCCAGGGCAATCAGAAACGTCATTTCCAATTGTAATTTATTTGGATTAGTATTACATAAGGTACTAGCAACAGCCCGGTCTTTAGTGAATTGTCCCATCTTTCTACAAGTCTCTGTCCCCTTGCCTGAGGATGATGCATGGGACTCCATGTGGCTCAGCAGGGCCAAAGGCTTGCTGACTGTCCTGCAACAGGGTCAGGGCATTATTTTCTCTTTGAATCACTAGCTATGGCCATGGCCTTTAGGCCTTAGGGATGCTGAAGTCCGAGTTTCATCAGAAACTGAAATGAAATCTGTGTCTCTGCTCTATTCCGTTGTGAATTTTGCCTTTATTAGATCTGTGGTTGCCTGGATGGCATTGAGAAAGGTCACTTTCTGTTTTTGCCCTTCACTGTCCAAACCAAAACAATCTAGAAATAAGTTGAGGGAAATGCACTGTGATATGTTTATGAGGTTAGAACATAAGAAAACCTTTTGTTGCATTTCAACCATTCAGTAAAAACTGAACGTTGGCGGACACCTCAGAGAAAAACAAGTAGCACTAATCTAAGATACCTGCCTAAGAACAGTTCTGGTGAATTTAATCATCTCCAATTTTGACGCAATCATTGTGTCCTAGGCAGCACAAAAATCCCTTTCTATAGGAAAGCATATTTTAAAAGAAAAGGGTTAGAACATAAAGATCTCTGACGCTGAGCTGTGGGAGGGCTTCCATGACAATGGCCTGTCTCCGAGGAAGGTGTCACTGCTGAGCTTCAGGAAAGGAAAGGGGCTGAAAGATCTCAAGGAGAGCTAGGGACAAACTCATTACTGTCCTTTTCATTTCTATGTCCTAAATTCTGAACCTCTGGGCACCCTGACCATCCAGAAGCATCTCTGCCAAAATAGAAACCAGTAAAGCAAAAGCAAAAACATTTTGAGTGCGTTTTGTAGTGTGGCATCTGACTTTTCCACTGCCATCATGAAGACTGAAGCAAACTTTTCTCAGATCCCAGTTTTCTCTCCAATCAGAGCCCAGGATTTCTGAGATCCTTAGATTCTTCTACCTATTCCTGGGCATGAAAGTCTGTGGAGGTGTGTCATCGTCACCAGAGCCACTAGGAAGGTTGCTGGGCTAGTGGGCAGTTCCGGGTATAATTCTGGGCACCCAGTGGGTAACTGTATCAGTACCAGTGAGGAAGGGTTGTATAGTGAAGAACGGACTGGTACAATGGGAGCTTTATTGCCTTCTTAAGGCTCTAAGACTTAAGGAGTCTTAGTCTTCAAACTACCTGAGTGTTCTTATAAGGATCTGAGACTGGGAACAACTGTGGAACCCAGATGACCAGTTTAGGTAAAAATTTTATTACCAATTTCCTCAGAAACTCTCTTTTAAATATAAAATCACAAGTGACTCCTTCTCCCTACAATGTCATGAGGAGGATCTGTACCTACCTTTCCAAAATTAGCCTGAAGGAGCTTTCTGTAGCTTAGGAGGGACCTGCCTGCTGGATTAGCCTTACATTCTCTGAAGACTTCCATGCCTTGAAGTATAAAACCTGCATGTGAGCTACTCCTGGCCCTTAATATCTCCCACCCATGCCTTGACCGACTGTGAACTGGTCCTCCTGATGGTCCTCCTCTAATCCACTAGGTCCTGGGACCAGTTCTAAGACTGGGACGAATTTCTACAAAACCTTTAACAATTAGCTTTATTTTTTTATTTTTTCACTTCATATTATCCTCAGAAATCCTAAAGAGCACAGCAAGTAAAATTCTGCAGAGTGCAAAGGACAATGGAATCCGGTTTCCCAGAAGCCTAGAGAATTAATTGAATTTAGCTATTCACCAGTCACGTGCCGGAAGCCTTGATGATTAGGAAGATGAACAATGTTGTCAAAGGCCCTGGTAACTGTGCTGCAGTAAGAGACTCAGGCTGTGAGTCCCACCTGGGCTGGCTGACAATTCTCAGCTCAGTAGCTGTTTGGGAAACGTGTCTCGAAAAGTTTCAGCAGAGCCACCAAAGGTGTCACTACCTTCCTTTGCTCTTCTTGGTCTCTGCCTTTACTTTGGGACCCCGGGGTGTCAAAGGGACCAAGGGTAACTTACATGTGCTCTACATTCACATGGTTCTTCCAGAACGTTCCCTGCTTCCTTGTTGACACATGGTATAGCAAATCTCCATTAAGCCACACCCTTCCCTGCTTGCTGGATTGTCCTTTCCTCAGACAGCATCTGGCCCTAGTCCTGGATGTGAAGATGCTCTGCAGTCCTAGCTCCCATTCCTGTCTACTGCCCCACATCAGAGCAGAGATGCTCATGCAACATGGAGTTCTGGGACTGGTCCCCAAACCTCACTCTTGATTCATCTAAAAGAGGATTCAGATCATGTCACTGGTCTCTTTAGGACTCTCCCTCATTCACTTCCCCCACCCCTACAGGCTGGGTTCCACACCTGCCACTTCTCTATGTTCTGTCAGCTGAGCTTTTTAACCCAACACAGTCATATAGCCTGTGCCCTCAGAGGCATCTGGCTTTCCCTCTGCCAAGATGCTTTTTCCTTTCTGAGTTCCTCATTCTAGGCCTAATCTCATTCAGAGAGACTTCTGTGGCCATTCTGCCGAAACCCAAGAAAGAGAGGTGTGCTGCTGTCAACAAAGCTGAAAGGAGTTAGAGATTTGTAGTGCTTTGACATCACACGTGGAGCTCTAGAGTTTGGAGCTTGTCCCAGCTGGTTTCCAGTTTTGCGCTGGTCCAGTATTTCCTCACCACGCTCCCATTCCTTTGGAATGGTAATGTCTATCCTGTGCCATTGTATGTTGGAAATATGTAATCTTTTCAGTTTTGATTTTACAAAGGGTTATATGTAAGAGATTACATGAGTCCCAGAAGAGACTTTGAACTTCGGACTTTTAAACACTGCTGAGACTGGGATAGACTGTGGGGACTTTTGAAGTTGGACTGAATGCATTACATTATGGCTAAAAGACCGGGGGGTGGGGGGGGTCAGGGAGTGGAATTCGGTGATTTGAATGCAAATGGCCTCATAGGCTCATGGCATTATTAAGTGCTGTGGCCTTGTTGGAGGAAGTGTGCCACTGGGGGCCAGTCTTTGGAGTTTCAGAAGCTCAAGCCAGGCCCGTTGTCAAGTTTTCTTCTTCTTGCCTGCAGATCTAGAACCCTGGGCTGCCTCTCAGCCTGCATGCTGCTATACTTCCTTCCATGAAGATGATGGAATAAACCTCTTCAACAGTGACCTTGTTTGGGTTCCCACCACCTTGCTGTGTCCTCTTTCCTGGAGCAGTGATCATCCAAGCTCTGAGGGAAGCCGTCAGATGAAGGGCAGCAGGACATGGGCTTCTTCATAAAAACCACATTTAGCTTCAGGCTGGGGCTCATTTCCTCCAACAGAAGACTTAACAAAGGATGCCAATAAACATGGAGTGGAATCACACTCATGCATTCACTGCCCACACCTAGTCCGTAATCAGGAAAACTGAAAGGGCTGGAGAAGCAGCTCACTAAGTACCGAGAGGATACTGAGATCATGGGTTAGCTCTGAAACCTTCTAATCCAGTACCACTGAAACTGTCCCTATGTCATAATTGTGTGTAAAAACCTTACAGCGCTAAAGGAAATCCACCACCACCATAATCACCACCAACATCATCCCTGTTGTCATGGTGAGCACCAAAGCCTACTTTCTCTAAATTTGCAACAGTCAAAAGGGCAAACTTTTGTCTTTTATCCAAGATAAGGGGAACAGACAGACATCAGGTGACTACCAGGTCCTTGCTCAGCCTGACTCAGTGTTCTACTTCAGTTAGGGAGCCAGCCCTGTTATTCTAGGCCCTTAGAAAAGCTCACAAAACACAAACAATAAACATATTCTTTCCTCATGACTTTTCCTATGTGAGATCTTACATTATGAATTTTGAGCATTTTTATTAATTATATTTTATTGACTCTCACACCAAACAATTTAAACACACTTAGAAATAGTTGGTTGGTTACTAAATAAAGCCGAATTCTGTATTGTGACCGAGTAAGCATGAGTCAGGCAGACGCTATTATTGTTACTGTCTGAATCATAAAAAAACAGTAACTTTGACTTTAAATTTCTAATTACACATCTTATTATGCCTAAGGCTTCCCTGAGGACTAAAAAAGTAATCTCTACATTTCCCAGAGTAGAGAGGGCTGAGAGGAAAGTTTGCCCAAAGTTCCACTGAAGCCCCTGCTCCAGGGACTGGGCAGTGTTACATGTAACTTACCCATTGTTTGCAAGAGTCTTGGCTGCTCTGACCCAGTGAGACCTGGCATTGTCCATAATCACAGCTCAAGAGAAGAGAGTTTGTGGCACAGTTAAGAATGGAGATCAAAGGTCCAGACCAAAATGGCGTACCAAAAGCAATCAACAGGCAAAGAGCAGGGATGGATAATGTGGCATGTCCTCCTCTGCTTTCTCCTCACCGAGACATTTGTCACTGAACAGAAAGGAGGAACAGGTAGAGCTCCTCCCCAGAAAGCTGTGCGTGTAAACAAGGGTTTTCTACGGCCTTAATTACTTCTACAACATAGTTCTGTAAGTTCTGATCCATCCAATTAAACACGACGCAGAACCCTCTCATGTTAGAGTCTTTCAAAAATCTCTTCCCCACGCTGCGCATTCAGTAAACATTTGCTGAGTGAATGAACGACTAAAAATATGAGTAAGGACTGTTATTTTAAATCCAATCACTGTGATGTAGTCCCACTGCCGCCTCCTCTAAGCCCCTGGGTTCTGGAATCTTCTCAAGAAGAATCTGCTCCTGATTATATTTGGCAGCATGCGCTTGTTCCTTTGTGAAATTAGAACATAACTCTTCTCCCAGGCTTGCCGAGACTCCAGCACTGGGACTTTCATACAGATGGGCCTTGTAATGTGAGAAGGATGGACTCAGAGGAGTGCTGGCCCCGGGATCACTTCTGCTCAAGAGTCATCAAGACAAGCACACACGCCAGGAGCTGTGTGCAGACCACACACCGCAGCTCCCGAGGAACGGCAGGTTCTTAAAGTTCTTAGTGCTGGCTCGGAATTGACCAACCCTTTTCTCCTATGGCCTCTTGTAGCTGTTCTGGCAGGACTGCACATTTTGATTGGACTGTGCTCGAATGTGGTAGCATGCAGCAGCGTATGCACACACTCAAGAAACAGAACAGTAATAGAATGCCCAGCCATCCCCTGAGGCTGACTCTAGGGGTATCAGATAGTTCTTTCAAATAACTTGATAAGGAGTGTATTGGTTATTAAATAGAAATCTGTATGAAATGTGCTAATTTGAAGCTCATATTTGTACTGTTAAATTGAAGCAATTGATCAGAACAATGTGGATCAACAGAGTGTCCTTACTGAGTGCAGTGTATTAGCACTTAAAATTAGAAAAGTAGATGACTTGTAGTTATTTTCAGTGTTGTGTTTAAGTTCTGAGCAGACAGCCTCCCTGAAGTTAATGCTCTGAAAGCTTTCAGGTCTTTCTGGCCTCAGGAAGCATCTATGTGTGGGTTTATAGATGTATTTATGCAGATGCTTCTAGGTAAGAAACAAAGGCTGACTGTGTGTTACCAGAACCTTGGTGTTTTCTGGAGATTTTCTCAGACAACGAATACAGATGTTTCACCCTGCTGCCGTGAGCAATAGTGGCAGGAATGTTTACTTCTCTCCTATGTGCAAAAGGAATTTAGTGGTGAAGAAAATAAGCTTCTCCCATTCTTGGGAATCACAGTTTGATAAGACAGAAACTCACTCATAATTGAAGACAGCACACTGTAATTTTATAAATTAATAATTTTTCACTACTTGAAGATACCTATAACTAAATATAAAATACAATGGCATTTTTCCCCACACAATGGAGAAAAATGACCCCAGATTTCACATGGGACTGCAAAAGGCTAAATTGCCAAAACAGTATTGAGAAAAAATAATAATAAAACTGCAGAAATTGTGCTTCTTGATTTAAAAAAATGTTACAAAGCAAAACCAATAAAGTGTTATTAGCACTAGGCCATCAGAGAGAGCCCAGAAACAAACCTGGGCACATAGAGGGAGCTGATTCTTCCTGCAGACATTGAACACAGGGAGAGCCTCTTCAACAAGTGGTGCTGGAGAAGCTGCTTAGCCACCGGGCAAGGAAAACAAAATATAAGGTTATATTTTGTGCCACAGACACAAATCAACTCAAAATGTAAACTAACTGCCAGATATAAAGCCATAACAACCCAGGAAGAAAGTATAAAGAAATATTGATCTTGAAAAAATATACCCGTGATAAACACAGTACAGGGAAGAAAAGCAAAAATAAGGACGTAAGATCATAACAAACAAGACTGTTCAGAAAGGATGGGCTGGGAAGGACGTGAAGAGAACTCATGACATTATTGCTGAATGCATAATTAGAGTAGCCATTTTGAAAAACAGTACAGAGGATGCTCAAATATCTTTTAAAGATAAAAGTGTCGTTGGGTCCTAGAATCCCACTGCTTAACATATGTCCAAAGGAGATGAAATCAGCATCTCAAAGACACACCTGTGCTCTATGTTTATTGCACCAGTATTCAGAGTCACCAAGAAATGGGGTCACCTAAGTGTCCGCTATGATACACAGACAAAGGAAATGTGACTGTCAAAGTGTATATGTGTGTGTGCATTTGAGTGTATGTCTATGTGCGTACTCAGAATTACTGTCTAGCTTTTGAAAACGAAGGAGTCTGCTATGGATAATGACAGGGATGAATCTAGAGGACATTGTGCTAAGTAAAAAGAGCCAGGCATAGAAAAATGCACATTAATTGAACTTATATGTTCCATCGAAAGAAGTAGAATTAACAGAGACATAGAGGGAAGAGCCATTGCTGGGTGAGGTGCTAGACAAAGAGGAAAACACTCATGAAAGGGCACAGACTCTTTGGTAAAGATGAGCAAGTCTAGAGACCAAAGTTCATCTGGATATCTATGTGCTTGAAATGTGCCAGGGATGTGACTCTTCTCTGTTCTCCAAATAGGAAAAAGATACCACTAATACTGAGTACTTATTATCAACACATACTAGCTGTGTGTAAAGAGGAAGTGGCTCTTATTCTTAAGAATTAGATCTATAGCATCATACTTACCAAACAAAATCCAATAAAATCTCTTCATCAAAAAGTAACACATTCTAGACTCAGAAGAGCAAAGCGATTAATCTAGAAGGAAACATTCTATTAGAGCATCCCTCACTGCCTCAAACCGAAGTGAAAAACAATAACTACCAGTCTGGCTAACAAACAATTCACACTGCACAGAGGCCCTTGTACTCACAGACCCATGGTGGGCCAAGGAGCTCCCAAAGCACACACAGCAATGCTCAGTGCTGAACGCAGGGTACCTCCCACCTTCACATGGTCAGCCTGAGACTTCTGCTTCCATGTCTTGGCTGTCAGCATACACAGGCTGGCTAGAGCCAGGAGAACCTTGAATTGTTTTCTCCAGTGGGGGATGGGGGTGGGAAGACTGGTGTTTTAAGGTACTATATATTATATATGAGCAAGAAATTTGATTTGGTTTTTTGGATTTCAGAAAAATAAAAAACAATCTTCTGACTTTCTTCATTTTATAATTAAAGGGGCGAGAAGGGTGGTTGGTAGAGCACTTGCCTGGTGTGTGCCTGGTCCTGAGTCTGATCCCTAGCATCACATACACCAGGCATTGCAGAACATTTGGAGAAGCCCAGCATCTGGGAGGCAGAGGTAAGAGGATCCGAAGTTCAAAGAAATCCTCAGTTACACAAAGTACCCTGGGATATACCAGACCTTGTCTTACAGGTAGATGGGCATGATACTCAAATAGAGAACCTCAGTGAGCTGTCTTAGAAACACTGCGAATTTGGGTATCTGCTATCTTTAAAGGGGTTGCTGAATTCTGGGAGGTCTGGGGAAATGGGAGACACAGCTGATTCCCACTCTGCACGTGTCCCAACTCCAGCTTCTCTGGGTTCTGATTTTAGTGTACTCTGGGGTTCGTGGGCCTGGATAGCCATGGAGCATCTGTCTCTAAGACTGTAGCCACCAGCCTGCAAAGGTCAGTGGTGAAGATTCGAGGCTGCATACCCAGGTGCAGGTACACGTGTGTGCATTTCTAGGACTTTCCGTACTTGCACGGTTTGCACTTCAAATGGTAAAAGGTTCAAAAGGAGTCTTTCATGACTAAGGTCTCTATGTATATTGCATGACTCAGGGCACTTTGTGCTGGGCTTGGTGATTGTTACCTTTGATTGTGAGACAATAAAAGTATTCTTTAAGTGAGGTTATGAGGCAGGGCTGTGGAGAACAGAAAGAAGGGAAAAAAGGAGAGGGAGAAGGGAGAGAGGGGGAGAACAGAGTAAGAAGCAAATGAGTGTGCCGGGTTCTGGTTCATTCTAGAATTCTATTTATCTTTTTGTCTACTATTTACTCTCAGTCTTTGAAGTCCCACTCTGAAGGCAGCATCAAGATCACATCCCTGTACGTGGTGCAGTTTTTAGGCTCCCCTTCATGTTGTTTCCACCATCACTATGGAAATTTCTGCTTATGTGCACTGTGTGCTTTTTGTCTCGGGTCCCATAATAATAGGACTAGATGTGTCCACGGCAAACCTAAACACAGGTAAATTTACATCAGCGTTGACAGGGGTGGGGGTCACAAGGTCCCACAGCCTGGTGTATTCCCACAGGCAGCCTGTGAGAAACCTCCCCATTTACCTACTTACATATTTGAGTGGTTCTAGTTTTGTGTAAAATACGAGGTGGTAAGATACATAGGTTTATCCTTGAGCTAACTTATCCTGCAATCAAAACAAAATACAAACTAGGCACCCCATTACTTATAATAATTGCAAAGTACTAGATTTCTGTATTTTTATTACGGACACATTAGAACATTAATTTTATGTATGCTTACTCTCATATTACTATTGCTTTAAATATGGCGTCTTCAATATTGTTACTGACACATGAAGCATACTATTGCATTTGAGCTTTGAAGTGTTTTTGCTTTATTTTATGCTTTGTGTTTTTAAGCAGAATTGTGCTATGAAGTCCAGGCTCACCTCAAAGCTGCGATGATCCTGCTCCAGCCTATATAGTGCTAAAATTGCAGACTTTTGCCACTATGCCTAGCTTTACCAAATTGTTTTTAAATATAAATCATATTTTAACTTATTTTATAATGCCATAATTTCATTTTACACAAGAAATTATTTTTCTTGACTAATGAATCTTGGGGCTTTTAAATCCTACGGTTGAGTGATGCCTTAACTTATTTAAATGACTTTTAGCTGAAAACAAATATATGTTGTCTTGATACATGGACAGAGAATAATATTTCATGTCATATCAGCTCAATACTGCAATATATGCTTATATAATATAGTGTGTGTTGTGTTTAGTAATGCATGATAAGGTTGCATTGCTTTAACAGCTGGTGATGGCAGTCAGATCTTCCAACCTCCTTGTTATTATCATCCTGTAGTCAACGTGAGAGTCTGTCCACCTCCCTGATAGCCTCTCTTTTCAAAATGAGTCTGAAAAGCCTAGTGGGGTAGAAGGAGAAGGAGAAAGAAGAGGAAGAGGAAAAAGAGAAAAAGAAAGAGGAGGAAAAAGAGGAAGTATAGGGGAAGACAAGAAGGAAGAGGAGGAAGAGGAAGGAGAAGGGGAGAAGAAGGAGTGGAGGAGGAGAAGGAGGGGCAGAAGGAGAAAGATGGGGAGGAGGAGAAAGATGGGGAGGAGGAGAAGGAGGGGTAGGCAGAGAAGAAGGAGAAGAAGAAGAGGAAGAATGTTCTGGCTCTCTTAAGAAGACAGGCAGCCATTAATTGATGCCTGGTTCAAAGGCTCTATCCTGCCTCTACCACATCCTCAGTGAGTGAGGTGCTGAACTGGTGAGAGACAAATGAAATGGGTGAGACTGAGCAAGCTTAAGTCCAGCAGGATGAGTATCGCTTCAGAGCAGCAGAGCACCCAGAAAACCTCAGCATGCGGAGGACTTCAGTGTAGGCATCCTGGATGAAGGAAGGAAATGCAAGGAAAGAAATGTTCCATGTGTTGCTGAGGAAGACTCAAGACATTGTGGTAGACAAGCATTTGAAACCTTGGTTCTATGGACCCCCATGGGGCTCTGAAGAAGCATTCCACATCTTCCTAGCCATGAGGCATTGACAATTTTATGAGCATATCATGAGATTTCACAACTGCCCCTGTGTTCCCTCAGAGGCAACCTGAGGGAATGACCCCGACAATGCTAAGAAACAAATAAATAACAACACATCTCAGAGTTCTTCAGGAAGCCATACTGCTGTAGGAGTGCTTTGGGGGAAGCAGTAGATTTGCCCTCCAAATACTGAAAGTCTAAAGACTTGAGGGGATGTGAAGGAGAATCCTCTGGCTCCCTCTGTGATGGCTTTCAGTCTGTGCAGCACCTCACAGCCCAGAAGAAGAAGATAGGTTTGTATCTAAAAGTTCTTCACAGAAGAATGAGGAGGGCTGGGAGGCTCTGCACAACAAATCTCATTTTCCATGCATATTGGAAGGTTGATGGGCAGTGGTATCAAAACGTCAGCTAAATGTGTCACTAAGCCCTTCTCTTCAGTTTCTGGGAGCTAGCGGGCTCCTGAGCATTAGAAAGGAACCTACTACCTTCACTATGATAGGCCAACTTAGTTCTTATTACAGTCTAAATCTTATCTGTATAGCCACAGAAAATGTAGCTTTACACCCCACATCGAGGAAGTCTTTCTTTATGCCAGGTGGAACCCATCATAGAAAACTTGATACACAACTTGATACAATGGACCATGGGGAGCCCAGTCCCAGTGGCTATTTTTGACACAGTTCCTGTATCTGTGGCTTAGGAAACATCCTGGAAGGATGGGTAGAAATATTATAAAAAACAGAATGCCAGTGTATTGCTTGTGAAAAGTCTCTCTTAGACATGGCTGCATAAACAAGACTGAATCATGGCAATATCTATGTATATGTTAACATGGAAGAGGAAGGTTTGTGAAGTCCCATTTCTAAATAAAGGACTATGAGCAACTGGCCAGAGAGGAGAGTTAGCCATTTTCAGTGATGAGTCCTTATTGGATGTCCTGTGTAGAGGTCAGATCTGAAACTATATCCATATAAACAGCAAAAGGGCTCAGCATGTTGTATTTATGTGTATATGTTTGTATGTGCGTGTGTGTATGTGTGTGTGTGTGTGTGTGTGTGTGTGTATACATCAATAACAATAAAAAACAAGGGATTATCAACTTGAGAGTGAAGAACATGAGAAGACTTGAATGGAGGAAAGACAGGGAAAGTAATGTAATTTTATTTCAAGTAAAACATTTTAAAAATTAAAACTAATAAAACACATTTTTCTAGGTACCAAAGGAAGTAGTAATGAGGAATGTCTACTTAAGTTTCATCACAGCATATATCTCAGGCAAGATAGATCCTGAACGACAGTTGCCAGGAACTCCTTGCGGCCAGAGCTGCTCTTGGGTCTAGACACCGTAGAAACCACCTGTCTTATATCCTAGCCTTTGTGTCTAAATCTACAAGTCCACAGATCAACAACTGTATGGTTCTGGAAGATTCACATATTAATTTTTCAAGATAAGCAAGTATCTTCTTTAATGATTACCATCAGAATGCATAGCACTATGCAAGCTGATACAGAACACCAAGGAGTTTAGCCTTTCTGGATTTGTTCTGCAGAACATGGCTAGAAAATGTAGTCAGTGTAAGATACTCACTGACCAGTACCCAGACAGGAGTAAAAGTGCACCATCTCAGAGTAGAGGTGTACTCCCCCCCCCCCATGTGCACTCTTCAGTTGGTGGTTTAGTCCCTGAGAGTCTGGGGGTGTCTGGTTGGTTGATATTGTTGTTCTTTCTATGAGGTTGCAAGCCTCTTCAGCTCCTTCAGTCCTTTCTCCAGGTCCTCCACTGGGGTCCCTGTGTTCAGTCTGATGGTTAGCTGCAAGCATCCTCATCTGCATCAGCATGGTACTGGCAGAGCCTCTGAGGAGGCATCCATATCAGGCTCCTGCCAGTAAGCACTTCTTGGCATCAGTAATAGTGACTGGTGGCTGCTTATGGGATGGATTCCCAGGTGTGGCAGTCTCTGGATGATCTTTACTTCACAGTGACTGATATCTTAAGATATGAAAATTGACCAAAGAAAAATGTCACACAAATAGAAATACATGGTCACTTAATACACACCACACATGTTTTATCTCTCACATACATACAGATACACACATGTCTATATATACTCACACTAGATCAGCCTAGAATATAAATTGACTTGTTCACAGATAATATATATGTATGCCAGTGTGCACAAACATGCACATTATACACACATTTACATGCATGTACACACACCAGATTTGAACAAGGGTCTACTGATCCAATGAGACTTACTGTCACTGTGTCTGCAGCTTGCAATGCATTAGATACAGAATCAGAACCACTGTGGCACAAGCTCTAAAAGGTCAATAAAATAAAGCAAGAACTTTTTGGCCAATGGTGTCAGATATAGCCAGGGAACCTATCGGTCCTTAGAGAGACATAATTATAGAAAGAGATGAATTTTAGACACTCTGAGAACAGTATCCAAAGTGTTGCTGACATTGTCTGCTCAGTTCTATGTGGGCATCTTTATGAACTTGTCCTGCCCGGGGCTGTATTGACATATGATTCTGGCACAGAACACTTGGAGAGGCATACATAAATAAAACCATTACCACACCACCACGGAGGCCAGCTGATAGGACCCATAACAGAAGAATGGCAGCACCCTGTTAGTTAGGCAATGACAAGAATGAATCAGACGCGAGGGCCTTGGCAGTTTTTAGGGGAAACTAAGGGCTATGCTGGGTCTGTCTGGAGTGTAAGACATTGTCAGACAGGTATATATAAACTTAATTTTCCCTGGTTGAAACACACAGTGAGTGTTTAGCAATTTCCTGGACCGTAGAGTGGCTGCTATTTGGTTTTTAACAATAAAACAGTCATTTCTTTAAAAGAGCTCCATAATTCACCTAGGGTTGCTCTTAATTCATTCCAAGTCTCCTGTTTCATGAATTGCAGTCTGCATTCCTAGCAATGATGCTGGGAGACTTGTCCTTGGTGCAGTCACTGAAGCCCCTGAAGTAAGTAAGGATCACCCAGAGGCTCCCAAGCAGTGCACTCTGATGTGCTAGTTTGGCCCTGGGAACGTGAATGTGTACTGAGCTGTGCACCCTGAGGAAGTGCCACGTTGAGACCAGTTCTGTCTGTATACTGTGGGCCATATTCTTTGCTTCCCGTTCCAATGCCATCTATGTCTACAAGATCTGTGTTCACAACCTTTTCATCTGCCTTAACAAGGGAAGAGTCACCCTTAAATGGGGAAACCTTTCAGAAGGATTATAAGGGAAGTTATATGAAGTGTTTGCCTGATGTGTCTCAAGGTCCTGTGCAGGCCACGTCGTCATGTCCCTCATCAGAGCAGGTCATCCTTCAGTGGAGCCAGCAATCTACTCTTCCTCCAGATGACCCAGTGAGGTGCGATCAGCATGGAGCTTGCTGGAGCTCAGTTACAGGTCCCAGGCATGGCTGAGCGAGGCAGTAAGACTCTAACCAGCCTCACTCTCAAGCGAGAAGGCCTGAAACACCGAGAGGTCTAGTATAATATGTGGATCCTACACTTGGGCTATCTCAGGGACATCCATGAGGTGCAGTCAAGCTGAGATCTAGAGTGCTGGGCTCAACCTGTCCTTCATGAATTCTAGCTGAGATCTAGAGTGCTGGGCTCAACCTGTCCTTCATGAATTCTAGCTGAGATCTAGAGTGCTGGGCTCAACCTGTCCTTCATGAATTCTAGCTGAGATCTAGAGTGCTGGGCTCAACCTGTCCTTCATGAATTCTATCTGAGATCTAGAATGCTGAGCTCAACCTGTCCTTCATGAACTCTAGCTGAGATCTAGAGTGCTGGGCTCAACCTGTCCTTCATGAATTCTAGCTGAGATCTAGAGTGCTGGGCTCAACCTGTCCTTCATGAATTCTATCTGAGATCTAGAATGCTGAGCTCAACCTGTCCTTCATGAACTCTAGCTGAGATCTAGAGTGCTGGGCTCAACCTGTCCTTCACGAATTCTAGCTGAGATCTAGAGTGCTGGGCTCAACCTGTCCTTCATGAATTCTAGCTGAGATCTAGAGTGCTGGGCTCAACCTGTCCTTCACGAATTCTAGCTGAGATCTAGAGTGCTGGGCTCAACCTGTCCTTCACGAATTCTAGCTGAGATCTAGAGTGCTGGGCTCAACCTGTCCTTCACGAATTCTAGCTGAGATCTAGAGTGCTGGGCTCAACCTGTCCTTCACGAATTCTAGCTGAGATCTAGAGTGCTGGGCTCAACCTGTCCTTCACGAATTCTAGCTGAGATCTAGAGTGCTGGGCTCAACCTGTCCTTCACAAATTCTAGCTGAGATCTAGAGTGCTGGGCTCAACCTGTCCTTCATGAATTCTAGCTGAGATCTAGAGTGCTGGGCTCAACCTGTCCTTCACGAATTCTAGCTGAGATCTAGAGTGCTGGGCTCAACCTGTCCTTCATGAATTCTAGCTGATATCTAGAGTGCTGGGCTCAACCTGTCCTTCACGAATTCTAGCTGAGATCTAGAGTGCTGGTCTCAACCCGTCCTTCATGAATTCTAGCTGAGATCTAGAGTGCTGGTCTCAACCCGTCCTTCATGAATTCTAGCTGAGATCTAGAGTGCTGGGCTCAACCTGTCCTTCACGAATTCTAGCTGAGATCTAGAGTGCTGGGCTCAACCTGTCCTTCACGAATTCTAGCTGAGATCTAGAGTGCTGGGCTCAACCTGTCCTTTGTGAATTCTATCTGAGATCTAGAGTGCTGGGCTCAACCTGTCCTTCACGAATTCTAGCTGAGATCTAGAGTGCTGGGCTCAACCTGTCCTTTGTGAATTCTATCTGAGATCTAGAGTGCTGGGCTCAACCTGTCCTTCACGAATTCTAGCTGAGATCTAGAGTGCTGGGCTCAACCTGTCCTTCATGAATTCTAGCTGAGATCTAGAGTGCTGGGCTCAACCTGTCCTTTGTGAATTTTATCTGAGATCTAGAGTGCTGGGCTCAACCTGTCCTTCACGAATTCTAGCTGAGATCTAGAGTGCTGGGCTCAACCTGTCCTTCACGAATTCTAGCTGAGATCTAGAGTGCTGGGCTCAACCTGTCCTTTGTGAATTCTATCTGAGATCTAGAGTGCTGGGCTCAACCTGTCCTTCACGAATTCTAGCTGAGATCTAGAGTGCTGGGCTCAACCTGTCCTTTGTGAATTCTAGCTGAGATCTAGAGTGCTGGGCTCAACCTGTCCTTTGTGAATTCTATCTGAGATCTAGAGTGCTGGGCTCAACCTGTCCTTCGTGAATTCTATCTGAGATCTAGAGTGCTGGGCTCAACCTGTCCTTCGTGAATTCTATCAGCTAAAGGATATGTTTGTGGTTGTCACGACTGAAATCAGAATGAAAGCATCTCATCTGTCCAGGCTCTCCCTCTGAAAAGCTAGTCCCAAGTGCCCAGAAGAACAGACACAGTGGACAGGGTCTGCTCTTAGGAAAGGAGCATGAAGTTGTGAATCAGAATTATCTAAGTGGCTGTGAAAGACTCAAGGAAATGTGCAGAGCCTCGGGCTCATTAGTTCCAAGGTGAGCTTGGTGTCTGTGTGAGCTGCATAACCAGTAGACAATTAATATATCTTGCTTCCAGCATAGGCTAGCTTGATTTAACCAAGGAAATTCAAATTTAATATGGAGGGACCTAAGGAAAGTCTGGGTGGGGAGACAGTTCTTGAATGAACATCACTGAAAACAAAGGGCACACGGTGGCGACCAGGACCCAGACAAGTGTGACTCATGCTGCTTGGTGCAAGCACTGACTTTCAAGTCCTCCAAGTAGAACATTTCCAGACACCTTTGTTGCTTGTTCCTGAGCTGGAAGGAATGGACAGGAGACTCTTCCTTGTGCTTTGGGCTAAAATAAGGTCCCCTCCTGTGGTAAGGGCTCTTACAGGAGCACAGGGCAATTTCCCAGTTTAAGTCCTCTGATAATCCAGGAGGAGGAGTCAATCTGATTCCTAGAGTGGTGCCTGCCAGGGAACCTGCCATCTGTGTTCTTTAGGTCATAAGAACAATTCACTGAAATGCAAAGGCCACCTGCCTCACATGTGCAGAGAAACAATGAAAAAACACCTACATTCTCTTCATCAGAACTGACTACAAAATTTACCTACGTACTTGATTTGCATTAAATCTGTTATTCCCTCTCACAGGTCTCTACTGATGCCAGTTCAAAGGCAAACAATCAGAGGGTAGACTATTTTTAAAATTCATTGCTAATCTGGGTATATCAACTACACTACAGGTCAGGTTCTATTCAAGGGCCTGTTCAAGAGTAGATGGCTAACACAAATTGAGCGCTTGGCTCTCTCTGTCTCTCTCTCTGTCTCTCTCTGTCTCTCTGTCTCTGTCTCTCTCTCTCTCTCTCTCTCTCTCTCTCTCTGTGTGTGTGTGTGTGTGTGTGTGTGTGTGTGTGTATGTGTGTGTATGCACGCACACACATAGGCACATTCATGCTTCCTTCGTTGAAGATAGAGGAGATGTTGGAGAATCTGGGAGGTGTTGGGGAAAGGGAAAATTTTATCAAAACATATTGTGTGAAAATGCCAAAATTAAATATTAAAGAATAAAATACAGTTCTACTAAAGATTTAAGGGGCAGGAATCTTGGGAGCAAAGCCACATCTATCCTATTTATACCGTGGTCCTGTCCAGTCTTGCCATAAAAGAGGACACATGGGAGGCAGTAGGGAACATTGGGAGCATCCCTCTATGACCTCTGTATTCTTGCCTACAGGTTGCTGCCCTGACTTCCTTCAGTGAAGAACTGAGAAGAAGCTGAAATAAACAATTCCTCCCCATGTTTTCTTATAGTCATAGTGTTTTATCACAACAACAGAAACCCTAACTCAGAGATCATCTTTTCTGTTCCCTGCTCCCTGGGGATATATTTCAGTTTAATTCCGGGTGTGGTTTCTAGAACTGTGACATGAGCACTCTCACAACTCTTCTGGGTGTGCTGTAAAGACAGGACTCTGTTATCCCTCAGCTTCAGCAGCTGGATCCTCACTAGGGCTCAGCCAAATGCCTGGGTGTCAGTGTGAAGCTTGGGGGTTAGCAGATTTGTGCTCCAGGTTCAGAGTCAGCCTGATTAATGTTTCTGTTACTGTAGGTGAATTATTGAAACATGCAGACAGAGTCTCGGAGTCTCTGTGATGCACTTGGATGCTTGCTTGTCTTCTCCTTCTATCACTCTCCCTGTAAGTGTCTCACATACTCCATCCTCTGTCCTAGAAAGTGCAGGCTGGTTCCTTACTTTCTCTTTCTCTTGGCATGCAATTGCACCAGGATCCTCTCTGAAGACCACAAGGACACCTGATACGATCCCAGAGTCTGGAGGGAGCATCCAATTACATGTCAGATTTCCAAATGAGTGCAAGTATGTGTTAAATCTGTGCACCTGCCAGACTTCAAGACAAACAGAAACTCCACGATGCCAAGTCCCCAGTACCTAAAGGTAATTACAGCTGTATCTTTTAGAACATAAAACTCTGTACAAATATGACTCTACCAAAAGGAGAAAAAGCAGTTTCCCCAGGCTCCAACTATTTGCATATATAACTTATGCGTGGTATCTATATAGATATTTAGATATCTATTGTAAACAGAAAGATAATATTTAAACTAAGCTTTGTAGTGCTGTCTTTTGCTAGAACGTACTGCTGCCGTTTTCTGCTGATCTAGTCTCTTTGGATACTGTACCACTGCCTGACTTAGGCTGGGAAGAAAACACAAGTAAACTGTACAGCTTTCAGACCTACGGCCTGGAACTTGCAGCATCTCCCTGCTCTTCCTGCTCCTCACCTGCAGCCGGACAGGGGAGCCTGGAAACTGAGGACTCCTGCGGTAGATGTGCCTGCTATTGTCTTTAGGATTAGCTGTCTGGACTGAGCTGCTCAGACCTTACGGAGTTGGTGGTCACTCACTGTCTGTGAGTCACCCTGTCACACGGTTCTACAAGGAAGGGAAGAGCGTTGCACAGGCCTGTCAACTTGGCGATTAGGAAAAAGAAATGCTTTTCTCAGGAATTGAGGAGGCTTTCTGAGACTAAGTCTGTAAGCATCAATGTGTAGCATGTTCGTAAGATAATGTGAGCTCTGGTGATGGTTTGAAGGACTTCCTATCACAATAGTGTCTGCATTTTATGCTGAATTTCTCAAAACATTAAGACATTTAGATTCACAGAACAGATTTACACTGCAGCCTGTTCGGTGTGGGGGTGGGGTAATCTAAGCCAGAGTCCCTTAGTGCTTTCTTTCTTCCTGAAGAGCAGCCTTCACAGGTTCGGCTCTCACACACGAAGAAAGTACGACTTGAGACTATGGCTCAGTATTGCCATTCAACTGATCCCTCATAAATACAAAACTCAATATATTTCTCTCTGCGTGACCCATGTGAACACATGGAATAAAACACTCCTGCAAGTATTCACACAACTGTGTAACTGTAATGTTGGCATTTTGACCTTGATTTGGAAAAGAGGAAAGGTGGCAGAATCTGTGCCGAACAGAGGGTCTTCCCTCAACACTGCCAACCCCAGCGACAAGCCCACGGCTGCACGGCTGCACATCCGAGCCTGCTGACAGTGACCATTCCCATTTCCTGCAACCTCTTGCTATATCCCAGTACCCATAATGAATTAAGTACAGCACACCTGAAGACCGTGTGGGAAGCCCACACCTTTAGTTTCAATCCCGGGCTCTCAAAAACCACAGGATGGTTGGGCAATCAATACCACTGTCATTCCAGAGTCCAGAAAATTGGGCTTTGGGCCAGGCTCATTTGCCCGGGGAGAGAACAGCCACTCTCTCAGCTTTCATGCAGGCTTGCGGGAAGGCTTGTGGACCAGCAGTGCTCTGGGAAGCTCTGGCTCTTCTGCATCACCTGTGAACGTCACCTTTCCTGTCACTGGACATGTAGAGAAAATCAGAGATGCTCTAGGTGTTTATGAATGCTGCTCGGACACAGTTCCTACCACCCGGGGAGGTCAGACAAGTAGCAAAATTAGGTGTGAATATTAAGAATATTTTAGGTTTTGTTTCTCATTTGATCTGATGCTTTTATAAGAATATTTCAATTAAATAATGTAAAAAAGTGGTTAAAGCTATGGTAACATGGGTGACTATTTGGCAAGTGAAGTCAGACTGTTAGACTCAAATAAGGCTCATGGTTCTTTCATTATTCCAAGTTTCTCCAACACTGTGTTGGAAGAGGGGATTTACTAATTTTTCCAAAAGAAGATAAAAGACTAAAACAGGTAAAATATTTTGGTCACTATTCAAAAGGAAAGTCCATAATCAACATTCTTCTTATTCCACGGAGCCACATGGACACACCGCCAGCCTGAGTCCCCGGAGGCCACCCATGTGCTGATTGCGGGTGTCTGCATCAGGACATACATTTAACAGCTTGCCCTCTGGGCAAAGGCTGGGTGTGTCTTCCGAGAAGTGGTCCAGACAGAACCTGGGCTAGGACAGGGAGAAGGCTGGGGGGAGCTGAGCTGAGCTGCAGGGCAAGGTACGTTTAAGGACAGAGCTAAACCATGTTCTCTCCATGCCACTGGTGATTGGGACTCTTCGTCCTCATGTGACATCTAAGACTGTTGCCAAAGGTACTCTAAGGGGACAGAGTGCCGTGGAGGGTGGTGAGACCAGAGTGGCCCTGGACAGTGTTGGGAGGCAATCTAGGTCATCTGGAAGGAAGGGTGATTTGAGAAAAACCAAAAGGCAGAAGTAGGCAATAGCGTAGCAAGATAAACATGTTATAATATGCGACCTCATCAAAAGTCCTACTGACTGGGTCATTAAACACAGTTCCTAGAAAGGAGGTCTCCTGAGAAGGACACATTCACGGCTCCTTCTCTCGGCCCTCGGTCCTCCCAGGTGGCCTTCCACCTGCTAACAACTCCGAGCCAGCACAGCCCTGCCCCACTGAACACTTCCTCCACCTTGGGACATGCATGCTCACAATGATGACAGCGGCAAGGGCTCTGATGGCTTCTTGACTGTACTCTGTGAATGTTCATGTGCCTCGGGGCCCCTGTTGCATCTCTCGGAAGACTTCCAGACAGGAGAAAGCAAGGGACTCTGTTTATGAAGCAGGGCTCAAAGGGGCCGATGCAGCTGACTGTTACCGGGATTTCCTGAGTGGCAGGTCAGGGCTCCATGGGGCAGCTGTGTAGACTACAGTATAGACATGTACCTGAGCTATGAAGGAAAGAGTTCCCAGACCTGAGCTCTGCACATCTGTATCTCCAGGAACTGGCTTCAGGATGGGTCCAGAATGATTTGCCAGTATGGCTTATTAACGAATCTCGCTCACTACAAGCCTCCATTATCGGGTCTGTGTGATGCTAAATAATGGGAAACGTATTAAGTATTCAAAATATTCTGTTTACTTGGGCGAATGCAATGAAATCAATAACAGTTGCTACTCAGAAATCTTGGAAAGTGATTTTCTGGAATGGATTCTAAAATATTTTAGCAACTCAGGGGGGGTGGGGTGGGTATTGTCAGCCTGATTGTCGATAAAGTAAGGGTCAATTACAGAGTGAATGCAGTCTAAATTAATGCCACATGCTGGCATGTTCGGGCCACTCAACACACATCTGTTTCTAAGAGGACTCGACATTGAACCCAGGCTCTGTTTTGCTGGGTTTTTTTTTTTTTTGCTCTGTTTTGTGAGGACATGTGGGGAGACTACAGCGAGAGGAAGTTGGTGGGTAGAAAGGTAAGTCTGAAGTAACCAAGTACCTGCTTGACTTCATCACGCAGCTGTGGGAGGCCAGCGGACCCAATTCCTAAGGTCATATTCTGCCTCTGAGACCAGAATGGGTTCCCGCATTGTGCCTTCTGGTCCCCTTCAGGTTTTGCAAACCAGCCTGGCCACTTGTCTCAGTTTAGCACTGTGAGAACCCCCCAGCTCCGTGTCCCCCTGCTCGGGTTCCACAGTCCACTGGTTGACAGAGGCTGATACATGTCTCATAAGTACTCTGGTGTCCCTGCAGCTACCAGGGCACTCAGAACTATGTAGCCAGTGCAATGATTCCTGTGCCTCAGGCTGAGGTGCAGGCAGAGGCTAAGGAAGAAGGCTCCCTGGATCCTAGCTCTTGTTCCCATAGCCTCTGTTCAGCCCCCCTCCCCCCAAAATACTTCTTTAAACATAGCTTTGTGACTTTGTATCTTCTGTTTTACTAAGCAAACAAGTACACATCACAAAGAAATTAGTTTTGCTCATAAAAGGTAAATATGCCATCTCATTTATCATATTATATGAAAGAAAATACATCCAGAGTCACATGCCTTTGCTGCCCAGGTGTATAGGATAGATGCCCTGGCTGTGACTTGCAGGATATTTGATCAATGGAAGAAGGGGGATTAAAGAGATGGTATCAAAATGGATTCACAAGGTTGAGGGAGATTGATATTTTGTGCTGGATTCACAGGGTCAGCTGTGTGTCCCTATTCTGAGTTGTATAGGGACATCAGAGGATAGTCAGATCTGGCTTTGGGTCTTACATAGAACAAGGGACCATAGCATTACCACTTGAAGCCCATGTCCCCAAGAAGAAGCATGCACTGAGAACCCAGAAAGAACAGGACCAGAAGTAGATATTGAGGGTCCAGCTAGGGTAAGGGAAGGAAAGGTGAAAACATGCAAGACATTCCCAGAAGATAAATGTCCTCATGGAGTAAAATGAAGGAGTGGCAATTCCTTTGTGCAAGACATGGAGGTAGAGCAGACGTTGGGGCAAAGGAACAGTTGAATCTTGACATGAGACAAACCCATGAGGGGAAAGATATTCAACCATGTACAGTGGACAGAAAGGGGTGGTTCTTTGGAATTGGATCAGTAGAAAACCCTTCTATTGTACAGAATGAAGCCTCCTTAGTGAGCGTACCCTGAGTTTCCCTAGAGACCAGGGAGGCCTCGGGGTCTCAGGCCCTGAGTCACTGCAGCTCAAATTCTGGCAAATGGTGACCTCTGTGCTGGCTTGCTGGCTGCAGAGGATGCTGCTGAGTGAATTGGCCAGCTGTGTTAATTTCCTGCCTGCTGGCTTTGGTTTTCATTTTTCCTTTCTTTTCCAAATCTAATACGGTTACTCCTCAAATGTGACGGAAAATGCTCACCCACCAATGTGAGTACCACCATTGCTATATTTAAGCTATGCCATTTGTAATGACTTGATCAACATCTTACTTCCTGAAAACAGATCACATAAAAAGGACAAAGGCAGATTAGGTCCACTTCAAACCCCGAACACATCTTCCTTTCCCAGGAATAAGCATCGTGCTGAATCGTGGGCTTCTCATTTCCACCATCCTGCCCCTCGAGCCCTCATCCACAGTGCATACAGGGAGCTCGATCTGTTTGTGTTTGGGTTCCTGATGAATGCTAGCTCCTAAACAGTATCTGCTGTGACTCTGCTGTGGCTTTAAGGCTCTAATTTGGTGAAGCCTATATAGCTGTGTAGACTGTTCTACAAAACTGAGTCACCTCCAGGTTAACACCTTTGGTTGAAATGAGACCAATATGGTTCTTGGAGATAAGGTTTGTTCCCTAGGAGATCACAGCCCTTCCTTCCAGAAGGTCTGACAGGTTTCTCACAGGCGTGGTCAGAGTGTTTGCTGAGTGCACTGCACCTACTGTCTTTTCCCTACATCTGTGCAGACATTTCACATCTTCAGACTTGACAGTGTTGAGCAGATCAGAAGATGGCCCCAGGGAAGCCCAAAAGCTATCTGGTACTCTAATCACCGCCTGGTTAGCCTTTCTAGGAAATGTGATTTTCCCCTATATACACTTTCACGTTTTATTTTTTTCTTGTGGATTCCTGGGGGGAAATTCTTCCTATACTTTGGCCAGGACTCCTTTTGCCAATTGTGTATTGCCAACCTTTTATCTTCCCAAATGCTCTCGAGTAATACTTTGAAAAAAAAAAATCACGATTTAAGTGTAGGCAGTCAGCCTTCTCCATCTTTCTCTTAATGCTCTGTGAAATTGTGAGGCCTCACAGTTTCGCATTTGGCTGGGAAGCTGCCGGTTGATGTTGCTAGCAGCTCAGCTCTGTACCTTTGGGCCTCTGTTTGTAGTTTGGTATTAATCCAATCATGCATCTTCCTCAAAGGGCCTCTTTTCCCTTGGCTGCACTGACTGGAGATCTATGTGGAGATGTTTTATTTTTGACATGAAGTCTTTCTGTGGATTCTTTCCTATCAGGTCATCTTTGCATTTTTTAAAAAAACATTTTGTGAAGTTATTCCTAATACCTTCACACATTTTTACGTTATTTTCCATTAAACTATTATTTTGGTTAGTATATCATAAGACACATTTTTAATAAAATTATCTGAAGGACTTTTTTTTTTTAAAATAAAGCAGATGGCAGGCATTGATACTGGAACTGGCCGTCTCCCTCAACTGTTACCGTCTCATCCATACGTTGTTTATGGGTCTCCGAATAAAAAATAGTCACATTATCTGTGATTAGGGACAAGCTTTTTTGCTTTCTTCCAAATTTTATTACTTTCATTTTTGGACTTATCTTCATACAGAATGAGCTCATTCTGCATGAACTTTGTTCAGTCTATTTCTTCTTCTTCATTTTTTTTTCTCTCCCTGAGAATAACCTCATCTGGTCTTTCTTACAAAGCAGTTTTACTACTTCTGTGCAGCAAAGGCTGTGATGGCAACCGAGGTCACTTGGCAGTCGACTGTCCAGCTTCCCTGCAGCTAAACTTACTTAGACAGCATTGACCGTGTTCTCTGGGAGCAAGTGCAGCCTGGGCCAGCCCCTGTCGGCATCCTCTCCACTGCCTGTCTCTACCTTCCTGTGTGTTTTTGTTTTAGTTTTATAGCGGGGACTTGAAACAGCGAGGGAACAGCTGCAACCATTAGTCTTAATCAGGAAGCAGGATGGATTGGAAGAAGCTCAGACATCAGCGGCTGGACATGCAAGGACAGCGCCTGAGCTCCCTTTCCGTTCCACGCCGATTGCACGGGTCCCTAAAGAGCTACGTGTCCAGCTTTTTCCCTTGGGCCCACCCATGAATGCTATTTTCTTTACAAAAACATTAAAATGTGATAACACTTTAATAAAATATGGTACCTTGTTTTCTCACAAGCTGAATACACAGCAGAATTAGCTGTCTGTGGCCTCACCGACTTCTGAAAAGTTCTGCTTACGTAGAGGCCAAACCTGTCACCGAGTCTCAGAGAGGGGACAGGCATGTTGCATGGGTCAGAAAGGTCAGACTCTATAAGTACATCTGACTGGCCCATCCAAAAATTTAAGGGACATTTTTTTATAACAGTCTAAGGATGACCAAAGTAGACCTAGGGCTTCATTTTTAGAAAGGTGATCTGACAGCCCTGAGTGGGCAAAAGGTGTGCGAGACAGCATGGCACAGGTGTTCATTGGTTCTTCAGGGGCAGGGTAGATACAGTGATGAACTGTTTTTTGAGAGGTTCATTCTTGAAATTTAGATACCATGTTGCTTCTGGCCCAGTTGCCCCTTATGACGGTCAGGGCTAACCCACAGTTGGGAATGAGCCTCCCTGAGCCTGGATTCCCTACTGCTGACAGCTTTGGAGGACTGAGTAAAGCCGAGCTGCTGGTCAAACGGCATGTCCACAGGAAGTGAGGCTGGCTTTGTGTGTTGCATGCAGAGTAGCATCGAGGAAGTTGTTCTCAGGTTGTTGGTCTGTGTTGCCCAGAGCAGCCTCTTAGGAGTCAGCATAGGGGGCTTTCCAGAGACCAGACAAGGCCAGCTGCTGGGGCCTCCTGGAGGTGTTCTCAACAAGGAGTACAACACAGACAGAAAAAGGTCTGATCACTTAGAGAATTTGCCATCAATTCTCAAGACAGTGGCTATTCCTGAACTTCTGCACTACTCCAGGGGGACATATTCTCTCTAGAACTTGCAGTCTGATTTACATATACACTCTGATTTCAACTGTCATCCTTTTTCAGTTTGTTTGTTTGCTTATATAAAGTTGAATCTTGAGGAGAATCCAAATCCTACATATTTTCCCTTTAGTTTTTGTCATTAACCTGCTGCTGCCATGAAGCCCAAATGTCTTTGGCATGTGGGACCCCGGGAGAGATTCAGACATGAAGCCTGTTTCTCTCATTTGCTGGTTTCCACTTTCCCCATGCTGCGGTGTCCTCCAGAGCTCCTCGCAGTTTTCCCTAAATCATGACTGAGCTCAAACTTGCACTGCACTTTAAAGGAATCCCAGAGCTGACACCCAGCCACTCCCAGCTGCATCTGCTCTGGGAGTCTGCAGGGATAAGACACCATTTGTCACTTGCTTTCCAGTTTTAGTTCACATCAGATAGTCGAGGGACTAAGGAAAAACTACCTCTCCATGAAGTGAGTCCTACTTTAAAGCATGCGCTTAAACATTAACTCTAGAGGTTAATAAAGAATCCACAGTGCTACACCAAGTTCAGAAGAATTGTGTGACAAGTCTTCCATCCAGGTCACCGACAGTGGGGAACCTACTTGATTTATTCTCCCCTTCTTTCCAGCCTCCTCTTCTGGTCCTCTTAGGCAAACATTGCACTACTCTTGGCTAAGCTTGTACTTTGGGCACCTGCTTCTGTTATTCTATCCTATTTCCCCTGTAGCCCCCAAGCTTTCCTGGAAGAAAGGGGGATACCTCAACGGTCCCTCACCCCCTGTAGTTCTACAGCTTCCTGGCATCCTCCTTGTTATCTGATTCTAGGTCGCTCTGCTCAGCCCAAAGTCGGGATCCAGCTGACTCTGGAGAAATGACTTTGGCTCTAAGAAGGCAGCAGGGTGTGGACTGGCTTCCAGGCAGCCTCTGGGCATGTGGGACCACAGGGGAGACTGGGATTGAGGAAGAGAAAAGGCCTGGCTGTGGCTCAGTGGGTAGAACTCAGTCTCCACCACAAACGCCAAAGTAACAGAGACACTGAGTAAGGAAAACTCAGACTCAGACAAGAGCAGCAGGATCTGAAGCAAAGCTCTGGAGATGCAAACACAGAGGACTCTCCATGAGCATGGTAGGACTGAGCATGGAAACCAGTGCTCTTCAGTTTCACATCTCATATAATCATGGTGCCTGCTTCGTAGAACTATTGCAAAAAGTTAAAGGGTCCACAGCTGAAGACAGGAGTAATGGCTGTGCTGATGACTGAGCTGTTTGCTCTGTTGGCTGCAAACTGTCTTTCTACCTTTAGTGCATCACAGAGTTCCTTCTGCCAGCTGGAGCTGGGACTTGCTTTTATCTCTCGCTCTGCCTCTTCTCCCCTTGCTCTCTTCCTTTCCTTCTTGCGGGTGTCACCCTCCGCTGCATCTTCATGGTGGCCCCAATACTCGACTCCCAAGAGCGGGTTCCTCTGCAAGACTTTCTCTTTACTGCAGCCCAAGTGCCCTGTTCCCCAAGCCACATCACTTCCAGGCATCGGCCACACCTCTCGGTCTAGCAATGACAGCTGTAAGCACTCGAGCGTAAGGATGCTCTCTACTTTGGCTCTCTGAAGCTGATCAAATGGGACTGTGAAGAACTATCTCGAGCAGCACCAGTGCTCACCTTGCACTGAAGGCAAGGCCTGTAGGGTGCAGGGATCAATCCCAAGGCTGCTTCCAGTCCCCATTGCCTTGTTTATTGAGGGAGCAGGGATGTTCCGATCTTTGGTCCTCTGGTTGCTTTATAACACAAGCTTACACACATGCTGGACAGACTCAGTCAAGTGACCAACCCTCGTTATTACCACCATCAGCACCCGTGCAAACGGCCCAAGGAGCTGCTTGGCCGAGCCTGGAGCCGAAGCTGCCAGGAGCCTTCTCTTCCGTCAGCACCCAACTTCTATTCTATACTCAGAAGTCCGTGCCAGGCGCCAGCCTCCTTGTGTGTGCCAGCTCCTCAGATCCAAGCACGCGGCGGAAGCCGAGTGTCCAGTGCCACATGGGATCATAGACTATCTAAGAAATGGCCCCGTTATCCCTCACGCTTACTCTCCTTTGAGAAACCTTTCTTAAGATCATTGTTTGCTAGTGTAATGGAAAAATCAATTCAGTGTTACTTTCTGTAGTCACATGTATGCTTTGTATGTATGATGTGTACCCACGTAGGACATAATGCATTTTAGTGTTGTATTGGCTGATGAATGTACAATATATTGTGTGATATAATGTGTTTTGTTAATCTCTTTTAAATGCAAAATAAGTTCAAATCACCATTGTTTGTCCAGTTCATCTTTCTCTCTTTCTAATCTCATTATTATTATTTCATTTATTTACATTTTAAATGTTGTCCCTCTTCCTGGTCTCATCTCCGCACCCCCCAACTCCCCTCCCCTTTGCCTCTAAGGGGTGTTTTCCCACCCACATCTTTCTTAATGACATTTGTTTTCTTCAGTAACCAGAACCTGTGAATGTGAGGTGGGTGACATGGAGCTTTGGTGCCCTCTGGTGGACTACGTGAGAAGTAACAGCCATGAAGAACCAGAGGCCCCTTTCAGTATTTGAGTTGTTTTATCAGCCTAAGAAATAGGGACTTCTACAGAACAAATGGCTGCCTGGGCCAAGGATTATACTTGTCTTCCTGCAGTGTCTGCTGGTTGGTTCATAACACATGCTTACACACATGCTGGACGTCAGTCAGGTGTCAACCCCAGTTGTCACCACCGTCAGCACTTGTGCAGGTCAAAGCACATTTAGACACATCCCCTTTCAGAGGCTACAGGGACCTTATCAAGTAATACGGCAAGTAGCAGTAAACATCGTTTCTTCTTCTTTTTTTTAAACAAGGGAAAGTATAAATCAGGAAAATTTGGTGATTTGGCTAACATCAAATTTCTACTAAGTTCGAGATGCAAAGTTCCAACCGCACACTTTGGCTCAGGATCCTGTTTCCTGGAGAATATGTCCTTTTCTTGTTCCTCTTCTGAGAAGCTCTACAGGAACACTAAAGAGGGAATGTAAGAATACTTCCCTCATGCAGAAATCAGGCTATTCAAACAGGAGATACTCACAACTTCACCACACTGAGCGGGACCAGAGGCCGACCTCCAAGTGACTGTATTGTGACTCTCAGTGTCCTCTTCTGAATCCATCCTTACACCCAGCTGTGTCTTCACTTTTATCATTACTATGTCTAAAGGTGCAGTTACTATGTATCAATGTGTAGGATCCTGCCAGCAGTCTGCACGGGCTGGTTCTGTGGCTCCCTCTCTTCTAAGACAGAACTTTCAAGCCTCCCAGAAAACTTGGAGTCTGGGAGTAAGTAGTTAAAAAGTTTCATGGTTCATCAGGTAAACCTGGAGTCTATCCTCCGTATTCTGATCTATTCTGTTCCAGTTGCTCAGTCTTCTGGCACCATGTATCCAGAGTCATTCTAAGTCACTGCCTCCTGCACACAACTGCAGGCCTATGGAAAGCATGTATCCAACCAGAGGACCATTTTTCTGTTTGTTTGTTTTTTCTTTCTTTCTTTCTTTCCCTTTTTTTTTTTTAGGGGTGGAGGGAGGCTCCCAGCCAAAAGAGTCCATTTTGTATTGTTTATATATAGAGCATGTTCAAATTTCTATGACCAGCCCTCCCCCCACCAAGGGAAGGTGAGACTTTCTCCCCTGTATCCCCACATAAGCCATACTGTGGCCCATACAAGGCCAGCTCTCCCAAGTGCCCATGGTCAGCTCTCACATGAGGAGAAGCTTGCCCAGGGACATCAACATTTCAGTTGATAGCTCAGATCACAAATCTCTGCGTGGCCTTTGGTGGCAACACAGGTGTACCACTGATCCACCCATGACTCTTAATGGATGTGTGAACCCACATAGCCTTGGGATGCTCTATAGCTCCTACACCCTGTCTTTCTAATTTTACCAATTCTCCATCAAATATCTATTCACTGTAGTGGTGGCCAGGCCACCAGTGCCAGAGAAGGACTATCTATTTAAAACAAGGGAGAAATCAGTTAAGTCTGACAATTACACTTGAAGAGAGACAATATCCTGTCAAGGTACCCCACCTACTTCATAAGTGAAACTTAAAATTCTTGACACATCCTTGGATAAAATTTCATGTTGTCAAAATATGTTGCCTAAAGCTTCTACTGTCTTTGTAAATGTCATTATCAGTAGCTTACAGAGAAGGATTTGAAAGTAAAAAGACTATTATGAGTGACCACATAGACAAACACCATAATCCTTTGCAAATGAGCCCACAAGAAAGAGAGTCAGAGCTTTAGGATTCAAGGCTCTTGGCACCACATCCACTGCAATGGTGTGTCTGAGAGCTGGGCCTGGAACATACAGTGGTGTCCATCTGTGGGCCCCATGACACAGGCCAAGGAGATGCTTGAGCATGGCTATCACCCCACATGAGGGTGCCACACAAACTCCCTCAACACCCTCCCACATTTCTCCCCCAACACACACCTACTCCTGTATGAACCTGTGTGGAAGGAGACATCTTCAGCCTTTGAGGATCAGAGATTCGGCCCTTAGGCATACTCAGAGGCTCAAGTATCCAAGTATGAATGTTATAGAACTCTAACACAAGTCAAATTCAAAGACAGAGGAGGCAAACACATTTACATCTGTGGTTGATTCTGACATAGAATTAGAAATGTACTTGTAAAGACTATATAGTAACACAAAGAATAAAGTGTATGTATGATCAGACTATTAAAAAAAAGGCAATGTTAAACAAACCTCACTGATAACCAAGGACATCCAACACACAGTGGGATTTTACCTGTCAATCACAAAAGGACTTTTATTGTGATTAAGTGGAGGACCCCAGGACACATATATAATTGATACCAGGATTCTATTTGAATAGTAACTTCAGTAACAACAGCTGCCATAAAATAGTTGTTTTGTAAGCTATTTTGACAGACAGGAATTTATCCCAAGCCAATAAGAGAACGGTAAGTCAGTTCCTAAAGACAATGACTGTCTTATTTATATTGATGGCCATTACAGAACTGCACCTCCACACCGGAAACTGGCCATGGATGCTGACCTCATCCGGTTTGGTCACTAAGAGGTAACAGAAGTATTGTAATGGTGAAGTGACTGAAAAAGAACACGAAAGAAGATAAGCTTCCAGGGAAAGATGATGGTGACATGGCCACCTGTCCCAAATACACTGGATGTTTCAAATATCAACACAGGTCAGCTTGAGGGAAGTCTAGAAACAGCAAGCAAAAATACCAAGCAGATGGGCAGTAGGAAGTCAAGAACACTAGCTATCCTATGGCAGGGACTCTGGGACAGCGCCATATTAGATAAGACAAGGATATACGCAGATGACTCATTTCTGTTGCCAGAGATACATTAAGCAATGTGTTGCCCAGATTCCTAAGACAGGGGGTCCAAGCTCATCATATGAGCTGCAGTTGAGTGGAGCAATATGCGGAGACCTGTGAGCCACATATGGCAGAATATGAAGGAGACATTGCCTATGGGCACAGATTCCCCGAGATTCCCACTGGTCCTGTGTCCTAGTTGATATTTATCAACCTGCCACGGGTAAGTTGTTAAAAAGGACTGAGAAAGTGCTCCCATCAGAGTTGCCTGTGTGCAAGCCTCTGGGGCATTTTCTTCATTGATGATTGACATGGGAGGGCCGAGGCCACCGCAGGCAGTGCCACACCTAGGAAGGTGGTCTTGATTTGTACAAGAAACCAGGCTGAGCAAGCCAGTAAGCAGCGCTCCTTCATGGCTCAGCTTCAGTTCCTGACTCCATACTTCTGCTTTTCTGCCCTAACTTTCTTGGACTGTGATGTGGAAGAGTAAGATGAAGAAAACCTCTTCCTCTCACGTTGCTTTTGGTATTGGGGTTTTATCACAGCAATAGAAACCCAAATTAAGACATTCTGCTTATCTAAAGCCCTATTTACACGGGGCCAGTGCTAGTTTTAGAAACAAAAAGTAGTAAAGAACGGAAAATCAGTACATCAACAGCAACTGCAATCAACATAAGCAGAGCTGTGCTTCACTGCAGCTCACAGGAAACCCTGAAGCACAGGACAGGCAGACAAAGCACGAGCCAGCGGCCATGCTGGACCCCAGCTTGGCAGGTCCCTGCCTGTGAGAGAGGATGCACCTGTGTGGGCCTCCGCTTTGGTGCTCATCTCCTGCTGCATTTTATGGATTTCTATATGAATTCTATGTTTAAAACATGACCTAAACATTTTAAGTCACTTAAAGATTGAACTAAATGGGTATGTTTGTGGGTTCTGTGCAGATGTTATAACAGTTTAGGTTAGACTGGGGCACTTGAGGATTTTGTTATCTGAAAAGGAGCCCAGGATCCATTTCTTGTGTGTACCAAAGGATGACCACATAAACTCACTAACCACCGGTTCACAGTGCCCACACTGACGGTCTGTGGCATCAGCTGTTCATTCCTTCTCTACCATATGAGTGGATGCGTGGCAGCACTCCCTGACCCCAGCTAAACCCAGTCAACATTCATAAACGGTAAGTTGGTTGGCAAACATCCTATTACCCTACACTCCACTTAAGGCACCCGGGAGACTCCTGTGAGAGTCCTTACCAAAAGCAAGCAATCTTCTGGCCATCAGAAATGGAGCTAGTGTGTGCTAGACTCCAGTACCTGTTGAACGTTGAAGCTCTGCTCTGAAACAGCTGGCCTATGAACACTTTACATTTGTAGGTTGTCCCATGCCATGGTATTTCTCCCAGGATGTTAATAACAGACCCACATGTAGCTTTCTTCATAGATCTCCATATTGACTTTGCTCTTTGATGCTGACTGCATTGCATTTCCAGCAGTATCAGGGCCACAGGTAGAAACCAAGAAGCCAGCACTGAGAAATCACACACACACACAGCAGATAAAGTACATTGTATATTACCAAACATATTTTATTGAATATTAATGCATAATAATCAGCAAAGATAAAGTTTCACAGGATGGAATGTAATAAATGAATTAAATGGTTATTTAGGCCTGTCCACTGCTTTTCACACCCGCTCAGTAAGTGTGAGTTCTCTGCTTTCCACACCCGCTCAGTTAGCGTGAGTTCTCTGTGTCTATCAGTTTCCTATAACCTTTCCTTTACAGAAGTGTGAACACAGCGCTGGGCAAAACTGTAAAGTCTTCAGAGCAGCACTGAACCCAGTTGCTTATTCACAGTTCCAGTTTGCCGGTTGTCCTCAATATAAGGACAAAATATTGAGACGCTCCTCCAAGTATAATTTAAGCCACTGCATAAATTTCAGAAAATGCAAACATTTGTGTATGTGTTATGTGTGTACCACTGTGCACACATGCATGTGTGAAAGCCAGAGGACAACTTCGGGTGTTGTTCAGCAGGAATGACTAACACATCACTTCGTTTTGTGTACATATATAGTCAAGTTGTAGTGTTGGCTCCTCCCTCCCATCGAATCGGTTCTCTGGCAACAAATGTTAAGTGAGTTTGGGATCAGACTCAGGTCTTCATGCCTAATTGAAAAGACTGACTGAGCCATCTCTCTAATCCAAAACTTTCATTTTAAAAACAATACACAAACATTTAATTATCTCAAAAGCTAAGCACATCTGTATCACATCCAAATATGTAGAGACAAGGCACAAAAGCCTAAAAAGTCAAGGTCATGGTTACATAGTCTGAGGTATTAATATCAACATATGCCAGAACTCGGACATTTCAACCACCCTCTGACCAATTCTGTACCACTGGCCTCAGACACAAAGGCCTGAGGGAACAGATCTGCTTGGTGAGCTTTAGACCTAGGTGGCACTCTATTTTTTCAGATTTATCTAACTGACGAATGTGTTCTTACTTTCTATGGAACTAATCAATGTTATAGTAAGCACCTTTGTAACTATAAAATGATCAAAATCCTGAACCATAAAATTTCAGACAATTAGGTATACCCTTAGATACAATGTCCATGACTTAACAGTGTAATTTTCAAATTCAAAAATTGACTTACTACAGTATGCTATTTTCTTTGGCACTTTTTTGTTCAATGTAAATTGGAACAAATCAGGAGACTGTGAACACAATTCAGGTTAAATGCTGCAGTAGGTGCCACAAACTCACACCATCAGATTGTCACAAGTCAGTTAGTAGGCTGTCAGTTAAAACCTGAAACCAGATAAACATTGAAATCTATGTAACTGGGTTTGAGAACCTAACTGTAGTCTATCAAACTATCTACTTTAAACCCTTTAAATGCTTTTAACTAGATTTTATTTTAGTTTAGAACTTTGAAGAATGTTTCATTTAGAAAGGAAAAAAAATCCTAGTAAATAAAGAATTCACAAATTACTTCTTTAAACTAAAGCCAAGAGTATATAGTATTTCTAGCAATAAATACTGTCTCTGAGTTTGGGTCTCAGTCACTTGTGATATCTACAGATTTATTGCTCCAGATTCCTTAGAAACCAAGGGTATCTGACAAAACAGAAGCACAGGTGACAATAAGCCCTGCTGTGCTCACCAGCCCCCAACTGTACAAGATATGACCCTCAGGAAGAACTGGCTGCACTTGTCACTGTCTGGGTAGAAACAGCTAAGCTATTCACTCAGTGTGCAGGTATTTATAATTCTGTATCCAGAAAAAACAAAACCAAACAGTTCATTTGACATACTATTTTCCACGGAGTCTTGACTTTACAGGTTTCATTCTAGCTTATTATTTTTAAACAAAACATTTCCAGTGGCACAGCCCCAACTCAATTATTTAGAGACCTAGCTTCATGGGAACTGAAACACACTGCATTCTTTTCCAGACCTGCCCTACTGCCCCTCAGCCTGGGTACTGCTGATGTTATATACCCAGCAATGCTCCACGACGGGGCTGTCCTGCACCCTGTAGGTTTTCAGCACCTTAGCACCTTAGGTTCTGTCCTATGGATGTAAGAACCACTTCCACCTGTGGTGACAAACATAAGCAAAGTTCCTGGGGAACAAAACCACCATTAGCTGATAGTCACCAGTAAAGGCTAAAAACAGAAGAGGGAGTAGGTCACAGTAGGATGGAGATGTTTATTTCCCAGTTTCCACACTCAAAACTGCGTGAACTCTAGTTATGAGATCTACCAGCAACTGTGAGAAGCTGTGTATGCTGTGGCTGAAACAAGTAAAAGATGGGTCCCCATTCAACATGCTTCCGGGTGATGTCACTGGTTCTTCTAAGAAACAGCTTTGACGAGGGCTCCAAACGGAGTAAAATATAAGAACCGTGTGTGGAGTGTTAAGACACAAGAACATTTTTCCAAACTGTGAGTCAGCTGACAGAAGACATCTGGGCCATGTGCAGCTCCTAGCTGAAAACAACCAGGCCAGAGGACAGCACAGCAGCGGCTCAGCATTATTCCTCCTTTCTTCGCCTTTTCTTCTCCTTCCTTTTCTCTTGTAGGTTCTTCAGGTCCGTCATCACTGCCAAAGTCTTCCGTACCCACATAATCTATAAACCATTTAGAATCATGGTTAAAGCTGAGAAGCACGTGAGTGAAGAAAGCCAGGACATAAACATCTGTGTCGTACGTACCACGATGACCATGGCATTCAACAGCAGCGGTGCTGAGAACACGAGAGAGATGAACATTCCCCGGGAGTCAAAGTACTGATACTTTGCAAACAATCTGTTGTAGGAAAAATAAAACACAAAACAAGATGGCTGACTTTTGGTCCAGGGAGCTACAGGACAACAGTAGCCAACAGTCTGGGGTCACTGAAGGGTTCTCAAAACAACCCTGAAATAGCTTTAATGTTTCTCATAAATCAGAGTCAAGGCTGCATTCTTGCTACAGCTACTTAAGAAAGTACTGTGTCTGGTGCTTCCTGCTCCCGTCCACCTTAGTGAAGTAACTGCCGTTCTGTGTCGGAGACTTGAAGGCCGCATGATTCCAACCTGCTCAATGGTAAAGAGCCAGGCAGTAGAAGGCAGGACTTGTCTAAGGGCAGACATTTCTGTCTTGGTGCCGTGGAAACACGGTACAGTTGTTTTCATTGACTCAGTAACATACAGTGACTGGGAACCTGCCACATGAGCTACAGGTTACTGCAAGGAAGTGTAGAGACAGGGTCAGTCTCGAAGGAAGCCTATCTTTTGGAGAGAGGAAAGAGCCCAGATAGTCTGACGTATTAAGACAAAGCAGAGAGCACTTTGAATGTGTGTGTGATGAGAGGTCAGGATGAGACTCTGACCAGAAGGGACAACACAAGTTTGAGGTGGCAGTGGTCCCGGAGGAAGGGCTATAGCAGAGGCTGTGGGCATCAATACAGTTCCCTGCTTGTCTCTGAGTGACTAAGGACAGACTGGAACATTGAAAGTAATCTTCACTGAGACAGGCCAATCAGGGTTGGGGCTGGGGAAGCAGGGAGTGACTGTGGAGGCTTGGGCACTATACAGTTTTAGGACAGTTGTTTCCAAGTAGAAAGGGGAACAGGAAAATGACCCATTGGCTCTTGAATAACAAAACATACTTGGTACTCTCAAATCCCCCCCTTCAAAATTCTGCAACTCAAATTACTTTATACAATCCCCAATGCTTTCTCACAGATTACAGTTTATTGCTCAGCACCTTCAGAGCTCATGTGGGTCAGTTAACAAGATTTTGCCATTCTTAAAATACCCCACTGTTCTGTAAGCCTCGAAGGCCGCCCTGACCATACAGAGTTAGCCCAAAAGCGGCACTAGGATTTTTGTTTAATGAGGAGCTTTTAACTATTCTAATCAGTAAAATTATTAGTCTTTGGTCAACAACAACAACAACAAAATATTTAACTATTTGTTTCTTAAGGCCTAAACTCATATTGAGTACAGGGTGCTCAATATTTATGTGGCCACGATTCCTAGAGTCTTCTGTTTCCCTGTGAGCTTCGTTTTTGTTGTTGTTGTTGTTTGTTTTTCGTTTTAAGAAAGTTCCATGTGACAGTCCCACTGCAGAGACAGAGTCAAAAACATGACAAGCTGACCTCACCTCCAGTTCACTGCAGCCACTTCGTTGATGTACTCGGCACAATAGACTAACACTACTAAGAAAACATAGAAAACTTACGTTAGGATTTCATGACTGATAACAATCATTACAGAACGAGATGATACATCTTCACATTTTCCCCCTCAGTCAACTGATTAACTCTGTCTAAAATCAGCTTTTCCACTTATCGAGCAAACTCTTTGTATTCTTCTGGTGTCCACAAAAATCAAGTATTTACACCGTAATCACTCAGTTTGGGACAGTTAGCCTGTGGATTGGAGACTCTGATCTGTGACCCAGCTTCCTGCCCATGTATTTTAGGGGCTCTGAACACTTGTCTTCACTTGGACCAGACCTCATGCCTAGACCAGTCAACTGTTTATGATCTTTTCTTCCTGACATTTTACTAAGTGTCCTTTTGACCAAACTGAGGGCCTAAAATAGTGACTGTCCCCATTTGGCCAAGTACCACAACTTCTATTGTGTGTCTGTTTCTGTGTAATAAAGACTCTATCTTTCTCCATTCCACGTACTTAATCCCTTCCCCAAATTCCTAAAGCCAGTATCTTGAAAACTAACGGAAAATAATGTTTTATGCATAGAAAGTCTCCGAATATGCAGTCTGCTTTCCAGAGCAGGCAGAGCAAGAAAACACCTGCATGAAAGACAGAAATTCCAAACTCCTTCAGAAATTATCTGTCCAAGAGTCAGCATAAGAGAATCAACATCTTAGTAAACTGCTGTTTGGCATCCTCCCTGGGCTGCCTGGAACAAAAGGAGGACCCCTTTCAAGTTCATGTCCAAAGATTACTTCATAATTTCCAGATAGAATGGAAGGCTTGGGAAACCCTGGGAAAAAACGCAATGCAAACAGGCCCAGGGCAGAATCATAGCAGTGAGAGTGAGCACGAGGATTCGGTTTTCTCATACTCACCCAGACACAGGAAGTGCCCGATCTGTAGTTTATACCTCTGTGCAGAGAAGCATGTGAGAAGTAGGCACAGCAGGTGGAAGGCGAGCAGCCCTAGAAGCCAGGGTTCTGTCCAGTCTGTCTCCTGTGAGGATACATTGTTAGAAACCTGGAGGAGCAGTGAAACTGCTTTCCTGTGGGTAGTGGGAGCTACTGGTCCCTTGCATTGAGTCTGGAGATTATACAACTAGACCTCTCAGAGGGGCTGGAGCAAGAGAGGAAATAGCGACGCCTCAATTGCAAACAGAGGGGTTTTTAAATTATTATTACTAATTAAACTAACAAGCTAAGTAAAATCATGCTGACTTGGGATGTGTGAAGCTGCTTAGACCAAACTCTGTGCATGGCGGCCTGGAAATGAGAGCCATCCTAACCTCCGGAGCTGACTGTCCCCGCCGCTCCTGCTGCACCCAGATCACTAGATACTGTGCTACATCTGTTCTTTGGGGTCTTAAGTCCATACTCCAAGGCTCAAATCTGTCTGATTCTGTCTCCAACTCATTCTAAGTTCCCAGTCCGGACTTCTTAGCACTTCCCAAGCTTCTTTTCCAAGGGCACTGCTTCACAATGGAGCCCTAAAGCTCTTGGGGACTGCTTGGAGTCCACTGCCCTTCACTGGGGACCGCTCCTATCTTCGGGAAGATAGCACACTTGGGCGTGTGTCCAGAGACTGGTAGGGAAAGCAATGCAAGCTGGTAAGACCCCACCAGAGTGGGCACACTGGTTTGGGGGACTCGGAGGACTGCCAGTGCCGGGATCTGCCCCCTGCAGCAGAGCAGAGCCCGGCTTCTGGAGACAGCCTGCCGGCGCCTGCGCAGTCCACACGAGAACTAGCAAATCCCCAGCAAAAGCGAGCGCCGCCCAGTCCTCGGAGCGTGAGAGTTACCATGATCACCGCAGGGATGCTGACTGGGAAAGCTCTGACTGAGTATGGGGACGGCATCGCGCCGGGGATCCCCACAGCCCGGACAAGTCCGCCGCTTCCGACAGCCAGAAAGTCGCTTACCCTTCTCGCGAGACCTACAGGTACGAACCTGGCGCGCCGTAGCTCTTCTCGCGAGAATTCTGTGACTTTTTTTTTTTTTTTTTAAAGGATGTCCAACTTTCGTTATTACATTAATGTATTTCTCTAAGAAGTGCCAAAGTGCTTCCCTAGTTTCTCTCAAACTCCCCCAGAAAGCGGAGAGTTCGTAGGTTCCTCAGGTGCAGCTGGCGGCTGGTGACAGTTTGTCAGGGTCCGACGCACCCTTGCCACATAGCCTGGGACGACTTGGTTAGTTCTTTACAGACCTGGGGTGAACGCGGCTTTGGTCTCACAGACACCGAAGATCTCGGGCGTCTGCACGGACACGGCGTCCTCCACACACACCCGACATAAATACAGCATGCTCCCCGGAGACCTGGGGTGGTCCTGCAGTCAGCCACACTGAGTGTGGTGAGCTCAGCATCCTCAGTCCTCCATACAGACTGGCTTCCGTGCTTCACGTGCCCACATGAACTTGATGTCCTGACTCTCACGGACTAAGACTGGGTCCTGTGTCTGTGCTCTTCACAAAGCTGGTGTAAGCGGGGTGACTGCAATCCACATAGCTCCTACCCAGAGAAAAGGGATGCCAATGGTGTCTGTTCCACATGCCTGAGATAGACAGGGCTTCTGCCCTTCAGGACAGGAAGGGATTTGTCGTCCAACCCTCACAGACCTGCGGTGGATATGGCATCTTACTCAGAGACATAGTATGTACTGGCATTTGGACCCTACAGACTTGGGGTGAAGACTTTATTTTTGTCCCACAAATTTAGGATATTTCTAGCTCTGCAAACCTGAATGGACACAACATCCTTGACCTATATACCTAGAATGGACATTGTCCTTCCTGCATACCTAGATGAACTTTATCCCACAGATCCTGGATGCACACAGAAACCTGGTCCCACATACCTAGGCTGAAAGCAAAATGTGATCCTCAAAACCAACATGGACCCAGAATCTATCCATCAAGCTGACTAAAGATGGATACAGCCTCTCTACACACAGGAGCACCCCACCCCACAAAACAGAGGTAGACATTCTGTCCAGATGACATAGTGAAGCATCCCTATGAGACCTTGGTGCATATGATATGTCACCAAACCCAGCAATGAATATACAGTCAATACTCACAGATGTAAGATGGACAGAGTATTCTTCCCATTGGCCGTTCACATCCTAACTCATTGATCTAGAATAGCCAAAGGTAGTGGGGTTTCTATGGATCTATGGAATAAACATGGCCCTAGTAGCCTTGTGTGGCTGGGGATGCTATACCAATTCTGGGGTGGCAGATTGCTCAAGGATGACACACCATTGGCCAGTTTGTGGTGTCCATAATCATAAAGACTGAGCTATCTTACTTTTACACATTTGATTGGAGAAGGGGCGGGCCATGATTGACAGATGGGCAGTGTATTGTTTAATGGTTTTAAGTCAGTCTGCTGTAGGCTGTTAAGCTCAGTTAATTCATGTGTGAAGTTCTCTTAACTGCTCGTGTAAACAGTGAGGACCGAGGGTGCTAAGTCCTTCTGTCAGAACATATGCACAGGCACACATGCGTGCCCTCCGTCATACAATCTGTGGCTGCTCTTTCACTTAGTGATGCGAACACGGGTGCCATAGCCACCTGCACTGCCCACTGTGAGTCACAATCTGTCTCCTTCCCGTGGCTGTGAAATAGGCTCTGATGCACTGCTCCAATATCCCTCACCTGTTCAGCCTTGCCCATCCTAAATCTTCCTCCTCTCTCCCGGAGGCACGCCCAGGCTGTCATGGCTGTTCTGCCTGTCCTTTTCAGACTCGGGCTACTCTGTTTCTCAGGTATGTGCCCCCACCCTCTTCACCAAAGGTATGGAATGAGGGGGACTACGAGAGGGGGGCAGTGGTGTCAAGGTCACTTGGATATAGTCTAAAGTTGTGGTTTAAGGAGCACAGGATGTGACTACCCTACCCCAATGAGGGCTCTCTGTGCTCGGTTTTAGGGTCATTTGCTTAGAGTTGATGTGCGGGCCAGCACTTTCTTGCAGGCCAGCGCTTTCTTGCAGGCCTGAGGCCTAACCGTGATGGTTTGTGGACTGATGTCAGCAGGGATGTGAAATGAAGAATACCTGTAGTTACCCTGTCATCCCGATGGGGTCCAGCCTTCAGATCAATTTGCAACCAAGAAAATAAAAGCATCTGTGATAACACGTGGCCTAACTCCTAGGCTGTGGGGTTCAGCCATGGGTTAAGCATTTTGCGTTGCTTTCCTTGTCTTGTCCCAGCCCAAACTCCTGCACAGGTAGCACATGAGGACGCTTTCCCTCATTTCCAGGTACCTGAAGTCTGCAGATTTCCTTGCTGATTACATCTCGTTTCTACCCCTGCACTGTGTTCCTGCCCCAGGCTTCTGTTCCTTATGCCACAGCAAGAGATCTTTTAACACAGACAAGAGTGTTTTGAGCACTTTGTGTGAACACCTCATAGGTGTCCTTTGCCCTTGAGGCCTCTTACACTTCTGTTGTTGGACCGGCAGAACCTGCATCCCTGAGGTGTCTTCCTCTTCTGCCCACGACCTTTCTTCTTTACTGGGTACTAGTCACTTGGTTCCCCAGCTCTTTGGCTCTGGTGTCGTGGTGTCCCTGTGGTCATCCAGACCTTTGTGGACTCTCCTGGATGCTCACCTTTACCTTTGCAGCCTTGTCCTTTGCTTGGTTGCTTCTCTGGGCTGCTCTAACAAGGTGCCAGCAACTGTGGTAGACAACGGGAGGGAAAGAAGAACCCCTTGTTCTTGGAGAACAGTGTTCTGGGGTGATGAGTAAGTCCAGCTCCTGAAGGTCCTGGGCTCACGCTACTGACCACTCAGTCCTGGTACTGCAGCACCTCAACACACATTTGGCCTTCTTCCCTTTGAGTTTCCTCTTTGAGTTTGCGCCCAAGTCAAGAACCAGCAGAGTTGATAATTAGCTCAGTTTCACCAGGTGGTTAGAAGTTCTTAGTGAAGCAGGATAGAAAGAAAATCATGAAGGAGATACTGGAAGGGAAAGGAGCTCTGTCACCCCTCACCTGAAATCCCGCATCTATTGAGATCATCAAAGATGGCTGTCTCCAGGCTTGTATCTGCACCGCTCAAGAGACACAAAGGTCATCATGGCTGTGTTGTGGTTACTCATGCCATTATCAGAACCTGCTGGTCACAGGAGAGCTACACGTACACTTGTACCCAGAGACCGCACTCTGAGCCTACATAAAAGCCCCTTAAGCTACAGTACTCACCGAATCACGGACCACACTTGGATCAGAAACTAGAAGCCACTACAGCCTATTCCTTGCCTGTGCTGCTCTGGATAAATCTGCCCAGTCCACACAGTTCCCATGAAAATTCCATTTTGTTAAATCTCTGTTACTGCTCATTGACAACAACGGCGTCCTTGAACATCTCCATGCAGCACTAGATCTCTGCTGCGGCGACTTCAGGCCAATACTCTGGATGGCTTTACCCCACAAGCTCCTACCTCTGAGCCTTACTAACTTGTGTGCCAAGGGATTTCTTCAGTACTTGTGAAAAGTCCCGGAAGGTAGCTGAGAGTGTCTTAGGAAAGGTTCACAAGGCTGAGAACATGTCTGTATCTCTCCCAATGATCTGGTACCCAATTTGTTTGGTTCTGAGGATCAAGGAAGATACTATGCGTCTGTACTACAACCTCTAGAGATTGTCCTCTGCCCACAGGTTTAGGACTCTAGTCTTGTCATTCATCTGGGGTCTTAGGATACTGGCCTGTAGCTTCATCTCCAAGGTGTCTTAGGACATTGTACTCAGTACATCCCTCAAAGCCAGGTACTCACTGCCTCTCCATGCATCACTTGGATGATAATCAGACCCATAGAAGTGTGTCTGACCTATGTCAAAGTACGATACTTCATCACCAAACAAGGGCCCAGCGACAGGCCTGATACCAGTCATCTGCTGGAAATCTGACATGGGCAGATTCTATATGGGTTCCTAGTTCACTTTGCCCCGACCTACAATCCAATTTTTTTTCCCCTTTAGTATCAGATAGGAAGTTTGAACAATGAATTACTTGACAGCATTTCTCTTTTTATTAAACTTTTCAAAGGAGAAATAAAAGCACTGTTTGACTATAGGCAGGAACTGCTGGAAAGACCATGGTACTCTTAGGGAGCCCGACCTTGTTGGTATGCTGATTGTTTATTTTGCCAGCAAGTCTGGCTTCTTTGGTCATTTGAGCACCACCTCTGAACGGGCTTGACAGCTACCCCTAGCTTTAGCCCTCATTCTTCACTGACTCCTAGCTCCTATTAGTTGAAACACACACAACAGCGTTTTCCTTCTGTCTGCTCTTCAGTTTTGCACATTACTGCATCAGAATGGAAGGTAGACTGTTCTGCACCTCAGCACCTACATATGAGAAATGGATACAAGGAATGGAACATCTTTCCTCTTAGGAGACACTATGAGCCCTGAGTGAAAAGCACAGACCCCTCAGCCTTCTGTTGTGCTCCTCCTGCCTCATCTCCTGAGATTGTGCAGTGTTTTTATCTTAGTGGTCATACCCCAGTAGCAGCATTGCCTCTCCTATGCTCCTAAGACCCTTGTACCACTCCTCATCCATTCACTTGTAGTTTTTTAATTTTGCTTAGACTAACACACACTAGTTTTTTAATTTTGCTTAGACTAACACACACACACACACACACACACACACACACACACACACACGGTCAAAACATCCAGAATTTCAAATTGTGATCCTCTCTTTGTATAAAGATAACAATTGAAATCAGTCCTGCAAGGACTGGTCATTTCCCCAGTAGTCTGAGGTCTGAGGCCAGGGAGGACTTTCTGGTCCTGTAGGCAGGGCTGCCACATACGTTAACTGGGCACTAGGTGGCAGCACCTGCCTTCCAACAGGCCAACAGGCAGCCTGTGACACATTTCCATGGCTAAGAAAAGTAAAATTTGCAACCCCATAGGAAGAACAATGATATCTACCAACCAGACCCCCAGGGACTGGGGAGAGCTCCCAGGGACTAAACCACTAACCAAAGAGTTCACGTGGAAGGAGCCATGGCTCCAGACGCATATGTAGCAGAGGATGGCATTATCTGGCACCAATAGGTGAAGCCCTTGGTCCAGTGAAGGCCTGTTTTCCCAGTGTAGGGAAATGCCAGGGTGATGATATGGGAGAGGATGGGTGTGGGTAACACTCTCATAGAAGCAGGGGCGGGGGGGATCAGGAAAGGGGATAACATTTGAAATGTAAATACATAAAATATAAAAAAATGCAAAGAAAGAAAAGAAAATTAAACTTTTATATGTTTGTTTTTTGAGGTGAGAGTTTTTAGTTTGCACCATTAAATATATTTATTGAGAACAACTGAATAGTTAAATGCAGCATTATTTCACTCCTCTGCATAGACTGATTTCTAGGAAACTAGTCATTTAAAAGAATGATTGTGAGGAAAAATTGGTAATCACAGGGACACAGTTTTAGAGGGAAAAAAAAAATCTGCCAAATCTGATAGCATGCTGTCACTTTATATTTGTGGTGTTTTATTACCACAAAGATATTTTTATTATGCCCCTACTTCAGTGCTCATGGAGAAATTTACATAAACACTAAGCAGGACATATCCCCCCATCTCAGTTTGATTTATGTATCCCCATCTTTCTCAATAAGTATGAGCCTTTCATGTGGGCTCACCAATCTGTGTGGTTTATTTTCACACCCTCAACATCTCTGGCACTACAGGTACAGCTGAGCAAACAGAGCTCGTGTGATAGTTCATTTAGTAGCCACCCCAAGGAGAGGTTTTGGCGTCCATTTCTACCCAGGTACACCTCTGTAAAACTGCCTTTTATCTACAGACAGGCTCCTTCTTAAGAGGAAGAGAAGGGGATAGAAGGAACCTCCTGGTCACTGCACTTTCTTGGGACAATGGAGTCAATGCTGATAAGGAGTCCCTACTCCTGCCTCGTTCCTTACCTCCAAGCAGTACTCCAGAAGAACATGCAGAATATAGTTTAGGAGCCAGTAGCAGTGGTTACATCAGGTGCATTGATCATAACTGTCAGCATCTGCATTCCTTCTCTCTCTCTGCTGTGATCAAAATAGAAAAAGAAAGAAAGAAAGAAAGAAAGAAAGGGAGAGAGAGAGAGAGAGAGAGAGAGAGAGAGAGAGAGAGAGAGAGAGAGAGAGAGGGAGAGAGAAAGAAAGAAAGAAAGAAAGAAAGAAAGAAAGAAAGAAAGAAAGAAAGAAAAGAGAAAAAACACACCTGAATATTCGGCTGAGGTTCAGATACATGAACACTTTATTGGGTATTGGATACATTTCAAGTCAGGAAGTGAGGGGGAAGCCAGTACTTGGTAAGCAGCTCTATCGAAACCCTAGACCTCTGGTGGCTCAGGTGTCACCCTTGCCAGCCCCAGCCTCCTGCTTGGGATGGCTGAGTATCTTGCTCTTCACTGCAGGCAATGTCATGTAGACAAGAGCTTCTTTGGGAGCAAAAGGGATGATGGGTACATGGTAGTTTTCCCTTGCTTATTTTCTGTGTGTATAGTTTTTAGTTACTAAGCTATCTACTGCTTGAGCCAAAACAGTATTTCTCCAGTTGGTGCCTTTGCCTACCCCAGTAAAACTGAGAGTCAAGATCATTCAAGTACCCACTGAAGTCAGACAAAGAGGCCAGGGCAGATTTTTTGGGATGCAGATGTAAAGTCCTTGGCATGAAGGCCAGTTGGAGCTCGACTTTGGGCTGGATTTTGCCAAATTCAGACTTCACTGAGGGACAAGGATGTTTTCAGATCATGGCAGGCTGGGTTCAGCACAGCATGTGGTTGCCTGTTTCCAGAGTGTGTAGAAGAGAAAGTAGGAGATGGTACTGGAAGCAACTTCTCTCTTGGATCACCCTTGTCTTTGGGAACTCCATAGAACCAACCCTGTCTTCAGGAACAGGAAGTTCACACAGTCAATCATCCTCATATTCAGGAACCCACCACGAGTGCTCAGCTAGGCTGGAAGTTGCTTGTCAATCTGCCTCACAGAAAGAGCTTTTCCAATCCTCCTGGTGGGCAAAGTTTTCAAGAGGATCCTTCAGTAGGAGGTTGAGGTCATTGCTGGGTAGACGCTGGGGAAAGAAATGAGAACTGCTGTCTTTTTTGCCAGTTTTAGGGGCTGGGGCAAGGGCCACAGCTAGCTGTGTGGGGCTTTGGCAGCTGCAGAGGAAGAAATTCTCCTACTCACTTCCAGGAGGCAGCGTGACCTGCTTGGGTTTCGGAAGTTATGAGGCCTACACATTTTATTTTGGCAGAAACAGGAAACTGGCCAAGGCAGGAGCTCTTTGGTCACCTGGGTTGTGTGTTTGCTCTCACAGACAGAAATAATTAGAAAATCAACTTATTCAGAAGAAACTTTAATATTGACTCGTGGTTGCAAACATTTTAGTTCATGATTGGTTAGCTCAGTTGCCTTAGGTCTTTGTTGAGGCGGGACATTCTGTGGGGACATGTGGAAGAACAATGCTGCTCACATTATGGTCACAGAGAACAAAGGGATAAAGAGAAGGCTGAATCAGCACTATTCCCTTCAATGGCATGCTCCCAGAAAGCGAACTTCCTTCTACCAGACTCTACTTCCATGCTCAGTGCTTCCAGAGGCTGAATATCAAACCTTCAGTACTGGCCGATGTATTTCAGCTGCCACTCCATATCCCAAACATCACCGAAAACCCCATGTGTTGTAAAAAGCCTGTGTACATGTACGGTCACCTGTTCCTACTCATGTTGGCAAAGGTCCTCATCTACCTGATCTCCATCTCTTGCTCACAGTCTACTGATTTTTTTGTACCTGTTGTGAAGTCAGCATGGGCTACTATCAAACATTGCCACAGGTATGCTTTCTTCCCAGTTCTGGAGGTTGGAAGCCCGTGGTTCAGCTGCTGGCAGATTTGCTTCCTGTTTCACAGATGCAGTCATCTGTCGATGAGGCCATTTTGATCCAGGGCAGAGTTGGGGCGAGAGTTGTTCTATGGCCTTTGTCCTTTTGAAAAATGTCCATACGTTTCAATAAGCCTGTAGGTGAAATTTTACTTGCATAAGTGATTTATCAGTCATTGCCTTATGGCTGGGGCTACAAAGGTGTTGGTCTCAATGGGTATACACAAGATGTAGTGTCATCCTGACTTATCATTACACCTCAGTTACTGTGTGCTGTAGTATGAAGCCACCCAAGGCAAGGCATAGCCCGATGGCCACAGTTCCATGTGATGCAGAGTCACAAATGGTACGGTAAGAAGTTCTTTCTCCATCTGCTTATACTCTTTTGGAAGAAACCCATAGCAAGTCCACAGCATTGACTTTTTAAAAAATAATTTATAAATAATCAACATGTCAAGTTCTAATGGCCAGGGCACTGGGCTTTTCCTTAGGTCAAATGCGGCTCTCCTGCTGGCTACAAATCACTAATAGAGGGATCTTAAGCATATTCTCAGATACCACCTTGGAAGCCTGCAGGATATTCATGCAAGAAGATGTGTAGGGACAAGTATAGTAAACCCAGTGTAGGGTGGGGTCTTTCTCTCCTGACCACTTGTTCCCCACTTACTGTGAAGCCCCCTGCTCCCTCTGTCCTCAGCATTTCCAATGCCTTACACCAACTGCTTGCTGTTTTCTCAAGCAGTCAAGGGACAGATGGCAATGGCTGGACAGTTTCCTGGGCTTTGTTAGTGATTAGTTTGTCATCTCGCTGATTTTTAAAGAAATGCTATATGACTGAAATATAATTTCAGAGATGTTTGTTAAGTTGCAACAAAATTTCCTCCTTATTCCAAGCAATCAGGACTCATTCTTACTAGATTAATGGTCCTAGAATGTCTTTTATTGCATCGCGTTCCCTACGACGTAACTGCAATTTTCATGGGGCACAGAAAGAGACAAAGCCCAGGAACGGGTGGTGCAGGTATCTAAGCCACTAACTTGTGAATAAAATCAGCAGATGATTGTCCCTGAGCATTTAACTTGCAGATTCGTGTTTGAAATTCACTGAATGATGGGGCAGTTTCTCTGACAAAAAAAGTGGTATTCAGAAATCTGTGTGCCTATAGAAACTGTCAGAAATGAGCTTGTGGGTAGTATGTTTTTCATTGGTGCATATATCAGCTCTTGATATCATCAGGCACATATATACATAGAGCTGTTAGGTCAGTCTCTGGCCCGCCTGAAAGTTGACTAGATGTTCTGGGTAGGGTATCTTTCCTCACTGCAGTGGCTGCTTTCATGACAAGGTGCCATGGGGTCAGTGGATGAAACTGCAGAAATTCGCTTTCTCGCAGTTCTGGAATTTGGAACTCCTCAGCTATGTTTCAGGGCTTTTCCTCCTTTGTTTACAGATTCTGGACAAGTCCTTACGGAGAAGGCCAGCAGTCATGGGAGGCTGCAGCTGGGTGCTGTTCACAGCGGCAGGGTGCATTTGCTCTTAGAGACCTACACTCAGGCAGCGCAGGGTCAGAGAGTAGTTCAGGATAGCAAGAGTGAGGTCAACTTAGTAAGCTCGGGCTCTTAGGGAAAGGACAGTGCACAATTTCAGGAAATAAATGTTGGCCTCTTAATAGAGACACACCTCGGTGTCTTTACTATAGCTACATTTGTGATTTTTGTAGCTCCCTAAGTCACATTACTCAAATGGTGCAATTTAGAACAAGATCTAGAGACTGAACAAGGCTTAAAAGGTAAATGAAACTTTAAAAGTTAAATATATGTATATATATATATATATATATATATATATATATATATATATATATATATAAAGACTTGGTTTACTTATTTCTAAAAGCATTTTATTTTTATAAATATAACTGTGAGGCAGAATCATGGGGTGGGGTTCAGGTTTATGTATGAGGAGGGAGGGCTGATGGGTAAATCGGAAGATAAAGCTTACCGGATATGAACAAGCATGGCTCCTTTGTTGGTTTTAGCATCTTCGTTTGAGGTGTCTTTAGGAAAACAATCCTCTTTGTTGGCAATTTTGTTGTTGCTTGTTATGAAGCATCTTTAACTTTGAGTCAGTGGGAGAGTCAGGGACATCTTTCCTTTCACACTTCCTTTCGTTTTCTCCACCTTACTATCTTTCTTCAAGATGATAAGTTGGGGGGGGGGGCATAACCTATGTCTTTATTTTAGGCGTGTAAGTAAAGATGTTTGCTGGTCTAATGTGTTCAGTAAGATCTCACCCACCCCCTCTGATACAGTTTTAATATACCCATGTGCTCATGTGTTTCCAGTGGGATTTGATACATCCATTAGACTATATTCGTGAAAGGATAAGTTACCAGTCTGTGCCTCATGACTGGTGCTGGACAGGTGGCAGCATCCAATGATGCTGGACAGGTGGCAGCATCCAATGATGCTGGACAGGTGGCAGCATCCATGTGCGCAATGAGATGCATCGTTCTGTTTCTGCATTTGCACTCGATATGCAGCCACATGCTGCTTGTAGAAGGAAGTTATCTAGGGCAGGACACAGGCTGAAAGCCACTGTTTCACATAGTTCGTAGCCGCTTAGAACAAAGAATAGTCTGATCGCCCTACATTTCCTTGGTCTAATTCTGCGTAAGCTATATTGATAAGCTTTCTGGGAGCGAGCTTGGGAGACTGGACAAACAGCCTTTAATGTCTTGCATTGCTCCTCAGATTCATGGTCTTCACTTAACAGCAGGACCTATTTCTGTATTTTTCAACAATGAGGTATTTATCCTAACTATCCCAGGATATCTTCTATTTAACTCCTGTCACCGTGTAAGACCTGCACTTTTTTTTTAACTTCACTAATTTATTTGTTTTGGCATAAGGCAGATGCTATGAAGACAAAAGAGCAAAACCTTGTTTCTTTATTTGATGAGGAACATTATTCTACAAACTACAATACAGTGGTTCATCTGTGTCTCTGATTTTACAAGATATTGCACGTTGTACTTGGAAGAGATTTTAAAAGACCAGAACATTATAGAAGCTATAGTCAATTCTCACTTGATCCACATGACTGTGTGCTTCGTACTGTACTTTGTAATTTTCATATCCTATGTTGATTAATCAACCAGTTATTTACGGGAATCTTCTATCCTGGGCTGGACCCATGGGTTACCTAGCAGTAAACCTTTTACTGAAAGTATGAGCATGTTTACTTTCCTGTCTTCATTTGCTTTCTAACACACCTAGTTCAGATTTCTCTTTTACATGCTTTGAAGAAGCCATATGAGGAAGATTTAAATTCTGTCTTAAATGGTTCCCAGTATATTAGAAAATATAGGTGATTAACTATCTCTTCAGAAAGAAAGTGGACATTTGTTCCATGATGGGGAGACAGACTTGGGTCAGGCTCTTACCTTCCTCTTCTTACATGACACAAAGGGAGTTTGTACATCCACATACTCCATACAGGTTCCTGGAGCTACAGGCAAGCTGAGTTTGAAGAGGCAGCAAGCCAGCCATGAAGTCATTTGGGCTTCATGTGGTGAGGCAGACTTATGGTGCCTGTCATCATATCATTTTGGATTTTATTTTTGTGGCTGCTAAGATTAACTTATGAGCAAGTTATCCCCTCCTTTAAGTTTGGATAACTGTTAACAATATTAATACCATGTCATATTTATTTACTGAGTTCTAGACTAAGCCGCAATAAACATTTTATCTTTCAAGAAGGGTCCCAGGAAATCATCAGACTCCTCTGCAGCAAAGTCCCATACATAGTTCCAGCTACAAGAGAAGTGTCCTGCAAGAGTCCACCTTCTACCAGCTACAGATCTCACCTGGAGAATGCAATGTGTCTTCTTTGGACTGCTATCCCTTGTTTGCCAAATGCATAATGGGAACTGCACATCACTGCTTCCCCACTAGGCATGTTCTTTCTCTCCCTACCAAAGGCTGTGTCTCCCCAATTTGTGAAGGAAGTCTTTATTTTGTCATAAATTCCTTTCTACTGAATTTTTATTCACACACACACACACACACACACACACACACACACACACACACACACACCACAAGACTTAATAGTGTTATTCTCTGGCAGTGGTCTGTAAGAAGGGGGCTGGTGAACACATTCCAAAGGTAAGGGTGCTTGCCACAGAAACATGACAACTAGAGTTTGTTCCTCAGGATTAATATGAAGGTATAAGGAGAGATCTATTGGGAAATAGTGTCCTTTGATCTCACATTTATGCCTTAGTTTATGCACCTTTCTCCACAATAATAATAAAAAGTGCAATATTTTTTAAAGAAAATAATACTTTGGTGAGTTCTTGTCAAGCAGAATGGAAGGCAGAGTAAGAAGGATAGGAGAGGAAAGAAGGAAAGAATATGAGCCAGGCGGTTTGGAGGATACTGTGCAGGTCATTGGGTGAAAGTAACTAGCAAGAACGCCTTGGGGATTATTCTAATTTGTTTTTTCGTGCTGTGGTAAACACTATGACCAAGAGCACAATGAAGTTAGTTTATCGTACAGTTCACAGTTTATCACTGATGAAAGTCACAGTAGGAAATCAAGGCAAGAACTTGAAGCAAAACTCTGAAGAAATTCTGCTTCTTGGCTTGCTTCCCATGGCTGGCTCAATCTGATTTCTTGTTTTTTATATCATCTGGATGATACAACTCTAAGTGAGATGGATTCTCCCATATAAATCCTCAGTCAAAACGATGCTCCCTGGACATGCTTACAGACCAAGCTGATGGAAGCAATTCTTGCGTAGAGGTTCCTGCTTCCAAAGTTACTCCACTTTGTCTTAAGTTGACAAAGACTAACCAGTACAAGGACAAAAATGTAACTTTTGTATACGCCATGCTTGAGCTGTACACAGGAAATCCAACTGTAAGCCTGGAGAAGATTTGAAGAATGCTGAGGCTATCATTATATTTGCTCTCTGGCTTGTTAATATGAAGACAGTTAGTAAAATTGATAAAGTGAAGAAATCCCAGGGAAGATGGGAAGAGGTGGATCACCTCATTTACCATCCCAAATAAGGGAGGTGATAAAAATCAGTTTATCCTATAGATACCCACTTCTCTCCAAAATGTGATAGTTTGAAACTTGAGGCCAATGAGTTGATAACAATTACAGAGCAGATGACACAAATTATACACTAATACCCTGGGCATTTTTAAATTACCAGAGATGGAAATGATCATTGGTCAGTGGCATTCAGAGGCGAGAGGAACTCTGTGCTTTAATGTGGGTTCATGCTTACAGATAGAAGCAGGCTTTGCTCATATGCTGCTCAGTGACCTCCAAGAAAAATGTGAATTTAAAGACAGTTAAAAAATACCCCAAGTACAGGACACTATGTTTCTTTTCCTTTCCTTCTCATTTTTCTTGTTCTTTGAATTTTTGAAGCAGGGCCTTGTTTTGTGACCCAGAATCGCCTTTAACTTACAATATATCTCAACTGTCATGTAACCTGACAACTGCCCTGGATTTGGATGATAAATTATGTGCTCTCTCTGATGCTATGGGTACATGATCAGGTCATGGTGCCTAAGAACTCTACATAGAAAAGGTTCCCCAGAAGCTGAACAGGCTGTGGCATGCATGCCCAATGCCACCCACTTGTTGTGCCCTTACTTGAGCCTTCTGAAATCTTGTCTTTCTTTGGTTGAGTTGACCACATGACTGACAAACATTTGGGTGCCATTTGAGGTCATTGTTTATCATCTGCTGGGACTCCTGCATTTCTCTGGTTGGACCCTTCCCTGGTTTTTACTCTTACTCTGGAGATTAGTTCTTCTAGTAAGTTCCCAAGAAAAGTGCATGGATGGCAAATTTTAGGATGGTGTATATCTAGAAATTATTTTATGTGGTTTTCCCTATTTGATTTACATTTTAAATGTCACCAAGTCATTTAAACATGCCGTATAGCCCCCTACCCCAACCCAAAACCCTGCATTACTAAAAAGGGTTCCCTGTTACTTCATATAATAAAGACAGTAGGATACAAGCAATTATAACTTTATTGGATTGTAGAACTGACAGTATAATGCAGTGAGATTTGAGTAGAGGTAACAGGTCAGTAGTTGATGGAATAGTAGTATTTACTGCTCAGGACCATCTTTTAATATCTGTGATTTTTTTTACCTGCAGTCTTTGAACAAGGACCATTTGCTGCTGGAGAATCAAAGACACTGGACTTGTACCAATTAGAAGGAATTGTCCTGTGGAATCATACACCCATGTGTTTATGTCACCACGCTATAACCCCAAGAACCTTAAAAGCAATGTGTAAACAAAGATAACTGGCCCCCTGAGATCCTGGAGATTCTCTGGTTTCCACCTCTCATTCTCCATATATGTAGTTAGATTATAGATGGTTGCTAATCTTTTAGTAACTAAACATAAGTCATTAGGCTTATGCACCAAGTGCTAATGTACCATGAGCGGTCTCCTCGGCCCTCAGCATGTCTTAAGGATTTTTACAAAACAAAAGGGCTCAGGAACACCCAGTTATCATTATGGCTGTCCAATTCATGCCTCTCTCAACAAATCAGATCAGGGTTTAGAAAATAGATGCAATGTTTTTTTGTTTATTTAATTTGGTAACTTCTAAATACTACATAACCAAGTAATGTAGTACATTAAAAGCTCTGACAATGTACTCCTAGCATTTCCTTGCCTATTTTATGATGACATCTAGAATGCCCTGAATTTATTAGCACGTAAAATAATATGTAACATATATTTATATGCGTCTACAATGTGCATTCATCCCAGGAGTCCGCCTCATCAATAAACAGGAAAGAACTCTAAATGAGTCACCTATGATGGTTGTCAGCGTGACTACATTTGAAATTAGAATCCAAGAGGACACACCTCAAGGAATTTTTGCTTAATTTTGTTCCATTTTCCAGTCCAGGTCTCTGAGGTGGGAAGACACCTTTAATCAGAGCTGTGCTGGAACCCTGTATAAGGACAATGCAAGAAGAAAGCTTTCGCTCTTTGTCAGCATTTTCCCATCTCACTAGCGAGTCAGTTCCATCACTGGCATTAGAGCCCAATTCTTCCAGATTCTGGCATATACTGAAGACTAGCTGAGGCATACAAGCCATGTGGACATGTGTGTGTGTGTGTGTGTGTGTGTGTGTGTATCATTCTATAGGTGCATTCTTATAGAATATATCTTATATCATTCTATATGTTCTGTTATTCTTGAGAACCCAAGAGTCTCTATACTTTCTTGACTGCTAATGCTACTCTTGTGTTGATGAGCCGTAATGTCTCTGTGGCTGGGCTAGGCTCTGGATAGGAAGCACATGTTCAAAGCCATGCACATTTTAATACATGTTTTAATTGGTCACCACACTCTCCATTCTTGAATTAACCAACATGTTAATGTGATCATAAAGGTAGAAAAGACATTAATTCTATGATTGCTTTAGACTTTTATAAGTATCATCTCCCCAGGGGTTATGACAACTTTTAGATGCAGCTCAGATTGGAAACATGTATTCAGCATGGTGGAAACTCCTGACCTTAATCCCCATCAACAACAAAATTTTTAGAAAGTAGGGGTAGCTGAGATAAGCCTGTGCCTAAGAGTGATTACTGCTCTTAGCAAGGACTCGGGTTCAGTTTCTATCACCCATATGAGCACATACAACCTCCCATGAATCCAGTTCTAGGGGATCCCCTGCCGTGGTCCTGTCTCCTTGGGCTCTTGCACTCACTTAGTACCTATAAACCCAAACGAGCTCACACGTATACACACACTTACTTTTTTTTCAAATTACAAAAACAAAATAGAACTTTCCCAAAAGATGTAACAGACCCCATATATATTTACATGCACATGCATGCATAATTATCCCAAACAAACTGTGTCTTTGGTCCTCATGGCAGACTTGGGCTTATTGTACTTTCCATGAGTCTCCTGTGCGTGTCCATGAAAACCTCCATTAGAAGAGGAGCAGGTGGGAGTGAGAGTTTCTCTATCCTTTGATTTTGAACTGGCTCGAGTTGTATTAGTTAGGAGGCATATTTTTTCTCTCACTTTTCCTCTAAATTTTCAGGATGCTCAGTTTCATAATTCTCTAACTTTAAACCATCTTCATAATCTCTTCACACAGGCATGGGGAGTGTTTATGAAAAGAGTGCAGTGCATGCTTCATGGCAGCTTTACTGTGACAATAGCTTTAAATCACAGGCTCTGTCCCCTCCTGAGGGTGCGATTTCCCCTTTCTATTTCATGAAAGATTGCACTCTCTGAAACAACCACCATTTATTTTACGGGTCCATACACATTTCTTTCTTTCTTTTTTTTTAATACACCATTATGTGTGATTTCATAATAGTATTAAAATCATTTATATAAATATATTGCTTATCTATTTACTTTTTATTATGGGGTATGAATGGAACTGGGATTGATAAAATGCACTCTGGAATGAAAGAGTACATTAATGCAGAGTATCGAGACTTAATGTCTCTATGGATAGGGAGCACTCTTCAAAAGCTTACATATTACTGTTTTAATCAGCCAGTATACTCTCCATTCTTGAATTAACTAATATGCTAGTGTGAAGATAAAGGTAGAAAACACAGTCATTTGATATCAAAAATTTCCTCCTGCTAGGCTCAATTTTTCAAAATAATTCCCAGTTTTTTCTTCCTGAAAATCTCTCATATTTTCACCAAGTAGAGTGTTGAGATCATCACTGGAATTTTATTTTCCCTGTCTGATTGCCTCTGACGGCAGAAATACCCCATGTTCCTGCACATTGAGGGGGCTACAGGGTAGAGCTGTCAGGGGTAGCTGGCTTCCTAAGTTCAGATATGAGCAGGACTCATGTCTGTAGGCTCAGATTTTTAAAACCCACTTTAATAAGGGTTCTGAAGCACTTTAACCCCCCCTCTAGCCCACCACCCACCACAGTCAGTGGAAAGCTTAATATGGCAAAGGAGGATGTGGATCTGTTTAGAAATAGTTCTTTGGGGGCGATTCCAATATTTGTTGTCAGGCTATCAGCAGCTTAGTTCACAGGAATCAACAGTGGTAGCTTAATCCACTCACATACCATTCATGACTCAGCAATGGCAGTTCAATCCAGAAGAAACCACAAGGCTCTGCCAATTGGCCAGACAGAGTCCATGGAAGTGGCAAGTAACCACCTGAATATCTGAGTAGTTCTCAGTGAAGAAGGCAAGGCAAACCAATGCCATCAATGCCACAGTGCTGGCATCAGCAAAGCCCAGGAAGACCAGCAAACAGTGGCAAGGTGATTCAATGCCGCAGCACTCGTCCACTGTCTGTTAGGTTATATTTATATCCTTTCCAAATATCATGTGTTTCCTCAAGCATCCACTCTAGCAAAACATCACATGCTCCTTTCCCAGGCTGCATCCAGAAAAACACTGCATGTCTGTGCTCAGCAAAATGTCCTCCAATGTGTCTGCTTCAGCAGAACATCCTCTCATAAGACAGTTTCCAAAACAGTATCATGTGACACAACTGAGTCTTAAATATTTTAATTTGGCATAGATTAATATGTACTGATAGTGTTTAATTACATATTGATTGTTTAACTAGTATATCTTGACAGAAATTTCAAATTGTTTTATTTGGCTGTTTAGTGATAGAAATTTGTTTGTTTTGACTATTGTTTGATATTTTGTACACAAGCAGCTTATTTAAAATGTAATGTAACATACTAGTTGTATGGTTCTCATAATAATTCCTATGTGTATAGATTATTACTGTTAGAGAAAAAGACAATTATAAAAAGGGGCATATTAAATGGAAATTTCTGGTTTCTTTAACAACTCAGTTGTGCTATGTGATGTTCTTCTTGAAGCTGCCTTGTGAGTGTGCATGTGATACTTTCCTGAAAACAGATGTTTGACAGGGCACATGATGTTTAAAAAGTATATAAATAGAACCCCACAGACAGTGAGAGGACACTCTTGACATTTCTATGTCATGCAATGCTTCTCTGTTCTTCGTTGGTCTTCTCTGGTCTTCACTTCATAGATAAAAAATGTGCTAAAGAACTTCTCATGTATTCTGGCTGATTTTGTCCACTTCTGTTGTGGTTGGGCCTAGCAGCTTCTGCTGGATCATGTCATTGCTACCATTCATGTTTGCTGTGCTATTGAACTGGACTACTGGTATGCTGACAACAAGTAGTGGAATCACCCCAATGAGCTACTTCTAAACAGGTCCACAACCCTCTTTTCCTATTAACCATCTTTTCCCCCTTCTGCTGGTTGGTGGGCTAGAAGAGAGATTAAAACATTTAAGAACTCCAAATAAGGTAGGTTTTGAAAAGTCTAAGTCTATAAATATTAGTATGTTTTCTTTGGGAAGTGATTATATATCACTATGTAAACTCCTCAGAAAAGGCTTTTTGTTTGTTTGTTTGCCAGTATTCAGGGTTGAGGAGGGGCTCATGCATTCACTGTCACTGAACTAGAATCCCAGTCTGAATGTAATGCCTCAGTTTCCATCTTTGTTTCTCTGTGCTGATAGCCGTTTCGTCAATACTGAAGCTTTCTTCTCATCACCAGTAGTGTGCTGCACTTTTTCCTTTCTTGATGGATATGTGGGTGTCTTTGTCTATGTGTGTTGCATGCTGGGAATAAAACACATGTCTTTGAGCATAACAGACAGATATTCTATTATTGAGTTTTATTGGTAGCACCCTCAAGTACCCTTTAAGTGATGTTCTCATAGTTCTCGGATTTTTGTCGTTGTTTTTCTCTTGTTTTATTAGTTTTTTGAGAATTTTATCCAATGTATATTTTATCACAGTTGCTTCCATTACTAAACTTTTCAAATACTTACCCAAGTCACCATCTGCCTAACTTTTACAGGAAGATATTAAGTATTGTTTATGGTATACAAATACTTTTAGATGTGTGAGCTTCCAGTGGAAGTCAGTTGACTAACCAGGAGCCTCAACATTAAAGAAAGCTGACTCCGCTAGGGCTGAGACTTCTTGCTCACCTCTTCTCTACATGCTGGGATTTTGTCTGTCTTGAGCTCGTGCAGGTCTTGGGCATAATGGCACAATGGCTGCGAATTCATCTGTGTAACTATTCTGCTGTGTGCAGGAAACACTGCTTCTTTGTAGTCAAGTACCACCCTTGTCTCCCATAATCTTTCTGCCCTCTCCTCCCCCAACTCAATGAACTCTGAGCCTTAGGAGGAAGGAGGTATGATATAGGTGATCCAATTAGGAAGGAACATTCTACAGTCTCCTTTTCTCTATATGATAGCTGGTTGTGTGTCTTTTTGTTAATTGTCATCTCCTATAAACAAAATAAAATAAAATAAAGTAAAACAAAGAAACAAAACCCAAAGGCTTCTATGATGACTGTTAAGAGGTGCACTAATCTATGGGTATACTAGTAGGTCATTAGAAGTTAGTTGAACACTCTGTGTATTTAGCAAAGGAGTAGTGATAGGTTTTCCCCTAGGGACAATGACTTATCTAGCCACACCATTTTTATTAGACAGTGATGCCAAATATGGGTTTCAACTTGTGGAGAGGACTATAAATCTTACCAAAAATTGTTTGGTTACCCTTATGACCTATGTGTCATGACTGCACCAATGGGCATGTATTGCAAGATTGGTCATTACGTAACTCACAGGGTTCACAGCTAGGTAATACTGATTGTTACCAGCATTACTGTCCTTTGGTAGCATGGAGGGCATAGCATTTTCTTGTACTAGGATAGCCAGCCAGTAGGAATAAAGTTTCCATATAAGTACCAGCTTCATTTTTCCATGTTCTATTACCCAATCCAACATTCTTTAATGATAATAGTCCCTGAGAAACTAAAATAGATAGGATGTATCTCAACAAAATAAAGACAATAGATAGCAAGCCTACAGCCCACATCTTGCTAAATGGAAAACAAAACAAAACAAAAATCCTTAGAGCATTTTTAGTAAAATCAGGAACATGACAAGGATGTTCACTCTTCCAGTTCCTGTTCAGAGAGGAAGTCTTAAATGGGCAACAGGATGAATCAAGGTGATGAAGATGATAAAAATAGGAAGGAGTCAAAGTATCCTCATTTGAAGATAATATGATCCTAGAAACTAACGAATCTAATGACTCCACCAGAAACATTCTAACAAGCTAGAAGTTTCTAGTTAGAGTTTCATTTGCTGTGATAAAGCACCATGATCAAAAGTATATCAGGGAAGAAAGGGATCTATTTAATCTAACAGCAGGGAAGTCAGGACAGGAACTTAAGGCAGAACCCTGGATACAGAACGGAAGCAGAGGACATGGAGGTATGCTGCTTACTTGGCTACTCTTTGTGGTTGCTTGGTTTGCTTTTCCAAAAACTTAGGACCTTATGCCCAGGGTTAACTTGCCCCATACCCACGGGTTAGGCCCACTAACATTAATCATTAATCAAGAAAATTACCTATAGACATTCTGGATGGAGGTATTTTTTGAGTTGAGGTTCTCACGTGTGTAAAGTTAACAAAAAACAAGTCACACGAGGAAGATGTAAATCAAACACACAAAAATCAGTAGCCTTCCTACACACAAACAACAAGCATGCTTAGAAATAATCAGGACATAATAGCAAACCCACAATAGACTCAAAGATATCTTAGTATAAATCTAACCAGGGAACTAAAAGGCTTGTTCAGTGAAAACTTTAAACCAATGAAAAATCTGAAGCTATCTAGAAATGTACAGAGCTTTTGTTGCTCGTGGATTGGTAGAGTTAATATTATAAAAATAGCTATTCTACCAAATGCAATTCACAGTTTCCTGTTATTAGAAACATATGCCTTGTATGTGCTTGCATTCTAGCTTGGAAGATCTCATTCATCCACCCGGAGCTCCTGTTTTTCTCTTGGCTGGACCCAATGCCAGCAGCATTGGAGTGTTTTGAGTTCTAACACTTATTTTGGTTCCTTCATAGAGGTTCCGTATTTATCACTTTTTTCTTTTATCTTGGATATTTTCTTTACTTCTATTCCCTTTCCAGGTTTTTTTCTCTGGAATCCAACCCCCCCCCCTTCCTCTGCCTCTATGAGAGTGCTCCCCCTCCCTCCCCCACCCTGCCCTGGCTTTCCCCTATACTGGGAAATTGAGCCTTCATAGGACCAAGGGCCTCTCCTCTCATTAATGCTCTATCAGAACATCATCCTCTGCTACATATGCAGCTGGAGCCATGGGTCCCTGGGAATTCTAGGGGGTCTGGTTGGTTGATATTGTTGTTTTTCCTTCAATTGCTTCGGTCCTTTTACTAAATCTTCCATTGGGGACCTTGTTCTCAGTCCAATGGTTGGTTGAGAGCATCTGCCTCTGTATTTGTCAGGCTTGTTTCAGGAAATTGTTTCTTTTTTCTACAAGGTCCCTAGGAAATCATTTATAACTATTATAAATACATTGTCTGATGTTTATAAAGTCCACACCATGCCTAAGTCTGTGCTTATCTTAACATTGCTGTTTGAGATGTTTTTCTTGTGTTTCTCATGTCTCATTATGATGTCAAAAATCAGACAAGCTTTTGAAAACCAAGAACTCAAGACAAAATATTTATAGTACATAGTATATAATAATATATAATAAGATATAGCAGTATATAGTAATATATAGTAGTATATAGTAATATATATGGTATATAGCAATATATAGTAGAATACAGTATATAGAACTTTATAGTGTGGGGCTTCGTGTTTTCTCTGTCTCTTAAGTGCCATGGTCTTCATGTACCACTGTGTGCACATTTATTTAGCTCATTCTTGACTTCAGACTGCTCTGGGTGCTTTCTAACTAGATCAGAAGATACTCACTTCTTTAAAGGGTCTTCCCTTTCCAAATTAGGAACATAAAGATGTCACTCTGATGATTGATCTATGTTTATGGATGTGTCTGAGAACATTTATATAGAGTAGAAACTGGTGCGAATGTGAGAAGCATCTGCTAATAGACTGGGGCCCAGTGTTGTAAAAGCGAAGAGCGCCCTGAGACAAGCACTTTCTCTCCCTCTCTCCCTCCCTCTTTTCCTCCCCCTCCCTCCTTACCTCCATCCCTTTCTCTCCCCTTGTCCCCCCTCTCTTCTCCTTCTCCCTCTCCCTCTTTCTGTTACCCATTGCTCTGAGGTTCTGCTCTCTGAAACCCTCTGCCTTGATGTCCTGCCTCACTAGAAGCCTGAAACAACAATGCCAGCCAGTCACGAACTGAAACTTCTGAAACATGACCATTATACATTTTCTACCCTTCAGTCTGCTTTCTTGGGTGTTTGTTACAGTGGTAAAAATCTGAGTCATTCAAAATAATAAACTAATAGAAATAAGTAAAATTTTTTGCCAATATGTTTGAGAATCTAGTTGTAGTGCAAAAATTCTTAAATATGCCCATATAATAAAAGTATCTAGGAAGAAATAGAAAACTTCAATAGGTCTATACTTTTTCAATATACTGAAAATATTATTGAAGATTCCTGGGGTATCAGAATTCTGGGTCAACTGGCTTCATTGTTAAATTGTCTTAAATTTTGACTACACTAGCAGCCAATTCTAAACCAATTCCTCTGTGGGTAGTAAATGATGACTGTGGAAAGGGTCCTCAAAGTGGAAGAATATACTATTTTTCCAGGTTACAGACAACAGTATCTTATGGATGAAAGTTTTTTTGGACAGAAGGTGACATTGATGTTCAGGGTGATGATAAGAGCCATACTAAATTTGGGGGATAACAGACAAAGAATAGGGACATTCTCCAGGAAGGGAGAGACATTGCTCTCTCTCCCAATATCAGGATTTCCTGGAAAGCTGGGTGTGGTTGTGAGACAGTGTAGGAATAAAGGAGATTGAAGGGAGCAGAGTCCAGGCCAACTGATCAAAAGCTAAAGTTCCATTGTGCAATCCTAGGAAGGCGTGCGTACATTCAGTGTGGTGTCCTAGGTGCAGCCACTGAATCAGGGGACACATAAACATGGAGATGCCTCGCTGCTCCACAGGGACAGAATGTATCCTCCTTTCCTCAGGAAGTTAGACTTTTCGAGGCCTCAGTGCCAGGAAGAATGTCCTTCGCTTGCCCTCAGTGATGCTGCAGGGACAGATTTCCCTCTCTGAAGTGAGCTCTCCTATCACCTCTGGAACCTACACCTCGCCCGGCTGCTCCTCATCTATGGCAAGAGCATCTTTGTCCTGTCTTCTCACACTCATCTCCATCTACTAAGATCTGTTACATTTGCTTCTTAATGACAAGAAAAGAGAAGAGGGACATTGGGACTAGTTGGGAAAAATAAGGAGACAGCGCAAGTAGAAGAGGGAACTGAGAGTAGCCAGTTGAGTATGACCTAATACATTATATATAACATATATAATTATATGTAACATATTCTATATATAAAATATAATAATATGTAACTATATAATTATATGTAATATAATCACCATACATGATTATATATAGTATATAATTTAATACATATAATATATAAACATGTATTAGGTAATATATGTAAATTATATACAAAAATGTCATAATGAAACTGATTAGATAATTAATATATACAAATTAAAACTATAAAAACCATGTTTTTATGAATAAAATGTAAATTTTCTTTGTTTTATTGCTTTAAATTAGGTCTTTCATGCAGGTCCTTTCTTTCACCTTCCCAAGCACATTAAGAAAACAATTAAGTTCAAGAGAGAAACGCCGCCCGAGCCCCATTATACCCAAGAGTTTTCCTCTTCTCCACAGAGTAAAGGATCATTTAACTTTTCTGATTATTTCAGTGGGCTAGCTGAGAGATTTATAAACTGACAGTGGGATTTCTTATAGACATTCCAGATAACGAGGTGAACAACATTGTGTTCAGCGTGGGAGGGGCCAGGCCCCTGAAATGTTGTTTACCAAATCGCCAGCTGGATCTTATCACCGTCAAACAGATTTACTTTTTCACACATTATTTTTTCAGAGGCATCTGAAATTCAATGTGGCTGCTGAACCTTCAAATATGTTTGACGGAGTTTGTCTGCTGGAAAAGTAAATAGCATTGAACTTGAAATGTACTTCCCCCGAACTATCTAAATCAGACTTTCAGCAGGACACAGCCAGGATGAAGTGGCTTCTCTCCTTCCATTTTCAGTCTCCGAGTGAGGCAGGAGGAAGCCCCGCTGACCTTGCGGCAGCCTCCAGCCGCTCTGTGACCAGCCTCTTTGTAAGGGTGAATTGATGGTTTTACAATAGCTGCATACCCAGTGTTGCTGAAGTAGTTTGAAGAATGGGAATGTGTAATTTTACAAGGCCCCCAAGATGCCTGATTTCTACCTATTAAAACTATAAAATTTTGAAGATGCTGGCCAAAACACATAATCAAAAGCCTATTTCCTAACTGGTAGTTGAGGTTTTCTCATTCCCTCCCTTTCCTCTTTTCTCCACAGTGTTCCCTCCTTCTCATCTTCTTTGATTCCTCTCTGGTTCCCTTTACTTTGTTTAGAACTTTTAGGCATAGTTTCTTTAGAATATTTTTTTTTCCTCTGAACTATGAGTTTCAGTAAGCCTTGTCTTTCTTTGTCTCAACTTATTTTCTAATTTTCCTTGTGGATTTTTTTTTTTTCTTTTTGCTTTTAACATTGGATGCTTAGGAGTAACTTGCCTAATTTCTGTTCACTTATGCATTTGATTTTAAAGTTTATTTACTTATCCACTTTACATCCCAATATCAGTGCCCCTGTCTTCCCCATGAAGCCCCTCTCCCATTCCATCCTTCCCCACTACTCACTCCATCCTGCCACTCCCATCTCTTTACCTCTGAACCCCTCACCCCACCCACAACCCCCACTCCACCTCAGACAAGGCAGCCCAGTTAAGGGAATGGGATCTGCAGGCAGGCAGTAGGAGGTTGAGGTCATTGCTGGGTAGACGCTGGGGAAAGAAATGTTCAGGACTGTTTATTAGTTATTAATAAATAACTAATTTATTATCCTGTATTTTTTGTTTGTTTTTTTTTTTTTTCATATGAAATTGAAAAATGTTCCTTCAAGTTCTGTAAAGAATTGTGTTGGGATTTTGGTGGGAATTGCACTGAATCTCTGGATTGCTTTTAGTACAATGGCCATTTTTATTACATTAATTGTACCAATCCATGAGCATGGGCAATTTTTCTACCTTCTGATTTCCTCCTTGATTTCTTCATTCATAGACTTGAAGTTCTTGTCTCATGGGTATTTCACTTGATTTGTTAGAGTAACATCAGGATATTTTATAGTATTTGTGGCTATTGTGAAGGGTTTGTCTTCCTAAAGAAGACTACTGATTCTGCTTACTTAATTATATATCCACCAACTTTGCTGAAGGTGTTAATAAGCTTTAGGAGTTCTCTGTTAGAACTTTTGGGGTCACTTATGTATACTATATATGTATACACTTATGTATGTATACATCTGTGAATAGTGATACTTTGACTTCTTCGTTTTCAATTTGTATACTCCTGGTCTCTTTTAGTTGTCTTATTGCTCTAACTAGAACTTCAAGTGCTGTATTGAAGGGATACAGAGAAAGTGGATATAGCCTGTCATGTTTCATCTCTGATTTCAGTGAAATTGTTTTAAGTTTCTCTCCATTTAATTTTTGTTAGCCACTGACTTACTGTGTATTGCCTTTAATATGTTTAGGTATGCACCTTGTGTTTCCGATCATTCCGAGACTTTTAACATGAAGTTGGAGTCTGTCAAAGACTCTTCAGAATCTAATAAGATGATCATATGTTTTACCTTTTAGTTGGTTTATGTTGTGGACTAGGTTGATGGGTTTTTATATGAACTACCCCTGCATCCCTGGGATGAAGCTTACTTGATCATAGTAGATGATGTCTTTGGTATGTTCTTGGAGTATTCTTCAATTTCCTTATGAAGGCACTTGGTGCCATGAACTTTCCTCTTAACACTGCTTTCATCATGTCCCATAAGTTTGGATATGTCATGTCTTCATTTTCATTACATTCTAGAAGGTCTTTTGTTGCGTATAATTTTAAAAATTCATGCTAGTTTTGGCTAGACTCTAGAATCAGTAGCTTCCCAATTCTTGCCCAATGCTGAAAATGACCATCTGGCCCTGGTTCCCAGAACTGTCTTGCAAAGTTAACTAAACTCATCCTTCCTGTGACTGCCTGGAGCCACCATTCTCGTTCCACAGACTGACTGCCCTGGTGATTGGCTACACTTTCCACCAGTGACCATTCTGTGATTTTTCCCTCTCTCTTGCCCACCTAAATCATTGCAAATGGAAAACACTAAACAGCTTTAATATTTAATACAAGCCAGATATGTATTGATAAATTTCCATCCCAATATGCCCATGCAAAGAGCACACAACTCAGTTATAATATTCATAAACTGCATGCTTTGGGCAGATATGTTACACTACTCTATTCTCCAGTCATAGAAAGCTCTATATAGAAAGCTCTCCTTTCTACGTGGGGCTCCTTTAGGCCACATGGTTCTGCACCATCTACCATCTCCTCACCCGCCATTTTCCTCTCTCTCTCTCTCTCTGTCCCTCCATCTCATCATTGTCCTCACTTCTTCGTTCCTTTCTCTCCTCTAAAACTTCCAGCCACACCTTTCTCTTCCACTGCCAAATCATAGGCTCTAACCTTTATTTGACCAATTAAAATGGGAAGAAGTTTCACATAAAATCACTGAGTACTTGATCCTCTCCTCATGAGGCTGGGGGCAGGGAGAGGTGGACTGATGGGGAGGCCTCCTTCAGGAAGCAGAATTAGCATCAAAATACTAATAGCACCAGAGCAATCTACAATAGTCTTTCATTTCTTGATTTCTTTCCAGTGGTCTTTGAGTAGACTGTTGTTCAGTTTCCATGAGTACGTAGGCTTTTTGCTATTTCTGTTGTTGTTGAAGTCCAGCTTTAATCCAAGGTGAACCAGTAAGATGAAAGGGTTATTTCTGTTGTTCTTTTATTTGTTGAGGCTAGCTTTATGATCACTTATAAGATCGATTTTGGAGAAGCTTCCATGAGGTTGTTAGCAGAAGGTATATTCTTTTGTATTTAGGTGAAATGTTATCTGTTAGGTCCATTTGAACTATAAGCTCTATTAGTTTCATTATTTCTCTGTTTAGTTTCAGTCTCAATGACCTGTCCATTGGTGAGAATGTGATGCTAAGTCTTCCACTATTAATGTGTGGGGATCAATATGTAATTAAAGCTTTAGTAATGTTTCTTTTATGAATGCAGGCACCCTTGTAATTTGGGGTGTAGATGTGCAGAATTGAGACATCATCTAGGTGGATTTTTTTCATTGATGAGTGTGAAGCGTTCTTCCCTATCTTTTTTGATTAATTTTGGTTAAAAATATTTTTCATTTGATATTTGAATGACTTCTTTAGCTTGTTTCTTGGGTCCATTTGCTTGGAAAATGTTCCCAGTTCTTTAATCTGAGGTAATATCTATCTTTGTTGCTAAAATGTATTTCCTGTATACAAGAGAATGATGGATTCTGTTTATGCATTCATTTTGTCTGCATGTTTTTTTTTCTTAAATTGGGTGATTTAGTTCATTGATGTTGAAAGATATTAATGACCAATGATTGTTAATTCCTGTTATTTTGATGGTGGTAGTGGTAATGTGTGTGTGTTTGTGTGTGTGTGTGTGTATGTGTGTGTGTGTGTGTTTGTATATGTGAATGTGTTTTCATTTTATTGATTTTAATGGTGTGAAATTATTAATTTCTTGTTTTTTATTGAATGTACTTAGACTCATTGGGTTAGAGTTTTCTCTCTTGTATCAACTACATGGCTGGGCTAGTTAAAAATTATTGTTTAACTTTGGTTTTGTCATAGAATATCTTGATTTCTCCATCTATGTTGATTGAAAGTTTTTCTGGGTATGGTAGTCTGAGCTGACATCTCTTAATAAGTCTGCCCAGGCTCTTTTAGCTTTAGGAGTTTCAGTTGGGAAATTAGGTGTAATTTTTATTTGTCTGCATTTATATGTAACTTACCCTTTTCCCTTGCAGCTTTTAATATTCTTTCTTTGTTCTGTACATTTAGTGTTTTGATTATTATTTAAAGGGAGGATTTTCTTTCTTGGTTCATTCTATTTTGTGTTCTGTTAACTTCTTATAAATTTATAGGCTTCTCTTTCTTTAAATTAGGGACATTTTTCTATGATTTTTCTGGAAGATGTTTTCTGGGCCTTTGAGCTGGGAATCTTATCCTTCTTCTATTCCTATTATTCTTAGGCTTGATCATTTCATAGTGTCCTAAATTTTTTTTATATTTTGATTCTTGAGCTTTTTAGATTTTATATTTTATTTAACTAGTGCATCAGTTTCTTCTATCTCATCTTTTATGACTGAGACTTTTTTTTTTTTCACAATTCTGTTGGTGATGATGGATCTGTAGCTCCTGTTCTCTTTCTTAGGCTTTTCATCTCCAGGATTGCCTTAGTTTGTGTTTTCTTTATTGCTTCTGTTTCCATGTTCATGTCCTGTACAGTTTTATTCATATTCTTCACTAGTCTCATTGTATTTTCCTGTATTTCTTTATATTTACTTGCCTCCATTTCCAATCCCTCTACCTGTTTGAATGTGTTTTTCTGTATTTCTTTAAGAAATTTATTCATCTTTTCTTTAAATACCTCAGTCATATTTATAAGACTAAATTTAAGATCCTTTTCTTGTACTTTAGTTTTCTTAGGATAACCAGGTTTGCTTTAGCAAGATAGGCTCAGGTGGTGCCATATTGCCCAGGTTCTTATTGGCTGTGTGCTTAAGTTGTCCCGTAAGTATATTTTTTTTTCCTGGAGTTATCTGGGTGATCCTAATAATAGCAGGACTTCTTGGGAAAATCATGGCCCAGAGAGTAAAGGCTGTGGGATTGTCCTGGATGTGCCTCAGGCAGACCTTACTGGTTAGGGATTGGTGGGGGAATTTTCTAAGCTGGTAGTTTGTGGGGCCCCATACAGGCCTCTCTGCTGGCTATGCTCCAGGAGGACCACATAGATTAGTGGTGCAGGTTTCCAATCTAGTTATTCTTGGAGCCCAGTAGGTCTCCAGGGGGATACAGGATGCTCTATTTATGGATTCTTGAGCTTGGCTTATTTTTTTAGTGAGTTCTCAATTCTGAAAAATATATACTTCCTAAAATTTTAGCTTTCTAATATTTACTGAGACTTGCTTCAGAGTCTGAGCTGTTTATCACCTAGCTACCCTTCTGTGCACCCGGGCACAACTGGTCTATTCTGATGTCACTATTGGTTTTCTGTACAAAGCTTTTGTCTGTAATGTTACAAAAGTCCTTCACTCCCTATTAACTTGAAATACTGAGAATTCTTATTGTCTGTCATTCTTGTAATATTGCCTTTTGCATTTGAATGACTTTTTCCACAATACTACCTTGATATCCATATGGAAATTATTTGTCTAGATTTGGAAATAAATTGCCATCTTTACCAATAAAAAAATCAAGACATCTCTCTCATTTTACTCCACCTTGAGGGCCAGTGTTTCTTGTTCTGTGTAGTAGAAATGAACTGGCCAGGCATAATTTGGTGGCTTTCTGTAGCAGACTACCTAGCTTATAATATACTCTATATTATAATATAGGTTCCTTCTTCCTCATCTTTGTGTGTATATCACCTGCCCTAGGTGTGTGAATATCACCTCAACTGGTGTACTCACTGAGAAACCTTTGTCTTCTCCTGTCTCATTTTGCACTATGAATGTGGCTTGAATAATACAGCCTGTCTTGCCTTCCTAGTTGGGTTCATGGTCACCAAACACAAACATCCTGTCACTTTAAGAGGTCTTCCTTTGTGAGGAGAGGTCTACAAGTACTTTATTTATTTATTTATTTATTTACTAAGAGTAGAAATGAAAAAATGTTTACGTCTTTTAATGAAATATCCAATAACCATATATAAGAATAGATCTATATTTTCTAGGGAAATTTGAAATAGGCAAAGGTCACATAAGGCAAGTTTGTATGTCCAAGTTTAAAAGAGGGTAGAGAATCTGCACAAGAAGATGACAAGGAAGTCTGCAAGTGCCTTTGCAGATTTGCACAGCATGGTGCACCTGAACACAAACACCGACTGGTCACAAGCTCTAAAAGCACTAGAACATGTTAATTGTTAGAGCCTCACATGCAAATCTGAATATCAAGTTTGAATACCAAATAACCAAATTTCAGAACTCAGCCACTTTTAGGGATAAACAAACATGGTCAATATAAAGAGAATGTGATTTTGTTCGGTTTGGTTCTGGCTTTTGGTTTTGTTTTCTCTATTGCTTAGAATGGAACCCAGGACCTGGAACATTTCAGGCAAGTGCCTGCTCTAGTTCCTCAATAGGGAAGTACTAGTAATATGTAATTATGTTAGGAGTCAAAGTGCCTTTATTTCAACTTATTTTAATTAGTCCATAATGACCTTTATTACCTGAAATTAGGAAAACTGTAGTCAGAATTTTCTTGAAATTCTTGAAAGGAAGACTATCAAGCCAGGGGAAGGCAAGGTCTTCCTTCCTTTCTGATGCTGGAAGGGTAAGACACACCGGAGTTAATACTGTGGAGCTGCGGAGCTGACTTCGAAAAGCCCATCTGAATAGCTGTGTTATTAATCTTTGGGAAAGAGCTCCTCCATTTATCGGAACCCGTCTAATGTTTCCGTAGAATTGTCAGGTAAATGGGTCACACATTTTCCTTCCATGACACTTTTTTATTTTCCCTAAGCCATCTGTTTGGGGCAGATGCTGACACACTCCATCTTTAGAAATGCTGCGTGCTATGTTGATATCTCATCAGCACATATCTTCCTCTTACCCTCTTCAGACAACAGGTGTGGAAAAGAGGTCTGTCTCTGTGTTAGAATGGCCCAGGCCCTTGGTAGTCTCCCACTCACACCCTGAGAACTGTAACTTTGGGTAGCTTAATTAATCTTCCAAATGTCTTTACCACCTGCCTCAGGCATTTCTATACTACTCATTCCAAGTATGTTTCCAGTACCCACTCCTGGCATTTCCTAACTAATGGCTTCAGACATGTCCATACCGCCTGTGTTGAGTGGTTTGTTTTATCTCCCTTTCCAGACAGCTCTATACCACCTGCTCCAGGCACGGTGCTCCCACCTGCTCCTTGGGTACTTATACTACCCTTTCCTGGCACGTCTACACCATCTGCTCCAGAAGTGGCTATACTCCCAGGTTTTTTCTCTATTACCACTCTGGGTGTGTCTCTACTACAAGCTCCAAGTGTGTCTATAACCACCCTCACCAGCTTTATATCTAATTACCTGTTCTGCTTTAAAAGCCATAGGTACAAAAAGCAACAAGTCTGTTAAATGTAAAACAAGCTCTTGTGAGTATTACAATACCCACCCAACTCCAAATTACTAAATGATGTGACTTTTACAACACAGCATGTGTGCCCTCTGGGATTTATTTAGCTAGCTCTAGATGAGTCTTTCAGAGTTGGCATACATGCTGTGACTTGGTGAGACAGTAATGTCCTGGTATGGGAGGATTGAATCTCCTGTGTCTCCTTACTGGATATTGATTCTAACTGGCTGATTGTACTAGTTACCTTTTTATCTAATTTCTTTCCATAGATTGTTCAATGTAATAAAACATGTCTGTATCATTAGATGGGTAGATTTACCTCTGTGCTGGTTAACTTTTATGTTAACTTGACAAACTAGAGTTATCTAAGAGTAGGAACCACAATGGAAAAATACCTTCATCAAGTCAGTTTGCAAACAAGCTTGCAGAGCATTTCCTGCAGGATATGAAAGCGTTCTGCCCATTCTAAATGGTGCTGTCCATGAGCTGGCGGTCCAGGGTGTAAAGCAGGTTGAGGAAACTATGGGGAGCAAACCAGTGAGTAGCACTCTGCACCAGCTTCTGCATCCAGGTTCCCTGCCTTTATTTTCTCCCCTGACTTTTCTGGAAGATGGACTACAGGAAGTAAACTGAAACAAACCCTTTTCTCAAGTTGCTTTTGGCCATGGTGTTTTCTCACAGCAATGAATACCTAACTAAGGGATCCTCCATATATATTTTACAGTGACTAATGTTTAAGACCAAAGCAACAAGCCCTCCATCTTTGCCCATGTTCTCCAGGTGCTGGGACTGCACGGGCAGAAGCTGACTTTCCCTCCTGCTCTTGAAACACACTACAGCTCTGCACTGAGGGCTCAGTTTCCCAGCAGTGCTTGCCTGCCTGCTTTCCATCCTACTGTTCCTGGGTATCATCAAAAGTGTTCTAAGGGCTACAATACAAATCTAACTTTGTGTTCATGTTAACTGCAGTGAACAGACTCTGCTGTCATCTCGTCTCCTATCACAATAATCACAGAGGATGGGGCAGTGAGTGACCAGCTTTGTCCCTTGTAACTTAGTCTCAGAAATATATCATACAAACACTCCAAGATGCAACTATACCAAGGAGATGGGATGAACAATTTCAATATGATAGTGTACATAAGAACTACCTTATAAATTAAAACTCATTCTAATTCTACCTATTCTCTCATTCTGAGATTCCCAACCACTTGTGTCTTAAAGAAGCTGACTGTTGTTCCTAATGGCAGATAACTAAAATTCAGTGTGTGTGTGCTCTGGATGTAGGCCAGTGGATTTCATATTTTCTTAGGTACTTAGAACATCCCGAGTCTTGGCTGGGTCATCACTAAGCTTACAATACATGATAAATCAAATTTAATGGTATATTAATCCACATGAGCAATAATCAGGCTATAATTTATTCAGATTTTTAGACCTCAAAGTATCTTTAATAAGCACACGATTCCTCTTTAAATATCTGTTTATTTCTTATCAGTGTATCTAGATTGATTCCTCAGACATTTTTAATGTTTAATCTATAATAAAAATAAGTGAACTGTAGATTTCTCTGGGGATTTCTGCAGAGATCTGTCTTTGTGCCCAGCCCCTAGCTGGGCCTTGGCCACCCACTGTTAGAATTTCTCCAGTCTTAAAAATGTCCTGTCCAGGTTACAGAGTGAGTTTTTGTGATATTCTTTCATGGTTCTTTAGTAATTCTAGTGCACTTCTATGCCTTCATCTGACCCCAGGATCAGATTATTATTTAAATTGACTCATTAAATAAAGGCCTCTCATGTGTGGACAGCGCGAAGTGGAAAGAAAGGAAACTGGCAGAGACAGAGCCTGAGGCACTGTGGTGGTGGTTAGGGTGAAACTGCAGGAAAGGCATGCAGGCATGCATGCAGCTCAGCTGGGCTTCCTGGAAGAAAGAGGAGCGTGCATACCAAGGAGATGGTGAGTGGGAGTTGAGCATAGACTCCCACTGGCTCCTGGCAACTCTTTAAATAAAATCTTCACCCTAGGAAGGGATTTAGAACTCCTCAGTTCTAAACTCTCCCCATGACGATGCCACATAGTCACTTGACCAAGGTCACATTGTTTTATAGAGGGGGCCCAAACCAATCTCAGACATGAACCCTCTTCTGTTCAGATACAAAGGATGATTTGATGACAGGTGTAGGTTTAGGGTGAGCATGGGGAACATAGCAAGCCTGGAGGCTCCCTGTCACCAGGCAAGCACTGCTGTATGCAGAGTTTAGGAAAGAAGCACTTCAGGGACATACTTCTCCAGGCTGAGCACGGTTTTCTCAAGGGAGGTAGAGTTTCCTCAAGTGGATGTTTCCTCAAGGTAAACCATGTTCCTTTACAATGGAAAGAATTTCCTCAGAGTGGACATTTTAGTCAGACTGAACAGCATTTTCTTTGTATGCACAGTTCTTAGAGTGGACAGAGTTTCCTCAGTGGACAGTTTTCTCAAAGTGGACAAAGTTTCTTCACAATGGACAATGTTTCATGATAACCTGTCTCCTCACCTTGAACAACATTTCCTGACAGTGCACAGAGTTTTCTTACATTAGCATCTTTCTTTTCAGGGGACAGCATCTCCTTAGGGTGAACAGATTTTCCTCAGAATGAAGAGAGTATTCTAAAACTAGATGGTATTTCTCCAGGATAGACATAATTCTTTTAGTACAATGTTTTTCAGGGAGAATAGAATTCCCAGGGTTTTGTGCATGACAGGCATATGATAAGTGATATCTCTAGTTCTCCTTTTACTTTTACTTTTGAAACAGCTTCCCAATAAGCTTACAAGATTGTCATTGAACTTCTTCTGCACCACAAGCATGGCTTGAACATATGAAGTCCCCAAGCCTCCTGAGCAGTCAGGATTAGAGGTGTGAACCACCAGGTCCATTTAGAGAACCATCACAGTAAAGTTTTTGTGTTGATGTATTCTGGCTCCTAGACTGATTTAAAATTTCTGGTGATGCTTAGTTGATGACTAAACTTGAACATTTAAGCATATTATGAGTTTTATTTCTTAGGTTGGGTTAAGAAAAGGGTATGTAACAAATTATGGGGTTGGTATTGGCTTGATCAGGTCAACCAGAAGGTTTAAGTCCTGTCTTGGAGGTTGTTCTTTTTTTTTTTTTTTTTTTTTTTTTTTTTTTTTTTTGCCCCCAAACTCTGCCTTTTCTTCTCATCCCTACAGGCAGGGCTCTAGATTTCTGAGGCCAAGACAATGCTTTGGCCCTAAGCAGATATGGCTTGACCTCTGTAAATCTTCAGAGCCTTTTTGTTTCCCCTCAGGATTTCTAAGGCCAAGAGTATGCTGTAACCCTGGCGTTCTAGCTTGAGAGCCTACCTTCTCATGGATCACAGACTGACTAACGTACTACTTTGTTAACTGTATCTCTGTGAATAAATGCTTTTTCTATTCCCTCATCTAGGAAACTGAAATGAGAAATGTCTTTCTTTTATTTCTGGGAAGGGGGATGACTGTATACATGTAGAAGTTCCTCGACAGGAGATGGTAGTGACGTAAAGTATAGTCAGTCTTCCTGAGGAAAAGAAATACTCTGAAGTAATTAATGTCATGTCTCTAGGTTCAGACATATATGTAAGAACACAGGGCTTATCGTGCATTTGGCCTTGGCAACCAACCAAGTCCTTGGATTTCAGTTTCTTAATGCTGGCAGCTCACAAACAGGAAGGTTCCCTGTATGTAATATTAGGTTTAATTGTGGGATGTTAACATCTTTAATGACACTGTTTCTTCAAACGTATACAGTGTACTTTATGAACCCATATCTACCAGATGCTCACAATTCATGCTTAACATAATAGCAGCAGGCATTTGTGGAAACACAGGTTTTTGTTGGCTGTTTGGCGCAACTCCAGGGTGGTATTAGGGAAGACCTAAGACACATAGGGAGAGCTGGTTGAAGCTGAGCTCTGAGGTCTCTCCTCAGGACAGGTAAAGCTTACCTTCTGAGTAGGGAGGAGGAAGAGACTTCTTGATCAGCCTGGAAAAGGATCTACTGGGGTTACTGGGGCATAGAGGCCGGCTGCCTTCCACTGCTGGACAAGCCCCTTAATCTCTCCTCCTGCAGTGGTTCTGGGAGACAGACCCCAAGTCCTTTAGAAAGGTTGCTGGGAACAACTATAAAGATGTGGGAGGAGAGGTTGTGGCAAAGTGTGTCAGAAAGTTTCTAGGCTATGAGAGTCCAAACATAAAGGTTACACAGAGGAAGAGGTACAGTCAAGGAGGGTATGGCATGGACCACCTGCTTTCTACACAGGCTTTGCTATGGCCACTTTGTGTGGTCTTATAACTCCCTGGCACTGAGCTGTGGTGCTCATCCTACCACATACTCACAAGGCAAGGCACTGAGCTGTGGTGCTCATCCTACCACATACTCACAAGGCAAGGTACCACTGGTGGCTCCTGTCTGCATATTCTCCCTGCCTCTCTTCTGGTTAGTCATGGCAGAGTGTGCCATCAGAGCACAGGAAAGGAATGAGGCAAGGTACCACTGCCTACTTGGATTACAGCTCTCCTTGTCCTCACCAATAATAGGCTGGCCATCCACAGCTCCCTCAGATACCGCAGCCTCACAGTAGCGTGGAAACTCAGTGTGTCTCCTTACCTCATCTCCCCATTGTCCTGTGTCCTGAATGCCTCTTTTGTGGTATGGACAGTGGCTCAGAATAGCCTGATACAATCTGACTCCAGATTGGTGGTCCTAGAGGTAAGCAGAGTCCTGCTGGAAACTTCACTTTAATAACATCCTTTACCTAATCTCGTGGTTTATATTTGATTCTGTTACTGTCTTAGGGTTTCCATTATTGTGAAGAGACATCATGACCAAGGCAGCTCTTATAGAGGACAACATTTATTGGGGTGGTTTACACTTTCAGAGGTTCATGGTAGGTTGCATGGCAGTATGCAGGCAGTCATAGCACTGGAAAAACTGAGAGTTCTACATCTTATTCTGAAGGAAAACAGAAGACTGTCATTCAGGCAGCTAGGAGGAGAGTCTCAAATCCCACCTCTACAGTGACACACTCTCTTATTAAGGCCATACCTACTCTAACAATGCCACACCTCCTAGGAGTACCACTTCCCAGGCCAAGCATATTCAAACCAACACAGTTAGGTTTTCAAGAGTACGTAATATCAGCATTTACTTTAAAAGAAGAGAAAGAAAGAAAGAAAGAAGAAGGAAGAAAGAAATAAATTAAAATATTTTTCTTTTAATCCTTAAACTTTATTGGATTTATTTGGTTACATTTCAATGCAAAAGTGAATGTTTTATTTGAAGGCAAGAAAAGACATAATTTGTATTGTACTTCTTTTATATTGAAGCAAAAAAAGACAAAAGATTTTAAAATTTTTATATGTAAATAGAATATGAAAATTAAATCACATATATACTTGGTTACACAAATGCAAGAAAAAATAACAAGAATATAACTTTTTCTAATAATTTATTCAAATAAAAATTTTCAGGTAAAATATTTACTCCAGTATGAATTAATATTTCTGTTACTATGTACCTGGGCCTCATTATGTTAAAAAAATAACTACCCATTTTCACAGCACTTACTGTCCCTTCAGGTAATGTAGTCTCTAATCCCCTTCTCAGTCTTCTACATTAATTCAAGGAAAATGAAAAAACAAATTTAAAAAATCTCTTTTATGTTTGTATGGCTCAGCTCTTGAATCAAGACTTGCGATGTTCCAGTAAAACATCTGTGGAATTAATGAGATTGAATAGCACAGAGCCAACTGAAGTCTAGTTCATTGTTCTTTTACTGTTTTATTTCCATTAGCAGATATTCATGATATATAATAGTGAGCAGCTTTCTTATGACATTTTATATACCTATATAAGGTATTGTCACCATATTTACTCCTACTACCTTCTTGTGTTCTTCACCCACTTCCACTGATCCTCTTTTCAACCAGCCCTCCTCCTACTTTTGTGTTTTCCTTTTGTTGATTTTGGATTTGTTGATCCAATGAGTTTCATTTCAGATGCTTACAGAAGCATGGGTAACTTAACCATTGGCTACACTACTGAAGAAAACATGTCTCTCTCCCCATCCCAGTAGCCAGCAACTGCCTACAGACTCATTTCAATTATAATATCTATTACCTGTGCTATAGTCTATGAACTTGTTTTTAGAGACCTGGGGAAAGACAGGAGGTCTGGGGAAAGTTCTCTTACATCATACTTTACTATAAAATATTGATATCCCTAGAATCTCCATGGAATAGATTTTGAAGTGTCTCTTCTTTTCTCAGAGGAAACCATTTTTTAAGTCTTTTGGCTTTGTTGACTTTTCCTTGCTATATGCTTCAATCACCTTATATTTCAGAATATCTGGCACGGCCATGATGTATTGTAAATTTTTTTTAAACATTTTTCTGAGTGGAGATCTGTTACATACAGATAAGAATTTTACACACTAATCTCAAGTGAGAGTTAGATTGTTCAGTTAGTGTCTTACATGATGCTTTCAGAGTTTCAACTCTGGTGAAGTAGGTCCTTATAATTTTGCTTCTTAATTGCTTTTTAGTCTCTATTTTCTGGAAGAGATGGTGAAAGTGCAGTTTTGTTTGTTTGTTTGTTTGTTTGTTTATTTATTGTCTTGGTTAGGGTTCTACTGCCGTGAACAAACACCATGACCAAGGCAACTCTTATAAGAACATTTAATCGGACCTGGCTTACAGCTTCAGAGGTTCAGTCCATTATCATCAAGGTGGGAGCATGGCAGTGCTCAGGCAGGAATGGTGCAGGAGGAGCTAAGAGTTCTACATCTTGTTCTGAAGGTAAAGAGAAGAAGGGCTTTCAGGCAGCTAGGAAGGGCACCATAGAGACAAATGTGATAAATCCACACCTCTAAATAGTGCCACTCCCTGCACCAAGCATATTCAAACCACCACATTTATTTACCTATCTTGGGGAAATTTTCAGAAAAGAAGTTCAGATTTAGTTTTCTTTGACACGAATTTTTGATTCTCCTTAATTTTCTGAACAGAGAAAGCAAAACATATATAAGATAAATGTAACAAAAAATATATGTCCCAGTGTTTCTTTAAAATTAAATTTCTCCAAAGTACATCTGATTGACATTGAATCAATAGGCATGCACTATAGGTACCATAGGCACAGATGTACAGAGACTGAGGTTTTTTCCTATGTGGTCTATGATTTCCTGACTTGTTTAGAGTCTCCAACCCTACTGAGTGCTGTCTCACACTGTTCTCTTTATCCAGAATTGTCATCCTGTTACAAATTCATTAGCCATGTTGTGATATGAGGAAATGATTTCAAACCACTAACTAAAGCACTACATATTACATAGTAGTGAGAGCTGAAAAGCCAAACACAACTTCCCCATTTCCTAGTTTAGAAAACTCCATTTGATTTTGATAGACAGACAGGCAGACAGATAGATAGACAGTACTACTAAACATGAAATTTAGTTGTCAACATAGTAGTCTAATTAAAATAGCAAGAGAATTATTTATCTAGGAAACAATTATTCCATAATGCACCATAGGATACTCAGTAAGTATCTGTAAGGCTAGGGCGCCAAATCACTAATCAGTGCTGTTTGATGTTATAAAAGAAAACTAATGAGAGGGAACTGTTTCTACAAAAACTGGTTGACTTGTTGGCATTTCAGTACTACAAGTAGTTGGGATACTGTAGGTCCAAGGACTAATCACTTTATTTGGGGATGGTTCTAAGCATCTTGAAAAGCCATTCCGCATCCCAACCCTGTGTCTGAACTAATATCTTGTGAGTAATAGATACAATTTTTTTTTGAATTATTAGCTTAACAGACCACTAACTGCCACCAACCCCAAACATAAGAGTATCATCAGATAACACCTAGGGCCTATAAAAATAGTTTTCTCCATCTTACTATAACTGTCTCTCTGATGGACCCAACAATGTGTTTTAAACTTGCCTTCATTCATTGCTTTCTTTGTTCTGTAAAACCATAAAACTGCTTCCACATTGGAACACAGAATTCTCCAGAATCCCGAATTCATGTTCCAAGGCCTTTATCATTCAAAATGGCTTCAGAATAAACTACCTTTTATTCCCTTTAAGATGAGACCTGTGGCTTTTCATCAATAATATTAAATGATGTTAAATTTATAATTCTTTAAATAGTGTAACTAATAAAACAGTGGACCCAATCAATAGGAAGCAGCAGAATGTCTGGACATTATATCTTATATGATTTAATGATAATTATATACTTGATAGTTAAATTAGTAGATACATATAGATCTCACATAAAGATTTCAGCTTTAGGAAAGTTGAAGGTAGGGGGAAACAGTAAAAAAGATTATCCAAACAAAGCACACGTGTTCCTCTTGAAATGTCATTCACCAAAAGTAAACACTGAGCCAGAGGTACATGCTGTTGTCAAACACTGGCTGCAGGTGGCACTCACAGGGGAGCATCTTTGTTGTTGACTTTGACAGCTCTCTCTGTGCTAGCACAGGCAGTTGGTGCTTCTTCACGGGGTTTTAATTTTGACCTTGTGATAAAGAACCAGTGTTCTGCTCTGTGCCAAATATCAATATATGTTTTTGTGCTGGGAAACTGAACATCCAGGGCTTCAAAAAAAAACTTTACATGAGTTTTGTGATTCTTAAAGTAAGTTAACTTAATTAGATCATGAAATTACATGTAATCTCTCTCTATATATGTGTATTGTAATTTATTAACTATTTTTTTACAATTTGTTACACCTACAAACTATTAAAATGTAATTGAATACATGTTTTTATACTACATATATGTGTGAGTGTGTGTGTGTGTGTGTGTGTGTTTGTGTGTGTGTGTTTATAAGTGTTTCAGAGTAAAGCATGAGTGGTATTCAGCAGCCAGTGTTAGGTGAACATTTTAAGACTAAATACCAATACCAATTTCTAAAGATTATACTTCATCAAAATGATAAATATTTGCTCTACAAAATACATTAATTCATTAAAGAATTAATATAAAATTCATTAAACGAATGAAAAGAAGAGCTAGAGACTGGGAAAGTGCTCTCATGTGCCACTTTGAAGCACGGCTTCTGTATAAAACGTACTGTGAACTCTCACAATGCAACAAGAATAACAAAGTAAAGGAAAGGGAGCAAATACTGTGAGATTACCTTACAATAGAATAAGGGTGACAAATATGTGCAGGATGTTTATACTGTTACAATCGAGGAAAAGCAAACTGAAGCCATAAGGAAAACTACTGTCTACCTGCCTCTATCAGAAAATCATGTAGCATACAAGAGCAGATGGGAGGGGCCAGCAGAACCACTCAGATGCTGATAGGAACCTGACAGAAAATATAGCTATTTAATGATACAAGTTTAAAGATAGGGACAGATGAGAATGCCTTTAGAGTTAAAAAATGTTACTACATGCTGATAAAATATTAAAGTCGCTGGGAATAGTAAATAACTAAGCATTTTGATTGAATATTGAATTCACTAGGAATGGTAAATAACTAAACAATTTTACATCTAATGAAATTACCTTAGTGTGCATTTATTTTAACTCACAAATATTTATGATGGCACTGCTATATTGATCTACTGTAATTTTTTTTGAGATTTGAATATTTAAGCATCCTATGCTTAATTCTATAACTCAGTTGATGCAGACAAGCTCCAGAAACAAAAATTAAGTAGTTTATCATGAGACCAGAAACAAAATTATTACTTAAAAGAATCCATGTCCAGATGGTCTCACTGACAAATGATACCAAACTTTTACTTTTATTATCAGTTGTTCGTGGATTGTTTCAAAATAGAAGGATGCTCCCGAGTTCACTCTATCTTAGTACCAAAACTGGGAACTGGTATCAGCAGAGTGTAGCTCAGTGTGCCCCCTAACTATAGCAGCATATGTGGACAGCCTGGTGCTGCCAAGCAAACACAGAGACAAAAAGAACGAGACACCACAACTACGTCATATTGGTGTCAAATGTTGGTGTAAATATGGCATCAACACATCCATCAGTGTAATGCACCATGCGACTAGCGCACAGGACAAAGCTAGTGCACTAAATGCAGGGGAAAGGTCAATTCTCAACACACTTCCCTAACTAAGACAAGCACACTAGGAAGACTTCTATGATGTTACACTATTATCTAAGAGTGCGAGGGGAGATTTTGGAATCACACTAATGGCAAAGAGACCCGTATTCTATGGAGAAGTGGGACATGCTCAGTTAGGGTTTTGCACTTATATTTCTATAGCTCTTCAATTCTATCATCAGAATGAATAAAATGAATGGGTTTACAGAGACTAAAAGAAGCCTTTCCAACAGTGTGGCCACCTGAGATGCTGCACCTGGGTACAGCAGCAGCGGGTTCCCAAAAACAGGGTAAGAAAATGGAAAGCAGCATTTTTGATGCTGACATAGATATCTCATGAAATATTAATAAGCTTTCCACATGAATGCTGTTTGAAGGGAAAGCTCACAATTGAGGGAAAATGAAATTACTAGGCAATGTCAGGTAATGTGAAGATAGTAATTATGAAGAAACTTGAGGTAGAGATGAATTCTTAAAAGAAAATAAATAAAAAAAATAAGATTTGTGTTTTGAGCTATTAGCTGACAGTATATGAACTAAGTGGAAGAGTTTTATCCCAGAGTTCTTATCCATTCTCCAGACTTCTGCAAATAGTTCAGAATTTTGTCCCAGAAAAGAGTTCTCTTGACTTCTTTTCCACTCATAAAGTCAGACCCAAGAGGTCTGCTTACATGTGCTTCATCCTGGCTTTTTCATCATAGCACAGCTGGGATCAACCACGCCATCCCTACATAGTTCTTAGGACAAAGTAACAACTAAACTGTAATGATACTGGACTCAGAGACAGAAGGAAGCGAATGAACTGTCATAGGTCACGAAGTGCATCTGTTGCTCATGGCCAGCCATCAAGTGTCAGGAAGTGTTAAAAACAGTGAGAAAGCTCTTAAACATCTGGCCACCCAAAACAGGACGATGCCCATAGACTGCAAGATGTAGCAGCAGCAATATTGAAAGCTGGTTCCCAATTACTGGAACTGACATGGTCCTGAGAAGATGCTGCAATTATGGAAAACCATAATAAATCTAAAGATGTTAATATATCATCATGAAAAGATCAATTATTAGGTAAAGGTCAATTTGCTGATTTAAGACAACAAATGCAATCTGATGTCTTTATTAAGCAATATACTTCAGTAGCTTTAAGAGTGTGGGATAAAGTGAAAGAACAAGGGGGAAAATCTATGTCATTCACAAAAATTATGCAGAGCCCAAGAGACTTTTACTGTCTTATTGCATAAATTAACATCTTCTGTAAAAAGGGCAATAGCAGATCCAGATACAAGACAGGTATTGATTGAAACTTTAGCTTCAAAAATCAAAATGCAGAGTGTAAAAACGTTCTTTTATTTTAAAATTTAATTGATAAGCTCAATTAGCACTTGGATGAATGGATTAGAACTGCTGTTGGTATTGACTATAATGACTATGTAATTAGACAAGCAAAGGCCAATAATCCTAGATATCAAAATGTCCATTGGTTTTACTGTGGGAGGCAAGGTCATTTGAAAAGAGATTGTAGAAAATGCAATCCTAGAGACTTCCCTAGAAGACCTTCGCCTTCTGTGATTTGTAGAAATGTGGTAAATGTAGGTATTGGACTAATGAATGCAGATCAGCAAGAGATCTTTGAAGTAACCACTTACTAATAGGAGACTCCCTAAGGGGGTTAGTTTGTACCCTAACAACAAACAACAAAACCTATGCATTTCCTGTCAGCAATCCACAGAGCAACTAGAGAAAACTAAATTAAGTATTAGAGACTGTATATTGACATCTTACGTAAGATGGCTTCATTGTGCTTGTCTGTGTTTAAATAGATGAGAAGCTTGGCTCACTGACATGGAGTCAGGCATGCAACACGAGTGCCTAAGTGTCCAATTTATGTATGGACTGGTAAAGATTTAATTGTACCTTGATAAACAAAAAGGGGGAATAAGGTTAGCTGAAAGACACGGGATTGTAGAAAACACTGATCAATTAGATCACCCTATGTTCTTTGAAGATGTTTTAACATCAGAATGAAATTTATGGTATGTATTGTGTTGCCTGTGAAAGACTATGGATTCTATCAAAACTGATAAAGATCTGATCTGAGTAAGAAAAGCCTCCATGTGGAAGGCATGATTCAAGGTAAGATACAGAAAGACAGAAACAAATCTGATGAAAAAAATGCTGCTCCCAGGGGGCATGGAAACAGCTCAACAAACTAAAGGACAGGTGATTGAGACTGCAGTTATGCAAGATCGTCATATCAACAGATCTTCATAAGGACACTGGAAAAGGTAAGATTAATAATCATAGCATCAACAGTTCTTCATGAATACATCCAGACTATTAAACTTATGGGACGGATGATTGTTTCTGGTGTAATTGTTATATACTAGATTTTTGGGCTAAACAGAAAGGAGAAAGATGTAGAGGAATTTTAATTCAGCAACATGACTGGCCAAGAATCACATCCAAAAACCTTCTAAGCATATGTGATCCAACTAGAATACAGACATGCCCTGGGTTGCAGTATGATCTGGCTGGAATAAGGACACACCCTTAGTACACACCTTTAATCCCAAACTATGACACCTAATTGAGGTGACATATGACATGTTATATGACAAAAAACATGACAAATCAGAAAGATTGCACAGAATGAGTGAGAGATAGGATCTGCCCAACTCTTAAGAGAAGCTAGTTAAGAGTAGCTCAGGTAGAGCAAGTCAGTTAGGAGTCAGTTTAGTTCAGTGGGGTGGAGCTCATTCAGTTCTCTGTGAGTTTGTGCAGAGGCAGCTGAAGCCAGAGAGTAAGAAGGATGCAAAAGATTAGAACAAGGTAGCAGAATTAGGCTAAGCACAGAAATTTAGTAAGAAACCAAGAGAAGCCAGACCGAATCAGACAGCTTGGAGAGAGGTTTGAGGCAGAACAGCTGAGCTGAACCAGCCAGCCAGGGTTCAGAAAGGGTTAGAAAGGGTGAGCATATTCAGCATTTTTCTAAGGTTACATTTTGTTCATACTTCATGTTAAAGACACAGACATGGGTGTTCAGAAATTTCTTATTAGCCAGATTTGAAAGGAGGGCTTTCCTCATATCTCTAGCAGACTCTGTGAGGACATTAACAATGAACCCAAAAGTTGGAGTTCTTTCTAGAAGCAACTGTTTCTGGAAAGGGGACGAATGAGTAGTTTCTGCCTTCAACTATAGAAAGAATATCATTTTTCATGTTTTCCATATATGATTATATATGTGCTTTAAAGGGTGGTTATTTATAAAATATAGCATGAAAACAGCTAAGGTAAGCATGGCATTGATAGAGAGATTGATATCAAAACATATTATAATTAGAATGCATAATCTATTTCATATTATATTATAATTCCTGCTGAGAAGTGATAAAGTGCACAACCAAAAAGGACCCAAGTAGTCTGCTCTCGGCATTGGTGGGGATGCTGCTGAAAACACAAGGGCTGGATCCATAGAGATATCTGGTGCTTTTCATGTCCAGATAGGTGAACTTGTTGTACAATGGTAAAGCAACCATATCAGAGGTCACTGTGGTTCATAGGTGTCCTCACCAGTAAACAATTTATTGGATTTTTAATCTCAATATGATTTAAATTAAATCCACAATTATATGTACTCAAACTTGTGGTCATTGTTAATTATGTGTACAGATCTTTTTGCAATGGGAAGTCAAGAATACTTTTTCCATGTGCACAGGGTTATTTTGTTTCACTGTTCCCTATCCTCTTATACTGTTCTTGAACCAACATGGCAGTGATTTATCAACCTATCTTCTCTCTGTTCTCCAAGTCTGTTAGCCAACATTGATCCTGTTGTGTGCATTAGTAAAGGTACTGGGCCCAAAACAAGACAGCTTTGAATAGTGAAGTCAGTTATTACTATTACTATTATTATTATTGTTGTTGTTGTTGTTGTTGTTGTTATTGGTTTGGGAATAAAATGTGGGGCTTCATACCTGCCAAGCAGGTGCTTCAGCCCTAAAACACATCCCAACCCAGTTCTTGGCTTGTTAAACTCAGTACTAAGTCTTTTATCACTTATGGAGTGGGCAGGATGATGATGATGATGATGATGATGATGATGATGATGATGATGATGATGATGATGATGATGATGACGATGACGACAAGGGTACATCAGAGCATGTGACCTGCTAATAATTCATAACTAATATTTGCTGTAGCACTACAGATTGGGAAAGTTCAGTAGGAATCCAGGATCCTATCCCACTCACCCCTGATGTCACTGCAATCCTTTATCAGCGTCCTAGTCCCTTGTACATGATAGTCAGATGGCAGGGTTCCATCCAGAGCTATTCAGATGGTCATAGAAGTCAAAAGAGATATCATGTTAACATCATACAAACTGTTACAACACAAAGAACAAAGCAAACAGGTTTCTGTGCTGACACTAAAAGCCTTACAGGGTCACAGTCATTACCAGGGAACTGATAATGGATAGGAATGTATACTGGGCTGCCATGGAGTTCCTGCCCATAAGCCTAGAGCTCACACAAAGGGAGGCATTCACAATATGGGGGCAGTAAAAACCTTAGCCATAAGTCCTCAGGAAGGAAGTGACTGCAGGATCCATTCTGTAACCTTTGCCATGACCACAGCTCATTTCTGTTCAAGGAGATGGAGTAAGGCAGCTGTTCTTTCTTTTCTAACTGAACTATGATGGTTCCTAGTGTCAAAACGAACAACTACAGCCTTTAACAGTGGAGTCACTTAGGGAAAAATTGCACTTTTATTATTGAGGTAAAACTATAAATTTTAAGTATTTCTTCTGTGTAGTAAACTTTTATTTGTGTTTACCTGTGTTAAAAATTGAGGTGGGGATTTTCAGGTATAATTTCAATAGGTTGATGATAAAAATTTATCTCAAATCTACAGGTAATATACTTTAGAAATGTCAACCTGGGATACTCTAGCCGTAGTGATAGCTGCTGGGAGTTGGGCTGCCTTCTTGTGGCTCTGCTTCAAAGGCTTTATTCTAAAGTCTTGCCTCCCACTGTGCACTCTTCTCTTCCACTTATTTTTTTCACATATGTGTTGAGTGTCTTGGCTGGGGTTAAACATAAAAAGCTACATGAACCAGAATCCTAAGGGCTTTGAATGCTGAAATAGTGGTAGATAGCCAATTTTAAAGTGAGGTGAATTCATATTTAAAGAGTCTCAAGTTACTCATCAGCAGGGTAGGAGACATTTGAGAAAAGACTTGGTAGAAAGAGCCACAGAAAGTTCCTGGTTTGTATTTGGGGTTGCAAATATACAGAATAGGATGGGGAAGCGTAGTTTGCAGAGCTTAAATCTTCATCAAGAAGGGGTCTGGCTAAGAAGGGATGCAGATGCTCTACTTTTGTTTTCTGGACTGTGTATTCAGATACCGAGTTCTGTGCCTCAAGGTCAGGTTGCAGTCTGGGCATGGGTATTTTACTGACCAATGTGCTGTGGATATTATTCCCCAATGATCTCTGATTGGTCAATAAGAAGCTGGAGTCTGTGACTAGGCAGGGGAGAGAGGAAGGTGGAACTTTAGATCTAGTAGGGACTCTCAGGTAGAAACCATAAGAAGAACAAAGGAGGTAGAAGACTGTGGCCGTGAGAATGAACCATGGGCATATGGCCAAGAGAAGATTGTCTTGGGAACATACATGGAACAGAACCAGACTCAGATGGCAAGTAACAGAACATTTATCTGATTATTAATAGCCTAGCTGGGTTATAATCGTCTCAGAACCTGCTCAGTTTAGACTTGCTACTTGTTAATAAATTCTGATGTCTCTGTATTATTCATTAGTAGCTAAACAGAGTGGACCAGGAACCACCCATACAATTACTTTTACATGTGGTGCACACCATCGGGCATAAAATCCAAGATTAGAACAAATGATTAAAGCATTAGGATAGATGTTTCAGAAACCAGAGTCCGACCAGAATGAAGGCAGTGGTGCACTAGCAAGACAGAAGGCCTGGCCTTTTAAGAAAAGGAATTAGGACACAATGGAGAGGTCAATTACACAAGGGCAGGTCCCTTACTTGTGCAATGCACCATGGCAGCTGCTGGGGCAAACTGAAATCGGTGAGCAGCAGATAGAGAACAGGGAACCTGAGCCTAAAAGCACACCCTGCAGGCACAAACCTTCTCACATCTGGGGTGGATAGGCTTGTCCCCAGCCAGTGCACATGAACAGGAGGTTTGGATCACGTGGTAGGACACAAGGAGCCTAGACAAGTGGAGGAACACTCACTAATCAGAGGATAGGGCTAAACGCGGAGGCTGCAGATTCTCTGGTGGGCAGTATTGCCACTTCCTTGTGAACGGAAGAGCAGGGGTGGAGCTAGCAGGTAGCACAGTGTTATCTATATCATCCCTATCTCTATCTATCTATTTAGATAGGTATTCTATGTTAAAAATGGATAAAACACAACAGCATGGTGTATTTTTATTCCTTATAATTTTGCTTTATTTTTCCATCATAGAAATAATTATTTTTCAATAACAAATATTACTTTATATATCCATTTTAAGAGAGATCAAAACTTGGCAGACTTAGATAAGGAGAGGACTAAAAGATGGAATGCTGGGTCAGGGGTCATAGAACAGAGATTGGAGAATCTGAAACCTGCAGCAACAGTAGAAAAGGTACTTTCAGATCGAAAAACAATTCACAAAGGCTTGAGGAATTAGAATGGTAACCCACAGAGAGACAACATATTGAATCAAGAGTACAAATTATGTTTGCTGCTGCCTTAGAACAGTGTCATACAATAGATTATGTATTTCATTTTATAGAATGTAAAGAATTAAGATAAGTGCCTATGTTTATACACCATACTATTAATACATGTTCAGAATTTCAATATACTTTTGCCTTAAACTCTGAAAAGGAAGAGTCTGAGATTGCACATTTAACACATGGTTACTTTCTTGTAGCTGACTTTGCAGATTGAAGCTGGTGGTGCTTCAACATATGCATCCACTAGAATGCAATAATTTTATTTATTTATTTATAATATATCATCCTGAGTGAGGCGACTCAGACCCAAAAGGACAAGCATGGTGTGTACTCACTAATACGAGGTTATTAGCCCCTTCCCCACCAGAAGTATGGACAGTATACATTCCACAGAACTCACACAGAACAAGCTGAAGGGCCCAAGTGAGGACACCTCAGTCCTACCTCGGAGAGAGAAGAAAGTAAACATATAAGGGGAAGGAGGGACCTGGGAAAGAAAGGGGATGTTGGGAGGGGAGGAGGGAATTTGATCTGGTATTGGGTATTGGAAAAGCCCTGAGGACCAGCAGAAAGGATGTAAACAGGCAACCTTGGGAGGTAGAAGGTCGGAAGGACTCTCCAGAATGTACCAGAGACCTGGAAAGTGAGAGGCCATCAGGACTCAAAGGGAGGGACCCTAGATGTAATGTCTTATATTGGGGAAAGGAAACTTGTAGTGCCTGCCTCCAGAAGAAAGACAGAGCATCAAGTGAGGGATGGGGCTGTCATCCCACAGTCAAAACTCTGACCCAGAATTGTTCTTGTCTGAAAGAACTGCAGAGATGAAAGTGGAGAAGAGCCTGAGGAAAAGAAGGTCCAGTGACAGGCCCAAAGTGGGATCCAGCTCAAGGGGAGGCCCCCAAGGCCTGACCCTATTACTGAGCTATGGAGCGCTCACCAAAAGGGACCTATCATGACTGCTCTCCAAAGCAGCTGAAAGAGTCAAATGGAGATATTTGCACCCAACTAATGACCAGAAGCTGCTGACCCCCATGGTTGAATTAGGGAAAAGCTGGAAGAAGCTGAGGAGGAGGATGGCCCTGTAAGAGGACCAGCAGTTTCAATTAAGCTAGATCCCTGAGATCTCTCAGACACTGGATCACCAACCAGACAGCATACACCAGCTGATATGAGGCTCCTAACACATACAGCAGAGGTCTGGGTTCAGTCAGAGAAGATGCATCTAACCCTCAAGAGACTTAGAGGTCTGGTGGGGTGAGTACTGTGGGGATATCCATGTGGAGACGGGGTGGGAGGAGATATGGAATGTGGAACAGTCAAGAGGGTGGACCAGGAGGGGAAATGAAATCTGGAGTGTAATCATTTTTAGACATTATGACATAAAACCTGTTACAGATATAGCTTACAATCACATAGGTCAAGCAATTGTGGAGAGATCTAAAAGAATTTTAAAGAAAATGCTTTAGAAAGACAGAAGGGGGTTATAAAATCTCCCACAGATAGATTAAATAATGCCTTATTAACTAAATTTTTTAAATAATCAAGAGAGAGCTGCTGAAAGGCACTGGGATTTAGAAGGTGTTGATGAACTAGGTAAGTCTATTCCTATATGGAGGGCGGGAAATGTGTTGGTGAGGAGATTTTGCATTTATTTCAACAGGAGAGAAAAGGCTGTGGATTCCATCCAAATTGATAAAAATCAGATTTGACATGGGGAGACCTCCTGAAGACCTTGGCTGCAGACAAGAAGAAAAAAAGTAGGTAACTTGTGTTGCTGGTTTGTCTACATGGACACAGCTCTAAGACTAGCTGAGACATCAAAATGTCTCCAGCCACACCTTCAGGTCTACATAGCTAATAAATCTTATTGGCCACAAAATCCTCATGGCTAACCATGCCATGCTTTCATATGGCATGAATGAAATTTTTATTACATGTATAACAACCCAAACTAACTTATAAAGTCAGATAAAAAACAGAGGATCAACTTTAATGTATCTGTGCACACTGCATCTTCCTGAAACATGCTATTACAGAATGTGTAATACTTGAAGGAGTTTATATGTTTACAGCAATAGAAATGAGATGTCCTTGATAAGATTTACCCTAAAGGAAGCTGAGAAAGGATGCTAAGGCTCTGAGACACACTTTGGCACCATGCCTCACCCAACCTCAGACTGCCTTTTGTAGCTGTTTTATTAAAACTTGCTTCCAGGATAGCTTCGAAGAAAGCCGCTGACCCCAATTGGTCCAGTCAGGACTTCATTGAAGCCCTGTACTTTGACAGCACACAGATGATGAGTATCGGAGAACCTCCATGTGGCAGTGGCAGAACCTACATGTAGCAAGCTAGCCATTAGGAAAGAAACAGAAAATGCTGTCCAAACGGGAAAACAAGATGCAGGAAAATAAACAGCTGAGCTTTGCAAGGACAAGGTAGACAAGTACTTCATAATTCCTGCTGCACAAAAGGTCGGTCAGATTTTCTGGGACAGAAGGCTGAAGATAGATGCTCCAATGTTATGGGAAAAAATTGAGGAGTCTGTCCAGAAGCCAGCCATCTCTTTCATTTCTGTACTTTTAGAAGCTTCTTGTCTGCACTTTCTGCTTACACAGTAACGTGTATTCCTTCTGAGGTCTCTGATGGGACTGAAGACTAGAGAGTTATAGTCTTCACAACAAAATCTTAAGTTATTTGGGATTTTAATGATGTTTTTAGGTATAAGTAGGTATAAGAATATGTTTTTTAGATTGGTAGTATAAGTTATGATAGAAAATCATTTAGGTACGGGACTCTAAACTCACCAAGATAAAATACTTTCTCCTAAGTTTCCAAATACAAATGGGCTGGACATTGTGAATTAAACTCTTACATCATGGTTTTCATAACTGTTCTTGCTATATATAGTTTAGTGCTGTAAGAGAAAGAGCCTTGGAGCCATTTACTGGACTAAAAGGAGAGAAGATAGGGTCTGTTTTTTGTGCTGTACATTCAGATGCTCAGTTCTGTGCCCCCAAATCAGTCTGGATATGGGTATTAACCATGCACATTGACCAATGTAATATGAGGAATGCTCCTAAACAATCTCTGATTAGGTAATAAAAGGCTAGAGCCTGTGAATGTACAGGGGAGAGAGAAGGAACCTGAGACTAAGTAGAAGGCTCTCAGGTAGGAACCATGAGAAAGAGAGAGAGGAGCTGGAAGGAGAGAGCCATGAGGTAGGATAGACCATGAGGCTGGACCATGAGCATAAGGCCAAGATATGCTCTCCCTGAAGTGACACATGCAACAGAGAAAGACCCAGTAAGTAATAGGGCATTTATATGTGTATTAGTAGACTAGTTATGTTATAATAATCTCAGAACCTGCCCAGTTTAGTCTTGGAGCTTGTTAATAAATTTTGATAACTCAGTGTTGTTTACTTAGGAGCAAAACAGGAAAAGGAAGAAGGTGGGACTTGAGATTAAGTACTTGAGCTTCCTAGTGTCCTGACCTCCACTACACTGCACAGGGGCTCACTGATGCTCCTAGAAGTTCACTGTTTCTGTTCTTATTGACTGGCGTTTCATGAGATTATTTTTACTTACCAAATTTTCTACCACATACTACAACTATAATTGTTTGTGATGGATCTATTGAATTAGTGTCCTAGCTTATATTTATTTTTAGCTTAGTTGAATTATTAAATATTTTTAAAGATTTTTATTATTATTTAATTATGTATGTGTTCATGGTTATGTGCACATGAGTGAAGGTTCCCTTAGTTGTTAGAGGCATCAGATATACCTGTAACTTAAATTGCAGGCTTTTGTCAGACATTGGGGTTTGAGCTGGAAATCAAACTCATTCTCTCTGACTTGTTTTCATTGGTATGTTCCTATGAATAAATAAGAAAACAGAAAAAAGATGCCTGAGTATCTCCTGCAGGTAGATGGTGTGATTTCCATTAATGAACCTTGGAAGCTGTTTACTAGAAATTTTAGTACTGGGAAATGAAATAAATACTCAGAATTCATGACAAATTTATAAAATGCATTAAATTCTGCTAAAATTGTTGCTTTTAATAATATTGGAGGCTTGATATTTGCTTATTGAACTAGTCACTCAAAAAATGATGATCAGTTTGTAGATTTGACCATCATAAAGTCTGGAATTCTTTCATGTATTATAATAGGATTATATCACATAGTAAAACTCATATTCCAGCTTCACTGTCAAATGACATCACTCACATTATAACCAACCAAATGGTGAATATGAAACACAGCTTTCATAAAGTGGTCCTCTTGGACTGAGGTCTCCTTGCTCCCTTGCCTCCTTGTCAAGAATTGTTACACATTCTTTGAGGGACGTTGGTATTGAGGTTTCTTTCTAAATGGGCTTCTTCTGGTGGACAAGGGGGCAATAGTGAAAGGATATATCAGCTTTCATGAGCCAGCAATTATTTTCAGAGGTGTGTACAGACCAAGAGCTGCAATTTTATCAAAAGAATGCAGAGAGTTCTTTCCAAATCACAGAGGTGAGGTGATGAGCTGACAGTGACAGGCGGACTGATGAATTCTGCCAGAGCTGTTCCGAAGAAGAAGAGATCTATTAAGTGAGACCTACAACTCTGAGAGAAGAGTGTCTGCAAAGCACAAAAAGAAAGGAAAGCATCAAAGAGAATATCTAGATATCCAACTTCTAGAACACCGGTGTTCCTCTTTATAATTAATAATAGTAATCAGGAGTGTTCGGGGGGCAGCCCAGTGCTAGAATGCTTGCCTGACATGCATGGATTCTTAGGCTCCATACCTGGAACTACAGAGAAAAGCAGTAATAAGTAGAAGAAAACTGAATTTAACAATAACTCCATGCAAAAACCAATTCTCAGTCCTAAATGAGAGATAAAATTTGTTGCATAGAATAAAAATAGTTAATATAAGCAAAAGACACTGAGCAAAATAAATATCCACCCTTAAAATTCCTCTGTAATTCTCCAGGTTCAAAATATGTGATAGGACCATTCAATGCTATAAAATAAACTTAAAGATGTCAAATCAAATGTACATAGACATTTCCTCAGACATGCATATGCAAAGCATTCCTTTATTAATCCACACGATTTGAACATGAAATGCTTTTAGAGTGGGAAATAAAAAGAAAAGACCTATTTCAAAGCACATTGGCAACTGCTAGTGTCTTAGTTACCCACTCTCCCAACTACAGTGGAATGCGTTCCAATGAGGGTATCAAACAATCAGCACTGGAAAAGTTAACAGCTCTTCACTAGTAATATTGGCTATTGGAAATAAATTGGCAGCTGACTTCCAAAGTGCTCCCCTCAACCATGCCTGACTACTCAGCCATACATGTTCATTGCACCAGAACCCAGGTAGGGAATTCTGTAGGGTTCAGAACAGCTGCTATGTGTTCTGGGGAATAAACCTGGGGAATAAACCCTGGAGTCCATTGAACCAGATGAGCCAGGAGAGCTGCAGGAGGTGATAACAAGAACTTGAACCCAGCATTCTGGGCAGTATTGTGAAAAGCATTAGTCAGTCTTCTATGATCTGTCTACTGAGTCCTATAGTGTATATTCAAATCCCCTCCCACCTAGTTCACAGGCAGGCAACATGGCAACTTGGCTTCAGGTAGTCATTCGGACACCCTGGGCTGATTAGGCCTTGGAAGATATACTACCCCAGAAGTATTTTCAAGAATCAACTGTACTGAAGTCTACAGGGCCACATGTTCTTGTATCCGGTAAGTCACAGACACTGGAATCACATCGTTGATTTCGCCTTTGTATAGCTCTGATGTTGGGCAAGACCAGGAATTCTAGGATCAGGAATCTTGGTGTCTCACTGAGTGTCTTGCCTCCTGATTACACCTTGCTGAAGCCCTTTTAGTGAACTTTCACAGAATTTAATTAAATGAGCATCGACATGGAATATACATGTACCCGTGGAACTACACTGGGTGGATCCTATCCAGAGTCATTCATGAATAACCAGGTAGAATTATCAGGAGATTGACACGATAATTGGCAGTGCTCTTTCATTGTCAATCATTTGCCTCTGGTAAGTCTGTGATTCTGCTAACATTGAGGAAAATGTAGTACTGGGGAGATTGGTAGAGGGTATGAAGCAATACTCCAGCTAATTTTCACAGATCTTTGGTAATTTAATAGGAAATGCCTTCAATATTGAAAAGAAAAGCACACGTGAAACAGCTATTTCCCCAGAAACTCCTAGAAATGTCAGAACCCAGGAGGATGTCAACTGTCCTCAGATGGTCTAAGAGTCCTCATCTTGGAACACAACCTTTCTAAACCAAGTGCCACAAATGAAATTATGAATACTCACTTTTATTCTCACACATTTGCATAGTCATCCATTTTTTTAATGATCACCTGATTTGTTGAGTACAGCTTCTATGTAGGACAAGCCAATTACAACATCTGCTACAAACCACAGCAAGAGCTTCAAAGGCATGATAGATTCAAAGGATTACTTAACTTGGTGGAGACAAGAAGCTTCCTGGAGATCCATCCTCATCAGATTGTGGAAGGGAATGTCTTATACCCATACAGCACTTATTTTAGGAAGCTGGGCATGTGCTCAAGTTTTCTGGATACACATTAAATTCTTTCCTAGGCCAGTCCTGAGCTCCAGACATATACATTAGAAATCACTTGATACTCTTTATCCCCCTAATGGTTGCTTTTCTTGGGGTTTCAGTTAAATCAAAGTTAAAATACATTGGTTTTGTATGGGATGAATGTCATTTTCCTTGGGCCCTATTGAGTTCCCATAAGAGTATCTTGTTATGAAATGAATGAATCCAACCAGGAGGCTTTTTCTTACTGTCCTACACATAGTCATTGCCACAAAGGCTCCTACCATATTACCATTCTCTGTGAGTCCATCCATCTGCCATGAATCCATCTACAATGAACCTACCATGATGCCTTCTCTGTCTATCATGAATCTATTTTGCCTGGCACAAGCTAGTCACCATAAGGCTGTGTACACCATAAGGCAGCCTGAAACTTCTAAAACCATAGGTAAATTAATGGTTTGTTCCCATAAAATATACCATCTTACATGTTTTATTGTAGCTATAGAGAAAAATTTAAGATACATAAAAAAATGAACAGTCAGTCCTGACTGCTGTTCTGTGAGCATACTTCATTTGACTCACAAATCTAGAGGAAACACTTCTTTAAGAGCTAGCAATTGAGACACAAATTTCCTCTCATTCTTACTTGAAGAGGCTTTATTGTTAAACCACTCTTCTTTTAAAAATTCGTGCTGAATACTAACAGACACTAACAAGTGAGTTGCACACAAATACAGTCCCTTTGAGTGACTAATATAATAATAATAAACTTACAGTTAATAGCTACGGCTTATGAAATCATAATGAGTCCACTGTCAGGCACTGTGTCTGTGGTGCTGAAAGGCTCCATTAATTCTCAGCATAGTAGATCCCCAGAATTCATGTTTATCAAAACTATGGTCTGAGTGAAGAAGGAGGAATCATACCAATTAGTTTTTCCATATGGTTTCTATTTTAACAAGAAAAACACCGAGAAACTGAAGGTTTGTACAGTTTGTTGGATAAGACTGTTGCAGAGCCAGTTGTGGTATATCAAAGCTGTGATTTCTGCAGAAGAGGTGAATTTAGAAACTCTAAAGTTCCAGGCCAGTCTTGTATAACCATGGAGATCCTATATCAATAAAAATTACCATCCTTCAAAACCTGGAAAGTGAATAACTTGCTTGGTGTGTCTACGGTCTTTTTCCATTTTCCATGTGTGTTACCTGTGATGACTGGGAGATGGAAAGTCTTCTGGTTTATGGGAGTCGGTAGAATCCAAATACATAGGAGTTCTCTCCTGGTTACAATAGGAAGCACAATGCAGAAATGGAACAAGAACAATCACAAGGGGGAGGGTCTCATCTTGTTCCCAGGGAAGCTGCCACAGACCCAGGAACACAAGCAGTCTGCAAGAAGTTAAGGACCTCAGGATTCCAACCATAAAGAATCAGATCCTGCTAGTCCCGGAGCAGACACTAATCTTCCTAAAGGTTCTGATCTTGATAGACTAAGATAAGTTATTGGTTTGGAAGACATCTCAGTTTTGGAAGTTCATTTTGGTAACAACAGGAAACTGACTTTGACACCTGGAACATTGTACAGGACAGAAACGCAGTGATTGCTGCAGCTGGCTGACTGCCAGCCTAGCTCTGTATTCAGTGAGAAACCTGTCTCCGTGGCATAAGCTGGAAAGTGATAGAGTAAGACATCAAAATCCTCCTCTGGTTTCTACACATGAATGGGTGCACATATGTATGAACACCAAAATCTCACATGAGCACACACACACACAGTCCTTCATGTTACATCAAAGAAATCATGGTAATACTCAGAAGAAGGTAAGGTAAGCCTTTTACATGGAGAATTATTCACTTCTATTAATAGTCTACAATTCCTAACTCAAACAGTGATGAAGACTGTTCGTTCCTCAGTGGTCAGGAGGCTGACAGACTTCTGTACTGACCAGCAGTGGGAGCTCTCACAGACTCAGGCCTGGCTCAAGGCTGCTTCATAGAGTATAAACGTGTGAGGCCACTGCCCAGAACTGCCCTTCGTAACCTGAAGTTCACATTTTTACTCTGAAAAATCTACCATAATTCTGTTTGGCAAAGTATTCCTATAATTGTGCCCAGATAAATCTTTGGAGCATTATTAGCAAAGCTTTAGGAGAGAAGTAATTAGAATTGGTGAGCAGCAGGCTAAATTATACAGTATTATAAATAAAAAGAGGGGTGCCACTATGCTAGTATGTCAAAGATGGTTTCCTGTGACTAGGTAGAAAATAGATGGGGACAATAGAGCCCTGATATATATAATCCTTATCAGGTACAGAGCGTGTGATTTCAGTAGAAGAGATGTGGCTACATGTGAGTAGCCTTGGCTAAAGAGATGGAAGAGGCCCTGCCATGGGTGACGTGATCTCCATGGAAATATCCCAGGAACTCCTGCTCTGGAGCCCATGGGCATCAGTCCCTCCAAGCTGTTAATTTCACCATGGGGTCCCGTTAGTCAGCAAGAAGTGCATATTACACTACAAATGGAAAGTCATGGAAGGCAGAATTTCCACCTCCAGAAAACGTTTTCATCTGCTATAGGAGGATAGAGACATACCCAGTCACAAAAGAACAGACATAATATGCAGTCACTGATAATGGGATACTAACCCCAGAAAACTCTGAACACCCCAGAAACAACTCACAGACTGCGTGAAGTTCAAGAAAAAAAAAACATTATGCTCAATTCTTACACACCAAGAAAACTTTGACTAATTCCGGGTTACATCCTGTTTTAGATGTACTTTTTGCTCATTGTAACTAGTAAGACCTTAATGCACACTCTCAAACCTTTGCAAACAAACAAACAAACAAACAAAAAAAAAAAAAAAGCCAAGCACTGACAAAAATGCATTCGTATACATTTATGCAAAAACGCTTAAAATTTGTTCTTTTATCTTTGTTTTTTAAAATAAAGTTGTTCAAAAAAATAAATAAAGAAAAAAAAAAAGGAGGATAGATACAGCCAAACAATAGATACATTGTACATTTTACTTTTAGAGAGAAGCTAAATTCAATCCATAGTCACTTTCTTTGGGAAATGATCTCTGATGTCTAAGTACACTGAGATGCGTTATTATTTACGGGTTACAAAATAGTTGGCAGTAGTGTTATTTATACAAAAGTTGTTCACTTCTGTTCCTAACCAACCAGATCAAGGAAGAAGAAATCTTGGTAGAAAATACCATACTTTATTTTTATAATAAGTTTTTTAAATATTTTAAAATTTCTAAATATTTTTTTAATTATGTACCTAATTCTGTAGAAACTTCATGCTCCAGGGTGGGGTGAGGTTGGAGTGAGTGGGTGTGGGAGGGGGGTAGGTGGACAGGGGAACACTCTCTCAGAGGCACAGAGGAGGAAAAATGGGATGAGGAACTCTTGCATGGGGAACCAGGAAGGGGATCAACATTTAAAATGTAAATAAATAAAACAATTAAAAAGTTAAAATTGTTCTTTGACAATTCTTACATGTAGATAATACAATCTGACAATTCATTACTCTCCCCCACCCTGTTCTAAGTCCCACTCTGTCAATGGTGCATCTTCATTATTATAACAATGCAATGTGACCCCACCCTGTTCTAAGTTCCACTCTGTCAATGGTGTGTCTTCATTATTATAACAACGCAATGTGACCCCACCCTGTTCTAAGTTCCACTCTGTCAATGGTGTGTCTTCATTATTATAACAATGCAATGTGACCCCACCCTGTTCTAAGTCCCACTCTGTCAATGGTGCATCTTCATTATTATAACAATGCAATGTGACCCCACCCTGTTCTAAGTTCCACTCTGTCAATGGTGTGTCTTCATTATTATAACAACGCAATGTGATGCACTCTGTAGCAGCATCTACCTTGAGAGAGCAGGGCTGAAAAAGTCCTGCTAACAGGGAGGTACTTCAGTGTCTCTGCCCTCGCCTCACACAACACTGGCTGTTGTCGTTTGCAAACATCCTCCCTGTCTTGATCTGATTGTTTAAAGTCACCGTAATTAGGTGGGCATAAGAACTGACTAGGGTGTTGTATGGTCTTATTGTCATTTAGTGCCTTCCATCCTTCCTTATACTTTCAATAGCTGGCTTCCACATCAACTTGATGAGTGTTTCCAGGTTGCTCTGGTTTCCAGCCCCAGCTCCAGCCTTCACACACCATTCCTGTGGCAGGTATTGTGGCTCCTGTGCTACATTCGTCATCTAGTTGAAGTAGTGTCCTCTAGTACAGCCTGGGTCTGCTGTAAAGACATCTCAGGGTGAAGCACACCCTGGCTGTCTCCCTCCTGCACTTACTGGTCCATCACACAGTCAAGGGTCTCTAGGATTCACACAGCTTCAAGGGAAGGATGCCAAGGAGAGTGAGCGTGGCCATCGAGGTCCTATGTGTGGGAAGGAAAGGCACAAGTCGCTGTGACTGAAGATGCACGTTAATCACAATTGATGAAGCTTCTGTGACCTCCGGTAGAGTTCTTTCATCCTGAATTAAGCAATGACAAAGAGGCAACTCTTCAAGTGTCAGCACAGCTGATGTCCCACGGTGTGTCTCGCTGAGCCTTGCGCTCTAGAAGTGTCTTCATGGGGGACTGTATTCTCTGAGTCTTTCATCTTCCACCTCTTTCTACACTGCCCCTTCCCCTACCACCTCACTGCAGTCCACACCAGCAGGGCTCTCCTCCCCACATCTCTGCAACTTTCTCCCCTCAGTTCTATAGTCTTCTGCTGGGGTTACATGAGTATTGATTAATTTAATCTGACATATTTTAGTTTTCCATTTTTCACATTAAGGGTTCATATTCTATGTTCTTTTCATTTCATTTTGTGGGATATGTTGATTCCTGGCATACAAGCTCTATCTGACACCAAATAACTCTTCCTTCCTAGAACAAATTAAATATCAGATAACATGAGAACCAAAGGTCTTGATATCAAGAAGGAAACAAGTAAATGTCCCTAAAGATGTTAAAAATTAGCAAGCGTTATGTAATCCCACTTGTCCCCAGGGTGCTGAGGGGTGGAGCGTGCTATGTTTGAGGTCTTGACACAGACACACAGTTGGTGCTGGTGATACAGAACAGGCAGACAGCCAGGAGGCTCCCTGAGCAGGGCCTGGGCCCTGCTGCAGGTTGTCCAGGGGAATATCACAGGAGAGGAAAGGTCTGCTACCAGCCCTGGGCCAGAGCTGGGGCCTAGTCAGCTCACCCAAAAGAAATGAGAAAATAGAATTTGGATACAACATAAATGGGAGTGATTTTATGGCTGCCAGTCTAAGAGACAAGAAACAGAGTAATTTGTCAAAACTGGGATAAAGCAATTCCAAAAGTGATGCATCAAAAAATGGGCAAAATAAGATAGTTTCGTCATACTTCATAAAGCCCAGAGTAAGACCGGAAGAGTGGCTGTGTACAAACCCGAGAATGATGCTCGGGGACATTTGCAGAGTAAAACATATTCAAGATGCAACCAAAGTAACATTTCCAATGGCTGACACTCAATAAAAAATTACCAGGCATGCAAAAGCCCAAAAACATATTAATGCACAGTGACACTGAAAAGCACTGTGTGAAACAGATAAATATGTCACCTGCTGTGGAGGTCATGAGTTCGGACAATAAAGTCAGTTATGCATACAGCTTTAAGTTTGCTTACAAAGACCACGGAAAGCACATGAAATCTGGGGAGAGACACAGACCTCATTTTAAAACCTGAATTATAAACTGGGAAAAATGAGATACCAAGTGGGGAAAATAAAATCTCCTAGATAGGATTTAAAGGATTAGACCCTGTGGAAAAAGTCTTCGTAAGTCTAAAACTTTTAAAAATCCTGAAATATTGTAAAGATAATAAAGAGGACACTAGTAGCCACTCAACAACACTGACTGCTTAGAGTATGTCACGTGTCCCAAAAGCGGAGGGCACACAGGCAGCAAGGATGTTGGGACAAATTAGTGAGCAGCATACACTTTGAAAAGAGACAAAAAGGCACATGTTCAAGTGGCAGAACTATTCTCAGCCTCAACACATAGACCTGGAATAAATTTGTGCCATGATAAACTGACTTGAAGTCAGTTATAGGAATATTCTGAGAGCAGCCAAGTCAAGGGAGGCAGAAGCAGATGGATATCTGGGAGCCATGCAAAACAACCAGGGCGGAGAGGAGGCTTCCTACGTAAAGTTCTGGTCTACAGAGCAGACCCTGCAACAGGGGACACAGACTGCTCTCCCAGGAAAACAGCATGAATGATAAACATGTCAACTCTGACATAAGCTCCTGACTCTTATGGGATCATGCAAGAGGCTGGTGTCTGTCTGTCCTGAAGACTAAAGTCTCTCAGGATCTGTGCTATGCCTCATAAACTCCCGAGTGACTGGCTTCGCCTCTTCTTGCTTGGCCTTGGTGTCTCCCTTCCAAATGTCACCTCTAGTCTGCTTTCCCAAGGTAACATGGGGTTCAGAGTGGGGAGTGTAAAACGTTTGTGCTTCATGCTCACCTTACTCAGGAGGGGTGAAAAGAGATGAGGGTGGGCTCTGCTGCAATAGCCCCTCAGGACCCTCTTTCCCAGGCAGGTTGCCTTCCTGAATGAATGCACACAATGGGGGGATTTCTGGTTTCTCTGCTCACATTCCCTTGCATGCGAACATAGCTGTTATAAGATGTAGGGTCTAACTGGGAATGCATCCTACTGATGAAGTCAACAGTGCCAGGGAGAGGTAGCAGTGTTCTTTTGAACTGACACCTTGCTATTTTTAGATAGCATATCAACAAATATTAAATGCCTTCCCTGCTTAATGCAATTTCGGTGCAATACTTATGGGTCCAGGGGTTTGAGACGTGTGTTTACTGGAAGTGACAGATCATTAATCCATGACTCTCTCAAGGCATGACCTGGTTATGGATCTGTTGACAGTTATTTCTTAGGCTGTCTGGTTCTTCATTTGCTCACACCTAATAAACTCCACAGTACCAAACCACCTGGGCCAGCGTTAGTCAGGGATGCAATCAATGATCAGCTATAAATGACACATTTTCATGCACAAGTTTGCAAGTCAGCCTTTCAGTGTAGCTTTTGCTGTGAGTAATTTTATTTAATTTAGTTTTGTACTTGGGTTTTTAGATGGATTGTAATGGTTTCTGACTACCAGAGGGGCTAGAACACTTGGGTCACACCATCTGTGTTGGCAAGGACATGCAGGTAACATGGCTCACACAGTGAGAACATGCGGGTCATGCATGCCTTTGCACCCACATGGGGCACACAATCCCACAAGAGATCTAAACATGCAAATGTCGGGATGTCACTAATTAGAAATTCTAAGAGAAGTTGTGAAATATTCTAAATTCAATATTGACCCAAATATGGTTTATTAAAGAAAATATCAGAATAATACTGGACAATAACCCAGGGATTAGAATGGTGCTGTAGATAAAGGAAGTTATTTTCTAATAAAAGCACAGAAGGAATCTTCTTAGGCACTATTCTATCTGTTCCTCAGAACTACACACAATGCCTAAGATGTACACTTACTTAAGGATACTGGCTTGTAGAGAAATTAAGCAGCTTGGGATGAATGGTATTTTAATTAAATGAAGCATGGTTCTAATGCATCTCCTTTATGACACTAAACATTGAGTTTTCTTTTAAAGACAATATGCAACATCTTTTTAGAATACAAACAACAACAAACACAACTAAAGAAAGCAATGAAGGAGGGCTACTTATTTCTGGGAGTTAATTTTGTATCCAGCTACTTTGGTGAAGGTATTTATCAGCTGTAGGAATTCTGGTAGATCTATAAACTATCATATCATCTGAGAATAGCACTACCTACAGTATGTACAGAGACAAAGATAGAGCAGAAACAGGGAATGGCCAACCAATGAGCGCCTCAAGTTAGGACCCATCCCATGGGCAAGAGCCAATCAGAGACACTACTAATTATATTCTGTCATAGCAGAGTATAATTAGTCTATATATGCTAGACAGGAGCCTAGCATATTTGTCCTGAAAGAGGCTCCACGCAACATCTGACTAAAACAGATGCAGAGAACCACAGCCAAACATTAGATGGAGTTTGGGAAGTCTTGTGGAAGAGTCAGGGAAAAGATTGAGGGACACAAAGAAAACAGAGACCCCACAGAAAGATCAAGAGAGTCAACTAACCTGGATCCTTGGGGCCTCCCAGAGATTGATCTACCAACCAAAGGGCAAGCATGTACTGGAAAAGCCCCTTCACCCCCCTGTACATATGTAGCAAATATACAGCTTAGTCTTTATGTGGGTTCACCAACAACTGGGGGCAGGGGCTTTTTCCTGAATTTGCTGCCTTCCCATAGATCTTGTTCCCCTAACTGGGCCACCTTGTCTGGTCTCAATGAGAAAGGATGTGCCGAGTCCTGCAGTGACTGATGTACAGGGGTGGGGTGTGTCTGGGGGGTGATACACAGAGGGGTCTCTCCTTTCTCAAAGGAGTAGGAGAGGAATGGAGGTGGATCTGCAGGAGGGAGGCTGGGAGGAGAATGGACTGATACTGAGATGGAAAGTGAATATATAATTTATTTTATTTTATTTTTAAAAGCAAAACAATTAAGGTCATCTTGAAGAACTCTTCAGCTAAATTTTTACTGTGATTTTCATGTATATTTAACAGATTAGCAAACCAATCCTTAACAGGTAAGACCCCAACACTCTGGACTTGTAGCTGTCACTCGCTTGGTGACTCATCTGCTCATTGGGAAACCCCTCACTGGGAGCTACAATATGTCACAGGCCTTTCAGGTGCTAGATGCAAGGCAGACACAGAGAAACTGTGGCAGCTGCACTCAACCTGCTTCAGCTCTGAGATGAGGAGGAGCAGCATGGAGACAGACACAGTCTACACAGCCTACTGGGAGATGGGACCTGCGAAGTACACATCTGAGTCAATAGCCATGTAGTTCTTATAGTATAGAATTCTGAGGCTGTGGGAAGAGACCCAGAGGGGTGTCACTGGGCAAGTGGTGAGTGAGCTAGAACTGTCCTAAGGAACTGAGGAGGAAAGCATTTAGGGCCAACATATGAGCAATGACTCTTCACAAGGTGTGGGGTGGGGAGAGGAGCATCACTGGGACCTGGGGGAGAGTGGGTGGTAGAGACTTGGGGAGGATGGTCAGCAGAGTCTGGGAACATGTGGACTGCAGGACCTGAGGGAAGATAGTTAGCAGGACCTGTGTGTGTGTGTGTGTGTGTGTGTGTGTGTGTGTGTGTGTGTGTGTGTGGTCAGGAAACAGTGTAGAAGCCAACCCAAGGCATATCCCGATGGCACAGTGCTTTCTATGTCTAACTTCAAGCCATATTTACTTTCTCATGGCTTGCTACTATAGAATAAAATGATTTTGATTTAAATTATCTTGGAGCCAAAAAAAAAAAAAATGCAGTGACATTTCGGTATGAATACAGTGAACATCTGAGTCGAAGGCAACAAGTTTAACTTGTGACACAATCTGCCCTAGAAACAATACTCTCTGCCACTGTGCAGACGCTGACAGGCAGACAGGTAAGTGCTGGTCCTGTGTGCAAGGTTGGTTACCATGGCTTCACAGATGCAATCTCTGCACCGCCACATGATTATGCCAGGGGCTTTAAAATGTTCTATAAAAATTTTTATTTCAAATAAGAAAGTAAGACTGTCATAATAGATTCAGGAAATGTAGTTGGAAAATGACTTTACAATCCAGATTAATTTTTTTTAAAAAATATTTTATTGAAGACAGAAGCATGCCAAGCTTAAGTGGCAGCTTGAGTAATGTCACAAAGTGTGTGCTGTCAAGGTAGCAGATGCAGGTACCACACTCAAGTCCCTTATACTTTCTAGTTATTTTCCTTCCCACCAACAACCTAACAATGCAGGCTTCCAAGTCACAGTCACTTTTGCCTTTATAGGAAATGTGAAGGGGATCCTGCATTGTTTAGTTCTGCTGTGTCTGGCCTCTCTCCCTCCCTATGGTGTGAAAGAATTTCACCCACCTTTTGAATTCATCCCTCTCTTGTTTGTTAGTTCTGTATTGTTAATGCAAGTGCCTGCCTAGATTGTTCGCATCGTTTATAGTTTCTATTATTTTCTGTTGAACATCTGTCAGCACTAGGAGCACACCACTTTTCATCCTTGATATTGAAGAATTCACCATCGAAATATAAAATGCTTCTTACTAATTAATAAACTAGGCAATAAAATGCTAGAGAGGCATAGCAGATGCAAACATTAAAACTACAACTGTTAATTTAATTAAGGAGGCATTAAAAGCATGCTCAATAATGAAACATTATTGGGCTTTCAAAATGAGTTGATAAAGATTCACCCTGTCTTCAATGGAGGTACGTAGGTGAGAAGTCCAGTAATATTCAGTAGTGGTTTCCAGTGTGTGGAAGTAAACAAACATGTATTGCAAGCAAAACAGCAAAGTAGAATAAGCCAGTAGGTTTTGTACAAATGGTAAATTTCTAAATAAATAAATTCAAAATGGGAAAATGCATTTAAAACAAAATGATAATAAATGTATTAAAGCTTTAAGATACCATTAAATAATACTGGAGGAAATTTAAATCAATAAATTCAAAATGAGCCCAAGTATTCAGGTAAAATGAGTTTTAAAATAAATAAAAATGGTCATGAAGAGAGTTTAGAAGCAGGTAACAAATATGCAAACAAAACATAGAAACAGGATGACCCACAGAGGACTCAGACACATCTACCTACAATTTTACTAAGAAGACAACAAAACATCTTCAGTTGTTACTTTTGCCAAAGAAAACAATAGTAAATGAAACAAGACTGAGAAGGAGAAAACACTACATATAAATTTCTGTCAATTGTTTTTTGAGACAGGATCTCTCACTCTGTGGTCCTGACTGTCCAGAAACTTGCTGTGTAGATCACACTGGCCTTGCACACACAGAGATCTGCCTGCCTCTACCTCCTGAGTGATGGGATCAAAGTCACCCAACTGTATATACTCCTCTATAGTAACTTTAGACAAAGGCAGTTTTGTGTACAAAGGACCAAGAATTGCATTTTTTCCCTAACTCACAATAAGAAAGTGAAATCCATTTTATTTGCCTGGATGAACTTAAAGTGGAGAAAATAAACATGAAAAATATAAATAAAATTGAAATCCATTCATTCCATGTTCGGTAGATAACCAATACCTGAGACTATTAATGATACTCTGCTATGCTTGCAGAGAGGAGCCTTGCAGAACAAACTCCTGAGAGACTTCATCCAGCACTCAGTGGAAACATATGTGAGACCCACAGCCAAACATCAGGCAGAGCTGGGGGAGTCTTGTGGAAGAGTAGGGGATAGAATTGAGCAAGCCAGAGAGGTCAAGGACACCACAAGATGACCTACATAGTCAACTAACTTGGGGCCATGGGGGCTCACAGAGACTGAACCATCAAAGGACATGCAGGGTCTGGACCTCTATAGATTTATAGCAGAGGCACAGCTTGGTCTTCATGTGGGTCCCCTAACAATTAGAGCAGAAACTGTCTTTGACTCACCTAGCTGCTATTAGATACCCTTACCTTAACTGGATTAGCTAGTTGGGCCTCACTAGGACAGGATGCATTTGGCCTAGTGCTACTGGATGTCCCGGGGTGAGGTGGTACTCAAGGAGGGCTTCCCCTCTCCTCAGAGAGGGGGTAACAAGGGGAGGAACTTGTAAGAGCAGAACTGGAAGGAGAGAAGGGTCTGGGGGTTGTGAAGTAAATAAAAATACACTTTTACAAGTCTAATATAGGATCTTAAAATGCAAAATATTTGTCTTTAAAATAAATCTAACAACAGAAGGCCAGCCTCAGCCAGTGTCCTGGATGAGAGAGGAAAATACGGCCCGTGTGGCCTCTTGTCTGGCTTGGTGTCACCTTGCCCATAAGGATGTGGGCATTTTAGTGATCAGAGAAAAATACTGCATTCATTAGTTCTCTCGTTCAAGTGTCAAACACTTGACAAGAAGAAACTTGAGGAAGGAGGGATTTCTCTGGTTTACCATTTGACAAGAGACATCCCTGATATGAGGGGGAGCATGGCAGCGGGAGCTAAAGCATCATACTCATGCACAGTCAGAAAGCTGCTGCTTGGGACAAGTCCTGCTTCTTATTCAGGACAGGACCCTAGCACTCTGGTTAGTGCTGCCCACATTTAGGGTGAATCTTACACCCTTCCCTAAATGTTTCGAAAACCCTCCCACAGACACATTCAAAGGTGTGGCTCCCTGATGGTTCTAAATCTCTTCGTGTTGACGGTGAAGATCAACTGTCATACAAATACACAATGAAATACCATGAATATGATGAAATGGACAGGTATATTGTTAGAAATAAAAGCAGAATTGTAACTAGAAATCATGATATAAAATTGTAATATCAATATACACTTCTAGGCATCACCAATGTAAAGTGTGAAACATACACTAAAATGTAATTTTAAATATATTTTGTTACATAACAAGAATGTTTTCTGAAAATCAGCTTGTCAACAGATGAGCATTTGCTATTGGGCATATTGATAGCACTTACTTTAAATGAAAATAAAGTTATATTGAAATCTATTAGAGTCAACTAAAAGAAGAGAAATATATGTGGGGGATAAAGTGAGCAAATTCATTCCAATTAAAATTATAACAAAATATTAATATCAGCAAAATATTAATTTGACTAATTATGGAATTATGTAGAAAATGAAACCACAAAAAAAAAAAAAAAATAGCCATGGCTGTGACCATCAAGGACTGAGGTGAAATCACTCAGAAATCAAGATCCACCTTGGCAAGTAAGTTGTTTGTTGATGTCCATGGAAACAGCACAAGGGAGATGCCCTGACTCTTCCTGCTCCCCTTCAGCAATGAGTTGTGTGGTCAATGTGCTTATGAATAGGGAAATATTTCATGCCTGCATTATAGCATATGCGAATAGAGTCACAAGCAAGGAAGACCTGGGCACCAATGCAAAGCTCTTAAGTAGTAAGCGTGCTAGTAAGCCAGAGCCAGTGAGGTATGAGAGAGCCTGTCTAAAAGAGAATAATATTGTCACCCAATGAATATATTTATGACTTTAGGAAATAGGATTCTAAGAGGAAAATATTACTGGCCATAAATGAAGGTATTAATGAATTAAAGCACATTAAGTATGTTGTTCTTTTAATCTACCACACAAGAGAAAAGTAAAACAGCACCTAAGCAAATAGTTCCATCTCCTATGTAACTGATAATGGCTTAGTGGAAAGAAGTAACCACTTCATTACTGTGCAGTGAACATCCTAGAGAAAAACTACAACTGCGATAAAGGCTCTACAGGGTTGATTGACTGGTTAGAATCTTCTGGTTGTGGAGAGGAGGAATGATGCAGATCTCCAGCCAAATTATTTTGGGTTAGTTTTTGTCCCTTTGATTTCCATCCATGTCCTTCTTTGTCTTGTACCATAAAATGAAACCCTTTGGGATGCATCAATTTAACAGATTATTAGCTTCCAACAACCTGAGAGCTAAAACTGTCATCAGATAACACCTGAAACCTATAACACAGATTTATATGGCGCTAATGTAATGATTCTCCCAGTGTATTTTCAAAGTGCCTTGATTTGTGATTTCCTTTTATTAGGTAGCCATAAAAACTTCATAAAACCTTTTACACATTGGAATATGCTATTTGAGGCAACCAGAATCCATGTTCCTAGGACATGGCCACTTCTATCTGGCTCCAGAATAAATGACCTCTTCCTTCCTTTAAGGTGAGATCTGTGTTCTACACAGACGGTGTGAAGAACTCCAAGGCAAGGTGAAGACAGAGAGACCCAAAGAGCCACAGGGAGCGTAGTCTAAGCCAAAGCATGTGCATTTGTCAAGTTCTTGTAGTAGACATGAGTAGGGGAGCAGGTTCCCCTGCATTTTCGGTGCCTGCCATTTCCCACAGGGCAGTATGAAGTAAGTGTGAGCCCTGCAGGACCTCTTCTTCCAGCCTCACTTCTGTGGTGTCCATCTGAACTCTGTACCCACCCACAAGAATGCCCCAGCATCATTTCCATTTACCTAAAATCTTACGGCTCAAAAGTGATTAACAGTGACCAACAGGTCAGCCATACATTCAGATCTTACAGTAGGCTGCAGCTTCCAACAGAAGAGAATCAGCTTTGTTCAGAAACATTGCTCGATGGGAAAGCATGCTCCATGTTTTCCTACTTCATCTGAACGTTTAAAGTTAGAAACCGACAAAGGATATTGTGCCACAGTGTAAACCAATGAAGGAGGAAAGATATCAGAAGGGAAGTTTTGTAGAATGGTTCCTTGTGATCCCCAGGCTCAAAGAATTTCCTGAAGTAAATCAAAACATTGAAGTTCCTGGCATTTGGTGTCACTGTTAGGGCTGTCTTTTCGCAATGTGTGTGTGTTTTCCATTCATATATGACATTTGATAGCCTGGGCTTTTTAAAAATCATTGCCAAATGAAAAGCTCAGACAAAATGTGTGCACCATGAAACCATGGACCCTATAGCATTTGTGTTCAGTTGAAAGTACTAATTATCATCTTAAGCAAGGGAACGGCTAATGTTGCCCTTTGGTAGCCATTAAACTGGAAACTCCTTTAAACCTCCTTTCTGAACAGTGCCAGCTGCTCATGATCCTCTCAGTGAAGGACATAAAGTCCCACATGCTGCCTGTGGCAACAGCTGGGCTGCCCAGGTGAGTTTGTGGAGAGCAGCGGTGATCCCAGGGGTCACGCCACCAGGATAACCCTGCTATGGAGTCTCTATTTTAGAATGTTGAGATTCTATCTAAAAGTAGCCTTGTTCTAAACTAGAAGAATAAGGAAGGCTCTTCCCAGTGAGAACAGGAATGCTCATCTGGCTTGTAGACAGGGAACAGCAGGCACATGGTGTTCCCATGATGTTCTTTGAAGCAGTTTTCTTCACGGTGTTCTTCTTTTGGAGTGCTTAAAATTCAGTTCCTCAAAACTCTTCACCCAATGTCTCCTAACAGTTGCCTTTGCTTGAGGCTGGCTCTTCTTACCTTATTTTTTATAGGTCACAACGCCATGTATGGTCCAGCTTCCTTCATTGCCCATACATTGCTTATTCTGCTCTTGCATTTCCTTTATCTTTCAAAGTCTCATAGTATTTGTATTTTACCTGACTATTTCTGACTTACTGTTTACATTTATATGGCTCAATTCCCTCTTGTATATGGCTAAGTCTGCCTTAGAACAAAAACCTATCATGAGAGGATAAAGGCAAAGAGAGGAAATCACAAGAAAATGAGACCTGAAAAGGAACACCAAATACTGTCAGACCTAAGTGTTAAAAAGTTCCAATGTGTACATTCAGAATATGCAATACTTCAGCTGAGAAATGCAATACACAAAATGATCTAAGTGCAACTGTAGAAGTTCCATTTCTAAACATAAGCATAGGTTTCATGGTTCTCACAGGGTCTTTGTCTCATGAAGACAGTATTAAATCTGGAGTTGAAACCTTAGGGGTTGAAGTCACAGCCATCTTCCGATGAACCCTTCAACCATACCAACCACACCATCCCTGATTCATTTGATTCCTTTCATTGTTGATAGGTTTGCCAAGCTTTTCACATAGCCATAGCCATCTTTGCTGCTTTCTAGTTTCTTCTTCCTTCTACCCTTCTCCTATCTTTCTACCCTTTCAAGACCCAAACACTAGCTAGGAAAGAAAAATAAAGAATAGAGAGTAAAGGGGGCAGAGAAATCATTATATTATTTTCTGCTGACTAGCGGTCTGGAGTTCTTTGGGGCAAGTTTGATCTTCACTGCCAGAATATCTAATGTCTTCTTTCTGAATGACTACTTAGCAAACCACTACAAACAACAAACAGCAACAGAAGAACAACCATCAATCCACAGGCTGCCTTGTCTCTTGGGGCCTTAGCATTTATACACCCTCTGAAAAGTCTTCAGAATCCCCCAATATCACACAATTGCAGAAACTATCTGCTGCTGGCCTGCTTCAGCACAAGGCAAATCATAGTCAGCTGCTGTGGACAATCTAAAGCAACCCCATATCCCATACTTGGGATTAAAATAAAAACATAGTCTTGTGGTATTTTTGTACTTTTTCTTTAAAGAAGCCAGAATGCCAAAATCATCACCACATGTAGCTGTTTTCATTGACCTCCATATGTTTTGTCATTTGAAATAATTGATCAAAGATTCTCTTTTCAGAGGGCAGTTGCTTATCATTGGTCTTTCTGATTTCTCTCTACCCATGTCTATGGATTCGGTCTCTGTTCTCTAACTCATAAAATCACATTTGAAACTCTTTGAGAGGTTACAGGGGTTTTGTACATTCTGTAGAAGACACAGGTAATGTCCCAGGCTAACCTCTGCATGGCACTTTTTTCAGAGCCTTTATCATAGGTGGCTGGACAGTAGGTTTTCCAGGGATGCATTATGAAGCATCCCTTGCAGATTTGATCCTTAGTAGTAAATTAAAGCAACTTGATTCTTGCATCAAATTGAAATATAATAGAAGTTAAAATCCACTTGACCTAGAGTTCACAGAGAAGTCTTAAGGAAAAACAGCACACCCCCTATAACTAAATATGCTCCAACACATTTGGTGAATAGGCCATGCTCATTCATTGGGCCTTACCAAATTAGTATAAGCAGTATTCACTATTCTTCCTGGTCCTCTTCCACAGAACTCAACACTGAGGAAGAGAAGACAATAACATTTCTATCTGTCATTTTAGGGCCTGAAAAGACAGGACCAAAACCTGTTTCTTAGCAACGGAATGGATGCTATTGATGATGTCCAGTAATGTGTTTGCATGCATACTGTTGATGGGCTAACAGAGAGCAGCTGCTCTAGGAAGTAGCAGCCTATGAAAAGACTCAGTCTTGAGGGTTTTAAGGGGCCCCACACTGCTGCCACCGTAACAATTGGCTGCCTTGCTCTGGGCTTCACCCTGTGCATCCTCATTTATACAGACTCACCCACAGGTCAGGATTTATTTTTTGAGTGGCTTAGTTAAACTGAGCAGTCTGAACTTAGGTGACACCTCTAATATAGACTCTGGTTTCCTAGAGGGCTTTTCCCCGACATACCAGACAGTAAATCCTTCACCCCATGGTTCTAGTTTGTGAAAAATACTTTGGAGGCTGCTTAACGGAACCCATGAAGCTTGCCATCATACAGTGGATGGTGTGTCCAGCTGAAAAGGAATGGACACTCTGCAGGAAGAGGTGGAAAACATGTAAGGTAACGGCAGGTGGGCACAGAAGACTCTGCCACACTGTTCAGACTCGGAATAAGAAAGTTTGTCACTTCTACCTCTTTTATTGCACATCTCTGTGGTATGTGTGTATGTGTGTGTGTGCGCACACACACACCTTATAATCACTAAAGATAATTTCATAGATGTGGAATATATACATATTGAAGAAAACTTCGTTCCAATTTACTTCAAAATATTGGCCTAATGTACACACCAAGAGGAACCCTGAGAATTCCAGTTTCTTTGTATACAAGGGAAGCAGCCAAGCCCTCTCATGCGGTGTTGAAGGTGTTTATGGATGCGAAACTGAATGTGATGCATGCATTTGCATGCCCACGTTATCCATTCGATACTTGTCTGTTTTATGGGTCAAAGTGGCAGCATTCAGCTTAATCTGTTACATGACAATGTGCATGCTTTCTTAAGCTAAATGGTGTTTTAGCAACAAGCTTGGCTGTTTCCTTTGTGTTCCCTTTGTCACCCAGGGAAACTGTGCTTTGCTAGGATGTGCATTCTCCTTCATCTTCTTGCTGCCAGGAGACACGAGTCATGCATTCTTCATAAATTCTTGGCACAAATGATACAACTGTGAAATAGCAAATCCACGCCAGCATAGGGACTTGATGTCCAAAGGTCCAGCAGAGTATCACAAGCTTGTTAATTTTACCTTGATTTTCTTAGCCAAAGTCCTATTCCTTAATTACTATTTTCTAAAAACCTGGGGTAGCATTTTATGTGTACTTTATACACAGGTATAAAGTTAACCTTTCTGGAAAAATAAAGTAAGGGCTCTTAACTCCCTGTCCCCACAAGTCTTCCAGACCCTGGCAAGGTGCAGTGTTTGGTCTACAAGTATTTTAGTACTGTTCTTAGAACACAGTGCAATCCTACATAGAGGAAACTCACCTACTTAGAGACTGGGACCTCTAGGTGAGTCTGTGCAAATGTTCATGCACAGCGTGAAGCAAGGCAGCCAAGTGTGACAGTGGCAGCAGTGTGGGGCCCCTTGAAACCCTCAAGACTGAGTCTTTTCATATGCTGCTACCTCCTAAAGTATGTAATGTGCTGTCAGCCAGTCAAGAGTATGCATACAAACACGTTACTGGCCGTCATCAATTAGTAACCCTGAAACTGACTTTTTTTTTTTCAAAATGTGTGTCAAGAACTTTACCCATTTTTTCTAGTGCCACAAAATTGTAAAAGTCCCTATAGCTATTATCTCTGTTATCAGATATCCAGCAGTAGAAATCTGATATATGCGTCCCTACTTCTCCAGTAACAAAGAGACAGCAGGTGGCATGCTCATAAGGTGGAGGGTTCTCCACTGTTTACCCCAACTCTCAGTTACCAAGATTATCATCCTCTGCACTTCAAGCCTTTTTGTCCTCATCAGACTCAGAGACAAACGGCCTCAGTAATTTTATGGTTCAGTGGACTTTTGATGTTTAACTTTAATCAACTGGATAAAACTTTCTTTCATCTGGAGTTCAGAAAGTGAATAAAAACATGGTGGCTACTAAATGTACCCAGAACTCAGTGTTCAAGCAGAGACTCCTATTATTTCTCCTGATGTTTCCCAACATTAAATGAAACCCTGTGTGACTAAGTAGTCTTATCTACTGAGGTTTGTTCCAAAAGTAAAGTTTAAAACCCTCGACATCCCTAACATAATCCCTGTAGGCATAGGTGCAAATTAAGAATTTGGGGACATTTTAATCCACAATCCTCAATTGAATGGGGGTAAAAAGCTCCTAGTTTTTCAGACATTTGAAGTGAGCCTGGGGGTCAGTCCTTTCTCCAGGGGCACAAAGGCAAACTCTAACCTTAAGTTACTATGAGTTTCCTTCCATATTTCGATCCATTCTTTAGGCATTTCCAGACAATGTCAGCACAGTAATTTCGTAGACAAGGAGCTGTATCCTTTCCAGTTTGATTGAGGCTTTGCTTTAAACAGTATGAGTGTAAGGTAAGAATTTGGAGTAATGCTGTTTTACTTTAAATAATAATTAGTGCTTTCTTATAAAAGAATTTTTAAAAGAAGTGTTTGAAGGGGTTTCAAAGCCTCCTTAATTCCAGCCTGTCTCTGAGATGGAGACAATTTTCATAATTTTGTTTTTAAAAGTATAGACCCATCATTTTTCTAAGCACCTTAAGGAGCAATTTTCTTTCAAAGGTTGTAGAATCTTTTTTTTCCTTCTATCATATTTCGCTTCAAAAGGTACTCAGTTTCAAAGATAAGATAAATATTTTATGTATGCTTTTTAAAAGACTTCCATGTTTAATATGAGGAGCAGAGAAATTTTGTTTTCACTGTGGATACATTTGCCTGATGACATTTGAGATTGCTGAACATACACAGTGTACACAGGCAAGCATGCAGACACACACACATGCACACAGGAATACAGGTGTGAGTACACACACATCCTGAAATCTATTGAAAAATCTGAGTGTAAGACCTGATGTTTGGAAACACATACATATGAAGGAAGTGGTAGCTATAATTCAGACAGAAAACTCAGGCCATGTAGAACAGGGAGCATTTTCTTTCAGTCCTTCACCCTTCCTCGAACATCTGTACCTACATCCACGTTGATCCATGCTCTCTTCCAGCAGTGCAGCCAATCAGAATAGAGAATGCTAAAATAAGAAACAGGAGCGAAGAACCAGCAAACCATCAGGACTCAATCATGCACATGGCTTGAATTAGTGAAGATATTATCGGTGTAGGTAAAATCGAGACATGGGAGTGTTGTAGCTCATTTGTAACCAGTCAATTATGGCACTTTCAAATAAAAATTTCATCAAAGTTATCAGAAGCTGCCACTTCTCTTGACTCTGCCTAATAAGAAAAGAGACAGCCGACCCTGCCGGTGGGTTTGCGATCTAACTGAAATAAAGAAAACACAGAGTGACAGAAAATGAGGGATCAAGGGGAAATAGAAAAGCCTTGCCAGGCTCTGCGACTCCCAGTGCAGGCAGGAGCAATGGCACCAGCAGAGGGAGGAACTCAGGAAGGAGAAGGACCTGTCATTCATTTGCTTTCAGTGTTAGACAACTGGGTTGAAAAATGAGCCAAAACTCAGAGGAAAGAGTTCTTGGTTCAGAGGAATTTAAAGAGAAAGCCATGCTGTGTCTGTAATGTAGGGTGGGTCATCATTCTTCAAGATACAGTTCTGTGTGACACCACAGTGCAAATACATTCAATTGTTTCTCCTGGTGGCATGAGGAACTTACCCTCATTTGTATGAAATCCCGGAAGTATGAGGCACCACAGTCACAAATGGCTGCTGTAGCAGTGCATCCCGGGTAGAGCTTGCTCCCTTGCATGTGTGTAAGTAATGAGCACTTATGACTGGAGCCTGATTCCTCTGTGTTGTTTCCTTTGTTACACAGCATTAGAGCTCAACTACTTTCCCTTGCTTCTAAATTATCACATGTATAAAATTTCACCTAACAAGTTTACTTGGTTGCTGTTGCAGTGAGAAATAGATTAAAATTTTTATCCACATAATATCATGAATTCAGATGGAGAAGCTTTATCTTCACACAATGCACAAAATAAGATCCGTTTGCCCCCTCGTTTACTAAGTATACTAAATACCTAGTGAAATTTAGATAATCAGTTTGATTTGCACAGACATAACCTAGAGGCAGACATAGCCTATATGTTCCTTCATTAGCTACAATCATTTAACATAAATTCTTCTGCTCATCCATAGTCATTCCTCTCTTCCCCATTTACCCACCAAATTCCCTTGCTTGGAAAGAAAATGAGATGCCACAAAACCCATCATGTGACAGAAGACTGAATTTTACAACATAGATTTCACCACACGTTTTAGAAAGTGTGTTATGTTTCAAATCCCCTAGAGGAAAATGTAGGTGCATATTATTTTTGTATAATGTTTTTACTACATCGTAAAGTACTCAGGTGTTGTGAGTACATCGGGCTTGTGCTATTTAATGTTAGGGTCTTTCAATCTCCTGAGAATATTGTTAGCCCCTCCCTCCCTATCTCTTTTTCCTCTTCCCCTTTCTTTACCTTTTTCCCTCCCTGCCCTTGCCTGTCTCCTTATCCCCCATCTTCTGTTTACTCTTCTCCTGTGACCCTTTCTGACTCCAAGTAGGGATGAAGTGCATTAAAAACAATTTTTTTTAAACTTAGTGTGGGGGGGGGGCTCAGGGGCACTGTACTTAGGGTGAGCTGCCACCCTGTCCCCAAGTTCTAGTCACATGTGTGTCATGGGGTGATGTGTGTGCAAAATATAGTAAAATAAAAGCCGAAAATGGAAATAAGAAATGCAAAATAAATGCTGCCATTTTAATAAATACAATAGTAATAAATAGGTACGCATATGCAGGACAGAGAAAATGTATACTGCCTGAAGTTATGTATGACTTTCACTAAAACTTTTCCAGGCAGGTGACTGACACTGAGAACAGCTCTTTACTACCACAGGGATTGATCTTCATACCCTTAATCAAGGAAAAATATCAATGAGTCAGTGATCCCCGGCCTCTGTGCTCTGACTTAAAAGAAAGGCCTGAACATCACTGTTTAGTGTTAAACGGCAAATGAGCTGGCTGCCGGTCCATCATCATCTCCTCTCAGATAGGACATCAATTCTCCTGACAAGTGATGGCGAGTTGCTGGAGAGATCCTGTGCTTTATTCTGATGAACCGGTGATGGAAAAGCCAGCCGCACGGTTGTGCTGACAAGCATGAAAGGGGGGGGGGTGTTAAAGCAATTTCTGCAAGCTCGAGGTGTTCATTGCTAATATTTATTCAAAATGAAGTTGCCGAGACTGTTTCCAAAATGATCTTTAAGCCATTCTTCAGTAGTGAGATATTTATCTCATAAGGCTATTATTGATTTTATTTTTCAATAAAATTGATTCTATATTTCATACATTTGCAGAAACAATTGAGAAACTGACCTTAAAATGCTATAGGCTGTGACCTGGTCCTAAGAGGCATCATCATCCCTAGGTCACATTAATGTCTAAGAAAGGCCTACATGGCGACCTTGCTTAGTGAGGAGGAATCTGCTGTCACCTTTGAACTCTGTCTTTCTCTAGACTGTTGCTCTCCCCTCTAGAGTCATTTCCCTAATATGAGGTGGGATGTTCCACACAGAGACAAGAAATCCTTAGGAAGAAATATGTCTGCAACCTCCCTCCTGTTGACCTAAGACACACATTTCTTACATTAGAGAAGAGAGAAAGAAAAAAAAAAACTGTTGCAGCAGACACTAAACTCTCAAGATGTCACCTTTGTGACTATTTCTATAGACATGTCAGTGGACATTGAACTGGTATTAAAGAGTCCCAGCAGCCTTAGCACTGAGAGACAGAGAAAAGAGGAGAGAATGGGGGCAAGGGAAAGAGGGTGCCCATGTGACTTTGCTCACATTATAGTAAGCAGCAACAGACTACCAGCAGGAACCCTTCTCTTCTGACACCTGCTGCCCCAAGACATTCTGCTCCTGTTGACACCCCATATCCACCCCAACCCAACTACAAAATACCAACTCTCCTTTAGCTGATTGGTTCTTTGTGCCATGGTTGGTCACTCTCACCAGTAAATTGCTCCAGATTTACCCAGATCCCAACCAACATGGAATAGATTAGGCCCTAAGCAGGACCCCAAATCCTTATCTGAATGTAGAGCCAGCTCCAGAGATTGATCATAGACCTGCATTCTGAGCTCAAGGTGCTGGTTGTGTGGGAGCAGTTTACGGAAGGAGGAAGTATGAGCCATGAACATGGAGCTGCTGCTATCCGCACACCTCTATCATGTTCCCTTAGGAAATATATCCAACATGTACAAGAGCCAGGCAACATGATAAACTTTCTAAGTGAAAAGGAAACGCCCAGACCAGATCTTGAGTTCCTGTTCAGACTAGCTTACACCATCTTTCCAGTAATGAGATGACGTATAACGACCACCATTGTGTGATATGCCCAGACCTACATGTGAGCACAAGGCAAAACTAGCCAAAGGGAATAATGAATTCCGTTCTTTACATGTCTGCAACTGAAAAGCATCTTGTGGAGTAGTAACTACGATTCAGTGTGCAATCATAGTGCATCTCACTCGGCTGCATTAATCAGGTCTCCCTCCAGTTACCCATCCCCCCACTCCTCCCCATCATCAGAAAGCTACTACCAGTCTGTGAACACTAGTCTGCCGCAAATGTAAATCAGCCAAGTCAGCTTCAGAACGGATACTCAATGAGACGATAGACTTCTAAAATAAAGATCTTGCCTCAACGTCTTGTACTCAAACGTAATTGGTCTGTTCTGTGAGTAGCCAGGATGGTTGGTAATGTAAGCCCATCAAGTTTTAGAACTAATTATTCTTCTGTGAGTGAAAATCAATATACTTTAATTCATAGTAGCAATTAAAGCTAAGTGAAATTGGCAAGAAGCAGCTCAAATATAGGCTGAAGCACAAGTTGGGTGTCAGTTTTAGGTGATGTTTGGCACAATATTAGCTGAGATAATTTACCCTGGAGACCCCCTAGTTACTAGTTCCAGGTTTTTCATATGTTTTAATGGGAAAACATAAGGGCAGAGTGGGAGATCCCTGGGCATGCACTGAAGTGAAGGCAGGCACAAGACTTCATGAGATAGCCTGAAAGAAAGGGAAGCTGCCACTGTGGAGGAGGCCAGTGAGTTCACAAGAACTTTCTTCTATGAGCTGTTGGGTTTGATTTCATTGCCATGTGTCTGGTCCCATTTCCTGATCGCCCGTGTGAGCATGACTACTCTTTCTCATGCAAAGTTTAAACACAACAGTGCCAATTCAGTAGAGGACCCTGCTCAAACCTTTGTCACACTCATAATCTTGTCACGGCTGTAAATACTATCCAAAATGGCTTTTCAACTTCCAGACACAGGGCACGTGAATGAAAGTGAGCACCATGTTTAAGAATTGTGTCAGTACATCATAGTAAAATGCCAGATGGTCACCATGGCAACTGTGTCTTGGAGCCACCTTAATGGAGAAAGAAGAGTTATATCTTCCCTAAGGCTGAATCGTGAACCAGATCTGAGCTCTGATCCTGGCCTGAGATTCAGGGTTCATATTCTGCGATAATCTGAAAAGAAAAGGTACTCAGGGGTGACTCATGTGGGGCAGGGTGGCCCTACCTCACCACAGCCAAGACAGAAATACAGCCTGAGACACGTGCTTCTGGATGCTGAGGTGTGGAACAGAGGCTCACCATAGGAAATCATAGAACTAACATTGATAGCTTTAGTCACCTAGATTTCTCTCCCTCCCAGAGTCATTTTCTGTCTCCAACAATATCTTTCTTTGTGATATCTTTATTGTTTCTATTTCCATTTTTAGATCCTGGATGGTTTTGTTCAAGTCCTTTGCCTGTTTGATTGTGCTTTCCTGTAATTCTTTAAGGGCTTTTTGTCCTTCCTCTTTAAGGGATTTTACTTGTTTACCTGTGTTACCCTGTATTTCTTTAAGTGAGTTATTTATGTCTTTCCTAAAGTCCTGTATCATCATCATGAGATGTGATTTTAAATCTGAATCTTGCTTTTTCTGGTGTGTTGTGGGAGACTAGTTCTTTTCTGGTGGGATTTGGGCACGGAGATCTGTGGCATGGGGCCAGCTTCGGGGTTTAGATGCTGATGCCTAGAAGTTCTTGCTGACAAGAGCCTGATACAGCTGTCTCCTAAGAGGATCTGACAGATTCTGACCATTACAGGTGCTGATGTTTGAAGCCAATCATCTGACTGATCACAGGAACCCTGATGAAGGAGTTAGGGGAAGGACTAAAGGAGCAGAAGGGGTCTTATCTGGTACCAATGGGAGGGGAGGCCCTTGGTCCTGCGAAGGCTTAATGCCCCAGTGTAGAGGAATGCTAGGGCAGTGAGGCTGGAGTGGGTAGGTGGGTAGGGAGCACCCTTATAGAAGCAGGGGAAGGGGGAAAGGGATGGGACATTTTCAGAGGGAAAACTAGGAAAATGGATAACATCTGAAATGTAAATAAATAAAAATTCAATTAAAATATAACCTCACCATGATTTAAAAAGAGAACTAAGGACTGGTGATATGGACCCAAAGATGAGATCAACCAAAGGGTGTACCAGCTCCAAAAATCAGTCTAACAAAAGAGAAGAGTTCTCAGATGTCCTGTCCAGATTGGACACATCTGCTTCCATCTTCCATGTCTCTATCTGGCTCTACTGTAGGTCAGTGTCTCTGATTCTGGAAGCAAGAGTCTTTGCTTCTGGTCACATTGGTGTCTTCTACAGGTTTTCATCATCTCTACAGCTTCCACTATGAATATCAGGAGCAGTGGTGAGTTTCTACTCACTGCCAGAGAAAGAGACTACTTAGGAAGTAATGGCACAACATGACTTTTGTAAATGGATTTTAGGAACTTGAGGCAGTTTTCTTTAAAGATGGCTTCCCTTGTTGGTAAGGAGGCAGGAATGGACCTGAGCCAGTTATGGAGGAGGAGGAGGTGAAGATGATCAAAGTACACTGAATGAAATTCTCAAAGAACTAATAAAAATATTATATTAAAAAGTATCAAGGTTGCCAGTAGGTTAATAAACCACAGTATTAAGGACATCTGTATTTGAATGCTTTATGTGATTAGGAAAACAAGCTGACCCTGCTCCTCGGTGCCTAGCAGGGAGTAGATTAATGTTTCTGAGGAAAGAAAGGGGCATATGAAGTGCCAGGGATTGGAGGAAGGCATTCAAGTTTATGCTCGTTTTTTGCTTTGGAAGAGTACATAGCATTGAGAAAGTGAGATTATTTTTTTTTAACATTTCTTCTAGAACAAATTTATAATTACTGTATTTAGCAAATGTTCTTCAGCTAGACCTTGGATCTCCAAAATGGTTGCACCCAGGCCCTGTTATAGACAAATGGCTGAAACCCGAATCTTGATACAGGTGTTTCCAGGTGTTTCCCTGATGGCAGCTGCAGGGATGGTTGCAAACTTTGCCTGTGTAGACAGCAACCACTGGAGCAGGAAGATTGCCCAGTGTCAGGAGCTATGGTTCTGCCCTGAGTTCTAATCATTGCTGCAGCGCTATGAGAGTTGGAGCTCTTGGCAGCATCTGGCTTATTCATGTATGTCTGCCCATCCGTACCAGGAAACTGTGTGGGAGGTTCCAGCAGACAGTTCTCTCCTCTGAAATGACTATGTGTTCACCACAAATCTGAAACAGTTATACCAGCAGCAACTTTAATTACCAATTTCTTGGCCCATGGGTGAGAAGGTAGGCTCAAACGAGCTCTCTGTTTAGGGTACTGTAGGGTGATACTGAGGAGTATCTGTGGGACTCTGTCAGATTTTCGGAGTCAGCTCTGCCAGTATGAGATGACATAAGTATCAGATGAAGGCTCCTATTTTCCCAGGGTCCATGCATATGTAGAGCTTATGTCAGGGGTAGAGCAAGGAGCAGAAGTCTGCCCTGTTACCCAACTGCAGGCTTAGAAGTGGTTTCCATAGAGCCAATGATCTAGGTTGCTCTTCATCTAATTATGAGATTAAAACACTGAAGGACCTGAAATGATAATGTTAACTTGAATAAAAATTAAATATTCAGTGGTTACTTTCTGAGCTATAGACTATGCTATAGCATATGTCTATGTGTGTGTGCAATATATATATATATATGTATGTATGTGTGTATATATATATATATATATATATATATATATATATATATATACATACATACATATACACATCTAGACAAACAGAATCTGAATCTAGGTACATATGTTTCTAATTCTATACCTGATAATGAGATATACAGGAATAGTTGCAAACCTTGCCTCAATAAACAGCAACTGCCAGTGTTTATATAGACATATGTGTATATGCCTAGATGTATGTATATACCTACACACACACACACACACACACACACACACACACACACACACATCCAACCTATAGTTTTCAATGTAGAGTTGAGTTTTGAGCAGTCTAATGCTTCCTCCATGGCATCTCTGACTTAGAGTGCTCTTTCTCCCTTTGTGTTTTCCTCCTACCAACCAGTCCGGCAAGCATGGTTGGACACACTTGAAATACAATGTGAAACAATAGGATGTTAAAGAATTAGAATCTTTAGCATTGAGATTTTTTCAACTACATAATGCACTATGATGTCTTCTGTTGGTCCATTCCCTGAAAGCTAGTTGCTTCCTATCACCATGGGGTTACACTGTATGTTTCTACTCACCAACTGAAGAAAACACCAGTTCTCTCTCTCTCTTCTCTCTCTCTCTCTCTCTCTCTCTCTCTCTCTCTCTCTCTCTCTCTCTCTCTCTCTCTCTCTTGATTATCTGGGTATGGCTAACTATGGTAAGAATAATTATACAACCATTGTGAAAATGGGTAAGTATGTAGGAATATTAAGGCAGTCCATGTGGTAAGTTCATGTTGACTTGTATAATATGCTAAGAAAATCCCCAAAGAGCTTATTCTAACTCACTCCTATTAGCCTTATGAGGAGTCCAGGGCCTTTACTTCTTGTGTAATATTTGAAAATGCTAATCTTATTTTAATTTATAATTATTAATTGTTATTACTTACTATTATTCAATTATATTGAGTCATAGTGATATCTCATTGAAACTTTAAAGGAATGGAACGATGGCTCATCAGTTAAGGGTAATGCCTCCTCCTTCAGAGGACCTGGGTACAGTTCCCAACACTCACATGGCTGCTCACAATCTCTGGTTCCAAGAAATCAGATATATTCTTCAGTCTCAACAGGCACAAGATATGCATGTGGTGTACAGACATACAAAAGTAAAACACATACACATATACACAGTCACAAATAAAATTCAAAAAACAATTTTAAAGTGCATTCCCCTATTGAAGACAACAGCAATATATATTTTCATTTAATTGATATTCAAATATCTTTTTTGGTGATGCATCAACTCAAAGTTCTTTTCATTTAGAATAATCATATCAAGTGGAAAGAACTCATCTACACTGAAAACAAAAAAAAATATAAACATCTGTCAGATATTTACTGCTCAAATACTTTACACAACCATATTTGCATTTTCTCAACATGATCATCCAGTTTTTTTTACTTATTACGGTTGAATGTTTCATTATTTCTTTCTTTTATGGCACATGCCTTTGTACACTCAAATAAATCATTGTCAAACCTCAAGGTTGTGGATTTTTTTCTCATAAATCTTTTTTTTCACAAAGTCATTACTGTTTTGTTTCATCGTCCCTAGATGACAAGATGACCCCTTATTGTATTAACTCACTTGAATGCCTTTGTTAAAATCAATTTTATGTATGTATAATGAACACACTTTTGGAGACTATTAGTTTCATGTGCATATAGAGTTTTAAAGAACTTTTCATCTATCTTTTTCTCAATCAAAGGCCATGCTAATAAGATTCTTGGAGATGTCCAGAAGGCTTGATATTGAGTACCACAAATGTATCTCCATTGGTATTTTTGTAAGATATTATTGTCATTCTTGGTTGTTTGACGACTCTATGTAAAGTTTTAAAGATATTTATTTTCCATAAATAGTTGGCTCAAACAGTTATGAATGCATTAGAACTCTGTAGACATATATTTCACATGCTTTACCAAATTTCATCTAACTCTAATTAAAGAAGACCATGTGTACAGTAAATTATTCTCAGCACATGACAGATGAATGCTTCATAAATACTAGGTTATTTTTGCTAAATTTCTTCCAGAAAATATCCTAATAATTTAGTAACATGAACAGAAACAACAGTATAAAACTGAGAATTTTTTCTTCTTCTATGTCTTATTTAGCTATTTTATCTCACCAAAAAAAATCTGAAAATGTAACAGAAGAAAAACATGTGATAATCGATAGTGATATTCCACATGATAAGTTGATTGTTTTAGATAACAGCAGATACTATATTTTTATTAATTTACACATTTCCATAGGAAGACAGCAATCTGAATATAGGAACCTAATCAAATCCAGATTAAATTGTAGATCAATACTGAGAGCAAATTATCCATTCCATGCCAAAACTGAAAGCAGCTAAGTAGCTCACATGCTCCTAGGTAAAGAAATGACTTCTCAAAGGCTTTATTACCATTATTATAGGTCCTGATATACCACTCTGATGAAAATCCAGGTCACAACAGCACTGGGACTAATTCATATCCAAAAGATATCAGAAGGATACAAATGATGAAATTTTAATGAGTGTAAGTTCAAAACCAAACTTGCTTCCTTCAAGTGTCCACACTCCTGTACATGAAACAGCAGAACGCTGTTTGTCCTATACTATGTGCCTAATGGCAACAACCACATGCTCACTAACAGTAAAAATGGTGGGTAACCTGTGGTGCTGTCACAGCAGGAGATTGTCAGGGAACTTTAAACTGCTTCACATATAGAACAACATTGTTAAAAAGAAGCTACAGTATGTCCTATCAGCAGGATGGGAAGGAAAACACTATCAGGGGATTCTTGTTGGTCTGTGAATCTTGACACGAGTGTGTACATGCCAGACACCAACTAACCATTGGAAGCTGCCACACAAGCTAATGTTGGATGTACAAGGAAGCTCACACTAAGTTGGGTTCTGACATTCAGCCCAGAAAACTCAATCCATGAACCTCCCTATCAGCTCAGTACACTGTCCATCCATCAGAAAAAGCTAACCTCTTCTTAGTGTTTTGAGGGTTTGTTGATTGAACTTCTAACAAGACTGGGCAGGGACAGGGGCATGGGATATGAGGCACCTGAAGTCTGGAGACAGAGGAAAGGCAATCTGTGCCTCTGGTTTCCTGCTGTAGGCATCGAGGCTGAATTCTTTGGGAATCAGCAACATAAAGACACAGTCCACTGATTGCCCACTGTGGCACATCTGTGTGCTCTTTATGGATGCTGCTGATCCACAGGTGAAGTATTATTTCTACAGTTTTAATGGCAGGTAAGAAGAAAATAAGTATACAAAAGAAGTTGCCGTCAAGTGTGTGGCTTACACGGGCAAACCTGTGTGGCCTCTTCTAAGCATGTTGATTTTAGAATTCTGACTCTGGGAATTCTAGGTAGAAGAGAACAAGAGATGGTCAGAATCTGTTGCTCTAAAAGGCCTCGCGGCTGCGGTTCCATCCAGCACATGACACAGCCCATAGTGCAGTTATTCCACACACTTACAGTGAGGCTGGAAAGGAGGAGATGGAAATCTATAGGAAGAAACCACTTGGAAGAAGAACTACAGGAACTTAACCATACTGAAGCTCTGCAGCAGAGAGGATGCATTAGAACACTACAGAAGGCAGGCTGCAGACTTAGGTAGTCCATGGATGTGGGAGACTGAGCAGAGGGACTGTAGCAGAGTCTCACTAGATGCGATGTAGCAAAGGGTAAGGACCACAATCTCCTCATCTTCAAACCTGAGCAGCAGAGGAGCCTGAGGAGAATATCCCACTTGTTTACTTCAGGTAACCCTGGCAATCCCCCTAACATCGAGAATTACCAGTGACAGGGACAGATAAACACCACACTCCCGCAAAGGCTGAGACCCAGATTTAATGTGAAAGCTTCATGCCTGCTAGAAAGATATATTTTCCCCCCATGGAGACTCGTTTTTTGAAATCCATAAGCTAAATTTCTGTTTTAGCTGAGCACAGGGAACATGAACGTCCAGCCACATGTCCATCTTCTTGTAAAAGAGAAACTCATATCATGGGGTTGCAAAACCCAGAAGAGATCAAGCCACCGAAATAACACCAGGAGAGCTGCATGTCACACCATCAAACCCTGGGGGGTCCTGGGTAGAAGATCACAGGGCTTTGTCAGAGCCTTTATGCTCCAAAAGACCTTCTGGCTGTGGTTCCATTGAGTGTGTGACATACAGTCTCGAGTTCAGTTATTTAAAACACGTTTGCACAGTGAAGGCGGTAATTATACAACAATGGCCATAATGTCAATGGCAGACTGCAAATTTCCCACAAGTAGAAGTTACTTATTTTGGAAGAGCTTGCTTTTATTCTTCTGAGAAGGAAGAAAAGGGAAGTTTCCAGGACCCTGAAAAACAAGATGCACCATGTTCTGATTTTCTTAAATAATTTAACATGTGATAATATAAGCATATTGTTTTCAAAAATATTCCCTTGCACTTATGTTTGCAATTCATTGCCAGAGACTTTCAAGATCTTGAAGGTTCCTATTTATTCATTTCCATCTCAGGGATGCATTTTGAATATAAATTATATGTAAAGTAATTTGTGAATAGGCAATGCGATTTTTTTTTGTTGTTGTTGCTGTTGCTCTTTGTAGATTGGCATTGTTCAAATGCAACGCTGCTATTTAAGCTTTATGGTGCATTCTATGGGCCGAATTTAAGAGCAACACACAATGTATGTTCTAAACGGGCTCACTCCCGATTGCTTCTTCTGGACTCAGGCTGGTGCACAAGCTATGCATTCCGGACTCAGGATGATGCACATGCTATGCATCTGGACTCAGGCTGCTGCACATGCTATACATTCCGGACTCAGGCTGCTGCACATGCTATGCGTTCTGGACTCAGGCTGCTGCACATGCTATGCGTTCCGGACTCAGGCTGCTGCACACGCTATGCATTCCAGACTCAGGATGATGCACATGCTGTGCATTCCGGACTCAGGCTGCTGCACACGTTATGCATTCCAGACTCAGGATGATGCACATGCTATGCGTTCCGGACTCAGGCTGCTGCACATGCTATGCATTCTGGACTCAGGCTGCTGCGCATGCTATGCGTTCCGGACTCAAGCTGCTGCGCATGCTATGCGTTCCGGACTCAGGCTGCTGCGCATGCTATGTGTTCCGGACTCAGGCTGCTGCACATGCTATGCATTCCGGACTCATGCTGCTGCACACGCTATGCGTTCCGGACTCAGGCTACTGCACACGCTATGCGTTCCGGACTCAGGCTGCTGCACACGCTATGCATTCCAGACTCAGGATGATGCACATGCTGTGCATTCCGGACTCAGGCTGCTGCACACGCTATGCATTCCAGACTCAGGATGATGCACACGCTATGCGTTCCGGACTCAGGCTGCTGCACATGCTATGCATTCCGGACTCAGGCTGCTGCACACGCTATGCATTCCAGACTCAGGATGATGCACATGCTGTGCATTCCGGACTCAGGCTGCTGCACACGCTATGCATTCCAGACTCAGGATGATGCACATGCTATGCGTTCCGGACTCAGGCTGCTGCGCATGCTATGCATTCTGGACTCAGGCTGCTGCGCATGCTATGCGTTCCGGACTCAGGCTGCTGCGCATGCTATGCGTTCCGGACTCAGGCTGCTGCGCATGCTATGCGTTCCGGACTCAGGCTGCTGCACATGCTATGCATTCCGGACTCATGCTGCTGCACACGCTATGCGTTCCGGACTCAGGCTGCTGCACACGCTATGCGTTCCGGACTCAGGCTGCTGCACATGCTATGCATTCCGGACTCATGCTGCTGCACATGCTGTGCATTCCGGACTCAGGCTGCTGCACACGCTATGCATTCCAGACTCAGGATGATGCACATGCTATGCATTTCCGGGTTGATCTACAGTGTATCGTCAGTTCAAATCATTCCAGAAGCTTCGATTTCCCTCTAAGATCAAAATTGGAATGCTTTGTTTGGTTGCAAGAGTATTTATAAGCTACCTACACCCTGGCTAGTCACTCCCGGGCTGAGTTCCTCATGGGTGGGTGTCAGTGTGCAGCCCATTGGTGACTTAATCACCATCTGCGTATGTTTCCACCCTCTATCCAAAAGTCTATGTTCTTTCTCTTTTCCAACTTACATTTTTCCCTCTATGGAAAGACTCAGCTTTTTCTATAGCTAGTATTTTCATTTGACAAATTTAACCATGATTTATTTCCTCTGCTAAATTCTCACTGGATTCATGGTCCAAAATTGCTAAACTCGAGACTGTCACTCTCTGGTTTTGGTCGAACATAGGAACCTTCGTCACGGTACTGTGAGAACGGGCTATCTGGCTACAGATGCTTGGTTTATTTTTACAAGGATAGGCCTGGAGAATACCACTGGGTTCACATTTCAGCAAGGATTTTGACCAAGTTGCTCAGAGTACCACTGATGTCCAGTTGGGGGTACACACACTGCATGTGACGTGTGAAGAGCTTAAAGCTCAGCAGAGATCCCCCAGCGAGTGAGGAAAAACTATGAGCTGCCTCCGGGGGTCAGGAGTAAAGAACAGGGATTTTCACAGGCTCCTCTCTGCTCAAAGGCTAGAGAAAGTCTCCGCACTTGCTTCTCCTACACTTTTATTCTTGAGCTGTAAAGAACTCCAGATTCATTAGCCATGTCCCCATTCTATACATGGGAGTCTGGGAGTCGGGCCAACCTGGATGATACTGCAGGACAGTTCTGCCCCTTGTGTACTTAGCACGTACAAATCACCACAGACGTTGTATTCTTCCATTCATTCGGCACTCCTCACTGCAGCACAAACTGTCCAAACGAAATACCTGTCAATGTGACACTTTCTCCAACCTCCCGATGACAACATTATCTCCATCAAACAAAGCAGAAGTTTTGAAAGCCTGCTTAGCAAACACTGAGATCCCGTTCTTCAAACAGACAGCTTGGCATTAGGCTCAGAGCAAAGTAATTCTAAAAACAGACAGAGAGACTTGAAAATATCAGTGATTAAGCATGAACCCATTTAATTATCAGGCAAAACAACCACCACCACCACCACCACCAAACCAGAGTAACCTGGCTCCTGCCATTCAACCTGTGGTTGTCCTGACAGAGGATGGATGCTAAGTTTGTATATAGAGGCCGAAAAAAAAAAAAAAAAAAAAAAAAAAAAAAAAAAAAAAAAAAAAAAAAAAAAAGAAAAAGAAAAAGAAAGAAAAAGAAAAAAAAGAAAAAAAAGAAAAAAAAAGGCTTTAGATTGAGGAGAGCAGCTATGAAAATTGTTGGGTCACATAGAGGATGTCTGGTAAAAATCTAGAATGGTTTTGTTCCTAGTTACCTTAGAGTTGAAATTAAAAAAAAATGTTTGAGATAAATATCTTTTAAGTATATAATTGTGTGGTTAGACCTAGTTTGCATAGGGCTTCTCAAGAGCAATCTTATTGTAGGACAGCTGGGTATCTTACTAGAAAAACAAAGGATGAACCTGGTATGGTGGGGTACACTTTGGGAGGCAGTATGAACTAGTGCAGTCGGGTGGGACACTGTGGGGCTCCTCAAATATGAAAACCAAAAATACCACATTAGCCATATGTCTTGGTACATATCTGACTGAAATAAATAAGTCCTGTGCTTTGAGGACATATGTGAACTATGAACTTATGTATTTATGTAACCTCTATGCTAAATAACAAACCTTGGTTGAGGAAGGATCTCTGAATTTCAAAGACATTAACAAGAAACAGGTAATTATTTTAAAATTGCAGAGTTATTCACCTTTTTTTGCTAAGTGACTGAATTAGCAGAAGTAGTCACTAGTACCCTAAATTCCTTTCCTGTAGCTTGTATAGTAAACCACCCACCTTGAATGGGAGAAGGTGCATTGCTGTGGATTACTGGAGTCTCTCACTGAAAACAAGTCAACATTCCAGCTTAACACATAGGATCCCAGCTTCTATTTGTAACTCTGGAGATGTCTGCTTCCAGACTCTTAGGTGTCACACCTTACAGAAGCATCACCAGCTCTGTGGAGTACTGCCTCAGGAAGAAAAAGCTGCCCCAGAAAAGAGTAGCTGCCCTACAAAAGTAGCCTTCATCAAAGCCTCAGCTGAGCTCTCCACTTGTGACCAGTCCTACCAGGTGGCCACCTGGGTATAGCTGGCTGGGCAGCCTTGAGATGTTCCAGCCTGGCATCTCTCCACAGATCCTACCTCCTGTATGCAAAATAAATGACCTAGGTGTATGCCAGCCACTGCCTGCTGAGAATATTTACATTGTAGTTTTCAGTAGACGCCCTTAATGTGAGGTGATTTTTGTCCTTAGAGGTCACATGTTCTCGTTTTATTCTAAAACAGTAAAATAAAAGCTGCCAAGCAAGCAAACCTAAAATGAAAAGTGTTAGGACTATAGACATTTGCAGCTTCAGTTTCTAACATATAGGGAAGAATCTTGAAAGCTTGCAGTTAGATGTCTAGTGGCATGAGGTATGGGGGGGCAGAGGGAAACAGAACTTAAATCTTCAGAGTATACTTTTCAGGGTGCTTGGGGACTGGAATTACAATGATAGCACAGTGTACACTGAGAAAGGATGGTTCATCATAGCTTTAACTGGAAGAAATTTCCACTCTCTTCAACATCCGAAATACAGAGATCTGTAGATCTCAAAATAGTCACCAAGTTCTCCAAATGATAAATTTCCAATGGCTCAAAAAAAGCCTCTGAATGCCACACAATGACCAGGGCTCTGCTGAGAGCTCCTGTCTTAACCTTTGCTGCTTGTCTCTAGGAGCTGTCATCCCCTCTAGGCTCCATAAGGATTCTTTTAACAAAGTCATGTGTGTGATACAAAAGTCCAAAGCTTACAATTTACAACAAACAACTTACAGAATTCAAACACACTGAATTCCAAAGCCAGTAATGTTCACAGATTTATTCATTTTATTTTTCATGAAATTATTATTCCAAAGTCATGTGACACCTACTTTGTAGCCTCAGTTTAACCATAATTTGATATGTGGTGTTGTTTCCCAAATCACTAGCTCTTTCTCCAGTGAACTAAATTGAAAAGTAGACTGTTTCTGACCTGGGGGGCACAGAAACCCCACAATACCAGGAACAACTCATTAAGAGGAGCTCATTGAAGAAGCCTTTCTTGAAATGGAGCTGAAGGCTCACTAGGACCACGCTTCCCCCTACAGTGTGTATAGTATGTATATGCATGTGTGTGTATCACTGTGAGCATGTTTACTTTCTAGTAATGAAGAGTGCTGAGATGTGACTGAATTGATTCTGAAATTTGAGTAAGAGCATTAACTAGTTAAATAAAATATCACACACAGGGTTCATGGAGTCAGTGAGGTGAGAGCCAGGCTGGAAGGATGGGAAAGAACAGAGGATGTGCTTTCAAATCCAGGAGACTCTAGGAAACACATTTCAGGAAGAGGGCAGAGCTTCGGGACTCTGCTCTGCAAGCCTTCTGCAGGCATGCCTCCATCCCAATGTCCTTCATGGAAAATTCAGAGTTGAGAAAGGAGCCTGGATCACAGGAGTGTAGATCACAAGGCAACAGAATGGACATTGTCCTTAGGGGAACTGGCAGGGAAGGCCATGGTTACCAGGGGAGAGACAGCTCTCTATTGGAGAACAGAGTGGTCTTCAGAGAATAGGATCAGCAGCCACCAATCACAGAAGACCTCCACTAACCTCCACTGTTTTCAAACCCGAGCTACACTTTCCCAGAAGTCCACATCTAATAAAAGATGTATATTTATCTATGGGTACCTCAGGCATAGCCAAACTTTTTAAACCAGAGAAAGCAGAGAAGGAATTGGTTTTATTTTAATGGGTGGTTACTTACATAAGGTGTAGAAGGCCATGGTTGGGGTGGCACAGGAGACAAGGAAGACTCATGCAGTCTTTGACAAGTTATGCATCACTGTTAAGGAGTTTCACCTCACACCACAGCTGATGATTTAAGTACAACATGCTATGTGTTAAAATTGTCACTTGTAGACAACCCCAGATATGATACTGTGAATTCTTATTTTTGTCCCAGTGATACCTTAGGGCTTTATGAACAGTTATTTTAACGTAGAAACACAATTCTACAAGGATATTTTGAATTCACCTAAGGCTACCAACTTTATCGACCTCTTTATAATTGCATGTTCTGGTGCTTTGATGATGGGTCTGATCATAACCTGCCTCACGGCAGGGCTCACATTTAAGTTTAATTGTTGGTCCATGTCCAGCCAGATGACTTACCAGTGAAGGTTCAACAGAATGTGTTAAAAAGCAGCAGGTGCTTAGAAGGGAAGCTTGGGGGACACAACATCAGCAGAGGTGGTGATCTGAGCTCTGCATACAGATGACAAGTATCAACACTAATTACTGGACTGAATGCCTTTAAGAGTTACAGATGGACATAGTAACTTCAAGCTAAACATGTACCAGAGCAGATCCCATCTCATCCCTCATGCAGCACGCCATACTCTCTGCAACATCATTAGCATATTCACATGGTGGCTCAATCGTTACCTCTGGTTGCCTTGGGAGGAAGTCATCGGCTAAATACTCATCAAGAATAGGAGACAGGGGAGCTCAGACTGTTGTAGAAATGTTGACATTTCTTTTGTCTTTGAAAGTCACTTTTAGCACACAGCAGCCTTGAACTCCCCCAAAACCCTCCTACCTACAATTCCTGAGTACTTATAAGCGTGTTTATCTGCATATTCATTTACAAGGGACTTCAGTAAGTTGATATTTAACTTGTCTTTGAAAGAAATCGAGAACTTTTCTCTCAAACTAGGAAATATTTGAATCATGAATCAAGACTAATGAATGACCATAACTTATGCTTTTAATTTTAAGTTACTGCCAGTAATAGCCATGTTTACTGAGAGTGACAGCCACAGCCACAGCCATACTGAAGGTTCCTTCTCTTCATGAGCTAAGCTGGACTCAGGTCTGCTTTGTTCCTTCCAGATTCTGCATTGTGTTTTTCTGAGGCCTCTTCACTCGCTACTCACTCTTCCTGATCTTCCTTTCTCTCCTACATGTGTCAGACTCAGTAGCATCATATGCATGAAATCATTCTTTCTTAGACCTCTGGCATTCCATGAAGTGCTCCACCAAATCCAAATGAACAGACCCATGGATCAATCTTCCATCAGATCACAGAATGACTCAAATGCCATATAATCTCTACAGCTCCAATTACATGGATTTGTGCTGCAGGACTTAAATCTGGGAGTCAGTGAGGGAGAACCTCAGTGTCCAGGGGATTCAGGAAGCATCCCCTCTCGAGACTACGAGAACCCAGAAATGCTAATGAGCCACTGTCCATCCCATCTGAGTGCTGAGTGTCTACATGTAGCCTCTCTTCACCTCCCTGACATGACTCAGAATGTATTCCTACTATACATTTCCCTTAGGCATGCTCTTTTATGAAATCCATACAGGTAGAACAATCACTGGTCTCATCATGCAGAAATGATTTATTCATAACCCACTATGAGCCTTGCTGATACTACCATATATGTGAGAGGACAAAAGAAACACAGCCCCTGTGAGGCGTGTGAAGTCATGACTTCAGACTCAGAGATTAGAGGTTACACACCTCTCAGCCCTGAGTTGTTTTTTCTGCTCAGGGATTCACAGCTTCCACATGTATGGTTCTTCACTGTGCTATCTCATCTGCATGTTTCAGCTACTCCTACGTACCCAGTATTTGCTTTTTGAATTGAATTAACTTGATGGCTAATAATCACATACAAAATTATCCATGAAAAATGTGGGTCTGCTATTTAAACATCTAATTTAATGGTAAGTCAACATTCATTTGTACTTCTGGACCAGTCAGGAAGTTTGACTAAAAAAAAACTTTAGATTATGCATGGAATTTAAAACTATCTTAGAAGGAGGGTGTGACTTTGAAGGTTCAAATGTCAAATTGTTTGTACACAGTAGATGGAGAATATCAGGGGAGAAATCACCTGAGAAGAACCAGGAAAAAAAATTGTAGAGTAATTGAAGGATTTGCAAATTTTACCCAGGGCTTGGTAACATGGCCACAACAGAAGACGTGAGGTAAGAAAAAAAAATTCAGGAACCTGAGGAGCAGGAATTATTAAACATTGCAACAAATAGCTGTGGCCAAGTAGGAAGTGAAGGAATGGAACGGCAGTGGGGGAGGGACCCAGATGACGAGGAGTGTGGAGCTAGTGGTCTAGTTACTGTTCCCGAGAGCATCACCAGAGCTGTAGGTCTTCATTGTCTCGCTCCCCAGGGCAGCATGGGCCCACCTCCCAAAGAACACAGTAGCTAATTTGTGCCATCATTAGCCAATGTAGTGGATTTTTTAAAAGCATAGTTCATATTTCAGGATGGATCCCTTTAGAATCCCATTTCCTGTGACTCATCTTTCTGAAGGAGAAGAGACACCATGGAGTGACCTAGATGATTTTCTGAAATTGAAGCCTGTTGTTGGCTTTCTGTCCACAAGTAAACCACTTACTTTGACACAAAACACAAATGGGAAATAAAACCATGAGATTTAATTCAAAAAAATAGGATGATGAGGAGGAGGAGGAGACTGGTCAAAGATCAAACTCCCAGCTGGGTGAGAAAAGAAATAGAGTAGACGGAGGCATAGGGGATATGCTGTTTTCCTCATTTTGCTTGTTCCGACTTCTGAGGCAGGCTCTCACTATAGACTTCAGGCTAGCCTCGAATTCAAGATCCTCCTCCTCCAGCCTTACAAGGACTGGAGTTGCAAGTATGTGACACCAAACCAGCAGTACTTGTCTTTTTACAAGTCTACAAGAAAAGAGAGGATTTTCATTACAGAGAATTTATGATTGAGAAGACAGATATTCTTATCCTGATGGGAGACGTCTTGATATATACATGTGTTAGAAACTCACACAGCACTCTGCTCTGTATGTCATTTAAAAATAGGTCAAAATAAGCCAAAATCCTGACTCTTTTGTTACTATTTGTGATGTTGGGTATATTTCTATCTGAAATTCTAGATACACCCTTTTTCTGAATATGTTGCACATTTTTCCGAATCCTTTTGATTCTCACTGTAAACCTGGCTAAAAGCATACACCAATAACCACACTTGTCACAATGATATACTGTCTTGAAATTTCCTCCCAAAAAATGCATGATTCAAGAAACAGAGTAGGGCAGAACCAGTAAGATGGGTACAAAAGTCCACACCTACAGGTGGACTTCTGTGACCCAAGCTCTGCCTTCTAAGGGCTCTGTAGCCTCCCGTGGTGGCATCACCTCAGGAGCCAGTGTTCAAAGCATGAGCCTGTGAGGGATATTCCAGATACAAAACACATAAATGTCATCAAATTGAAGGAATTTGCCCTGTTTGGGGTAAGAAATACAATATAATTATGTGCATGAATTTTTAGTACTCCCCAGCGTCCCACCACCCAGCATTCACAGCTGGGGTGGTTTGATGTTAAGCTTCATGAAGAAGGGTCCTTTCTCTGACCAAGAGCTTCAGGAGCAATGTTTACCCGGCAACAGACAGTCATTTCATAGTCGGGCAATGCAGCAGCCAAAAGCTTACCTTCTAATTTCTTATCTCTTTCAAAATTGGTTCTAATAACACATTTTCACAGTCAGCATGACTATAAAAAGTTCTTCAAAATAAGATGAGTTGAGGAGAAATAATAACCAGCATATATTGTATACAGGTATGAACTTGTCAAGGCAATAATTTAATAAAAAGAAATAAAAATGACTACACTAAAAATAAGAGTTGTACTTAAATTCGCAAACGTTTGTATTAACTATTAAGAAAAATGATAGAAATTTGTATTCCTAGTAAATTTTGGTATTAAATTTAATTAGTTCTAAAGTTCAAAGCAATACATTAGGAACAACAATACTCATTTGAAAAGTGACTATACATAGATTGCTATGGAATATATTGCTTAGAAATGAAATGTGCTGGTTTTCCACGAGCATTCATTACTGGCAACACCTGTGAACACACCTTTCCAAACTTTCATTTCGAGCCACATTCTAGATCTGTTGTTTATCAATTTTCCATCTGATGCTCATGCAGGGCATGGTTTGATGAAGACAATGCCTCTGGGAAAAACAGAATCAAAATTTATAAATTAGTTAAAATCTAGATCCCTTCTACCCACGTTCATATAATTATTTATGAGCATGAGTGAAGTGCAGGGTTATCAACCCAATGTCCCCCTGATCAAGAGGAGACAGGCTCTGTGCTTACTGCAGTTCTTGCTCCCATTTTTCACATGTCAACTCACCCTGAGAGAAAAATTGAAAGGGAACTTATAAAAACTTTCTAGGTAATGCAAAAAATTCTCCATGATCACTTCCTTCTTCAAAGAAGGCCTTTTATTGTAATTAGACATTAGCAGCTAATTAACTCATACCTGTGCCTCCCTGTGCCTTGGAAAAATCCGTAGCATCCAGGGGACTGTAAACCCATCCTCTTTAATTTCACTCCTGAATTTTGTAACAGCCAAAAGCTCATGGTGAAGAATCTGATTTCTGATGAGCACTGGGAGCACGGTGTCTCACCTGGGATTACTCCAGGGAGGACACTTTTTCATCTGAGTTGATTCCTGGGAGGAGAGCTTCTCATTTGATATGAACACAGGGAGCACAGCAGCTTATCTGAGGTGTGAGCTAGGGGAAGATAGCTTCTGATATGAAATCCACAGAGGGAAGACAGCTCAAGGACCAGTGCCTGCACCTTGCAGGGCTCTAGAAGCAGCCAGTGTTTCCTCTTCATACTGTGTGTCTGAGTATCCATGACTGTGTGGATTCCTCAGGCGTCATTCATTCCCTGAGCAATCTCCTGACCAGCCCCTCACCTTTTGGGGGTTTCGCCACAGGTATGTTCTCAGACTGCTTATCAAGGGGAGACACTATCATAGTGGTAACAGCTGTACTAAAAGCCAGGGCAGGACACTTTCCAGAACTCTTAGTTTACACTCTTGTCTCTTCATTGTACAGCAATACCATCACCTCGTGCCAGAGAACAGGAGTCTGCAGAGGAGGAACTTTGCCCTATGCCTCTACTCTTCCTGCTAATAACAATAAACCTGGACAATCAGATCAATAGGAAGGGGAGCTTCCTATTGTTGTTCCCTGAATTCCCTTTATCTGCATCAGCTGTTCCTTCGTCCTACCTCCAGTCTGGGAGCCCTGCAGTCCCAAGAAGGCTTCTCAGGAAGACTGGAGCTGCTCAGTTCCTGGAAGAAGGCTCATTATAACACCACCCCAGGCAGGAATTTGATCCTTTTATCCTTTCCTTGTGAGCCATAGCTCCTCTGCTTGTTAAATTTTAAGGAAAAGACTAAAATCTCATGATACTATTTTTACTGTCAATAAGAACTTCAAAGAAAAAATAAGAACAATATACCTATTATATTAAAACCTTTTCTGATCTTGTTATAGGTACCCAGTGGTAATAAAGAATACAGTACTCCTTCTGTACAGGAAAATTGTAATGGCACGGTTTCCTAATTCCATGAAATGTTAAAAGAAATTCAAGGAACTCTAGATTAATATGATTTGGAAAATAGTGCTTGTATCTGTCTAGAGGATGGGCAGATTCATTACAGGATGTACGGCTAGTTCATGGAACATGCTAAGATTGCTCAGACTGTTCTGTGTACAGGAAGGAGGTGTAACTGGGTTGTTGGAAATATCAGTGGATTACTCCTGGTTTTACAGCCACCTGACATAATACCTTAATGTCCACAGGAATTTAAAGGACACTCTAAAACATACATACACATCATCATGAATGGGACTCTGGATAAGTCAGGGACAGTATATGCTATAAATATCCAGTTTTTAATCTCTTAAATAGTTCTGCAATGAAGAAGATGAAAAGCCATTTAACAGAGGTTACATTATTTCTTCCAATGGAAGCTGCCATTTCAAAGGGTCAGAGAGCTGATCACTTGCTTTACTATTTAGCTATAGCAAAACATCACTCAAATAAGTTTGAAGGACCAGGACATAACAAGTGTGTCTATACACAATTTTTAGCTTTTAAAACCCAACGGGCATGTATTGTATGTAAGATATGGAATTTAACATGTGGTCACACCACTGCGCAGAGTTTGGGGATCTGGTCGTCATTTCAACATTCACCGAGCAGGCCTTGATGTTTGTTTCCAAGGCTGCAAAAAGGCAAGTTTGGGAAGTACACCAAAGCTACGCAGTTCCCTGCAGACTACCCATCCTGACACCAGCCCTACTGCAGCAGAACTCTATCCCAGGGAGGACTCTGCTTCTCCAAGCACCTCAGACTTGCAGAGCCTCCAGTCTCTCTCAAATTTGTAAACGTTTCCCATGAAAATAAATGAAGGGTGCTAGGTACTCTAGCCAGCATGTGGCATCCTCATTCATAGCAAACCATGGACAAATCAGGGGCTTGGACAATACAAATGCCTAAGATAAACAGACCAAAGAATGTACCCCTTTAAAGTTTGTTTTGAGATACAGTTCCAGTCATGTGAAGGCAGGGGATGATAGTACCTGGTTCTCACTTGAGCACATAAATGGGCCTTCAGACATCAAACCTGCCTGTACCATGATTGTGTATATTCATGGACAATGTGGTATAAATAAATATCCATTCCTCACAAGTAACCTGGTTCAGGCGTTTTCTTAAAATGGAAATTGGGCTAAGAAAAGGCCACACCCACATCCTTGTTCAGATTTCCAGGTCAGTGGATGGCCTTTATTACTTAGTCGCCTGCCTTGTCCTCGGCAAGCCATCCTGAGTGATCTGTGCATTTCTTTTTTGTCTATGTGGCATTACCTGGAAACCAGGTTCTACTCATAAAAAAAGTGCCAAAGCCAAGATAAAAAAAAAAAAAAAAAAAAAAAAAAAAAAAAAAAAAAACACCATCAGATCTGGAAGACAAGTTAATTTCTGAATTGGCTTCCCTATTTGAAGTAGAATCTGAACTGTGGCCAAAGCCCCCTGGGAAGCCTCATCAACACTGGAGTCTGGGAAGGAGAAAGAGAAAGCATTTCAGGTAAGGATGAAATACCAACTCTATCTATAATGCACTGCTTTGCTAAAGACACTAACAAAGGCTAGATGCACGTCTTTGAATAGCATTGTTTCTATCTGTTGTCTTAACCCCAGGGTCTGATTCTCCTAGCTCTGTCTAGGTGTGGACATGTTGATAGTTTGAAAGTGTTTTGTCTAAGACTGTATGGGAGGATAAGCTTGGTCTGCTACTGAAATTTAGAATCAGTGTCTGTTTCTTCTACCCACCCATGTGCTTCTCTGAGAAGCTCAAGAACCTACAAGGTTTACCTTGCTTTCAACACAGCAGACATGCCTGTCCTGTTCCAAACTTGTGTACTGCTCTGACTTTATGTGTTTCCATGTCATATCACTTTTCCACAGCATCACAGTGATACAATGTAAACATTGACCAAGGAAAGTGTAGGGGATGAAACTGGCCCTTCACTGTAGGAGCCTATGCTACAAGAGGAATACTACCAGGAACAGAGATGACTAGGCAGCTGCAGTGGGCAAAAGGGATATTAACTGCTTCTGAGAGTGCTAACAGAGCTTGCTCTGATAGCCCTGGGAAGAACCAGAAAATGTGAGTAGGCATTAAATATTCCCACCACACTCAGAATATCCCACTAACTGCCTTCCTAACTCGAAGAAATATCCCTTATGAAGCCTGTGTTAATCTCATCGACCTCGGTATCTCTCGTTCAACAAGAAGGTCACCTGGATCAGGGCTCTCTGGTTATACAGCATTCCTGAGCAAACATTTGTTTTTCCCCGTGCCCTTTACTGGGCTTTGCACAGCTGAAGTTCTGTTTGGCTTCTGCTTTAGCCCCATGCCATGCAAAGAGTGAGCTTTTTGCTCTGGAATCCCAGCTGGTTTTGTAGATGGTCATCCATCTACCTCAGGGAGCGTGATGCTCTTCAATTATCCTGGCACTAACTACCTGTCTTTCATCCCTCACAACCCTAGAAGATCCATGATGAGTCTCAGGACGCTGAGTGTGTAAGTCAGCTGTAGGAGCTGCTGCCCTCTTCACTTTCCCTGAGGCAGAGACATCTAGCTGTGTAGTGGGTTAAATCTCCCACAGAATGCAGTCAAATGACTCTTGCAGATGTGGAACAATGGTACTACTGTGCTCTCCATTTATAAAAGAGGTACCAGATAACAAGAATAATTGTCCTGAAATTAAGGAATCTAAGGTCCATACAGCCTCATAGAAGCAATGTGTCTTTTCCAATCATTATGTATACCTATGTCTGTGGTGGCTAATGTACTTGTCTGGGATTGGTTTATTTTGTGGGTTGTTACAACTGATCAAAATGAGGCCTGGCTCCTATCTTCCCAGCTCTATCTACTGTAGCTCTTGGAAACTGTGTCATAGGAGTTGAGACAGATACTCTAAACGGGCCTTGCGACCATATAGCTACTCAAGACAGATCTCTTCTATGAGTTGGTGCCTGCATTAGGAGATTAGTAGGTGTGAGGAGGAGGGAATTACAATTCCTTGTACAAATCAATCAGTCCTGCTCAAAGCAGGAGATTTATAAGTATACTGAAGTTTACAAGTACATTTAAATGTCTCATTAAAATATTGCAAAAGTTTAGGTGCCTGGGGGGATAGATCAATCAGTAAGAGGGTTCTCTGAGGAACAATGGGGACCCAAGTTCCGATGTCTAACTCACACAGGAAGAAAAGCTGGGAATAGTCATGCAACGGCAATCACAACTTTGTAAGGAGCAGAGAAAGATCTATTACTGAATCTTTCTGGCCTGACAGTTTAGATAAAATGATGAGCTCTAGGCTCAGCAGAAGACCCTGACTCAAGGAAATAAGGTAGAACATAGTAGATGACCTAATGTCCTCTACCCTTCAGGCACACACATGTGGGAATACACCATACACATATACATGTGAATTCACGCACACTTGCACACAGACACACATCATCTTTAGGTATATTCAATCTTTCCCAACTTGCTCACATCAGAAGGCAATTTTTTCCAGGTCTTCTAAGTCATTATTGAACCATTCTGAAACATGATAAAATGTTAGTTATATATTTATGTTATATGGGCTGATGAGTGTCATTGTGCCATGCACAGCACCCCTCCTTCACATTAGATTCAACATTATGCACAGACCAGGCTATGTCTCTTGCTAGGCAGGACTAGTTTTTTTTTTTTTTTTTTAAATTATTTTATTGGATATCCCCTTCCCCCCTCTCATCTTGTTCCTTGAAGGTGCTCCCTCTCCCAATTACCCTCTCCACCTCAGAGCCTTGGCATTACCCTACACTGGGAAAATGAGCCTTCACTGGACCAAAGGCCTCTCCTCCCATGGATGCCAGACAATGCGATCCTTTTGGCAGGATTAGTATGTGCTGTATGAAACATTATGTATGGAACATTCAGTTTGTTTTCAAATTTCAGCCTGGTAGAAGTGAAAACCTCCTCTGCACACAACCTCAAGCCTCTGTACTTCTGGATACATCTTGATACTCTTAATACATTTTGAAAGAGTCCTCAAGAGCACACAATTCCCAGTCTTAGGGATTTGTTTTGGGTGGCATTATTTACTTTAGCTGTACCTCACTGAAGTGTGCCTAGAACATGGTTTCATAAAACCTCACTTTACGTCTCTTTAACTTGTAGAATTGCATCTATGTAATAAATTTCAAGACACCGCGTTATCACATCAAAGAATGGTGGGCACTTTTAGGTAGTATCTGCTTTTGCTTATTCTCATGAAGGCAAAGTATTCGCTGCAGCTTGTGAGAGAATTGATTTTAGAATCTGTGGCTGGATTCTAATTAATCCAGTTACACCTTATCTTAGAAGCAATGTCAGAACTCATTATTTCAGTCTCTTTCTTCTTACTTAGGACAAGCGTAGGGTGCAGATTGGGGCTAGAGCATAGCTCAGATCCAGGTGCTGAAGTTTTGGTGACAGGTTTGTGATGTTACAGGAAGAGGTGGGTCCTGGTCAGGAGAAGTATGTTCTTGAAGGAGCTATTGGGAGGTATCTTTCTTCCTCCCTCTTAGTAGAAAGTCAGCAGCTTTGCCCCACTGCCTGCTCCCAGGCTCCATGCTTCGTCTTGCCTCAGCCCTAAAGGGGTGGCAGTCAAGCAACCAACCATGACTGGAATTGGAAACTGTGAAGCCAGTAAATGTTTCTTCCTTTCAGTTTGATTTTCTTGTACACTTTATCAGAGAAATGGAAGCTAACTGTGGCAACTCCTCCTGCTTCTGCACCACGGTGATCACCACTGAGCTGATTGTGCTTCCGTTTGGATCATTTGTAGCTATATTATTGGGTCTTGCTCTTAGTATCTTTGTGTATTAGAGAACTGCACCTTTTTTTTTTTTTTTGCTAGCCATATATCTGATGGTTCACCCACTTTCTGGGAATCATGTATACTTCAAAATATGCATAACTAAATTATGGATGTCAGTTTTTCTATTTCCATTTATACTTGGAAGTGTCCCCTAATTTTGATACAAGAAGATATCTTGAGGGAGGGTTGATGCTTAAAATGTTTTAACTTTTAGATTTAAATTTCTATTTCACAAGTTAATTGTGAGAGAAGTATTTGGTTTTGTTTGTTTGTTTGGTTGGTTGTTTTTTTGTTTGTTTTTAGATACTTAGGATTTTTAATATAATGCTTGTAGGCAGAGACCCTTTCTGATCCTCTCAAGTGAGGGACTTTATTTTTTCCTTTCATGTCAATAAGATCTTTGCTATTCTTGTGCACAGAGTGCTGAGGAAAAAAAAGACAGGCTAAAAGGTAAAATAAAAAAAAATCTTTTGCTTTTTTTTCTGATTTCTGTGAATAATTTAGTTGGGTGGAATTGCTTCTAAGTTTCAGCTAAAATAAAAATAGAGTATTGGGGTATGTAGTTCCCATTTCCTGCAGAAAGGATCTATGCTCCTTTGAGAACTGACTGATCTATTTTGGGGAGATATGCCAAGTAATCCAATACACAGGACACAGATCTCAAGGAGACTCTGGTGTAAGACACAGAGGACATGTCCCAGAATAGTCACAGAAGAAACTCCAGTCCCTGGGGAGTGAGGTGACAATGCTGTCCTCTACTGTCACCACTGGATAGTGCAAAAGAGCAGGAGCAGACTTGTAAAACTACATGGCCTCCTACAGATAAGCTTCACAAGCAGATCACAGCCACACAAGCTGGGCATGAGGGCTGGCGTATCATCTGTTCTCATTTGCAGAGTCTGCACCACACATGGCTGGATTGTGCTGCCTTCCTATAGGTCAGCAGCTATGCTGGTTTGAAGCCGTAGAACTCTGGCCATGATCTATCTCTCTGAGGGTCTTGCTGGACACCTGTGCTGTGTACCTCTCGGTGTGACTCTTGTACTTAATAGAACTCCCTGGGTTTTTTTTTTTTTTTTTGTTTTGTTTTGCATCCCAGGATTAGGATTGAATGATTTAGCATCAATAATGACAAAAATAACCTTAGGGGACTCCAAGCACTTCCATTATATAAAACACCATGAATTATTAATGATCCTAGCTAATGTGTCAGATCAAAGGAATTTGTGATCACTTTGGGGACACGCTAGAGAAACAACAAATTATTTTGAAAATAGAACTGGAAAGAGCATTTATACTGCCTTTTGTGTAAAAAAAAAATGCACCTCAGGGTAGCCAGACAGTAAGTTTTCATTTTGTGGAAATAGTTTAGCCAATAAACAAGGAAAGGGCATAGATATTCAAACATCAGGGGGAAGGGGTTGTTATGTGTAAAGAAAGAGCAGGCCTCAGTGGAGACTTTAGGCATTGTATCACCATGGCTGTTGTCCCTCTCAACTGCTGTTGGGTAAATTGAAACAATCATTTGGGCCTCCTGAAATACCAGGGACAGACAAAACACTCTTTAAAATCAAGCCTTGGAAGCATAAATCCAGAAGTCTGCGAATGGGATACTACGTTTCCAGTGGCTGTCTCCGTGTCCTGTAAAGCAGCACTGTCCAGAAAAACCTTAACAGATATGTCAGTAAAAGTAATTCATGTGACTGTTCTGATTTTATTCCAAATGCACAGTCTATATTAAAATGCATTTTGGAATCTGTTAGAGTAAGTGCAGAAACATAAGGAATGGCTGGGCATCTTACAGTATTATAAAGGCTACTGCTAATTAACTTTATTTGAACATATATTGTTGGTAAGTTTTTAAATGTTGGTGTGTCTTTGGGGGAACACGTGGGACAATCTAAAGATCTGAGTGGAAATGTAACTTGAAAATATTAGCAGAATTCCATAGTGAAATAAACACAAGTCATTATTGATACCAAGAAAAGGAGTTGGGATAAAAATAAATGTCTAGATAATAGAAAATGGATAAGACAGTGACATAGTTCCAGGAACACAGGCAGCTCTGGTGTCAAACTGGAGAAGGTCACCTGTGGTGTGCGGGACAGGAATGTGGTAGTCTGAGAGAGTGCAGGCAGAAGACCTGAGTGTGAGTCCTTACTGGTTTCAGCTACTGCCTCCTCCCAGGAAGAGATCTGAAATAGCCCATAATATGTCTGCAAAGTATAACATCGGAAACAAAATTTTCTTCAGATAAAAGGACTATTAACTTTAACTTTCCATTCAAGACACTGTAATGCAGCCAGACGTTTTACTATTTTGTGGGTTCTTCTTTCTTCCATCTCCACACTTTTAATCCCCTAACAATAGATAGGAGAGAAAATGATGGGGGAGGGGTAAGGAGGCACGTTATCAATAGACTACTTCCTGCTGATTAGGGGCATTGAGTTCCTTAGGGCAAGTTGTGTCTTCACCATCAGAATATCTAATTTCTTCTTCTTTTTTTTCTTCTTTATGCTTGAGTACTTAACAAACAACAACCAAGAGCAACCAACCACCAACCCACCACCACCACCAACTCTGCCTCTCAGGGCCCTCTCAAAAGTTCCCAGAATTCCAGACATCACACAAGTGCAGAAACTATTTGCAAATAGTTTTAATACATGGCAAAGTCACACTGCCGCAGGTGGTGAATCGCAGTCAGGTGCTGTGGCTCGTCAGAAGCAGCCCCCACTCCACACCTGAGATTAGAACAAAACATATTGTTATAATATATCTGTAACTTTAAAAAAAAGAAGAAACCAAACTGCCAGGAATGTCACTACATTATAATCTGAAAATAAATTTTAAATCTAAAAAATTATATCAGCCAAAAATAAACTTGACCCCAGGAGAACAGTTCCCATGAGTAGTGTGCCTACTGATATCAGCAGGAAAGACTGTGGCTGCTCCTGATATTGTGTCTACAGAATATCCAGAAAGCTCCTCGGGTCTATATCAGAAATCATTTTCTGTGTGTATCTGTCATCATTTGCCACAGGCCTTAGACTACTGTCTAAACCAAATCCTACACCCATCACAGGCCCTTCCATCTCTACCCCATTATCCTCCAAAGCCCCTCTGAGTCCATTCTCCTGATTTTGATTTTTTTTAAAATCATTTTCGTGTTCTTACAAAGAATCCCTGTCATGTTTGAAGAATTGAATTCTCCAAACCATAAACAAAACTGACAAAACTTTAGCAAGGCTGAGAAGAGAAAGGAGAGAATGGAATGCAGCACTGGACAAGGAGACATATTACAACGTGTGGCATAGACACACAAGGGTCACAAGTGACACTCATAAGCAGCTGAGTGGGCTGGGAGTGAAAAGGCTTCTGGGTGTCCGCAACCTTCTAAGACAGAATCACAACACACGAAGAAATCAAGACAAACCAGAGAAGCAAAAAGAGTCTGAGACACACATCCCTGGCAAAGAAAAGCACCCAGCTGCATGGCTGGATTTCCAAGTGTTCAAAGGAGCCATTCTTCTTAAACTCTACTGAACAACCCTGGAGAAGGTGGGGCTACCCCATCGTCTTACACCAAGGCAGAACAAGATGAAACATCTGTGGACTTAGAAATTCTTTGTCAGCTATGACTGGTATTGTCCCCACCTTCACTCTTGCCATTTGGGGACAACAGCATCCTTCTGGCTTAAAATCAATGTCCACTCACATATTTCAGAAGAGCAGCAGAAACTCCAGTCTGAGGCTGTTGCTCATCCTACAGTTTCCTTTTTTTAATGCCTCATAGGTATGCTTCTTCCTCACTTGAGGCCAGCATCCCCACTCCATCCCCAGCCGAGCAAGGTGGAGGTCGATTGTGATGGTTTGAATAGGGTTGACCCCCATAGAATTATAATTTTAAATGTTGAGCCCATGGGGAGTGGCACTATTAGCAGGTGAAGCCTTGATGCCTTGTTGGAGGAAGTGTGTCACTGTGTGCTTAGGCTTTGAGGTCTCAAGTTCTTTGGGCTCAAGCTCCATCTTCTTCTGCCTGAGGAAGATGTATTCTCCTCCTTGCTGCCTTTGGATCAAAATGTAGAGCTCTTCTCTTTTCCAGCACTGAGTCTGCCTGCATTCTGCCATGCTTCCTAACATGATAACGGACTGAACGTCTGAAAGTGTAAGCCATGCCTATTAAATGTTTGCCTTTGTAAGAGTTGCTTTGGTCATGGTGTCTCTTCACAGCAATAAAGATATAATAGGTGCTTAGTAAATGTGGCTTGAGAGAATATGTGTACGACCCATGGCTGGCCCTCAGATGTGAAAGGTGTAGGGTAGGGCACTTAATGCTTGCTCTAGCCTCTGATCCTGGATCATTGGAGTCATGGATATTGATGTTCAGGCTGCCTGGTGAGAACAGGCTCCTCACACACACTGCTGAAAGGCTCCCTGCCCTTACCTCCATGCTCTTTGCTGAAAGTCTTATTAACTTCAAACTCTTTGAAACTGCTGCCTATGGCAACAAACTTCTTAAAGTGGAATCCATCCTTTGAACAAAGCTATCATCACAGAAAAACAAATCTCCCGCTGCTTCCCAGCCTCCCTGGGAACTCCTCCCCAGAAACAGATCTAGGCATGGTGGACCGGAGGTGAATTTGCAAATCAACTTGACCCTCCTGAGGGTAGAGGAGTTCATGAGTTCACTGAGGGCAAGCCCCTGCTCTCTGGCCGAGGTTGTAGCTGAGGGTCCATGAATACCCACTAGGGGTTCCCCAGATGAGAAGGGGGAAAAGAAGTCTGTTGAGCCTTGGCTAGGAAGGAATCTGACCAATTAAGCTTTAGAAGCATATTCTGGCCTGACTCATATAGTCAATCCTCCTATGAGTATTCAGACCAAGACCGGTCATTACTGCTATCTCCTTGAACTTGGTCTCCAATACCATGTTTTCTACTCTCAGTGAAGTAGTCTGTCACAATCTGCTTTTATTATTGTTATTTTCATGTTCAGGGTTTTGTAGGCTTCTTGCATTCTAAGCAGCAGGATCCTCCCTAGTATAGACTTGGGAACACCAAGGTTCAGTGACGTCACTGCCTCTCTCTAGGCAGAGACTATGCAACATATATTGAGCTGGCACTACCTGAGCCCTTGGCCTATATTCTCTGCCTGGAGTCAGGTTGTTGCCAAGTAGAGAAATTAAACTCCGGGTGCCACATTACCCTGGAAAACGTTCGCCATTTGTGTGAACACGTTAGCCCACTTGCCCCAAAAAATAAATAAATAAATAAATAAATAAATAAATAAATAAATAAATAAGGAGTGGCAGATCTGTTCGCTTGTATTAAGTTACAGAATCATGCCATGAAAGCCAGCATCCAGCAGGAAAAGAAGGGCAGGGTCATAAAGAGATGGGCCCACAGGAGGTGCCGAGAAAACCATTCTGGTCAACTCAGGCCATAGTCTTGTCTCCTAGCACAGCGACCACTGGTTCTGTCTGCTCATACTGTTTTTGGATACCCTTCTTCATGAAGTGTGCATCTGGGAGAATGTACAGAAGAGGTCCTGATGTTAGGACCACCTGGAGACAAGTGGGAGCCAATGGTGATTCAGAGAGCATCTTTATCCTGCAGCTTCCCAGGTTGAGCATGACACCAGACCTCATCTTCACATCCGAGGGTCAGTGATCTTCACTCCCTGCCTGGCCTCTCTGACTATTTTACTGGTTGAGTCAAGAGCATCTCTTTGTTGGGCTTCATGGTATGCCTTTGTCATTGCAATACTAACCCCAGCTCTCTGGAGGTGGCAGCAGTTAGCTCTCAAGTTTAATGCAAGCCTGCAGCACACAGCAAGACTGTCTCACAAAAGCAAAAGAAGGGGAAACAAAAAACTCAGCACTTTTTTTCAGGGGCAGCTTCTTCAACAGTGACCTTGTAAATCTATTTCTGAATAGGAATTGCTTGTATGGATTGTTTTACCTTGGTCTTTGTTCCATTGACGACCCCACTTAATGCACACAGTCCCCTTTGGCATCTGCTAGCTAACCATGTTCTCTGTAAGTCAGCTTGTCACCTTCAGCAAAGTGGTCATCTCTTCTTAGGATTGTAACCCACTTGCTGACCTGCTGCTGTTTTTCTTGTATGATCTTTAGAAAGTGACCATCTGGCTCCCAGCATCCCCCATGCCCTTTCACCTGCCAGCTCCCCGGGTGATATGCAGCACACAGAATTCGTGCAGCCTTTGAGTCATTCATTAATTAGATAGTAGTTGTTTAGAAGCCTGAACATAATTTTTCAGGAAACTATCATTATAATTTTGTCAACATGGGCTCAAATAATAGTTTTTATGATTATAATATCATAGTTACAAAAATTATTATTTAATGGGATTCTAAATTACTTTTACTTTCTATAGAAATGAAGACCTACAGAACCCTCCCCAGAAACTTAGAGACTGAATGGGAATTTTTTCATTGATTAATTAATTAATCCACTTTACATCCTGATCACCACCCCCTCCTTTCTCTCTCAGTCTCCACTCACCCCTCTTTGCCCCATTGCCCTCCCTCCACCGACTCATCCAGGCATATTGTTACACCAGGACTGAGTACATCCTCTCCCACTGAGCCAAGAGAAGGCAGCCCAGCTAGGGGAAGGGGATCCAAATGCAGGCAACAAAGTCCGAGTTAGAGTCAGTCCCTGCTTCATTCTTTAAGGGAGCCCACAAGAAAAACAAGCTACGCATCTGTTACATATGTGTAGGAGGCCTAAGTCCAGCCACTGCATATTCTTTCTTTGGTAGTTTAATCTCTGTGAGCCCCCATGGCCCCAGGTTAGTTGGCTTTGAAGGTCTTCTTGTGATGTCCTTGAGCCCTCTTTCTCCCTCGGTCCTTCCTCCAACTCTTCCACAAAACTCGCTGAGCTCTGCTTAATGTCTGGTTGTGGGTCTCTGCATCTGTTTCCATCAGCTGCTGGATGAAGTCTTTCAGAAGACAGTTGTGTTAGACTCCTGTCAGAATGGAAACTTATAATGCTCTCCTTCAACCCAGAATGTCAAGGACCCTGCTGTAATCTTTGTGAACAGGTTTCCAGTGAATAGATACTAATATAACTGCATTGGAAACCCTGACTTCTATGTCTATCTCCTGGAATTTATTTCTTAGAGTCATACGACAAAGCACCCTGTAGCTGTAGAATTAATGGCCAGTAACGAAAAAGGGAAGTTTCTTGAAGGACACAAACAGAGTTTAGTTGCCTTTGGATGTAGCAGAAACAAATTGTAAAACAATCTGTTTGAATTTCAATGAAGGGAAATAAATGTAAACTCCAAATTTTTATAGTGAGGTACACTTGGGACACTCAGCTCTTGAGGCATCATGAATACAGTGAGTGACCAGACACACACCATGTTGTCACTGTGTCTAAGGCTTCTCTCAGCTCAGTGCTAGCTCTGCTGGTCACAATGGTTTCATATGAAATAGTTGTATAGAAATCCCCTAAGTATATGAGAATCCTCCCCATCTGCCTAACCTCCTTAATGGTAAATGAAGAAACAATCAATTTTAAAGACATCTGCTTTCCCCTAGTAATTAAAAAGTAACTTATGGACACACTTGTACACACAGGTACAGAACCAGTGAAAGGATTTGTGGCTTTGACTGGCTTCAGATCTATAGAATGTAGGAGAAAGATTCCTTGACCTAAGGGAGATTTGTCATTGTGACTCAGGGATGGAGAAGCCAGGAGTCAGACTGACAGGACCCACTGTCTCCAGCATCATCTTGTCTCCTCCATAGCAATCTAATTAACTGTCCCAGCTAAAAGCTGCTGCCTGTAAAGTGAGCTGATCTCATACATTCTGCAGAATGGGGTAGAGGAATGATGGGATTACCAGACAGAGGCTGATAAGTGTGGAGTATTTCCATTCTCCATGAAGTGCTGTCAGAATCTAATATTTTCTATGGACAATTTTTCCATAATAAAACAACAGTTGCTTGTTTGGTCTTTGTGGTGGTTCGAATAAAATTAGGCCCCATAGGCTCATAGGGAGTGGCACTATTGGAAGGTCCGAACCTGTGGGTGTGGCCTTCTGAGAAAGTGTGTCACCGGGACTAGGCTTTGGGGTTTCAGGAATCTAAGCCAGGCACAGGGGCTCTTTCTCTTCCTGCTACCCGCTGATCTGGATGTAGAACTCTCAACTACCTCTTTAGCACCATGTCTGCCTACACACCACCATGCTTCCTGCCATGGCCATACCGAACAAAATCTCTGAACTATACACCAGCCCCAATGAAATGTTTTCCATTTTAAGAGATGTAGTCATGTTTATATTCACAGTGATACAGTTCTAAGACAGAAGTTGGTACCAGGGACTGGGGCATTGCTGTGATAAGCTGAACCATTCCTTTGTTTGAAGGAATATAAAATACTTTGGGACTAGAAAAGCAGTTGAACACTTTAAGTAAGTCTATCCTACTAGGAGCATAGACGATAGTGGTGCTGGAGTGATTTGAACTGTGGAGGTCTTGCTCAAGAAGTTTCAGAGGAGAATAATATTTTTTGTATGTTTGTTTTATTTTGTTTTTAGTGTAGACTAGGGTTTATTTGGGGCATGGGGAATGGAGTTTAGAGGGCAGTAGAGTCAAAGAGGAAAAGGAGAGGGAGTGGGAAGGAGGAAGAAAGAAAAGAGAAGAGAAGTGAGGAGAGGAGAGGAGAAGAGAAGAGAACTAGAGAACTAGAGAACTAGAGAACTAGAGACTGGCCATGAGCATACAGAGAAAGGCTGGGGGGGGGGTAAGAGGGAAAGAATGGGGAAAGAGACAAGAGCAAGAGAGAAAGAGCTATAGTAATATTAGTATGTGGGCTAGAGAACAACTTTGTGATATTTTGGCTAAGAATATAACTATATTGTGCCCTTGTCCCCTGCCACCCTCCCTTCAAAAAAAAACTGCCTAAGGCTAAATTGAAGAGTTATGAAAAAACAGCATTGGCAAAGGAGGTTTCCGGACAGTTTAGTATTGACTGTGTTGATTATTAGTGACCACGTTTGTGCAGATCTGTAATGAAAAGAAGCAAGCCAAGCAAGTGAAAAAAATCAAAATGTACCTTCTGTGGCTGAAAGGGGCACCAGGAAGTGTAAGCAGATTAAGGAAAGCCTGTAGCTAATTGGAGTATAAGAAATAGTGACCTCAGAGCAAGACTCCACCCAGACAAGCTTCCAACTTCTGAAAAGTAATTAAAACTCAGGACTAGTCATGGTGGTACACACCTTTAATCTCAACATCCAGAGTCAGAGTTGGGGAATTTCTGAGTTTGAGGCCAGCTTAGTTTACAGGTCAAGTTCCAGGACAGCCAAGCTTAGACAGCAAAAATAAATAATAAATAAATAAATAATTTTTAAAAATTAAAATTAAAAAAAAAACATTAAAAACAACAACAAAAACCAAAACCAAAGCAAACAAACAAACTAGAAAAGTCTGGTGAAGGAGGAGGCCATGTTCCAGCCTCAGCCAGGAGCAGGATCTGGCAGTTTCAGCCACACATGGTTCTGGCCATGGTCAAGGATACAGAGAATTATGGGATTCCTTTCTGTGATTAGGGAAAGCCTTTCAGGCGTGGCCATGTATAGAAGCCTAGAGAGGCCATTGCGTGAAGCTGTGAAAGTGAAACCTTGATTGTCTTGGAGACCCAAAGAAGTTGGAGATGCCTGCGCCATGGGATACCTGCTAAGGAAAGCTGCTAACAGGAAGTCTGACCCACCCCTCCAAAGAAGTGTGGTACAGTCAACGCAGCCGAAACGAACTGGAGATCTGAAGAGCACTTTGACATAAGACATAAAGATGCAGGGCTTGGAGTTCACGCTGTTTTCCTGTCTTGCTTTGGTCCCATATCTCCACACTGTGCCCCATTTCCTCCCCTCTGGGACGGTAATGTACATCCTGCACCACTATGTGTCGGAAATATATGATGTGCTTTTTCAGTTTGAATTTGCAGGGGATTGTGGTTAAGAGATGGTCATGAGTTTTGGAAGAGACTTTGGACTTCAGAACTTTAAACAGGCTTGAGATGATAGACTATCAGAGCTTTTGAATTTGGACTGAATGCTTTATGCATTAGGACGTAAGTACAAGTCTATGGGGGGCAGGGAACGGAATGCTGTGGGCTGGAATGAAAATGCCTTCATAGGCTCATACAGAGAGGCACTACTGAGGGTTGTTCAGTTTTTAGAGTCCATACTGCCTGCTGGAGGAAGTGTGTCACTGGGGCTAGGCTTTCGGGATTCAGAAGCACAAGCCAGGCCCAGTGTGTCTCTTGTCCAGCCTATCTCCATGTAGAACTCTCAACTACCTTTCTGACACCATGTCTGTTTACTTGCCGCTAAGCTTCCCCATGTGATGATAATGGACTAAACCTCTGAACTGTAAACTAGCACCACCATTTTCTTTTCTTTATAAGAATTGCTGTCATCATGGTGTCCCCACAGCAATAGAACCCTAACCAAGGCAGAGTTCTTCTCAAGGCTCCACACCAAACTTTACTAATGCCTCTTGGTTACTTTGCATTTCCTGGGATGAGACATCATGACCAAGACAACTGACAGGATAAAGAGTTTATCAGGGCCTCACAGTTCCTGCTCTCGATACCACACAACAAGGCCGTGTCTGCTCATCTTTCCCAGACAGTTACACTGGCTGTGGCTCAAGTATTCGAATATATGAGCCTATAGGGAGCATTCTCACTCAAACTGCCACAGTAACATATTCTCCATAAATACCGTGGTGATTTTGAGCCTCAAAAATTTCACCATGATATTCTATAACCAAACATCATGTAGAATCTCCCTCTGCAGGTCTTGTTATTTGCATACTAAGATGTCTTACTTAATTTCGAGCTCTTCCTTTCCTTATTTCTCCCCTCCCACTCCTTACTTTCATATTCCTCCCCCTCTCTCTCCCTTCCTCACCCCCCTCTCTTTCTCTCTCTCTCAGTCTCTCTTTCTCTCTCTCCGTCTCTCTCTCACAGTCTCTCTCTCATAGTCTCCCCCTCTCTTTCTCTCTCTCTCTTTGTGTGTTTGTGTGTGTGTGTGTGTGTGTGTGTGTGTGTGTATTCTTGTTGACTTAGATAACAGCATCAACTGCTGATTCTTAGCATGGGGTCAGCTCCTCCTGAGTAGACCCCACCCCTTGTTTACAGGAGCTGATCATACTCTGCTTGACATGACTGTCACACAGTATGCTTCCCACAGCATGGTAAGTGCTGTAAATCCAGAGACCCTACACAAAATGACTCCTTTGCCTCCCAAGAGCTTTGTATAATAGGCATGCAAAACAAACAAAAATGAATATAATGGAGACAAATTAAAAAGCAGAGAGTGTACAGTGTAAAGTGGTTGTAGAAAGGGATGGAGCTGGGAGAAGTTGAGAGAGGAGAGATGACTATAATCCAAACATTGTGTGTAATTCATAAAGAACTGGGAAAGATTGAGAAAGAAAACTCAAAGTCAAGAAGTATTGAAGACCATCAAAAAGAGAGGGAGAGTCATCTGCTGTGGAAAAATAAACAGTACATATGCTTCTGCACCCACTGTGGCATCAAGGTGTATGCCAAGTGCATTCTGCCTCCCCAAATATTACACCTCAGCAACACTGCTCTGAATTGCTGCTTCTGAACTGGTCAATGTCCTTAGCAACATTCCTGTCTCTAAGTCATCAGATGAGTCAAGAAGGAGGCTTTTTATCTTTATTCCTGCTGACATCACATCAACAAAGATTTCCATCCTTTAAACTCACACTTAAAACTTAAGTCATTACCAAGAAGGATTTCACCCCCATTGAGAGCCGAGTGTAATGGTATGAGTTATGGTTTTGATTTAAGTGTTTCTGGTGGGCTCATGCTTTGAACTATTCATCTCAAGATGGTTGTTTCTTTGGTCATAGTACTGTAAAAGTAGCCAACACAGGGATCCACACTGTCTGCAGGCTAAGAAATTGCACAGCTACCTCTCTCCATCCTCCGTGTCTGCAGGGTGTCCATGGAGCTGAGATTCACAACCACTCCCGATTTAAACCCAAGTGAAGAAAATATCTACACAATTAAAATATGTGTCCACGTGACTGGAGAGATGGCTAAGTCAGCAAAGTGCCTGCTGTGTGTGGGTCATGGGTCAAGATGCTGTAAAACCCACACTAAAACCTGGCATGGCAGCACACATCTGTGATACAAAGCTGTCTGGGTAGAGGCAAGTGGATCCCTAGGTCTCCTTAGCTAGCTATTCTAAAGGCTCTGCTCCTTGGGAACCCCAGGATCCCTGTGTGACTTACTTTAGTCTTCCTTACTCTGTATTTTCCTGCACAGAGAGTAGAAACCCTTCTGATCCCAATATCATTGTCCTGTCTTCAGTTTGACAGGCATAAGTCATCAATGAAAATGGGATGTTCTCTGGAATCCCTCAAGCATTCAGCAGTCTCCTGTGTTTCATCTCCTCTCTCCGCTGAACTACACATATCCTACTACAGGCTTTTGTTTAGTTAGAAACACAATTTTCTAAACAAGTCCAACTCACAGATATAAAATAGACATGTTATCTAGAAAAAATGTTCATCTGAAAGAAAAAAATTGCCCTTCTTAGAATGGAGGAAGGAGAATGAAAGGACACAACCAGTCATTGAAGTCAAATGCATTTCTTTTGGAGAGGACAGTGGCACTGTCACATGTGCACACGAAGAGATGTGTGTACAAGCTTAAGGCCTTCTAATCTCAGCTTCCATAGATTTAATTCTTGAAGGAAGAATGAAACTTAGAGTCCAACTTGCCATGGCTGAATAGATGTGAGGCTGTATCACTTCAGGGAGGAAACCTTCAGGGCTCAGCTGAGCATTTCCAGGCTGCCTTATCTCTGCCTTGAAAAAAACATATTATGAAATCCATTGAAGTGAATTATGAGATAAGCTTTGTTCAGGTATCTCTAATGTCCCGTGAACACCATGTCCACAAATCTTCCCTGCCTGTTCCCTCCAGTATAGGTATCTTTCTGCCGGAGCGTGGGAGGGCACAGGGTGGGCATGAGTGCCTTCCATTTCTGACTACAGTGACTACAGTCAGATGACAGGCTGGTGGGATTGATGTGATTTCAGCGTGAGGTGTTCACTTCCTTATGGAGTTTCATTCTTTGCTGAGTCCTGTGGTATTTTATGTCTGATAAGTTCTTAGGCCTGTTTTCCTGATATGATTTTAATAAATTGTCCCGATAATCTTAAAATCCTAATAAATTCACTACAGGCATGAGTGCTCCAGGGGCAGGTGGTACCAGATATCTGGTAACATCCACGCATTCAGCCAGGTATCCCCTAGTCTCAAAATGAAATTAAAAGCTGCTTGCAAAATGGAGACTCTTGAATTCTTGAAAAAAAACCACTGCTTTATACATTACATAATCACTTAGGGCAGAGTGGATTGTGATCTCAACACACCAGTATAATAATTTTCTCTTCCATAAAATTAAATGACTTTGAGGGCTGGAGAGATGTGTCTGTAATTAAGAGCATTACTGCTTTGGCAGCAGACCTGAGCTCCATTCCCAACACCCATGTCAGGTAGCTCACAATCACCCCTAACTCGAGCTTCAGGGAATATACAACCTCTGGCCTCTGTGCCCACCTGTGTTCATGTGCACATGCCTTACACAGATATAGTCACACAATACACATAAAAATGAAAATCTTCTCAATTCTATTTTGACATTCATTTCCCTTTGGTGCAATAGGTTGCTTCTGAAACACTTGGTGACTCAAACATCACTGTGGGGGGGGGGGCATGTATAGGTATTGTCCGAATGACCTATGAATTCCATGGTGCCTTTCAGCTAGTTGCAGCTGGGAATGCTTCAGCTTTCTTTTCCTTCACAGGTTCAGTGACAACAGACTTTAACCCTGTTTATCAAATGCAGCTAAACTGCCATTCACTTCCTACTTAATAAACAACGAACTCAAGTGTATGAGAAAAATGCAGCCATGAAACAGCCCAAAGATCACCTTTCTTGCCAAATGAGTTGAGCACAACAGCCTCCCCAGGACACCCAATCCTGTCAATTCGGGAAAGTCTGATTAACTTCCAGTTCTCCCTTTCCTGTGTTGTTTGCACCGAACAACCGTGTGAGAGTAACTGACAGGCCACAGCGAAAGCACCATCCAGGTAGATGTGTTCTTCCTGCCCTGCTGTGCCTGCCTTGACCTCCTGGGAAAAAATAAAATAAAAAGCAGGAACAGAGAAGGAATGAAACTGCAGAGAGGAACTGAGGAACGCAGTAAGTCAGGAGTTTTCAGTGGATGAGATAGCATTGGGAGGGAGCGGAACCAGCTACATGGTTCTCAGTATGGTGACATGAGGGTGGAACACATCACTGTTCTCTCCTCTCCATCTGCTGCACATCAAAACCTCCAACAGGAGCCACCAACGAAGATGATGAGTTAAAGCAAAACCCCGCCCTTCCTAGCCTCACTTTAAACCATTTGATTTCATGAGAAAACATCTATCTCACAGTCCTGGCTGGCATAAAACTGACTGTATGGGCAGGGTTGGCTTTGAACTCTGAGAAATCCACCTGATTTTCTGTATGCCGATGGGTGGGACTAAAAGTCTCCATTCCAATACTTGGCATGCTTTGTGAATTTTCTGAATTGTTGTCAATAATTTTAGGTATTAATATTTTTCCAATGTGTCATGATAATTTTTTCCATTCTATAAAGAGCATGGAAATCTACTCACACCAACATCCCTCACTACCTACTAGAAAAATAATTCAGCAGTTACATCTGTGATGGAGAGATTTGCATGTAATTTACTTGTGAAGCTGCATCAAATTTTTAATTTAATATTTAAGATAAATCATCAAAAACTAATTTATAAGGAAATTTATATATGGTTATGTAAAAGCATGACATGGGGTAATTTAAAATCATATTTCTCAATGCTGGACAGCCTATAATTAAATGCTAAACACCTTTGTTAAACTGTGTGTAAATAATTTTTATTTTAGACAAAAATATTAAATGTGCCTAGCTGCCCTACATAGACTATTAACAATTTTATGAGTTCTTAATATGAAAAGAGAAATTCATGTTTTTTGCAACTTCGTTATTTCTCAGAAACTAAGTTTGGGTTGACTGTTCCTAATTTGCATGGATATCATGGTGATACTTGCATAAAAAGAAAGAAAAGGCAATTGATGCCATAGTTTTAATTTTAGAATGTATTTCAAATCTGAATGATATTTCCAAGCTAAAATTATCACTCTCCTTTGTACTTTATAAAAATAATTTAGGCTGCTTACTGCTTTTTATTTTTATTAGGAGCACACAAAAATTAACCTAAAATATACTACTTTTAAAAGACAAATGCACTAGATAAAGTTCAGTGCCCATTACGGTCCATCATTACATTGCAGGCCATCTGTCTCAGCAAGCTACAGTGTGCTCTTGAGACAATCTGCTGTCTTGGGTATGAGATGGAGAGATCTTGCCCGAGTAACCTGGTCTGCAGGCTCCTGAGGGAGCCCCCTTGTGGTGTCACTGGCAAATCCTGAAGAAGGGCTGGTGCAGAACATGGGAGGATACTGTGTTGGGAGGCAGAGATCCCAGTACAGAGGATCCTGGCTGATCCCTGGACCTGCCCCAGCTGGTTTCTGGGCCTGTCCTTTGGCTTCAGCTCCTCATGTGTTCTACTGTAACTCCAAATGTTCTGACTGGGGACCATCATCCACATCATGGAAATAGTGAAAGAGAGGGAGGGATGAAAGAAGACCCTGTAGACCCAAAAAACAGTTTGCAGGACCAGCCTAGGCTGCCCGCTTCCCTCTTTGGTGCCTTGCCTTAGCCTGCATTCCCAGCTAACCTGAAAGCCATGAAATCCCTGTTGATGGTTTTCTGAACATGAAGAGCAACCTTTGAGTGAAAAAGTCTACTTCTCAAGTAGAGCTGATTCTTGGCTAGCCACAGTGTTTGAGTCCTCTGAACTCTGATTTTTACCCAATATACTTTTTTTGTGTACTTTGGGTACAAATCAGATTTTCTAACATCATAAAAGTTAAATTATAATGCAATTTGAAGATCTTGAAATAGTGGTATTTCTATTTTTATCAGGTTTATAGTACTTCTTAATAGAAGTATTGGATTAAAGGTGTCACTATTTTAAAGATTCTTGGAATATGATTATATTTTCTTTTTAATTGTCTAAATGTATCTTTAACATGAATAAATAACACATATGGAGAATATTTTGTTACATTTATATATTTGATTCTCTTTGATAATGTTTCTATTATCAATTTTTACAGCTTTAATGTTGGTGAAATGTCTTTGTTTTCATTCTGTTTGTAAATGTACCCATTGGCATGCAGCACCTTGGGGCTATTATTAGGGTAGAATATCCATGTATGCAATGCCCAGGGAAGCAAGACAACAGGGAACCTGAGGTCACTTTAGGCTTCAAAGCAGGGGAGCTTGCAAGAAGTCTTGGGGAGCCAAAAGAGATGTGTGTTATTCTGAGGCTGTGTGAATTCACTTTGTGAATGATAGAGGGCTTTTTAATCTCCTGGGGTAGGTAGATTAAATAGGTCAAACCTATTTTAATGGCAATCTATTCCAAGTGACTTTTAAAGGCTAAAGACCATATAGCCTGAGACCTCTGTAGCCAGAAGCAACATTCTTTCTGTTGCATTTCCTGGGGCTTTGACTTATTAGGAAACCCTTAACAAAGTTTCTAACTATGACTGATCTGCCTTTCTCCATTTGCTCCTTTGTGGGTTGTCAGTTCAGGATCATTAGATTTTATTTTGTGTTTTCCTATCAGCCTTGGCAACTTGTGCTTTTCATCAGTGTATCCATCAAATTACCTATGCCTGCTTCAACCTGAATGTTGTCTATTGGTCTGACTTGTAGCATCTACAGTCATGCTTTGTGTCGTTTGGTTACTCAGTCCCCTAGAAAACTCCAGACTTTGATGACACTTCCAGGGTTTATTGCTTTACAGTGTCTATACCTTGAAATTCCAGACTTCTTCATCAATATTGTCTTGTCTTGTCATTGAATGTCACAGAAATAAAAGAAGCTGTATAAATCTAGCTTGTACTAGCAGCTCTGAATTGAAGAAGTTAAATCTCTAACTACAACCTGAATCTGATTTGAACTAGTGATATTCAAACAGAAAAAGAATGGAATAATTCCATGAAAATTGTGGATTTCCACAATGCATGCCCTATTGGTGCAGGAGAAACTTTAAGCATTTAAATTAATGCTATAAAGGACTTATGGATAATGTTGCTTAGGAAATATTAAGTTATACAAAGGAGAATTTAGTAAAAGGGGTGCTGCCTCCCATATGACAGGAAGACTAATAGTATAGCAATCAGATGTAGGAAAAGCATTGTATCACAGTTGAAGTTTGGGGTTGCTGAGAAATCATTTCTGTTAATGCTTGTTCACCAAGATGGACTTCCACTTAGGTTCCATTACCATAACAAAAGCAGGCAAGCCATTTGGCTCATCCTTCTGTCAGAGAATGTGGACAGCTCAATGGACAGCACAGGGTCACAGGCATCATTAAGTTAAGCTATGCCACTAAGTTCTTTGTGCTCTTATCAGGAAAAGCATAATTCTGCCAGGTAGAAAAGATGGCCCTAGGTAACAACTATTTAAACACACACACACACACACACACACACACACACTCTAAAACACAACCAACCAACCAACCAGCCAACCAGCCAACCAACCAAGCAACAAACATAAAACTACTGGTGTGCTTCAAAAATAACTCTGACAAGTGTTTTCTTTATACATCTCCCATCTTACCAAGAACCTAGACTTGTAGTCTCCTGCTGATGTTTAAATTGTCAAAGAGTAACCTGGATCTGGGACATAAAAAGGATTTGTAAATGACATCATTTGTGAATGTATAATCTTAAGGTGTATATAAGATGGTAAGATTTTCTATTTGAGGCTGGCTCCTTTCTGTGCCTTAGCCCAAACCAGTCACATGCTATTATTAAAGAATTCATTTTCCCTTTATTAATCTCCAAATGGGTACAGTGATTTCTCACTGCAAATGTATAATAATTCTACAACATTACAGGTTCCTCAGCTCTAACAAATGAGCATGCTGCTTTCTTCAAGAAGTACATTCTAACTCTAAGACACTTAGGCACAAAATCTTCCACTAGTTTGTGTATGTTTTAATGAAAAATGCTTGACAGTAAAACCCTTTCAAGACAGCACAGCAAATTTCCAAGACCTATTGATGATTTATGGGATAATGAGAAAAGTCACATTGCTTTTTGGCAGAAACAATACATATACAAGTACTGGCTTGTGTCAGGGTAGAAACAATGACTAGTTTTCTGGGAGAACTGTGTGTGAGGACCTGCCTATCCCACCAGTGACAGTCAAACATCTCAGATGTCACAGCTGATGTTCATTGGATTGATGGTCACTATTAATTTCACTAGATGTCTTACGGTTTTATTGTTGTTTAGAAGACACCTTGACCTCAGCAGCTCTTATAAAGGAAAACATTTACTTGGGTCTGGCTTACAGTTCTAAGGTTTAGTCCCCATTGTCACCATGAGGGAAAGTATGGTTGACAAGTGTGCAGGCATACATGATGTTAGAGAGGAGCTGAAAAGTCTAAATCTTAATTTGGCAGGCAGCAGGGAGAGAGAGTAAGGCCCTGGACCTCACCTGAGCTTCTCAAATCTCAAAGCCCACTCTCAGTGGCATACTTCCTTAAACAAGGCCACACCTCCTAATACTGCCACTCCCTATGAGCCTATGTGGGCCATGTCCATTCAAAGCACTCCACCAGATTTAGAAATCACCTGGGAGTTAGTTATTTTCTATGTGTCTTTGTGAGAGTGGTTCTACCAACAGACAGGTTAACTGTGGAGAGAAAATTTACTCTGAACATTAGTGAAGGAGAACAAAAGCTGAGCCCCACATTTCCTTTTCTGGTTTATGATCCATCCAATATAAGCAAGTTCCTCCTCCCTCAGCCATGAGATAGATGCTCCTGGGCTTTGCTTCTCCCACTACTAAGGACCCTATTCCTTGCATCATCAATCCAAATAAACACTTCCCAATGAAGTTCTTTTTTGTCCACAACTTGGTCACAAAGATAAGTAATACATCAGGTGTTAGAAGTTGTCAAGGAACTTTGCTCAGCAGGTAAAGAATGTTTCCAGAGATCTTTGCTTCATGAATTTGTATTCACATCTTGGTTCATCGTGCTAAAGTAGACCATGGTAATGCAACAGTAAATGTCCACTCAACAACAACCAAAAACAACAACAATAACAACAACAAAAATACACCGAGTACAGACACAATAGCCAGTGTGTTCTGACTGATGGTAAGCTACCAGAAGTTCTGTGAACATGCTTTGCAGAACAGAAAACTGTTGAGGAAAACTAAACAATTCTGGAAAAAAATTTTAAAAGCTATTCAATCTATATGCTTAGAGTTTATTAAAAATGAGAACTAAAATGTTTCCTGTGACCCCAAGAACATAGAAATTACTGTAATTTACATGGTTGGACTCTGATTTCGTTTGCTTCACAGAATACCTCTGTCAACAGTCTGCTGTTTGTTTTCTGTGTACCAGGATTTCTGCTTCCCTGCCTCTTGTGAGCAAGGATAAGATTGTTGGCCAAAAATTAGTGAGATATCAAAAGATTTATTCATTCAACAGAGGATTTTTCTGGAACATGGAAATATTGGGTGCTGGTGTCTTTATTAAAAGCAGGGCAGTTCCTGGAACTCACATGGTAGCAGGAAAAAAATGAATCCCACAGTTACCCTCTGATACATACAAGTGGCATAAAAAATAAGAAAGAATTAAAGAAAAAAGAGAGAGAACAAAGAAATAAGAAAGAGAAAAAGAAAGCAAGCAAACACTGTGAATTTTTAAAAATAGATGTTTTTAGAAATACAATTAATTGGAAAATAACTAGATTAATTTTAATGGAAAAAGTAAATTAAATTTGATTATTTTGAATTAATTTATTTCATGTTATATTTTACTCAATTACATCCAAAAGCATTAGCATGTGTAAAATTTTATTTTCCTTGAATTTATGTTAAAGCATTGCTTTTTATACAAATTTGTTGTTTCTATTTTACATTTCCATTTGGCAATTAGGCTACTTGGTTTTATTTCCATTAAATAAGTTTAAAGAAAAATTGTATAACAGCAGAAATTACTAGAATTAATGAATTAGGGATCAGATCATGGACCTTTACCATAATCCTATCTGCTCAAATTTTGGGAAGTCATATTTGGCGCGACTGGCATCCTGATGCTCAGAGCCCTGGTCTGGTACTCACCCTATTTCTGATAAAGAGAAGATGCCAGAGATGGGCAATGTTTGAATTCTGTTCAGGCACAAATTTCCGTGAGAAATAAATCTTGCCTTTTAAAAATTTCGTAGAAAATTCTATTTTGAATCACTTTTTTATTCTAAGCGACTCTGAGACTGCAGAAACAAAAACAGCTAGCATTTGATGAGCCTTTGCTGCATTAGGACCATCCATAAGTGATATTCTCAAGAACAAGTATAGGCTCTGTGAAGAGCTAAGACGTCCTGCATGATCCTGGCAGCCCCATCTCCCTGTGCCCTTCTCCCCTCAGGGTTCCAAAACGTCCATTATCCTCCTGATGTGAACATTTACCTTGGCTCTTTCTTACCTTCCGTTCTTTGAATCCGGCTTCTGGGCCTCTCACCATCACTTCCAAGTCACACATCTATCACATGCCTCCCAGCATGTTGGCCATATTCTGTACCATAGTGGAGTTGTCTCCCGGGCACTACACACCACAGACTGCAGGTGTGAGCAAGCTTTACATGTTCATAGCTGGATGAATTGGGAACCCCCCCCCCCCACCACGGAGGCATTTTTTAAATATGGTTGCTTGCTTGGTAAGCTCAGAGTGTGTGCATTCTTTATCCGCACCTTTTCTGCAAATCTGAAACCAATTTAAAAGAGAAGCCGGATAGTGGTGGTTCACACGTTTAGTCAAAGTGCTTGGGAGGCAGAGGCAGGCAGGTGTCTTGTGAGTTTGAGACCAGCCGAGTCTACAAAGACAGGTCCAAGACATTCAGAACTGTCACACAGAGAAACTTTGTCTTCAAAAACAAACAAAATGAAACAAACAAACACAAATTGGATAACATTCATTCTTAAAGATGCTTCAGAACATGAAAAGATTTTACAGATATAAATTGTTATAGAGACCACTGGAAATTATAAATCTCGCTTGTTTGTTTTGCTCTAAGGTTATAAGCTAGGTAGAGTCTTCCCCATGGCTTGTCATTCTAATGTGCCAGGAGAATTTGATTTTACTGTTATCTTTCCTATCCCCAGAGGCTGACAAGGGAAAGAGATGAATTAAAACTCTCAGTGATCTGCAAATTTCCATATATCACCATGCAATAAAAACATCAGCAAAAAATTAAGGATTGTAATTTAGTCTGGCTTTATTACTAATGCATGAGAAATGCATTTAAGCAATTTAAATTAATAGCACACACGGTACAGCAATGAAACTGTTGCTTGTTTCCAAGTCAAATGTTCATGTTATAATGGAACTGTGGGTTTTAAAAAATCTCAGTGGAACTACGGATAGACTAACCACATTTCCTGTGCTCAGCCAATGAACTCATCCTGTGGCCCAGGATCTCTTCTTCTTAAATTCATTTTATTCCCCTTCTGGCTCTGATTTTTATGAGATTTTACTCTCACACTTTACTATTGGGTTGAAATGTCATAGGTTCCCTGGTGTAAACCACGTTTTCTTTGTAGGTGTATAAGTAAAAAAGGAAAAATAATTTCCTGAAAGTTCTACATTGAACACATATGCACGGGCCCATGTTCCCTGCCTGTGCTCCTGTGGGTCTTTAGCCCACCCTTCAGTTGTCAACCCACCACTTCAGCCTCAAACCCATCTGTGAGCTCATCCCAGGACTCCCGCAGAGGACAGTCTTGCCACAGGCAGAGTTTCAATGGTGCCATTGGCTATTATCTGTGGCTCAGGAATTGGGCAGCATCTGCTCATCAGAACATTTCTGTATGGGAAGGTGATATGGCAAAAGGAACAGTGTAGAGGCAGAATGGGTACTTCTTACTTTCTTTAAGCTACTACACTAAACACTATAGATGTTTTTTTTTAAAAAAATAAAGAAACAGAAAACAAAAAAGTATAGAAACATTTCTCAGGGTTCAGAACACTAGGGGCAAGGTAGAAGTGGGTAGGGCATCAGGTAAGGACTGCTTTTAAGATGGCGTCTTGGCGTTAAGACTCACATGACTTAAAATGCCTAAACATGTTAAGGGCTAGCCTCAAGCTTTCATGTAAGGGGACATGCCATTGTGCTCTAATCAGGCCTCACCTTCTGTGTTGACCTCTCGTTTGTTGCTATAATGAATTATGAAACATTCAGTGGCATACGACATGATATTTACATCATGGTGGCCAGAAAGCAGAAATGCAGAAAGGAAGGGATCAGGTACAAAATATCATCCTCCACACATGCCCCCAGGGATGCACTTCCTCTAATCAGGTTCTGCTTTTCTAGCAGGTTTTCTGTACCTGCTGTGCATCAGTCCTTAACTAACTGAGCTTTTGCAGTTACCCCGATCCAGACAATATTGACATAATTGTATTATGACTAAGGTTTAATATTTAAGTTTTGGGGGACACATTGAGACTCTAGACAATAATAACAGATTATTTTCCATTTATTTTTTCTTACATGGGAGGACAAAAGGGGATTTTCTTACCCTGCCTTCTCATGCGAGCTGGCCTTTCTCATAGGCTGCTGTGAATTTCTCTGCTATATTTTTCTAAAACCAAGATGTTGGGTTCTAAGATACAGTGGGCCAGGGCGAGGCAATGGAACATGTGTTCCTCAGCAATGGAGTGAGGCTGCTTACAGAAGTGTGAAGGGTGAAGCTTTTCCCTTTTCTCAAACAGATGTAAAATGTAACAATAGTTTTACTACAGGGGTTCTAGAATCACTTGCCTGGTTTCAAGACTGGCACAGTCTGCATCTCTCCTCCTGTTTGCCCCTAGAGTCCTCCCTTCATTGAGCCCTCCTTTGTCTCTGCCTGGGATGCTCTTTCTCCCAGATCCCTGTAATATTCAATACTCCAGAGAAAGTGAAATATGTAGGTGTTTTCACAGGCCATTGCTGAGAGCAGTCTGTCTCACCTGCATGCAGCCTGAACAGCCAGCAGCTGAAGTCAGCTGAGAGATAGCAAAGAGCAGAATGCAGAAGCTCAGCAGGTTCTGAGTGAAACCTCTGCTACCACTTGATACACAGATAAGAGGATGAGGACAATGGCAAACTTTCACTTGTTCCCAACACTGTTATCCTCCAGTTGGCACAAGTTGACACTTCCTACAGAAAGCATATCATGTCCTTTCTTCTAGAATGTAATTTCAACCTAGCTCTCCACCCATGCAGTGCAGATGTTTCCTGGTAATGCCCTGAATAAGGGTATTATGAAAAGAAATGTCTGAGTCAGAAATGAGTAGCTTTAAAGACTGCCAAATCCCCACTGGGTGGAAAGACCTGAGCTCAGTGCTTCACTGTGGAAGAAAAATGAAACAACTACTCCGTCTCCTTGGGTACAGTAAGTGTTTCCCACACCAATATCAGTATCCCAGACTCTGCTGCCCCATATCCAATTTACCCACAGAGCCTACAGGAAATTGAAGCATTCCTCATAAACCTACCCCCACTTAATGCATCTCTGTCCAGGCATTAAGTGGAAAGAGGTTTCTGTTTAGCTACCTTCTCACAGCACCAATGGTGGGGTTCCAAGGAGAGTGTCTTGTTTGCAAATGGTGGCCAATGCCTTCCTCATGAGGTGCCTATAAACAATCTGTGAACCCTGCACAAGGCAGAGGTACATAATGCCTGTATCTGCTCAACTGCAGCACAGCGTGTTCCCAGATTTCCTCCTTTTCTTTTGCCATCCCTCTCGTCAGCCTTCATGTGTGTTCTTGGTTCCCCTTGCTCTCAAATGTTTGTACAGAAGGCAGGTACATCCAAATTCAGTGCTCTCTTTTGTCCACAGCATGAGCCCATTTCCTACCTCACTCCCTCCAGCTAGTCTCTAAAAGGGAACCAGGGTCATCTGTGGCACTGCTGAAAAATTCAGGGCTCCACACTCACTTTAGAAGTAGAACTCTTCCTGGAGGCTGCCTTTGGGTCCAGGGTACAAGTTTATTCTATGTTAACCTTTAACGTAAATCATCCTCTTCACCTGCTGGTGTAGGTGACAATGAGACCTGTGTCCTGCCAGAGCTGGAATTTGAGCACTAAGAGGAAGAAAAGATGGGCCAAGCAGTCCAGTGTAGGAGCACTCAACTCTGGCAGGGGTGAGTTATGCAAAGGAAGGTGATCCACAGAATGGTAATGGTTCTTCCTATGAGTCCTCTCAGAAGCAATGCTAATGTTTGACTAGCAGGCACAGTACAAGGTCCAGGATGGTGTGATGATCTGTAGGGACTCACCAAAGATCAGCAAGTGAAACCTTGTCACTGTGACATCAGGTGGATAATCACAATCAGATGAATAAGTAGTATCTCTTTAATTAGACAATTATAATTGAGCTGTTTCCTGATGTTGGGCAAGATCATCTCCATATTAAATCTGTGCAGCTGTAAGAATACACAGGAGCCAACATCTCCCTCCTGGAAGGGAGTCTCATGAGTCTCAGGAGATACTTATGAGATCCTCAACAAGCCATACCCTTTCTATGGGTTATATAGAAGCAAACAAGTGCTTGGAGGTAGTCTTTCCATATGCCATAGATGCCTAAGAAGTATCCATACTCCTGTATGTAATTCTGAAAGAAGTTACTGGATCACCAAGCTGGATTTGCATAGAAATCTTACTCTGGTCTCTCTGTTCTCTATCTGGGATAATAAGACATTTCTTTAGCTCACCCCAGGAAAAATGTCAAACAACCATCCATTTCTTTAAATAGTCTGAAAAGTAGTCTAATTAGTAGCCACCAGTTCTATAAACAAGGCCTGACAAAAGTGCTTCTTCTGAATACTAGCATATTTATAGATGACTATACAAAATTGCTTTTATTGGAATGTTCTAGAAGGTGGGAAGGTGATACAATGCCTTTGTAGGTTAAACAGTCACAGCTCTCTTCTGCTGTAGCCTCCCTGTGAGTGCATTTCTGGTTCTTCTCTTCCTTTTGCTACTCAACTGGTCTCTCACATCTGAATGTTCTGTGTTTTCATCCATCACCTTTGCCAACACATCATTAGATGCTGACAGTGCCACAGTCTCTGGAGAGCACTCCTCTTCCTAGGCAGCCTTGCTCCAACAACATATAGGCTGACCCTCAGCCTGGGTGTTACCTTAGCTTGTCACATTGTCACATTACTACATGCTTTTTTACTTGGCCATATGTTGAGTTTGAGCTGCTTAATGTGCTGGTTGTCTTTTAAAACTACTTCTTGTTTTACTTTCCAGTGAAGGACTCAAGGGTACAATACAGAGGATGCCCTAGAGTTGTGGTATCAAGATACTGGGGCACAATAAGGTTAGGCTTTCTATATCACTAAGAACTAGCACCTCAGGGGTCCTGAGCCAACCCAGGGACTCAGGAAAATCATGTTACCTCCTGTTTACTTCTCTGACACTGGGTTCTCCAAGACAGTTTCCTGTTTCTGTGAGCAGAGAGTAGTTACTATTAAGTGAAGGTCAAATGTGTCTCTCCTGAGGTTTTCATTAAACTCCTAACATAACATGCAGTATCTACAATTCACAATTACAAAAAAAACAATTCTCTCAGATGCTGGTCTAATTTGAAAAGAAAAATGAGTTCACCTTACTTCATGTTCATGAATGGAAAATGTTGATATCAGGTATGTTATTAACACCTATAGCAGCTACCAACAATGCCCCCTAGACAGCTTCTCTGAATCAAACAGCAACAAGTTCAATTCTATTCTTGAATGAAGATGAAGAACATTCACGTGTGGCAAGCTTTTGGCATCCTGTGCTCTTACTGATACACAAACTGTATTCTGTCAATCAGAAACGTCTCTCAAGAGCCTGTGTGACCTGTGTAGAACACAGGATTGCCACTGTGATTTTGAAGTCTATATTACCATCCTGTTACCATCTGGATGGTACTCAGCACATTAAAAGGCAAACTATCTTTCATCTCCAGATTCCTTGTGAAGAAATTGAGATGGTGACATGTGTAATCTACCTGTGGAAAGATTCAGACAGCACTGTGAGAATGGTGTTGATCAAAGCAGGTTCCCCATAACAGTGATAGTCTGGACCAGTGTATTCACAATCTCTCTTCTCCCTACCCACTCTCCTTTACACTCCACAAATAATCTCCCACTCCAACAAAGACAGATGGATATTTGGCAACTTATAAGCCAATATGAAGTCTGTCTCTGTAAATTATAATAACTAAGTCATCCATGAATCAGAAATAGTCAACTCAGACCTACTTATGGAAGACAGATGATGTTAACAGGAGACCTGACTAATATCTAGACCTTGTTTCCAAAAACCCACCCTTACCATGGAAGAAAAAAACATTGAGAAGCTGTGCCTTCCCTGTGGGTGTGGAAAGAGGAAGCTTAGTTAGGATTATCATTGTTGAGATGAAACGCCATCACCAAAGCAATTTGGGTAGGAAAGGATTTATTTGGAGTATGCTTCCACATCACCGTTCATCCAGAAAGTCAGGACAAGAACTCAAAAAGAGCAGGAAGCTGGAGGCAAGAGCTGAAGCACAAACCATGGAGGGGTGTTGCTTATTTGCTGCTTACTGGTTTGCACCCCTTGACTTGTTCAGTCTGTTTTCTTTTTTTTATTCGATACTCTCTGTATTTACATTTGAAATGTTATCCCCTTCTCCCACCCTGCTCTCATTCCCTCTCCCCCTCCATTTGTCTTCATGAAGGTGAACTCCCTCCTTATCACCTTCTCCACCCTATTGCCTTAGCATTCCACTACACTGGGAAAACGTGCCCTCTGTGGACCAAAGGCCTCTTCTCACATTGATGCCAGACACTGCTGTCTTCAACTACATATGCAACTGGAGCTATAGGTCTCTCCATGTGTGCTCAATGGTTGGTGCTTTAGTCTATGGGAGTTGTGGAGGGTTTGGTTGTTTGATAATGTTCTTCCCATGAGGTTGCAAACCCTTTAAACTCCCCCAGTCCTTTTTTTAGCACCATCATTGTGGTTCTCGTGTTCAGTTTGATGGTTAGCTGCAGGCATGCTCAGCTGTATTTTTATGACTATGACATAGTCCCTGAGGGAGCATCTCTATCTGGTTCCTGCCAGTAAGTACTTCTTGGCATCATCAATAGTGCTTGGGTTAGGTGGCTGTATATGGGGTGGATCCCAGGGTGAGGCAGTCTCTGAATGATCTTTTCTTCAATTCCTGTTCCTCTATTTAACCTTGTATTTCCTCCCATGAGTGTTTTTATTCTCCCTTCCAAAGAGGACTGAGGCATTCCCATTTTGGCCTTCCTTCTTTCTGAGGTTCAGTCTGCTTTCTTATAGAACCCAGTAACAGCCCCACCCACAATGGAATGGGCCTGCCCACATCAATTACTAATTTAAAAAATGTCCTATAGGCTTGCCCATAGCTGTGTATCATAGCAGAATCTCAACGGAGGCTACCTCCTCTCCAATAACTCTAATTTGTATCAAATTGACATAAAACTGGCCAGCACACTACACCCTTTGTGTTGGGTAAAGTAAGGAAGCTATGCTATCTAGGAGGGTAGGATACAGTTAGTGGAAAACCATACTCTCATTGGAGTGGAAACAGGTTTTGGAAGTCACATTTTTTCTTTTAGATTGGAACAGACTGGTAAGGTAAAGGTGGTAGCCACATTCTCTGTGGGAAAGGCAGGAACCAGTCAATTCAAAATCCTTTTCTGTATCCAGAGGCCTCAGGAAGACCAGAGTTTCCAGTTTTTCTTAGAGAAATAAAATACAAAACCCCATTGCTTTTATGTGACATTTTCATCTTTAAAAGAAATCCCAGTTGCCTATCAAAAAAACGAAAAGGCTCAAAAACCAAAGTGCCATTGGTTTTCAGCTGGCAGGCTTTGCTTTGAGGACCTCAGCCACTGGAGAGTATGGTAAAAAACAAAGGCAGGTACTTTTTTTGTGTGTGTGTTCTCTTTGGCTCTTTCTCCCAAATCAGCCTTAAGTACAGCGATCCATTTGAGTCATTTGTGTGTCCAAATTCAGATTTCAGCAAAGGAATTGTCAGCGGCCTTGTGTGACCTATGAGCTGCAACAGCAGTCCCCAGTGCTGACCATGGTCCTGAAACACTACTGCCTGGAACCTGAAATCTATTCTGCTCTGAAGGATTTCATTGAACACTGGCAGGGACGTCTGCGGATTTTACCATAGAAAGGCTTGTTGTGAACAAGCCACCCACCAATAAAATGCATCACGTTTTGAGGTGTCTCATTAAATAATTTGTACTCCAGGCTAGAATCCTACTTTAGGAAATAAGTTAAGAAAGATCACTCTACTATGCCCATGTTACAAGCACACGCAGAGACAGAAATCTATTTCCTTTATTATGTGGGGAGCCTTTCATCTCCTACTCAGAAATATGAGCAGCTGTTCACTGGTATTCTCAGAAGAGTCTAAGCAAAAATGTTTTCTCCAAGAGAAAATGATTGTAAGCAAGCCTGTGATCAGCATTTAAGGCTGCCACCTCATAGCCAGTTAAATGGCTTGCTGACTTACTTCTTTGTAAGTGAACAATGGCATTTTTCCAGTAGCATTCGAAAATTGTCATTTTTGAGGCAGTGGGTATTTGAGTGTGAAGAAGTTCAGGCTGCTAGTACATATGATGGGTATTGCACACTTTTAAAACTGAAAAGTGCGTTGAGGTTTCCTTTGAACACATACAAGAATAACTTTGTCAAGGAAGACAGTTACTGCTGCTTTGATGGCTGCCATTTCCAGCTATGATTGCAGAGACTTTTGTCTCTCCCTCAGGGCTAAAATAACTAGAACTTATTAAAATAAAGACTATGGGATGATTAGCAGGTTCCATAGGTTTCTTTGGGTCGTTACCCTCCTCAGGCTAGGGAACATTCTAGAGCTCCGAGTCACATCAACGTCTTAATAAGGATGTTGATACTAGGGTATGTGGAGCACCAGGCTTCACTTACGGCTTCTCAGAGAACTCCAGCATCTCAGACAAACAGAACTGATTGTCTTCATAAGAACACAGTAACTGGAAAAATAAAAGACAGAGTTATGTTATAACCCAAGCTTTCGTCACTTCAGTTCTAGAAAACAGCTAGTTCAGAAGTCCAGAGTGAGCTATCAGAACCAGTCAGCTGTGTTTTTTGGCTATATGTCAAGGTTTTGAGTCTGTGTTGGTTAAAGGTATGCACCTTGATCCTGTGCTGTTTCAGGTCATGAAGGCTTTTTCTAAAGAGCAGAGGCGGTTTTGCGAGCACACGGCAAAGGCAGGAGGGCCTTTTATAAAGGCAGTGTGGTGTCACCCAGGGTACATAAACTGGATCTGTTTAGGCTCTGCATCTCAGCGGAACATATCATGTACATCGGACAGGATTCCACCCTGCACCTGGCTACTGTTCTCATAGTACCATATCTCTCCTTCATATGTCACCGGCATAGCATTTGAAACTTCCACACTTTAGGCTTGCTACTCTTCAAGGGACAGCCCTTGTATCCTCAAAGAACAACACTTGTCAGAAAGAACTAAGCGGTCCTGACTCAATGATCAATAATGATAGTTTTTACACAGGTAACCTATTAATTAACCATAGACTTAGAAATTAAGTTCTCACCATGATTGACAGTCCAAAGTTGAGACAAGAGGTGTTTGAAAGAAGAGATATGACGTCACCACAGGCCTAGCACACTGCAACCCTGCTGTTTACATACTCTGTAAGGCCTGGGGATAACATTGATGTCTGTGCCTTCTCCTGAATTCAAGAGTCCTTGGGGCTCTGCCCAGTTCTGAGGCACCTCATCTCTGTGAGCCCCACTCTTTTTACTGAAGAGGTCCCCATGAGGATACCAAGCGAGGTTGGATGTTATTTGCAGCGTGGTTAGATTGCAGTCCTAATTTGGAGGTGTGCAGGTCCCCATTTCTACATTGCTGTTCTTCTTAACCTGTTGCCCACAGTGAAGGCTGAGCCATCCTGGAGATGAAAAGAACAGAAGGAGACCTTTCTTTATTCAGTATTTGTAGATTTCTGTTACCATTACAGGAAAAAAAAAAAAAAAAAAAAAAAAAAACTCCGAGAGGTGACACAGTAAGAAATTGGGAGGAAATGTGTCACAGTAGGAAAAAAAATCAAGCTTAAGAGGAAGTTTGTGTTCTAAAAAGCATTATAATTTAGCTTCTCTTGGGGACTTTATACAAAATTGGGAGCATGGTACAAGGTTGCATATGCTAATTTTGCTTAGGAGTAGTTGAAGAGGGGTATGTAATTTCTTTGTCAAGACTGTGCAAGCTAAAAGATCCGACACAATGTATAAGGTTATAGCTGTTACTTTTTTTCTTAATTTTTAGTTAGCATACCAAGTTTCCTTATAACATTTTACACACATGTGTGGCTTACAGCTTAGCATTATTTTCTCTAGCCATGCACCCTTGTTCCTACAAATACTGTTATTTTGCTTTTCTTCACAGATGAAGTTGTTTTTCTTCCAAAGCAAGGCCTGGCTTTGACAGTCTTGATCCCAGCTCCAGACACCATATGGATAGATGGTAAGTCTCTGCTGTTTACAGTAGGTTTTTCTCTCTTAAATCTTTCCTCTGACCCTTTCTGCTTGTGGGTCAGCACTAACCACAAATCTCCAAGGCAGATTGATCTGCCCTTTGTCTCCTCCGATCATCTGATGAGCCTGTTCATCAAACTTCACCATAGCTCTTAAGATACACCATACCAATTGCTGCAGGTTTGTTTCTACTTGGTCAAATATTCTTCAGTGAAAAAGGAGTAAGTTGAAAGTTACTCAGTGCATAGTGATGCAACCAGTAATGGGAGCAGGAAGGACAATGACATATGCTCTGAGGCTAGATTATAGGAAGTGGGACAAGGGGTGTGAGCTTTCTCGGGATAAATAAGTCTAAAGATTTAATTTATAGCATTAGTAACATTGTATTGAGTAATGAAAAAATGTTAAGAGAGTAGATTTGGGATCTTCTTACCATACATCAAAAAATAGCATCTATACTGATGTGCTTATCTGTGGTCATTTCATTATTTCTATGTGAATGATGTGGATGTGTACACGTCACAGCTTTAAATGCATGTGACAAAATGAAAGACAGGAAGTGATAAAGAGAAGTCAGACAGAAATATATAGAGATAAGGCAGAGCCAGAGACCAGGGAGGAAGAGAATATAAAGGCAGGGGTGGGGGTCTGGGAAGGAAGGACACATGGAGTCTAATTTACAGAATTAAAATTACCTATTTGTTCTACCAAATTATTTAAAATACATGGTAGAATAGTACTTTTACATCTCCTATTCCCCACTAGAAAGAGCAGCAGCAGCAGCAGCAGCAGCAGCAGCAGCAGCAGCAGCACCGAGCTATATCAGTGCATTACCAAAGGGTGTAGGGATGATACTGCTGAGCAGTGGATATTAACTGCTTGTCTAGAGAAGTCACCCTGGAAAAGTCTCACCAGGACTTACCAAAAGACAGAGGGGCTTCTGGGCAGAGAATCCAGAAAACCTAAAAATATTGCTGCCAGCTATGAGAAAGCTAACACGAGGGAGGGAGGGAGGTGAGAGACTAGGGATCCACACAGAGGGGCTGGCCCAAGAGCAGAACCGCAGGTGGAGAGAGGGGGAACCTAGCCAGAAGCTGAGCATGGACTGCACAAAGCAGGTAACTATCTCCTTAGTTCTCCTTACCTTCTTACTTGGAGCTTCCCTACATACATGGCCAGATCTCTGAGAACCTCGAATTTTAAGACTGATACTACTCAGTGCCTCCAGCAAACTTGACCCATCTGAATTATCAAGGAAACCACAGCTGGACCCTGATACTTCTCCTGCCCTCTGTTCCCTGTAGCATTGTACCCACACCCTCGGTGGGCAGGTAAAGGTCTGTTGATCTCATCTGGACCAAGTAACATGTGGTCAGGAGGCATCATTTGCCTTCTTCTGAAACCCTCTCATAGAGAACCATTATCCCCTCTCAGGCTCATGACTTAGCCACACACCTGTGAACCCAGTAGAGCCCGAGCTTTCCTGTACACAGCTGAAATCAGTAGAGTTAAAGTAATGCTTTGTAAGTTGTAAAAGTTGATGTGTTACATTCCTAGCTTTTAAAGCCCCACTTTATTTGGTTATTTATAAGACAATTTAATTTCACTTATAATTGCTTTATGGATTAATTATCACAATGATTATATGAATATTTAATACAAGTTTATGTGTTTACAGAGAGTATCTTGAAAATTAGTTGCCATGTATCAGTTGGCTAATCTTAATAATTTATATTCATAAATGCAGTTCACTTTCATTAGCAACAACTGCTGGAAAATAATGTGGACATATTACTGAAAGTACCACCACTGGGGGTTGCTGAAAGTAATTATTTATGCAAATATTCAAACAGTTTAAATGTTTGAGAATTACCTAGATAAAATCTCTTTCCTTGTAAAGTTGGTATTCTGGAGTCTCAGGAATATCCAAAGATGATAGTTGTCACAGCTCAAACTCAGACTTCACTGTGACCCGACAGCACTGTGCCCGGGACCCATATGATATTAGCCTTAGTGATTTTCCAGTTTCTATTTGGCTTCAATTTAGCATCATGGTAACATTTCCAGAAATCCAACATGCTTAGGTATGCATAATTCATTTCAATGATGATGTTTCTCATAGTGACAAGTCTGCAGTCCAGGGTCCTCTCGTCCTCTCTGGCAAGTGTCTAAAATGAGTGCTGTTGCTTAGGGCTGTAGAAGGTCCATCAGCCTGAGAAGTCCACCTTGGGTTGCTTGGATCACACTCTATCTGATCCAGGCCACAGCTTGTTTGTGTCTTCCAAGATGGTTTATGCTCTGCTGGGGTCTCTGAAATGTCCCAAGCCTGTGCCACTGAAGAGGCATGATGTAAGTTACCTGAAGCTAAACTCCATTTTATCTTACGTAACATAACCCTGTTCGTCTTACTTGACTGCCCTAATTCTTTTATTTAGTCCTAAAATTTATTTTTTAAAAAAATAAAAATTGAATACCTAGTAAACCAGAATAAAACCTTACACGATTTAATAGCCTTTTATACAGTTAGAGTAAGCATTTGAAACAGAAGCTCTGAAGCTTCATATTGGATTATATGCTTTCACCATTGAATATATTTTTATGTACTTATCCACTACCAAAAAAAAATATTGAAAAATTCTTAACAGAGTATTCTGCTTAGCTTTTGGTTAACTTGAATCATCTGAGAAGAGGGAGCTTCAGTTGAGAAAATACCCCACCAGACTAGCCAGTCTACATTAATGGCTGGTGTTGAGATGCCCAGCCCACTGTGGCAACTGACACCTTGGCATGTGGTTCTCAGTTTTGTTTTTTTGTTTTTTTTTTTTTTTTTTGAAGTGCAGGCTGAGCAAGAAAAAGCCAGAAAAAGCAAGTCAGTAAGCAACGTTCCTCCATGGCTTCAACGTCAGTTTCTGCCTCCAGGTTCCTGCCTTGAGTCCCTGGCCTGACTTCCCTGGATGAAGGGCTCTGAGCTGTAAGCTGCAACAAACCCTCTCTGACTCAAGTTGCTTTTGATCAGGGTCTTAATTATGGCAATAGAAAAATCTAACTAGGACAAAAAAAAATTGGAATTAGAAAAATAACATCATTATCTCTTTTCATAACTTATATTCATTTGTTGTATTCAGTCCTCCCTCATCCTGTGATATTTATTCCTTCCTGGACCGTTTTTCACATGCTGCATTATACCCACATGTACACTTGTTCCCCCTCCACACACACAATGAGTAATTCGAGAGGGAACATGTTATTTTTTTTCCTTTCTGTAATTACGTGACTTTACTTAATAGCACACATCCCGAGTTCATCCATTTTTTTCTGCAAATTTTGTGACTTAATTTTCCTTCAGAGTTGAACAGTGCACACACATGCACATGCGAATGCATGCATGCACACACACCCACACACATGCTTTTATCATTCAGTCATCTGCTCTGTTGATGGACAACTAGGGAGATTGCAATTCTTTGCCATACTGAATAAAGCAGCAGTAAAGACTGGGAGGTTGAATATCTCTATGGCAGGGTATGGAGTCATCCAGTACATTCCCAGCAGTGGAATAACAGGATCCACAATCCTAACTATGCCAAGCAGGCATCTATGTTGCTGACTACTATAGACACAATGTATACCTTTGGACCCGGAATTCAGTAAGTGTGCAACCCAATTCCAAAAACCCAATACTAAGACCAATTGCTGTCTGCAGAATAGCCCAACCTCTACTCCCCTCCTTCAGGTGACTGTCACTAGGCTAAGGTGAAAGGGACAATTTCCACATTGGCAGGAGATTAGTAATGATAGACATGAAGACCAAGTGTAAATGGTCTTGTGTAAGCTTCATTGGCTCGGAGAGTGTTTGGTGGCATGTGATGTCTGACGGCCCATTGTCTTACCTTCCCAGTGCCTGCCCCTAAACTTCCCACTCACCCAGATCCTAAATATGCCTCCCGCAGCAGTCACCACACTCCAAGGGCTCTACACACGTTATGTTATTAAACTTTCCATATGACACATGCACCAGGTTATTCCTTTCTGTATTCTAGGCCCAAGCTGTAGACTCCAACTGCAACTCAACACACCCATTCTCACACGTTTCTGAAGGAAACAAATGAGTTGTTTGGGTGATAGACCTAAAAGTACCTGACCCTTCCTATATTCAATTACCTTTACTATTCTCAGGTCTCTCAAGAGTTTTAGTGGCAAGTAGTTACAATGTGTTGTCTTATCCTAACCCAAGCACAGTCTCTGCATGTGTCCCCGCTCATCAGGAAACATATAATGTATGTTGGACACTAACCACACACCTTCCAAATGGAAGCATCTTTAACAAGATGGAGAGAAGAAAGGACTTTTTAACTTTTCTCTTGAATGAAGGGTAATGGTAACACCTCAGCCAGAGTCCAACTGCTAAGGCAGCTCTTTCCCAGCACCAGGGATTCATCAGAGATGAAAAGTGTTTTGCATCAACCTTTCTGAGTATAAGCAGCCACAATTCTTTCACTCCCTTCCCTGTAGCTGCTTCTTTATTGGTTTCATTTTGTTTGAGTGATGAAATACATTTACATTCTCTCAAAAGAACCCAAAGGAATTTAGAAACCTTTTTATGTGTAGGAGAAAGGTAATAAAAAAATAAATAAATAAGGACTTAGAAAATTTAACAATTCTACTTCTACCGGGGGAGAATCTGAGAACAATGGGGTGGCATTTGGCTCCTTTGTAAGAGGCTGCTAATGTTTCCATTTTCATCAGGCAGATAATACAGTTTACTAAGCCCACAGGATGGTCTGTTTATCTTTAGCTGAAAACCTGCTTCCTTGTGCATGTTGAAGATCCCTGGAACCCCAGGGTGTATACAATCATCATCATTGTTCAGGGGAATATAGCCCAGAATCCTTCCTCTGACCCACCAAAAGCTCAAGTAGATGTTCATCCTCTGAGAGGCAATAAAGCATTACCTGCCAACCAGGCGCAGGGCAGCTGTTTAGGAAGGTGGGTTTCATGTCACCACACCTCTGACTAGTGCTCTCTCCTCTTCTCCATACTCCTCACTCTTTCTTTCCCTTCCCCTCTATCTGCCTGTGTTTTAGACAGCTGCTCCTTTCTAGAAATTGAATTGCAGAGCTGCTGTTCCTTGAAGACTCTGACTCTAGGCTTTCTTTTAGGCTCTGAGCTGTCCCCACATGACCCTGGAAACCGATGGCAGTCACAGGTTAGTGGGTACACTGCTATTTATCCCGCCCCAGGATAACTGCTTTTGGATGACTTCAAAATGACCACAGATGTTTAAGACTTTGTGCTCTCGTAGGTGAGGACAGAATGCTTTGTTTGGCTTGTGACTTGGGTATCTTTCTCCCTTTGTTAGCCTCAGCTTCCTCCCGCAGATGTGCAGAGTTGACTAGAGCTTTTTGGAAAATAATCTATGCATTAAATTGTGTCTACACAGAGCTGAAGAGATTACTAGGTGGTGAGAACAATTTCCTCCTCAACCCAGAGAAGCAGATTTCAGATTCCAGTATCCATCTAGCAAACCAGTTGTCCCTACAAATGCCTACATTCCCAGGTGCACATATCCATATACTCACACAAGTACATGGAGAAAAAACAAGGAAGCAAAACAAATGAAGAAAACCTAATTTTTTTTGGTAAGTCTGGAAAGATGTTGCTTTTTCAGAGGACCCAAATTTAATATCCAGAGTTCAAATTGGGTCCCTCATAACTGTCTATAACTCCAGCTCTAGGGATCCAACATCCTCTTGAATACCTTAAGCCTCTATAAATTTCTTTACACATATGATTTTCACACAAACACAGACAGATTAGAAATAAATCTTGTAAAATGTTGTGTAAGTTAGACGATAAAACAAACACAACCAAACAACAAACAATTCAATGTGTTCATGTGCTCATGCGTGTGTTTGTGTGTGTGTATGCATGTGTGTGAGTTGGTGTGAATGGGTATGTGAGTATGTGTGTGTGAGTGTATGTGTGTATATGTGTAAATGTGTATGAGTGTATATGTGTGTATGAAAGTGTGAGTGTGAATGAGTGTGGGTGGTATGAGTACATTTACATATATGTGTATGTGAGTGTGTTTTTGTGTGTGTACATGAGAGTATGTGTGAGTATATGTGTGAGTTTGTGTATAAGTATGTGTGTATATGTGAATGTGCATGTGTGTGCTTATGCTTGTGTGTGCAGGAGAATATGTGTATGTAGATACATGTATGGGAAGCATCAAGAAGACATGTCAGGTGTTGTTCTTCAGATGTCAGACAATTTTGTTTTTGAGACAGGGTCTGGAGATTATGAAGGTTAGGCTGGCTGGACAGAGAAATCCACTGATCCCACTGTATCTGCTTCTTCAGTGCTGTAAAGGTGTATACCAACATCTTCATCTTTTTTTCCCTGTAGCTTTCAGAAATTGAACTCAGGTCCACATGCTTGCAAGAAGAGTATTTTACCAACAGAAAACATTTCTAAATTTTCATGTATGCTAGGTCCAGCATTTTTTATGATTAAGATCATAAAAGAGAACCAGAAGCTGTATCAGCAGGCATAGACCAAAATTATACTAATAGGCTGGGATTGGTCAAGGACCCAAGCAGAGGAGGAATTTCTAGCTTCTTCTTCTGCTTCCATGCTGCCTGGCATCAAGAGGAGGCAGCTTCTGATATTAGAAAGTTAATCTGCTTTCTGGACCCTGGGCAGGAGCAGGGGCACCCTTGGCCTCTTCATCTGGAGTGTATCATCTTATGTCTGCTGGAACCATGGGCAGAACAAGCAGCAGAGCCAAGATTTCACATGTACCTGCACCAGCACAACAGGAGTAAGTCAGCAACCCACTTGCTAACCTTGAACTTGAGAATGCTGTGTGCTGAGTCTCCATCAAAGAATTTTAGTAGAACCAAGACAATAGTCTTTGAACTCTTACTGAGCCACTAGGAACTCTGGGAAGCAAGTAAGAAAATAAAACGTCTTGGAAAAAATAGGTGTGTGCAAACTCAAAACCAAGAGGAAGACACTTGTAATCAAAAAAGTAAAAACTGATGATATCCGGAAGATAGTCAATATAAAGTCTAAATTTTAAAAAATGGACAACAAGGAGAAAATAGACCTGTCAACAAAGAACTCTAGAGTCCCATAGGATTGCATTTCCAACTGTAATTCAACTGTCATTTCATGAGGAGAAACTCATGCTGAGGATCTTGAAGAAACTGTATCAGAGAACTCCAAATTTTGTGGAAGACAAAAACATATAGATTCAAAGAGCTAAGCAAACCCCAGCTAGGATGAAATCTAACAAACTCATCATAATACATCATTACTAACCTTTTTAAAGCCAAATAAATGAAAAAACATTTAACAGCATTCAGAGAAAGTCATCATGTCACATTCTTGGTAGTTGACTTCCAGGCCAGCAGATTTGTCATGGAGCAAAGAGAAGCATTAAGAGGAAGGGCACAAAGTTTGTTGACTGTCAAAGCAAATAACCACAAGACCAAATTCTATACCCAGAGATCTGGACATAAGGGCATGGTCAAGGATCCCTGAGCTTGCCCTGCTGAAGTGGGAACAAGGGTTCTGCTTTTCACTCAGTCCACACACAAACATCAACTATTGCCTTCATAGACAGCTGACTAGTAAGTGTTCTGTGCGTTAGAATTATATTTAAATTATAATTGCATACAGCATCTTAAATCTAACTCCACAGTTATAAGCTCTACAGCATTTTCTATATCCCAATGCATTGGTATCCTGTGAGACTAACCTAGTAAGAACAGCCACACTAAGTCACCCAAGCTGGATCAGCAACATTCCCAGAATAATTCCAAGTTCTTAAAGTTCATCAATTATGGCTTTATTTCTACGGTGTTTTCATTTCTCTGCATAGTGTTCGTGCACTATTCTCGAGACATATGAGCATGTATCTATCTTTACACAATGTTAGAATGCATTGAATAACAATAAGTTCACAAAGAATGGTTATTCTTTTTCAATAACAGCAATTTGTCATAAATCCTACATTTCTTTATAACCTAGTCAAGGAATATAAAGGTTCTTTTATTCTAAGCAAAATTGCTAATACTAATTTTGCATCACATGCCACACACACCATATAGTACACACACACACACACACACACACACACACACACACACACACACACTATGAAAAAAGTTGCACTTTTTCCTTGCTCTATTATATCCTATAAGTTCTTGGACCTGGTTTCTCTGATATTATTTTAATATATCATGTGCTCTGATAGTCTTGTAAATCGCAAATTGAGACTTATCTATTTGAGGCTCCCATGAATGAGACAAGAAATCAGAGATCGATGCAAAAAGCAAGAGGTTTATTAGTCCAGTGCACTGGGGTGGCCTACATCCAGAGGAGAGGTGACCCCAGAAGGCTGTTACAAGCAGCTTTTATACAAGGGGTACAAGTTATATCAATAAGGTTCTAATTTAAATTCATTGGCTAAGTATTTTGACCTTTAAATCTATTGGCTCATGAGCATTTGCATCAGGACCCTAACTGGGATTTTCCAGAGGTTCAGATGGCTATCAGTCAGCACATTTTATAATTCTCCTGAGAATTGTTTGCTCTAAGGCCACTGGACCATTGTTTTTCCACTTGTGAGGGGTAGAGAATTTCTCCCTTCCTCCAGTCTCAATTTACTCTAATAAACTTAAAGAGTAGCTCTCCTTCTACTCATAGAAATAAATCATCTGTTAATATGTGCTCAATGGATGGTGCCTTATAGATGTTACTGGGCCCACCCAGGGTTTTAGTTGTCTTCTTCTCTAAAATGAAGCAAAGGATGCTTGTAAAATGGAGACTCCAAGTGTAAAGCCAAGCGTGAAAATCATCATTTGATACAATGCAGAGTAACTTAGAATAGGACATAGTCTGCTCTCGATATCCCTGTTCTTTTCCATTCATCTCAATGGTTCAGCATTGGGCCTGGCATCTAGAACAAGCTTCTCTCTCAAAGCATTAATCCTCATTGTGCCTTGGCCAAGCCAGTGTCTAAATCTTAAGTAGACCAACAGTAGAGTATATGCCATTTAGCCAGCAATGTGACTTGACAACATTAGCAGATCTTACCACTACAACCTCATCACAACTACTAAACCCTCAACTGATGCTTTCCTGCTACGACTTCGTATTCCTACTTCAAGCAGAGCAGCCACAGCCCAAAGAAATGAGAAAGCAGGCATAAGCCATGAAGAACATGTAACCTACAAGCCATCTGGGCACCGCCATATCCTCTGCCTCCCACTACCACTGCTGACCTATTTGTCTCTCAAAACACAGCAAAAAGAAAAGAGTTCATTCAAATCTGGGCCATTTACACCAGATTTCAAAGCCTTACCAGTCTATTGTCTACTGACCATAAAAGAGGACAAGAGACTTAAAGGTGGTTGTGACCCAAAACATCTAGGAAGCTCCTGGATTGGGAAAACAAAGAGGAAAAGAAACATTAGTCCCAGTGTAAGCACAGAGCTCATGGTTTTAATGTTTTGTAATGGAAAAACCTTAAGTCTTAGGGGCCTCCATAGATAGGAGAGGAGTTCCCAACCATTTTGCCACCTGAAGTGCCAGCACCCAAAGCATCACAAGCCAACCACTATCTGCACCTAAACAATTCATGAATGGAAAATGTTAATATCTACCTCCTCCAGAGACCCAAGGGAAATACAGCCAGTAGTCCCAGGCACTCTGGACAACAGTTTCACATGGTTACTTTCAGGTACTAGTTTGGAGGGGCAGAATGCACAGAAAACAGTGGGGGGGGGGTTGAGCCCCAGCATCCTGTGCTCCCAACACCTTCTCTTTCCTACAGGATCTTATAAAAGTGCTTCTGAGCCTTTCAGGACTGGCTGGTGTGAGGCCCCCTTTGTGTTTGAAACAATGCCTTCCCTTCATCTGTAGAGCAAAGCGCTCATGGCAGGAGTGAAAAAGTCTTGATTTGAAGGCACCTTAAAAGCAAGGTCATTTCCAGAGACTCGAATCTGAAATGCCTCAGGTGCCTTTAGATGGAAAACTCACCCTTTATATGCTAATTATGCTGTTCAAAGAGTAACTCAGCTGTCTAAAAGGGAAGAATATTTTAGAAGATTTGTATGTGGAAACTTTATGGCTTGAAACAAGCAAGAGTCTTCTGTAAACTCAGATGGTGGGTATCAGAGAATGCCCTGGTCCTGCTAATAAGAAGAGAAGTCAGTAGGTAACAAAGGAGCCCTCTCTCATCTCTTCATTACTCATATTCTATAGAGTGATGTGCGAGAGTCAGTGTTCAATGTCTGCAATGGAAATAGCTTCAAAACAACAGCTTTTGCTTGGGTTTCTTTTCCTCTTGATGTGATGAGGTACTGTGACTAATCCAATTTAGAGGATTTTATTGGGCCTCATGGTACCTCATGGTAGGGAAGTCTCAATGGCAGAAGGTGAAGTACATTACACCCACATTGAAGAAGTAGTGAGCTACGAATGACTGCGTGTAGCTCAGCTCCCTTTCTCTGTCTTATTTAGTCTAGGGTTTCCAACTCAGGAAATGGAGGCACCCACAATTAGGATGGATCTTTCAATATCAATTAATGTAATCAAGATAACCCCCCCCCACAGATGTATGTAGAGGCCTCAGATTAAAGTCATAACCTTCAGGTAGGACGATCCCTTCCACTGAATGGAGGAATGCAGCAATATGACAGAGCATTGAGCGTTTACAGACCTGAGAGCAGTAAGGTTGAAGTCAACCAAACAATGGGCAGGTCATGAGAACATGTTAGTTTACAACCTGGAAATGGAAATTTAACCTTCAGAAAATATACAGCTACTTGTTCTCCAGTACATGTCAAACAGGGTAATGTACCCATGGGCAACGTGATGGCAAAAGTCAGCATTTCTGTGAAAAAGCAGCCTAACAGGCAGTAATGCACTGTGACCCATGTGGGCGGAGAGTATGAACAGGCAAGGAGGCTGTGAGCCCCAGAGACAGCTGGGTGTACACATGCTCTGCGGGGTGTAATCAACTGCTTCTTGCATTACTATTTGTAGAAATATATAGTAGCATGTACACGAATGTCACCAACAGAGAAAAGAAAAAGATGAACAAATCTTACAGAGCCATTTGCCAGGCTCATTTGCAGCTGGCAAAGGCTTGGGTAGAGCAGCCAAAGAGAAAGGACACCTACCCAGATGGCTCACTCTCTAGTAGGGGTCAGAATTCAGAAATCAGGTGCGCTGCTCTTTCTAGATGCTGAGAGGAAAGAGGGATAATCTTGTAATATGTTCATCAGAGTGGAGCTCAGTCATCCAGCGCGATGTCCACATGGTCCTTATGCTCTGCTCTGCACTGAGTTGAGTTCCTTGACACAGAGCAATGTATTAATAAGCCCAGGGTGAGCTAAGAGATGGTCACTGGCTTTGGAGCCCTGTCAGCTCTTCCTTGTGTTCTATGTCCTGAGAACAGTTAGGGGACATGCTCATTGACAGACCAGAGGGGCAGGATATAGTGACCCACGGATTTTGCTGAGATGCCAACCAGGAGAGCAAAGAACTACTTCTTAATTCTGATGATCTGGCTGTGGAGCACTAAACGAGAAGAGTAGATATAATTTCAGTGTTTAAAAGGAATGACTCAAAAGATTCTGAAGATTTAAAATAAAATTTCTAGTGAATTCCAAAAGTACACTTTAAAATCGTTCATATAACAAAATGTTTTTGAAAGGCAATTAAATTATTATAATAACTTTAATTGTTTTTATATTAATTTTTTATTTGAACCATGTACATTTGTCTAAAAATACCTTTCTGTGAAAGCTGTCTCTATTAGCATCTTCAGATAAAAATTTAAAAGAATCATCATGAAAGCTTCTTATTCAAGTCTAAAATAAAAATTTATGTCTGAAATATTGTAGTATCCTTCTTCTAAAGAACCTATATTTAAAGACATATCTTTTATTTATAATGCAATAATTAGTAAAAATTATTTTGCAATTCATAATTTTTGAGAAATATAGACATCTAAATGTAAGAATACTTGTCTTTGTAAAGCATCTATTCTTATACATAATGAAGACGCTTCATTTAGAATCTAAAATATGTGTGATATGATTGTTAATAGTCAAGATTTTATTCTTCTTGATACAAAAGTTTGCATATTAATAATCTAGGAATGAATTCTTGTGGATGGCACCAGAGAGACAATGAGGAGTGCAAAATCCTGTTGGACTTGTGATGTCATGACAACATCTGATGAAAATCCCACAAAAGAACTCTAGGCGCTCACTCATCCCTTGTTACACTGACCCCTGTATATCTCAGCTATGCTGACTTCCTGTAGAGGACACTCCTGTCTTAGCGACTCTTCTGCGAGGCTGACTCCAACTTTCAATGACTCTACTTACCCCTCTGGTTACAGGAAAGTTTATAGGCTTCACAGAACCTAGTGTTTGAGGAGGATAAAGAAAATGAAAGAGCCTACCAACTTTGGGATTTCTACCCAGTGACAAATTCTAAGCTGTCCTGGTTTGCTTTTCATTTAGATGATAAAGCACTGACCAAAAATAACTTGGGGAGGAAAAGTGTTTTGTTGTCTTAGAAGTTCTTGTAAGAAGATGGAAAACCAAAGCAGGAAACCAAGGAAGGAGCCTGAAGGCAGAAAAAGAAGAGAAGCCCTAGAGGGATGCTGTTTACTCTATACTTTGCATATTCAAAGTATATGTAAAATATCCAACCAAGTACTGCTTGTTTAGAGATGGCACCAAAGGGCTAGGCCTTCCTCCATCCATTTACAATCAAGAAATCCACTGGCAGGCATTCCCAAAAAACCAATCTAATAGAGGTACTTTCTCATTTAAGGTTCCCTCCTTCCCAAGCATGTCAAGTTGACAACCAAGAATATGTAACACACAAGCCATTTTAAGATGGTCACTGCCCTGTCAGCTATTTCTTGTCTTCTATGTCCTTTGTGAAGGATGAAGGGACTCATTGGCAGCACCAGAGGGCAAGATGTAGTGACCCCACTGTATTTCATTTATACTGACACCTAGATGAATTGTAAAGCTGGAATCAGGTAACATCATTCAATGGTATTTGTTGACAATGTAGTGGGGAAAATGGCAAGATAAGCTGTAGGAGAGCCGTAAAACTGCATGTACATGGAGAGAGGATGTATTTTAATCTGCTTGAAATTTCAGAAAGAATTAATTGTATCAACCCCCTCCCCCATACCAAAGAAGTAAAGCTACCATCTTTAATTCCCAAAGACTACATAGCATCCACTTTAGGCCTTGTGTGGGCTTCATCTCTAATCATTCATGTGTGTACAGAGACAAATGGCAAAGGCAGTTCTAAAACCCACAAGAAGAAATTTAAAAATTATTTTCAGTTTAGCAGAGTAATAAATGTTGGCTTATTTCACCAGCTGTGAGATGACCTGACAATCTTAACCTTCTGAAATGAACAGCTGGAAAAGTGGGTAAAGTATAAATTGTGTCTTCAGACACTGAAAACGCTTAGTCCCAGAGAGCCGGTTCCCGCTGAAGAGAGGAGCAAGCTGAGTGTCTCCTGCATTGGCCCCAGAATGCCTCTGCAGGAGTCCTCTCCACAGGTAACTCATGGGCACTTCACTGAGTGGCCTACATGCCCATGACTTTGTTTATGACCCTGATGTCCAAAGAACAGTGACTCTTGATCCAGAATCCCTGGGAAGCTAACTACTGTTTGGCTTCTGCACGGCTGCTCTAGTGTGTTCAGGCTGCAGGGATACTTATAATCACGCAGTTAACTTCTCTCTCTAATCATCCAACACATGAGAATTTTCACCCTTGGTCCTTAGGATTCGTTTTTTTTTTTTTTTTTTTTTTTTTTTCTCTAAATTCTATTATTTGTTCTGGGATGTGTGATGGCTATTCTTGGTTGTGAACTTGATTGCATCAGAGGGAAAGTACTATCTAGAAATGAAGAGCACACCGGTGACAGGTAATCTTCTTGGTTTAAATGGGTGAGTTCACTCCTAGTCTGGATTCTGAGGTAGGAAGACACACCTTTAATCTGGGGCACACCTTCTGCTGGAAGTCTATATAAGCAAGTGGGAGAAAGGAAGCTTTTGTTTTCTGCTTGCCCTTATCTTGCTAACACATCCATATGTTCATACTGAAACCTACCTTTTAGGGATTCCAGCACAAACAGAAGACCAACCTTGAGGGACTGAGCAACTACTAGGTTCTTAGAATTTGCATTCACAGCCGACCACTGTTAGATTATTTGGACTGTAGCCTGTAAGTTCTTCCAACAAGTTCCCTGTTCATTTCATAAGTTCTGTGACTCTAGAGACCCCTGACTAATGCATTTATGTTTCAGCAGTAAACACTCCAGGCCAATTCCCACAGGTGAAAGTAGGCCCTTCTAATGTAGAGCTCCAACTCATTCTTGCTTATGGAAAAGTTGTTATTATGAATTCCTTGGTTCTTGCTGCTGGGTGCTTTGAAGTTCTAGCAATGTGTGTGTGTGTGTGTCTGTGTGTGTGTGTGTGTGTGTGTGTATGTGTGTGTGTGTGTGTGTGTGTGTGCGTGTGGATATGAATATGGATATGTATCAGCATTTCATAGTTCTGCTGATTTTTATTTTTCTTTTATTCATTTGATGGTTAATTTCGCTTAACGGCTAAGTTTACCTACAAAGCACCCAGAATTTTGGTCAGATGTTCTACTTATTAACATTTATCTTGTTGGGTTTTGGGTTAAGTGAGTTGCTCTTAGCTGAAGGCCTGGATGGAGCAAAGACCAGCCCGAGGAGAAAGTATTCAAAGGTGGATGAGAAACTTTGATATCTTCAACTCCACTCTCAGTCACCTGCAGGCCTGGGACTTTCCAGGAGCTGAGGTGACATTCATGTCTCAGAAGACCCCTGACTATACTATCATTAATTTTAATTTTCATTTAAACTTATCTATCTCTTGTTTCATTTGGTCATTTGTATTGGCCATTTTCCTTATTGACTGCCTTTGTAATATTTATTGAGGTTTTCTCTACAGTGCACTTGAGACGTTTTTTATTCTAACTTGTTTTTGTCTTCTTTTTAAATTTCCAGATGTTTGTGTACTTGTGTCTTCCATAGACAGCAGCTCACAGGAGTGGTCAGATCGCGTGACCAAGTTGTCTTCTGTGAGGAGAAGTGTGCCGTTTCCCACTGTTCGTTGGGACATGTGGGTGTTCTACTTTGCCTCTTATGACTTACATTTTCCTTCCTTTGACTTCAGAATTATTTTATTCACTCAAAAAGCGCATCTCACCACCCAGCCAACATTCTTCTCTGGGAACACATGCGGTACTTGAGACATCTCAGGAAGGAGATTACCAGAGACTCACAGGCTGAGACCTGCAAGGCTGTGCCTCATGCAGGATTCTACTTCTGAACTGAGGAACAGAGCCATCTGGTTGTCACCAGGGTCAACTGAGAAGTTCTAGGAACTTGATTTGAGTATGCATCCTTATATCCACGAGTTGGCCACCTGTGCCTGACAGGACCAGCAGAGAAGCCCAGTTACCAGGGTAGAGCAGACACTTTAATCAGTTATGGGGCAGTGCTTTCCACGGGGCAGGAGGCTCCAGCTGACCACCACAAGTCCCTGATTGATTTCTCTACCAGAGGTTCTTGCAGATCCACTATCAGTACAGATCTAGGCAAGAAAGCACAGGTCTCATAGGGCCAAACCTCACTGGTTGCAGCCCACTACACCTGGACTGTCTTCCAAACCTCCATTCCTCTGTTCTGTTCTCAAGTGTTTGCTTAGTGGACTCCATCCTCTGCCACATGCAGGTGTGGTGCAAACGTTACTCTCTATCTTTATGAAGCATGTGCCTTCCTCTCACGCACGTTCCCCTCTGTCTGTTTTCCAGTACAGAAATCATGTCTTTACATACTTGATATGTTGATAAATTGATGTTGTGTTGTGAAAAAGAACAAGGAAAAGAGAAGAAATCCATTGAATCACAATTTCCAAGCCTACCTGCATCCAGGACAGACTACGGATATTGTGTCATGCCCAACCCAGTGTATTCTTGGCATTCTTTATGTAATTCCCTCACATGAGGGTTACACCAGTTGTTTCTACCCTAAAAAACGTACCCTGCTTCTTTCCTGAAGATGAAGTGACAGGCTCTTCTTATGATTTACTGAGTCAAATCCAGTTTTTCTCCTCAAACTCTTTTTTCCATTGCACCAAAACCCTGTGATAATAAGGTATGTGTTGCCTTAAGCTTCTCAAGGATTTTCCCTACTAATTTGAGGTCACTGCCTTCAGAACTATGTCTGGGGCCTGTCAGTACCATATGCTCTCTAGAGTCTCAGACCAAAGAACTATTTATAGTTGGCACAGAGTAATAATTTGCTTATTTTAACTGGTTATCCATCTATTAGCACAGTTTAAAACAATAGATTTACTTGGCTTTAATTTTTATAACATACATTTACAAATCGATAAGTATTTTAACATTAAATGGCTTCTCTTCCATAAGCATTTCAGTCACAGGATAAACACAGTGGTATTTTCACAATTTTATTTACATTAGATTAAGTATCTAATAAATAAATGGCACTGTGAACAAACATTTCTTCCCTTCAGGGACAGAATTAAGTGATTCTATTCTGGCAGTAGCTTACCTGAGTTTTAAATCAGGTTGCCGATGATACAGAGCCCATATCAACACATAGTAGAGCTGAACTTGAGGAAAGGTTGTCTCCTTGAGATGTGTCTTCATTTGTCACTGATGTTGAATTGGTGGGAATCCACTGACCCAGATTCATTTGTTTTGTTCAAGCTTTCCAGTACTCAAGGTCTACCAAAGGGTGACCATCCTGAGGATCTGAAAACCCAAAGAGCCCTAGGGTGGAGCCTCTCATCACAAAACAAAGAAACACCTGAGCTCTAACTGTAAAACAGAAAAAAAGAACAGTTTCCTCTTGAGCCGGTCTCAGTGCCGATGGACCAGGAACACAACATTAGGGGACCCAAAATTCCATGTTTAATGTGGAAGCAGTCTTGTGAAGTTTTATTACAAAATGAAGAAAGCCATAAATTGAGGCAAATTTAAGCTATTTTGTTGGTTACATAACAGAGGAAGGTAGTGTGAGATTCATTTAACACACTAGCCACCCCTAGGCAGATGCATTCATCCACAAATAGTTTTGAACCTCTGTAATCCTTACCCACCTCACCCCAGATTTCACATATGGTCCATCACATAGCCGGTCACCTAAGTATTTATTTGTTTGGAATAACTACACAATTAACTTTAAGCTTCTAAGCCATTAGCTTTCATTTCCTTCTGTCTCACAAGTACAAGCTAACAGTGACATGAAGGACTGCTAGTGAGGTGACAGATATTGGATGTTACATGAACAGTGTCTAGCATAGAGCTAACTTATAAATTTTAGGTTTTTCCTATGAATTCTACCATACTTTATTTATGATGTATCCTACATCCTTGGAAATTCTAACAGGGGATTGTATACATTTCTAAGGGGTTATTTAATTTACATTGCTCTGCTCCTAAAAAAAAATCCATAAGTATTCTGTAATCTTAAGACATAGGTCATGATACCCCAGAACAGTTTATAGTATAGTCACACAAAGAAAAATGGTCCAGCTTGTTCAGGGCACCGCTAAGTGGCTTTCTACTTAACCCAACTTGTAATGAGATTAATGTTGGGAGAAATATGATTTAGTACAAACCTCTTTTGCAGTTTGATAATGGAATTGTAAGTGACTGTCTTTAATGACTTTTGTATTAGTGTCTTCACAAAAGGTTAGATATTTTTGAATGTTATCTGATTGCAAAATGTGAGCAGAATTCCAGGAGCTTAGGGCTGAATTCCTTAGCCTTATGTAGCTCCAGATCAAAGTTTGTGTTATATTATTTTAAATAACACTCACACAGTGAAGAAACACATAGATTTCAACAACTGTAAAACTAATTTTCTCTGAAAAATTTCAAGATATTACTTTATTCTATCAATTATTTATTAAAATATGAATAACTTGATTGATTTCTGACTGTGGAAGGTACATACTTGTAAGCAGGCCCTTGGACTCAGGTTGTCTGAAGCACATGATACTTCACAGAAAATATTCAAGGCAATCCTTTGATTATATGAAGCACACAGTATTTCATAGAAAATATCCAAGGCAATCTTTTGATTTGTCAATTTTTGGCCATGAATATACAGTCAGTAAAGTATTGTGAGTTCAGTGTAGTTCTTGAAAGATTTTTAAAGGTTCTTTCTCTCTGGCAAGAAATTCATAAATATGAATGATCTCCTCCATTAGCAAGGCATGACATTTATCTTTATATATCAAGAAAGTGAATCAGCTGGCAACATGTCCCTCAGGAAGGATTGCAGCCACATCCTGGGAAAATGTCATTAGCCAGGACTTCAGCAACAGTAACTGAATCAGCACAGTCAATAAGAGGAGACTGAACTTCATTCTTTTCCAAGGGAAAAGCTGTAGAAAGAACCATGGGCAAATAAGGAATGCCAAGAGAAGGAGAAATTTTCTTCCCCAGGGAACACTCTAATTGGTTGTCCAATACCAAATGGTCAGCCCTGGGAGCATACATAAAAATAATAATATACAGACTGATTAGACTGCACTTATGTGCATCTATGTGTATATATGCAAACATGTAATAACATATATATGTATATATATATTTACATACAGCACAAGCATATATCTATATACTAATCTATATCTATACATTTTTCTATACCTACATTTCTATCTATATATCTGTCCAAATCTATTACAAGCAATGAGATTGAAAATGTTATTAAAAGTCTTCTCACAAAGAAAATACCAGGACCAAATGTATTTACTGCTGAATTCTATCAAGCTTTCAAGTAATACCTTATATACATTCTTTATAATTTGTTCAACAAAATAGAAAGTAATAGAACACTAACACATTCATTTTGTGAAACTAGTTAATGCTAATACCAAAACCAGGTAAGTACAATACAAAAATGCTTTAAAAAGAAAGTTATAAACAAATATCTTTGATGAACATGGTGTGGTGGTTTGAATATGCTTGGACAATGGGACATTGTACTATTATGAGATGTGGACTTATTGGTAGAAGTGTGTCATTATGGAGGTGGAGATTTGAGGTCTCATATATAGGCTAAAGTCTGGTCAGTGTGAGACAGTCTCCTTCTGTCTGCCTTCTGATACACATGTAGAAATCCCAGCTCTTTCTCAGGCACTAGTTCTGCCTGCGTGGTTTCATGCTTCCTGATATGATGATAATGGGCCAAACCCCTGAAACTGTAAATGAACCCCAATTAAATATTTTCTTCTATAAGAGTTGCCTCGGTCATGGTGTCTCTTTACAGCAATAGAAACCCTAAGGCATATGGATATAAAAACTCTCCACAAAAATATGCTCAAACTGAATTCAGAAATACATCACAATTATATGATATGACCATATAAATAAACTTAAGGGTAAAAACCACGTATTCATTTCAATTGGTGACAAAAAGGCATTGAAAAACATCCAACATGCCTGCAGGAAGGAATTTCTGGAGACTTTAGGGTTAGATGGAATGTGTCTCACAATAATAAAGGATATACACAACAAACTGATAGCCAGCATTAAATTAAATTGAAAGAAAGCAAGAGCATTTTATCTAAAATCAGAAATGGGACAGGGTGTCCACTTCATACTTTCTTGTTTAATACAATACTTGAAGTTTTAGCCATAGTAATTAGCCAAGATAAATACATAAAAAGAAAACAGTAAAGGAAGAAGTCCAACCATCCCTATTTACAGATGACATGAGTCTTTACTAAAAAGACTTTTTTGATGGACCCAACAAACACAATGAAGTTGCAAGACACACAAACAGAATAGCTTTAATTTGTTCCAACAATAAAGCATTTCAGAGAACGAAATTAGGAAAAATACTCTAATCAAATTCCATTGAAAATTAAGTGGGTAGGAATATATCTAATTAAAGAAGGGGAAAACAGTTACAATGGAGACTTCAAGACTGAAAAGAAAAAGGATGAAAGATTCTAGACAATAAAAAGGCACACCATCCTCCTAGACTGGCCAAATCAATATTGTGAAAATGACCATGCTACCAAAATTTAATTACAGTTTTAATGTAGTAACTATCAAAATTCCGATATCATATTTTGCCGGTTTAGGGGAAAAATACAGGGATTCATGTGAGCCTACAAAAGAACACAAAGCACTCCTGAGAACAGGACCACTGGCGGTATCACTGTCCTCCAAGTCACATTATACCACACAGCTGCAGTGATGAAGACAGCTCAGTACTCTGTGCAAACAGCCAAGACCAACAGACTTGGATAGAGGAGCATGAAGTAAAATGACAAAACTATGCCCATTTAATTTTTGACAAAAGAGGAAAAAAACCTGTATCGGAAAGGGCCTATTCAACAATGATGCTGACAAGTTTGTATTTCTCCCTGCAGAAGAAAAAAAAAAGTTTCTTATTTTCACCTCATACAGAAACCAATTAAAGCTGAATTGTAGAATTTCATTTCAAACTGGAAACATTGTAATTTCTAGAAGTATAGAAAGTGGGATAGGAAAGGACTCTCTGTGTAACATATACAGAGACAACCTAAGTATAAACAGGTGAGATTACGTATGAGGAAACCGAGCACACACAACAAAGAAGGATATAAATCTTTACAGTTACACTTCAGACAATTGGCTAATGTCCAAAACTGCTATGAAAATAAAGCTGCCAATAAAATTGAGCTTTGGGGACCTACTTCTCCCTCCCATTTTCCTATCGTCAGGTAAGGGGACACCTTACCTTCCTCACCAGATTCCAGCACTTACATTTTTTAGGGATGTACCTCTCAGTCATTCCTTTTTGGTAGTGCCAACATGTCCTGTTCCCTTATTGGGAAAGAGATCTTCTACCTAAGTTGGGAGCCTCTATTTCCTTTGCTCCCCCCCCCCATTTGCCTGAAATCAAGCTCGCGAGCAACCCCTCTGCTTCTTCTATCAAGTCAACCTACTAACACAAACATGTTTTCTTTACCAGCTTCTCAGTAGACCCCCGAGTCTGTTGCTATACACTCTTCTGTTGTCATCCAATTACTAGAACCTACCAGAACGCTTTTAAGGTAATTCTTGAGACGCCTACAGCTCTTTATCCACATACAAGATCCATGAGATCCCAGGTGGGAGACAGAAGTTGTTGGCAAGTTCTACTGTAAAAAAAAATCAACCAGGGTCCCCAGTAAGTACTATCAACATTCAGCTGCCCTGACTCTGACATTGCCATCACTCCACACCTTTTCTCTGTTCCTCTTCATGGCATGACAAACTGTTTTAAGACAACTGAGACATATCCTGTAAAAAGTTGCTCCAAACCTTATCAATTTTCTGTCTACTTCAACAACAGACAAAAAAAAATTTAACCAAACTATTAATCAGTTCCTATTACAGGATTACCAGCCACTGTCCATAGAGGAGCCTGATGTGAACCTTTGCCAGGTGGATCTCGATGGTGAAAGCCAGCTGCACCCCCTTACGATGCCCCAAGACAGCAGGAAGTAGCCAATGAGACTTGACACCCCTATTCCCCTTTCACCATCAGCCTCCCCCTCCCTTTTTTCTCCTTTTTATGATAAGAAAAGGGGAGGAATGGCAGCATTAGGACTGCACCTGAAAAATCTTTCTTTCTTTCAAACCAAATATACTTAATCTCTACCTATAATGTATACATATGTGTGTTCCAGCATCTTGTCAAGTCCAGGTGCTTATTACATCTAGAACAGCTCCAGAGAAGCAACCTACAGATGCTTCAGCCTTCTCTCGCAGACACAGACACTTCCACTGGACCTGTTCCTTCTGACCTATCCTCAGATGGTTCCACAGACCTTGGACAACAAGAAAACAGCCAACTCTAAGACTGGACAAACATCCCTACCCCCACTTTTCTGGACTCTCTAGATACGTTGCCCCAAACAAGCGTGAAGCAGTCAAGAGATTGAAACAACCCTATTCCCTGGTCCACCATCACCTCTAATTTTTCTTTTTTAATTAAACCAAAATGGGGGAATGCTGGGATTCTATAAACCCCACCCCTTAATTACCTGGCAGTAGTCAGGTATGCTCCGCTCCAGTGACCTGACACTATAAAAGGGGTTACTTGCCCCCTCGTCTCTCTTTTGGCCTCTCTTGCCTCCTGACTCTCTTGCTCTCCCAACCCTACCCTTTCTTTTCCCCTTCCCTTCCCCCCTCTCTCTCCATGTGCTTATGACTGACACCGGCATCTACTCCTCTCTCTCTCTCTCTCTCTCTCTCTCTCTCTCTCTCTCTCTCTCTCTCTCTCTCTCTGCCTCTACAACCCTCTTAATTCTTCCATGACCTGAATAAACTCTATTCTGTACTATAAAAAAAAAAAAAAAAACTTAAAGTTACAGAATCTTAGAAAAAAAAATAAAGCATGTCCTCCCTTATATAGTGAATCTAGTTAGTAAAATATGTATATGTTAAATAAATGTACATGTGGTTGCAGCATAATATGTAGAAAAGAGAATATGAAAAGCTAAATATTAGGGAAAAGAAAGAACAAAACGTAGACAATGAACATGAGTTACAAAAGAGGATACGAAGATAATTGTTTCTCTGGTTGTCACTCTATCATTTTTGGCAGTGTGTTAAGTACATAAAATATAGCCAGTAATGAAAATATAAAAGCAATGTGAAGTTTCACAGCTTCTTTTTCCCCCGAATGGTTACGCCAAGTATGTAGACATTCATCGAGCTGTAATCTATCGGTCTGGTTAAATCTATAGGTTTGAACAGAAGATCCTTAATGACCTTTCCAAAGGCCAACACAGGTGACACTTTCAAAGGCAGAAAAACAATGTATGTAGATCAGAGCAGAGCGTATCCACAGGTCTTTAAGATCCTCAAGGTTGTATCATGGTCACAGCTAAGTGTTCTTGCCATGGGATTATTGCCGAGGCTCTGAGCATTATGATGCCTGTCAGCTATCACAGGATGCAAGCTGAGGTTTTCTACTTCATGCTCTGTATAGGAGAGGCCATGTCCTGGGAACTTGGCAGAGGTTGGCTTCTATTGGCAATGCTGTCCTCACCTCCATGTGCAGGTGACACACTGGGTAGAGCCCACACTATCTCCAGCTCCATGCCTGGATCAAAAGTCAGGCTTCACCATCACAGGATTCATTATATCAATTCAACAGGATCCAGACCCGCTATAAAAACAAACCTCTAGGAAAGATTGTCTAGCTTAGGTTATTGAAGTGGGAAGATCCACCTCAAACTGGGTGGTGCTACCCCCATGGTTTGGGGGTTTAAAATGGAATAAGGAGAAAGAGAATGGAACACCAATTTCTGTTTGCCTCTGCTTCCTCACTTCAGGTCCCACATGACCTTTGAGCTCCTTCCACATGCCCTCCCCACCATGATGGGCTGAATACTGGTATGTACTGATGTACTGAAAACCAAATAAACTTTTTCTTGATTTGCTTCTTCTTGGATATATGTCACAATATGAAAGCCCAGCTCCAGGGGTCATACCTTCTTTTTCCCCCTTTTTCTTTTTTTAAATTATTTTATTGGACCTTTTTTGTATTTACATTTCAAATATTATCCTACCACCCAACCTGCTCTCCTCTCCCCTCCCCTCCACTTGTTTCCATGAAGGTGCACGCTCTCCCAATCACCCTCTCCACCTCAGTGCCTTGGCGTTCCTCTACACTGGGAAAACTGGACCAAAGGCCTCTTCTCCCATTTATGTCAGAGAATGCTGTCCTCTGCTGCAAATGCACCTTGAGCCATGGGTCTCTTCATGCATGCTCATTGGTTGGTGTTTTAGTTCCTGGGAGCTCTGGAGGGTTTGATTGGTTGATAATATTGTTCTTCCCATGAGGTTGCAGACCCTTTCAGTTCCTCCAGTCTTTTCTCTAGCTCCTTCATTGGAATCCCCGTGTTCAGCTGGATGGTTAGCCGCAAGCATCCTCAGCTGTATCTCTATGACTCTGGCAGAGCCTCCGAGGAGGCATCTCTATCTGGTTCCTGCCAGTAAGCACTTCTTGGCATCATCAATAGTGCTGGGGTTTGGTGACTGCATATGGGGTGGATCCCCAGGTGAGGCGGTCTCTGATATGCAGTGGCAGGCAGCTCTGGCTTCCAGCCCTGTGGCCCTCATGCCATGCCTGCACAGTGAAGACACCCCCAGGTAAGATGTAGAACTCTGACAGAGGTCCATCCTTCCACATTCAGAAAGTTCTGAGGAGTAAAGAGGCATACCGACCCTTGTGACGTGGCTTCATTGGTGAAGTAGCATGAATTCTGCGACTAGACTCTGTCTGCATATGGAAGAGTTATTCTTTCAATATCTACCAAAAGCATTGCTTTTGCTCACCTCAGAAACATTTCCCAGGTTGGAAGTCCTTACACTTGCCTGGTAGCCAGTCTTTTCTATGAGTGAACTTAATCCTGCCATTCTTTAAGGAGTTGCACTGTTGGTAGTGACAGTTTAGGAAGTGACACAGTGGTCACTGAGTGACACATGTCACTCTGGGGCAGAGTCTCTGCTTAACTGTGCTGTTTTAGCATTCTGTTTGACTTCTCATAGGGTAAGTTGCCATTCTGAGGCAGTCCATGTTAAGAACTGTGAGAACTGGTTAATTTTTTGATGTATCTCTCAAATGTCAAACCCCCCCCCCTTTTTTTTTCTATTTGTGATCATGATGAGGCAATTTGGTCAGCTTATGTTCTTTGACAAAGTATCTAAGCGGTAACTGAACTAAGTTGCTTTCTGAGTTCCCCAGAGAGAAAGGCAAGGCTGCTTTTTGGTTTCTGCAATGATCCACTGAAAACACAGTGACAGCTTTATGCAGTGTCTAAAAGGCAACAAGCTTAGTTAGCACATTGTCAACTTTCATCTGTGAGCACAGGAAGAGTGGCTGTTTAAGAAAGGCCCCATCAGAGGTCCTCTGCAAACACAGAAAGGCTTAGGTGGGATGATGGGTAAGAATTTAGGTAATCAGTCCAGCTGTGTTGATTTGGCATTGCCAAACCCTGCTGACTTCTCTTTCAGTCTGAAAATTCCCTTTTGCTTCCTCTTCCAATGCCCAAACAAGAAGCCCAGTGATGCTACTTTCTTTTTAAAATTCTTATTGGTTATTTTATTTATTTACATTTTAAATATTATTCCACTTCCCAGTTTCCCCTCCAAAAGCACCCTATCCCACCCCTCTACCCTGCTTCTATGGGATACTACCCCATCCACCCACCCACTTACACCTCACTGCCCTAGCATTCCCCTACACTGGGGGTATCAAGCCTTCATAGGTCCAAAGGCTTTCCCTCCCACTGATGCCAGATAAGTCCATCCTCTGCTATATATACAGCTGGAGCCATGGGTCTCTCCATGTGTACTCTTTTGTTGGTGGTTTAGTCCCTGAGATTTCTTGGGGGATCTGGTTGGTTGATATTGTTGTTCTTCCTATGGGGTTGAAAAACTCTTCATCACTTTCAGTCCTTCTCCTAACTCTTCCATTGGGGTTCTCATGCTCAGTCCAATGATTGGCTGCAAGTATCAGCATCTGTATCGGTAAGCTCTGGCAGAGACTCTCAGGAGTCAACTATATTTTCTTTCTACAAAGAAACAAGTATGATTCTATTCAATCTTTATCCCTCCTCTTCCAAAAATTGCCATAATGCTTTTTATGTTAGCTTTGCTGCCAACCAAGCAAATTTATTTATCATCCTAGAGTTTGAATAGCATTTTTTGGCTCATGGAGTTGTCTGCTTGGCATATGTTTGTATTAATCATATTGACATTGTCTTCTAGTCCACTGAATTAAGCTATGTTTCCAAAATCCCTGCAGAGTTCATAGAACCTAAAGGTTTTACATCAACATTCATTATGTGTGTATTCCCTATATATACATATACATATATGTATCTATATATGCTATATATAATATAATATATTTTATACACACACACACACACACACACACACACACACACACACACACACACACACATATATATATATATATATATATATATGCTACACACACACACGCCATCCTGAGAGGCAACCTTTAGACATTAGGGTAGGTTATGACCTCTTAGCTTTTTTATATTGTGTCTTTGTCCAAAAGGCCACTGAAAATACACTATAATTCTGTCCTCTGAAGTTAGTGGTCTATGGCAATGTGTTAGGGTCTCTTAGCAAGATATCAGAGTTAACTCTTAATAAAAGTTGAGATTATAAATGTCTCTGCCCTTCTGGTCTCAGGGGGAGCTCATTAAAGCACTAACACACACAACCAAGCCTCCATGATCTCACCCTGCAGCCTTCAAATAAAAGCATGAATGGTCAGTCATGGAAACTCTTTCTACCTCTGCTCTGGAGACATTATCTTGTTTTCCTGCACCTGCTCTGTCTGGTCTTCTCAGCAGCACAGCAGGCAGAGAGCTTGCCAAAGATATTCAGCACAAGCCAATGTCAAACCCGAAGGTCAACTAAAGATAGATGCATTATCCTGGAGATGGCCAGACCAGAAGAGCCAGAAACAAAATCAAGCTCCCAATCAGCCTGACAAGAACTGGTCCTCCTGCAGAGATGAGACTAGATGTGGGAGGTACCACAAGAGACAGGTGACTTCTTTACCATTGGCTCTGAGAGCCTCTGACACAGGTGCATAGGGCATTCTGATTTTGTCCTTCTCAATATGGAGATTAATTTTGTACTCCACACTGGAACTAGGTAGACTGTCACTCTATAAAATATTTATGATGATATTAATAGCTGCTTTACCTAATGGTTCACATATATACTGACAAAAGCTAGAAGGATTGAAAGTATTTAAAAGTCAGATTTTCTAAGAATGTGTATTGTAAATATCTGGACAGGAGTTCCAAAGTAAAAGTATTTTTGGGTAAGGTTCAGCAATGGTATATGTAGAAGAAACCTTGCTGAGTGTAAATGGATACCCAGAAATCCATGAAGGGTGCCACTTGAGTACTCTTTCTTTCTTGTTCATACACATGTAGGTTATTAAATTCAACCTCCAATCAACTGATTCTGAACCTTCCATACCTAGCAAACAAGAGCCTGCTAGGTGAGATAAAGGACCTGAGCAAAAATAAGACTTCACATGACCCTAACATGTTCTTAAATTTTAATTCAATGGTGTTAGAAGATATTCACAAGAATCCATTAGAAAACACATTTCTGGAATCCATTAGGAAGCAGATCCCTGGAATCCATTAGAAAACTGATTGCTAGACACAAGTTTCACAAGAAAGAAAATGGAAGAAGTTACAGCAAACTGAGAAGGTAGCAAAGAGCTCTAGTATTGGCAGCTTGGCAGGCCAAGACAGTCTTGGATGCAAGTTCTACCCATGGGGAGCAGGTGTTGCAACTATACCCAATCGTCTAAGGGGAATATTTACACTCCGTGATGTAATTCCACTAGGCTTGGCAAATCTAAGGGCCTCCAGAAGCTACATGAGAGCTACAATCCACACACACAGTGAAAGCTAATGATAATAGCTTTTTGGGACACTAGCAAGAGACTGTGCCTCAGGAAATTACACAGCTCACAAATTCCAGGGGGTGTTTTTTGCTAAATTTTTCTCCTATCAGCAGAACGTATAGGCAACCTCCAGACCAGGTATACAGGAGCTGCCCCTCCCCAGCTGAATTGATCTAAGGTGGGAGCTCACACAGAAGAGGAGAGCAGCAATTCCTCCCAGCTTGCAAATCTGTGAAAGGCACGGAGTTTGATGCTTCTGACTTTGACACCAAGAAAATCTATTTCTTCTGTATGTCTTTCCAAACAACATTGGAAGCCTAACATTGTGGTTGGCATTTCACTTGAGTTTAAATTAGAACAGAGGAAACTCTGAGCTCCTGAGAAAGACTAGCTAGCTGCCTGTTAGGAGGGCCTGCCAATGCCAGAGCTTGGTGCTATTTTCTCTGTTGGTTGTAACATCTTCCATTTTCTTTCTGAAATTTATGTCTAGCAATCTATTTCCTACTGGATTTCAGGGATCTGCTTCCTAATGGATCCAAGAAATGTGTTTCCTAATGGATTCTTGCGAATCTCCTCTAACACAGTTGGATTAAAATTTAGAACATGTTAGAGTCATAGGGCAGATGACAGATGGAAGCAAAGTCGGCTTTGTTGGGATGGAGGCTCTCAAGCAAGGAGCTGGCACGTGAATGAAGAACTGCAGGCCATTTGGGGGGCTTCTTGCCAGGCCTATGGCCTGAAGCCTAATGCTGCCAACACATTATTGCCTTTGTACAAACAGATCATGGAAGCACCCTCAGACCTTCATGTAGCAATTGTTATGTTTCTATATGAGAAATAGATTCTGTTTCCAGGGATACTGAGATCTTCTGTTCAGATGACACAGAGGCTAGTTCTGCTGGGCTGCTTGTTGGCCTCTGTGTATAAATGAGCACATGTTGAAAGTTGAAGTCCTTAGTTAAACTGTACTTCTCTCCACCTTGGGAGGTGTTCATGAGTACCTCAAAACCAAAAACTGCAGCGTGAAAAGTTGCATGTTGGCAGGGACTCAAGTTCTCTACGTGGGGTGTCTCACCCTTGAGCGGGTGCAGACCCCCACTCTACAGCTCGCTACTCTCCTGCCTCTCTAACGCCAAGGTATGATTGCTCCCTGTATCATGTTGCATTTGAGCTATCTCAGTATCTCCTTTCACCTCAGTCTCTTAAGAGTGGACATCACAGAAGTGTACACACAGAGGCTCCAAGTCCCCATGAGAACCTTCACCACAAGGATAGCGAAACAAGGCAGAGCAAGGTACACCCATCCTTCTCTTTGCCAAAATCCTTTATAGGAACCTCTAGATATGGTGGGAAGCTCATGAGAAGGCCAAACTTTGCTTTGAAAATATAGTCCTCTGGCCTGCCTCTGGGCCCATCAGTAAGGAGGAGGCTACTCAGAGGTAACATGTTAACCAAACACAGCAAATCAAGTTGCAATAAGACTAGGCACCTCCCCTCATATGAAGTAACCCAGCACAATAAAAAGGGTCCCCAAAACAGGTTAAGAAAAAGTCAGAGGCAGCCCCTGCTCCCACTATTAGGACTTCAGCAAAAAGACCAAGTGACTTAATCTGACTTTATGTTAAGAACTGTACGAGTTGATGAGCTCAGTTAATCCATCTTGTGGGCAATCTTGACTAAGGATAGGAAAATAAAGATGATAACTGAGATGCTTTGCATATGGATTGCACAATCTACTTTCTTTAAGATGGAAATCATCCCTGGAGATGGGGGCAGAAGTAAGTCGGGTCCCATAGGGAAAACAAAATCTATCATCTCAAGTGAAATTTGAAAATAGCGTTGATCACAAGATGGTTATTGTGTATTAATAGCCAGGGCCTTGCATTGAGGAGGTAAGCTATTGGAATCAAGGTGCAGGTGATCTCTGACTCATGGCTTTCCCATCTTTGTAAAGGAGATGGTACTGCCATTTGCCAGCGAGAATCATTAAGGGTAAAAGAAGTAAAACTTTGGTTTTAAAAGGCACAAGCTCTGTTCCAGTGCAATGTCATATCAGCAGCAGGCCTTAGGGATTGGGAATGTGGGAAATGAGGGCAGAGTCACAGGATTAGTCAAAGGCCTGCCAGGAACACAAGCTGAAAGTTGGTCATCTATATGCCTCACCTGCTAAGCACTGTGAGACACCTACAGGAGAACATAGGCTAGAAAGGAAGTTTCCTCCATGTTCTATAAGGAATTTTTTTCTGACCATGCCATAGTGTATGGTGATTGGCTTATGCCGCTGAGACCAGTGAAACCCATTCCAGAGGCTGCTACTGGTACTACTTCCAAAGGCTCTGGAGTCAGGGAAGAGCTGGGCATGCTGGGCATGCTCAGTGATGGTACTTTTCACTTAGTATCTACTTATCTTGGACTTTCGCATCTCCTGGAGTTCTAGTAATGTTTATAATCTGGTGCTTATACCACCTCATGGTGCCTTGCTAATTAAGATGTAGATTCTCAGGCTTGGGGCCAAGGCACAGTAGTAGAGCATTTGCCTCCATCATATACATATACTAAGACTAGGTTTACATAAAAATATTCAAAGTCAGAATTAAAAAAATATTCAGGAAATAATGTATAAGGAAAACTAAGAAACATAAAAAATGCTTTCTCAGCATCTAATGAGATGATCATGTGTTTTTTTTTTTTTTTTTAATTTGTTTATGTACTGGATTAAACTGGTTGATTTTCATGTATTAAACCATCCCTGAATCCCTGGGATGAAGCCTACTTGATCATGATGAAGGATTGTTTATATATGTTCTTGGATTCAGTTTGCAAGAATTTTATTGAGTATTTTTACATCAATGTTCATGAGAAAAATTGGTCTGAAGTTCTATTTCTTTGTATGGTTTAGGTATAATTGTAATTGTGGCTTAGAAGAATGAATTGGGTAGTGTTTTGTTTCTTCTGTTTTTATTTTGTGGAATAGTTTGAAGAGTTTTGGTATGAGGTTTCCTTTGAAGGTCTGATAGAATTCTGCATTAAACCCATCTGGTCCTGGGATTCTTTTGGTTGGGATTTTTAGTGACTGTTTTTATTTCTTTAGCGCTTATGGGACTGTTTAGATTGTTTATCTGATTCTGATTTAGTTTGGGTACCTGGTATCTGTCTAGAAAATTGTTTATTTCCTTCAGATTTTCCAGCTTTTGTAGTAGGATCTAACGATGTTTTAAATTTCTTGAATTGAGTAAGTCTTCTTTGAGATGTGGCTCCTGGGAAACCTTGCTACAGAGCTTGTGGAGTCCTGTAGAAAAATAACGTTTATAAATTTCTCGCAAAGTAAAACCTAAATACCGGATATATGTTTGTTCCCCCCTGATTCTGAGTATCAGACTAGTTATTTTGATAATTTATCTGCTCATGTGACAGAGATCTCAGACTAGAAGATTCAATAGCTGAGGTAACAGGGAACAGGAGTACAGAGCCTGCACAGCTGGCAAACAGATGTTCCTGCATTCTCACCACTGATTGCTATGGAAGAAAAACACATCAAGAAACAAACAAAACCCAAATATTTCCATATAACCAAAACTTGACAATTTTAGCAGTCACCAGCAGTGTAGAAGTCACACCAGAAAAGACATTTGAAACTTACTCTGTGCCTGCCTTTGATATTTTTTAGACAAACCTCCTGGGAGCTGTATTTTTGGCTCACACATTACTTAAAATGTGGTAACAAATAAGATGCTCTACTGTCAAGGATAAATTTATTCAAAGTGAAATAACAACTTCGTTTTAAAGTAGTCCTATCTCTGGAGACATCTCTTCAAAAACAAGTATCCTTTTCATTTATCTTTAGTTCTATATGTCGCCTTCTTACATTTTAGGGTAGGTTTTTGCTTGTCCCTTCAATGAATGTGACTGAGCTATTAGTTACCATGCACATCACTTCCTCTAGTATAATGAATAAGAAAAGCACAAGGTTCTTCCTTCAGGTTTCATAATGTTGAAATTCATGTTTATAAGTAATTATTAAAATAGACATAAAAGTGTAAAAAGAGATCAGAGAATGTATCACACAAAAGGGTAGGATAGAAAATGCTTTTCTAGGTAAAGCATGCTAAGAAGGAATCCAGTGGAAGCTTTTGCAGCCCATTCTGGGATTATGGCAAAATGTTCTCACTGAGACACATGAGCTAAAAATCACATGAGTAGTGTTCACACTAGATATGCATACTGTACACAGAACATTAGAAATGCATGCTTTACACAAGACACTAGAAATGCACGTTGTATACAGGGCACTAGAAATGCATGCTGTACGTAGGATATGACCTAACATAGAGGATATAAACAACTAAAATGACAGGAATCTCAACCTCAACTTAAGGGTGAAATAAATAAATTAAACTAAATATAAATCATGTTCGAGACAGTAAAAACACTTCAGAGACCCAGAAGCAACAGGAGACCTAGAGGGGTTGTAGAAGTGGATGCCATCTCTACTTAGAATATGGCTCTGTGTTTCCATCCTCCAAACATACTCAGCATGAAGCAGCAATCTCACTACTAGGAATCCCACATAAGGCAATGAATATTCTCTCTAGTGTGTTTAAATTCCAAATTGACTGGAAATGTCTCAATATTTTAGTCAAAGATCACAAACAGAAACAATGAGATGATGAATATCTATCTGTACATATCTATATAGAGATTTTATATAGCTATACTATATATAGTTAGAAAGAAATTATGTAAGTGTTGTAAATATTTAACTAGAGAGAGAGTTGCAGAAATACAATGTGTGTGTTTATTTGTAGAAACCTCTAAGATTTTGACTCATATCATTGAGACAACTCAACAAATCCCAAGACTTTAGCATAAGACACAGCCTAAGGGCCAGTAGGTAGATGCTATAGCTTGTCTGAGGCAGCAGAAGGCCCTCCTATGGGTGGAGGGCTAGTTGTTTGTTTCTATAAAGGCCTTGAACTTAATTGCATGAGGGGAAAATACTGGGGTGACAGACCCCAGAATTGATGTCACACACAGCCAACTTCCCAGAAACCCTGGTATGGTTATATGAATGCTGAATAAACTTCTTAGAATCTTACCAATCCTGGTGTGATTTCTGTTTCTTGCTTGTAGTTTAAGACAGGAGCCCTTGGGTGTTTGTGCCACTATTCCTGCTTCTGCTACCAACCTCCACAATTCTGTGCTGTGGTGTATGCGTATCTCTCTTGAGCCATAAACTAAATGGTTTTTCTTATATAAATAGTCTTGTTCATGGCGTTTTATCATAGAAATAGAAAGGTATGTAACTAATGCATCTGAAATAACATTTGGCCAAATACCTTAGCAACTAATGACTCATCCAAATTGATAACAATGGGTACCAATGATATAAAGGAAGTTAAATATCTCATGCTACACCCCAAAGAGAACTTTATGGAATAATATGATTATATAAACTGAGAAAGCCTGGCAAAAAGTAAATTACAATGCAGATTTGACACTCCTGACTTATGTTTATGCCAGTAACATGCTCACACACAGGAAGGTAAGAGAGCACATTTAACACCAACAGGTTATCTACACTAGGAAACCTTGTGAAATAGTGTTTTAATTTTTATGCAAGTGATTGTGAATGTATATGTGTTTGCATGCTTCTGTAGGGGAACATGTGTGCTCAGCTATGTATATGTTTGGGTGAGTGTAGGTGTAACATCAGGACACTGCCCACCACTTTTGAGATAAGACTTTTGTTGACCTGGGTCTCACTAATTAGGTTTAGATTGGTTGGCTAGGAAGGCTCCAGAAATCCTCCAGAGGATTGGAATTACAAGTATGTACCATCACGTTCAGAGATTTTATGTGGGATTGGTCCTCAGGTCTTCATGGCCCACTTTGCCAAACAAAGTATCTCCCTAATCTTTCCCTAGATTTCAAAAAATTTAATTTCCAATGTTTCTTCAATATCTTGGAATATCTAAAGTGAAAAAAATAGAGAATGAATTTATTATCATCAATAATAGAAATAATTTTATAAAGACAAATGAGTTATGATGAATTCAATTACATTCCTACAAAAATTGGTACATCAAATTAAAGTGTTACCCAAAGACAACTAAAAGGATTCCTAAGCCCAGACTGTTTCAAATCAAATCACCATAGTCTGGTAACTTAACAACAAAGCTTATCCTTTTCCAGGTCTGCCATCTTGAAGCCAGAAACAAGTTCTGTTATGATAAGATTTGGTAACAGGCTCTTTTTCTGAGATGTAGATTGCTGATTCCCAGTTCTTACATCATAAAGAGAACAGGCTCTCTGGTTTCCTCTTCTCAGTGCTCTTCATCATCAGTGATTCAGATTCAGACCTCATTTAACAATGATACCTTACTCAAAGCCCCTGCACACTGGGCTTGGAGATTCATATACTGGAGACCTACTTCAGACCTATGATCAGGTACCATTCAACCAGAGCATTCCATGGATGTCAAAATGATATTGGTAATAAAATCTACATGGTTGGGTAGAGATGCCTGAGGCCCTTGTGGTCAAAGTGCACAGGGCAAGCAATGACCTCTCAGGAGAGCTGGAGCGATGCATACCACACTGTGGGTCTGTGTAGAGGAGAAGATGACCACTGTCTCAGGCAGATTTGACCAATTTTCTTCACAAAGGATAAAAAACTTCGGTTTCTTCTCCATTAGTTTTCTGGAGGAGATATAAGTGTTCGGGTACTCAGAAGGACGATCTGGGCAAGCTTTGCAGGACACAGGCCACCTACACTCTGTAGTGCTGTTCTTCCCTCTGGTGAAGGTCTAACCTCTGCCTGGTATGGTCAAATCAACCCATCACACCTGGACTTTGCGTCTGGTCTCACAGTTCCCGGACATAACAGACACTTCAAAAGCATGTGAGAAAACAGCAAATCATTCAAATTCTAGATTTTTCTAGACATTTGAATATACTTATTTTCATTCTCTTTTTTCAACAGATTCAAGAAACAGTCTTAACAAAGTATGGGAGATAAAGAAATCCTCTTCTTTCACATTTAACAGATATTCACTGGGAATTTTCTATGAGCTCATACTATACTAGTTAATACAGCTATGAAGATATATACATGTGTTGGCAGCCTTAGAGATTTATAGATTTCTGCAGAGAATGGCACATAAGACCACCCACAGTACACACAAGACTTGTGACTCAGTCCTCAGTAAACTGTGGGCACACTGAGCAAAAATTGTTCTCTATACACACCCAGGGGTCCTGAAAGAAAATTACAAAGTGTGTTTAAGGAGCGTGAGACCCTGTTGGTAGTGTATTTCCAATATTGAATGTAAGACTGTGTGATGGTCACATTTCATTCTCCAGGGTAAGAGACTGTCCTTCTCAATTGGCACACACAGTATGGCTGTATCCCCCAACACAGGTCTAGTTATGGCTTTGAGGAATTATTTAGAAGAAAACAGAGGTTGATGGTTTCCAAGGGAATTTGAAATGGCATTGAATGGTAGTAGTTGGAAATAAGAAGCCATCAACCTCTCATCCTAAGACTTAGGTTCATAAGACTGTGGGATACTGTTCTGTCAACTGACACCAAACCAGGGTCATCTGGGAAGTGTTAACTTCAGTTGAGGAACTACTCTGTCATATTGACCTATGGGCTTGTCTGTGGGAACAATTTCCTGATTAATGACTGATGTGAAAGAGCTCAGCCCACTGTGTGCAGTGCTACTCTGAGAAGGTCCTGGGTTGCATAATAAAGCAGGTTGAGCAAGTCAGCAAGAAGCATTCCTTCATGGTCTCTACTTCAGTTCTTGGCCCTAGAGTCCTGACTTGAGTTTCTTACTTGACTTCCCTTAATATTGTACTGTGATATCAGTGATATCTAGGTTCAATGAGAGATACTATTTCCAAAGATAGGAGGAGGAAGATACTCATTGTTGGTCTCTGGTGCACACACGCACATGCACACCACCCCCCCCCCCCACATTTCTGTATTAGTTCCAGATGATGGGAACATCGACCACTCTCATGCAAGCACTGAAGACAAAAACCTGTTTGCATATGAATGGCAGTCTTTGAAGTGATAGGTAGATGAACACAGGATTTGAACTCTATCACTTAATTAAATAGAAGAAACTAAAATCAACAGTTAATAACCCCTTCAAAATAAAATACATTCTCAACCTGGGAATCAGAAGTTATCAAGAAGCCTTGAATTTGCCAGTTGTGAGTAAATCCAGCCATTTGGAAAATTGTACCCACTGAAATAGAAAATCCATCCCAGTGACTTGGAAAATTGAAGCTATTGTGTGTTCTAATCGATAAAGCTGTTCCCAGGACCAGCAAGTTCTAGTGCCCACTCTGTCATCTCAGACTGCCAGAGACCATCTCCTTCCTCGTCTCACAAAAGTAAATGATGCTTACACAAGAACCACTAAGCAAGAGTAAATTTTGACTAGAGCCCAGCATTAGTCACTGTTCTATTGCTGTGAAGAGACACCATGACCAAGCCAACTCTTAGAAAAGAAAGCATTTAGTTGGGAATTTGTTATACTTTCAGAGGCTTGACACTGGGGCAGTAGCTGTGCACCTAATCCACAGGGAGGGGGTGGAGGAGGAACTGAATTAGGTGTGAGCTTTTGAAATTTCCGTGCCCATACCAAGTGACACACTTCCTCAAACAAACCAAAACTCCCAATCCTTCTCAATAGGGCCAGTCCCTGAAGCCTCAGCATTGAAATAAATGAGCCCAACTGGGGGAAGGAGGAATTCTTTTTCTTCTTGATAAGCTTCAACTCCAAGGAGAATTGTCTGGATCACATATGAGAACAATTCAGTAAGATGAGGTCATCCTAGGGACCTTATATAAAAACAGCCCTGTGAGAACACGGAACAAAGAGCATTGTGTAGCCATGAAGGTGTATCTTCGGCAGTGCACCCAGAATCCCAGAGGCCACCTGAGACACAGGCAATGTCCAGGATCTCAGAAAACCCAGCTTCAGGGAAGCACATAGCAGACATTCAATTCTGACTCCAGCTACCCAGAGCTGTGAGAACACATATTATGGTCTCTGATACAGCAGCCTCCATGGAGAGTTCCAAAGATAACTCTTAAAACTCAGATAACCTTTCTAGAAGTGCTGGCACACATGTGCAGTATCAGCATTTGGAAGTCTGAGAAAGGAGGATTGTCATGAGTTCAAGTCCAGGCTGTGCTTAAAAAAAAGATGCTGTCTCAAAAAAGTTAATAAATAAATGCCATCAGATGACCTGACTTTTAAACAAAACTCAGAGTACAGGGGCAGCAGCTTTTGCTTTGCTTATAGGGTAGCTTTCAAAGTTAGGGAGATAACCCAGTTATTAAATGCCGGGTGTTAAAGATGAAGAACTCCTCACATAAAAAGCCTAGAGTGGCAACATACATCTGTAATTTCAGCATGGAGTCAGAGACTGGTGAGTCACTGGTGCTCACAGGGTAGCCAGGTTATAGAAACTGGGGAAGCCCAGGGTCTCTTCTAAAATGATAATACTAATAGAATTAATAATATTAATAGTGGAGAATGATTGAGAAAGATAATTGTGTACCTGATGTTGACCTCTGGCCTCCACATACAGAAGCACTTGGACCTCTTCCCCTTCCTTACACACACACACATACACACATACACACATACACACACACACACATACACACAGCTACACAAACCCCTGTACATATAAACACCACACACACAGATGAATAAATGCATAAATGAAGATAACATGTAACTTGCAAAAATCTCTAAAAGAGAGGGGATTGGTCTCTAAGAAAATGTCTAGCAACTAGCTACCCTTCTCTGGTTTAACGTCTACCACCTTCGCAAGGGTGAGACCCCTCTGCATTCTCATATTTGCCGTGCGCATTCCACGGGCTGCATGTCTTGCCTTTGATCCACTTACGATGTTTGATATGCTACTTAACTAATTTATGTTTTCCTCTCTGTCCCATCCTTTCATCTAGTTACTGGCTTAATTTATTCTTCCTTTCCTAACTGTCAGAGACGGATGTTTTTCTCATGAATTTTTTAACCTTTTCTTTTTGTAATTAGGACTTGAAGACTGTAAATTTTCTTCAAGGCATAATTTAGTGGCGAATGGCGAACTTTGATAAGAAGGCTATGATGTTCGTATTGAGTTCAAATCATCTGCTAATTTGTGCTGTAATTGTCCGGCTGTCCATGGGTTGTGTAGGAATTGATCTTTAATATCCAAATACATAAAGTTAAGTAGTTAATATTTGAAATTTCCTTTTGAACTTAGTTCTGTGGTAGTCATAGAACAAATTCATGTTACAAACTCATCTGAAAGACGGTTTCGGCCTAGCATACAGTATGTATGCAAGTGTTTAATATGCACACAAATGAAAATATCACTCCAGTTTTGGGGTATAATGTAGTAGACAGGTCCATTTTCAGACAGGATATGATCCTTTAATTTTAAGTGATCACTTTACATATGAGGACAGATTATACTCTTTTCTATTGAAAGTAAGTTTCTCTTTTTACCTCCTAATTTTTCTTCAGCTAGGTAGCTAATGAAACCCATGGGTGTTAATATGAGGTATGAGCTAAGCTTGTGATATCACAAACTACAGTTTGTCACAAAGCACTGCTGTCATTATGAAGTGGCCCTTTGATATCTTCTCCTCTGAGAGTCTACTTTGCCTAATTCTGACAGAGACAGATAAGGATTCACTCAGGTGCATCTTAAAATTCTAACCTTGCTAGTTTCCATCTCCACCTGCAGCCTTGAGGCTTGTGTGCTTTTGGTAAATGCTCTACACCTACTGTGCTTACGCCCATCCTTCTACAGTCTTTATTTCTTCTCCTTGTGCTTGCTTGAAATCTGCAATGACCCATACTTTATCAACACATTTGTAACCCCAGTGCCCCCAAATATGCTAGGAAAATTGGACAACACAGAATTGCTGGTCTGTTGGTTCTGGTCAGATGAGCATTGGTGGGCAGGGGCTGGAGGAAAAGAAGGTTCCTAAAACATGGATGGCAGAGACCACTGTTCTGGCTCAGGGGGTCAAAGACCTTGGAGAGCTGAAAATGGGATTTTTCAGGATTGAGGGCTTCAGGCATATAGTGCCCAACACAGGGTACATTATTTGGTAAGAATTGAATGAGACAAATGTGTGGCCCCGGATTAAGTAATAGAGCAAAAGAACTCTCATTTTCTTAGCTGTGCTTGGCTGCTCTGTGAAAGTGCTTCTTTCCCAACCATTATCTCTGAATTAAATGTTTCTTTAAGAAAAAACAAATTAGAACCTCAATTTACTGAAAACCCACTTACTTTATGTATATCTAACTTATTGAGACCAGAAAGTATCAGATTAGACATCGACCTTTTAGTAACTTTTATCTCATCTAAAGGTTTGTTGTCACCAAGAGTTCTGTGAATGTCCCCATCTGAGAGCACATCTGAGGCCTGTGGAGGATTGGTTGTTGGAAGTAATTTCCAGGCAAAAGGAGTTCCGTTCAGAAAATCCTTTCCTGTCAAAGTATGTGTTCTCTACCTTTTTTAAAAAAAATCTATTTCATTGTTTATGTTTCACATTAAGGCCTTTGATCTACTAAAACCTGAATTTTGTGCAGGGCAATACATAGGACACCAATTTCTTACTTTAACATATGGACATCCAGTTATCCCACAGCATTTGTTGAAGGTGCTCTTTTCCCCAGTGTGCATTTTGGTGTTCCTTACTGTCTAATTTGGGGAAATATTTTGAGAAGCATTGGTGTGGTTCTTTTCTTTTCATACAGAGTTTAGCTGTGAATCCATTAGGACCTGGGTTGGTTTTAGTCAAGAGACGTTTGTGATCTGTCATGGGTCTGTTGAAGTCACTGGTCTCTTCTTGATCTAATTGTGGTGGATTGGGACTGAGAGTCTCTTGAGTTGAGTTCCTTTTAGATTTTCAAGTTTAACTGCATATTGATTTTTAAAGCAGTCCTTATGTTTCCACAATGAATCTCTTGGCGTATTTTGCAATGTTTCCCTGCTCATATATATTTCTATTAAAATGGGTCTTTTTTTCCTGTTAATTCAACCAAGGGATTGTAAATCTTTCTGCTGTTGTCACTGTTATTTTTGTTGTTTTAAAAAATCAGTTCTTAGATTCATTAATTCTTTTCATTGCTTTGTTATTATTATTTTTTAATTGTTCATCTATTAGATTTGGACTTGGTTGGTTCTTTTTTCTAATTAATGAACCCAAAATAAATGCAAATACCAGACCACTAAATGCAAGTAACAGATTTCAAATAATTGGACTCAGGAGGATACACACGCACACACACGCACACACACGCACACACATACACACACACACAAACACATATATGGAAGAAGTGATCATGAAACTTGGGAGGAGGGGGAACATAAGCAAATGTATATTCTCTAATAAAGAAAATCTTCAAAGAAAAAACAAGTCAATTAACAGTTTTAAAGTCCACCTGAGCACGGGGAGAATCTAAACTTAAGGAGAGAGCCCTTTGTTGTTGTTTTTGCTTATTCCTAAGTAAAACCCAGCATTCAATGTACTACAAGTGGGAGCTACACACCACAGTGACTCAAACATTTCTATAACACTGTCATTAGGAGGTTTAAAAAAATCACACACTTAAAATAAATTAGAGTTTTAAGTGCTTGTCCTGTTTCCTTGTCAATGCTTTGTGTTTAATTCTGCACATTTAAAGTATTACTGTTCCAATCTACCTTCCCAAGGTCTTCCCAAGAATTCCAACATCATTATAAGGCAGTGCTTGGAGAATGAACAGTGAATTTAATGGAAGGCAGAGAAGGAATGAGGTCAGACAAGCAAAGGAGACAGACACAGAGTCAGAGAGACGGAAAGAGGAGAAATGGGGCACACAGCACTCTATGGATGAATCTCAATAAATTCTGTAAGAGGCACTCTATTGCTCTGGCCCTGTTGAAATTAAAATAAGTAACTTGTAAGTCAAGAGAAGCCTGTGTATGCAGGAGAATGATCTTGCTTGGATCTTGTCTGAAGTCTCAGAGGCTCTCACTGCATCTGGGTTGTAACAGAGGAAGAAAATAAAGCCACCTTATGACGATCAGCTGCAGGGGAAACACTTGGAAAGAAAGCAAGACACCTTGTAGAAATAACACAATTAAAAACTACATAAGCAAAATATGACTGGCTGAAAAGACAAAATTCAGGAGAGACACTAGACAGCAAGAAAAGAGGCAGTGAAATGACCCAGGTAGACCTACATATGTAGCAACATATAGGACATCAAGAAAGACTTCAGTTAGACTCAAAGAATTTCACACACAGAATAAGTGCTTAGCAATGGATAGATAAAGGAGATTGCTTTGGACAAGCCTGAAGCACTAAGGAGGAAATACCCTGCAGCTGCTTGACAGAAGAAGCTGTGGCACATGTCCCTGTCCCTAGCACACTCCTGACTTGTAGAGTTTGTTGTGTGAACCCTAGGGGTAAGTTAGTTTTTTTAATGCCTCCCTTCCTTCCTTCCTTCCTTCCTTCCTTCCTTCCTTCCTTCCTTCCTTCCTTTCTTTCTTTCTTCTTTTCTTCCTGCCTGCCTCCCTTCCTTGCTCATTTCTGAAATTATAGCAGAAGCTCTTTGGGGAAAAGGCCTTTGACGCCCTCAGCATCGGTCCATTACCTGTATTTCATTGTCAGTGGTTGAGGCCTCTGATCAGCCTCTCCTTTGTGCTAGCATGACCTTTGATTTGGTCTTGTTTAAGTTGCCATGCTGATGAGATTCTAAGAGTGCAGCCTCTCAACATTTCTAGGAGACACAATCTCTCAGCAAACTCCCTGTCCCTCTGTTTCTTACAATATTTACTCCAATCTCTCTTTTGCAAAGATCCTCGAACCTTATGTGCTGGAACTGTGTTACAGATTTATCAATTGGAACTAGGAATCAGAGCATTTCTTGTTCTCTGCATTTTAATCAGTTGTGGTTTTCTGTAATGGGTTCCATCTGTTGCAAAGGGAATTATCTTTGATGAGGGGTGAGAACTCCACTTATCTGTGGGTACAAGGATAAATATTTAAAACGTAGTTAAGAATTATGCTGTTTTAGTAAATGGCAGTTGTAGGTTCTCCTCCAAGATCATGACTTCCCTTCACAAGATCCATGAAAGTAGTTGACTAAATTTCCAGTACTGGGCATATTTCCCTCCTGTTGAATGAGCCTTAAGACCAATCTGAGAGTTGTGGTTACTGCTAGGGAATGCATTCTGTTACCCCTCTCTTAGGGTTACAATGTTATGCTGATCATTGCTTCAGCTTATGGTTTCATAGCTGGGTTGGACTATTGTTTGCTGTCCTCCATTGGAAGCTTGTATGATGCTTTCTGGTACCATGAGAGCTAGTTCTCAAGGGGGAGACTTCTGGGTCAGTACCAGATCAAGTCTTTTGCCCAAAATTCCTGTGTGCTGTGTCCAAAGTTCATAGTGTCTGCTGCAATAGGGACTTACTACCACCCCTGGGTAACAATCAGGAACAAGAGCAACAGCCTACAGTGTCTGGGAGTCCCTTGGACAACTCTGACCAAAAAGTCAAAAAGGACTTTTAATTTTTTTTATTTATTTACTTTATATCCTTCTCACAGTCCTGGTTATCCCTTCCCACAATCTTTCCTTTTATCTCCTCCACTGAGAGTGTAGAGGACCCACTGGGTATGCCTCTACCCTGGCACATAAGTCTTTGTGGGGCTAGGCATATCCTCTTAGAAGAGCGTATATCCCACATAGAGGAAACAGCTTCTGGGACAACAGCTCCCTCCATACTCCAGTTGTTCAGGACCTACATAATGACCAAGCTGCACATTTCTTACATATGCTTGGGAAGGCCTAGGTCCAGCCTGAGTATTCTTTTTGGTTTTAGCTCATTTTCTGAGAGCTCAAGCATCTAGATTAGTTGACACTATTGGTCGTCCATGGAGCTCTCATTGGGGTCCTCAATTCTTCCCCCAACTCTTCTGTAAGAGTCCTCAAGGTCCATCCAATGTTTACTTGTGGGTCTTTACATTTGTCTGAGTCAGCTGCTGGATGGAGCCTCTTAGAATCAGCCATGCTAGACTCCTGTCTGTAAGCATAACAGGGTATCATTAATAGTGTCAGGGACTGGTGATTGCCCATAGGATGGGTCTCAAGTTGGGCAGGTTATTGGTTGGTCATTCCCCCAGTCTCTGTTCCATCCCCTGATGCCCTGTCCCTGTATTTCTTGTAGACAGGATAAATTTGGGGTCGAAAGTTTTTGTGGATGGTTTGGTGTCTTAATCGATACACTGGGGTTCTTACCTAGCTGCAGAAGGTGGCCTCCTCAGGTTCCATATTCCCAACGAAGTGAGTTACAGATAAGATCATTCCTATTGATTCATGGGCACCTCCTCTATCCAAAGTTTCTGTCATGTTATCAAGATGCTCTGTCTACCTCCCCACCCCTATTTTAGTTTCAGATTTCTTCTATTCAGTCTCTTGGCCATCTGGCTACCTCTCCTGTCTCTCTCCACACTTGATTCTGAAGACCCCCCCCCAATTCCACTCTACATACCTTCTCCCACCCAGTTTCCTCCCTCCATCTGCCTCCTATGACTATTTTATTTCCCCTTCTAACTGATATTCAAGCATCCTTGCTTGGCCCTTCCTGCTTGTTTAGCTTCTTTGGATATGTGAAGTTCAGGGTGGGTATAATTTCTTTTATAGCTAATATCCACTTATAAGTTGAGAATATACCATGTATGGGCATGTGTTCTGGAGGCCTCACAGGGAGATCTCTGGTCCATCTAAGAGTATGGTTTCAGGTAAAGGGGAGAGAGCTCAGTCAGGGAGGGGGAAACTGTTTCCACCATCTCTGATGCTGGTGCTGTCTCACCTCTGTCTCTGCTGTGCTGCGGGATGCTGGACTGAGGATGTTGGACTATGATGAACCAGTGTGAGACTCCTACAGAGGAACAGGGGAGCTTCTGGCAGTGCCAATTTCGGGAGAGCAGATCTCATCCCAAGCTTTGGTGTTACAGATCTTATGACAGAAGCACTCAGATGATGGGGTAATTCCTGCACACCTTTAATTTCAGACAGACCTCGTATATACAGTTTTGGGATCGTTCCGAGTCTTACAACAGCTACTTCCTATTGGCTTGGCCTGAGATCTTGGGAATACCTCATCAACATATTTGGGGGTGTGGTCCTGCTCTATATGTGTCCATGTCTTCACCTGTAGAGGAGGGACTTGGAACATAGCTGATCTGGCTTGAGCCTATGTCTCATCCTCACCTGTAGAGGAGGAACTTTGGGCATCACTATGCGATTCAAACCTCTTTACAGGGGGCTGTGGGGGTGTGGCTGCATGAGAGGGGCCTGATCTCCCAGGAGACTAGGAAGCTGCCTGCCATTCCTTAAGGTCCCCCAGGGCTTCAACTTATCTCTACTGGGAATCAGGGTACCCCATCACCATCCATTGTTCCATAACCATGTATGTAATTTAGGGTCTGGGCTACCTTACTCAGGATGATATTCTCAACTTGCATCCATTTGTCTGCAAAATTAATGATATTCTTGTTTATAATGGCCAAGTAGAATTCCATTGTGTAGATGTACACATTTTCTTTATCCATTCTTCAGTTGAGGGACATCGAGGTTGTTTCTAGTTTCTAGTTATTAAGAATAAATCTGTGATAAACATAGTTGAGCAAATGTCTTTGTGGGACGGTGGAGCATCCTTTGGGTATATGCCCAGGATATAGCTGAGTCTTGAGACAGAACTATTCCCAGTTTTCTGAGAAACTGCCAAATTTATTTCCAAAATGGTTGTGTATTTGCAGTCCCACCAGCAGTGGAGGAGTGCTCCCTTTCTCCACATCCTTGCCAGCATGTGCTATCACTTGAGATTTTTATCTAAGCCATTCGGGTAGGTATAAGATAGAATCTCAGAGTTGTTTTGATTTGCATTTCCCTGATGACTAAGGACCTTGAACATTTCTTTAAGTGATTCTCAGTCATTTGGTATTTCTCTGTTGAGAATTATCTGTTTATCTCTGCACCCTATTTTTTTAAATTGGATTGTTTGAGTTGTTGACATCTAACTTCTTGTGTTCTTTATAAATTTTGGATGTTAGCTCTCTGTCAGATGTAGGGTTGGTGAAGACCCTTTCCCAACCAGTAGGCTGCCATTTTGTCCTATTGACAGTGTTCTTAGCCTTAAAATATTTTCAGTTTCATGACGTCACATTTATCAATTGTTGGTCCTGGACCCTGAGCCTTTGGTGTTCTACTCAGAAAGCTGTTTCCTGTACCAATGTGCTCAAAGCTATTCACCACTTTCTGTTCTATTAGATTCAGTGTATCTGGTTTTCTGTTGATGTATTTGATCTACTTGGACATCAGTTTTGTGCAAAGTGATAAATAATGGCTCTATTTACATTCTCGTACATGTAGACATCCAGTTAGACCAGCACCATTTGTTGAAGAAGCTTTCTTTTTTCCATTTTATGGTTTTAGTGTCTTTGGCAAAAATCAAGTGTTCATAGGTATGTGAGTTTATTTCTGAGTCTTTGATTTGATTCCATTGAACAAGCTGTCTGTTCCTATACCAATACCATGCAGTTTTTGTTACTATTGCTCTGTAGTATAGCTAGAGGTCAGTGAATGGTAATTTCTCTGGAAGTTCTTTTATTGTTCAGGATTGTTTTTGCTATCCTAGGGTCTTTGTTTTTCCATATGAAGTTGAAAATTGCTCTCTCAAGGTCTGTAAAAAGTTGTGTTGGAATTTTGGTGAAAATTGCATTGCTTTTGGTAAGATGGCCATTTTTGCTTTGTCAGATTTAACAATTCATGGATATGGGAGATCTTTCCACCTTCCTATGTCTTCCTCAGTTTTATTCTTCAGTGATTTGAAGTTCCCATCACATAGCTCTTTACCTTGCTTGCTTAGAATTACACCAAGACATTTTATATTCTTCATGGCTATTGTAGATGGTGCTGGCCCATTTATCATTTGTGTAAAGGAGGCATACTGATAATTTTGAGTTAATTTTGTATCCAGTCATGTGGTTGAAGTTATATATCAGCTGTAGGAGTTCTTTGGTAGAATTTTTGGGCTGGCTTATGTATAGTATCATAGCATCCACAAATAGCTATACTTGAACTTCTTTCCCATTTTGTATCCTTTTGATCTCTTTAATTGTCCTATTGCTCTGGCTAGAAGTTCAAGTACTATAGTTAATAGATAGAAAGAGAGTGGATAGCCTTGTCTTGTCCCTGAGTTTAGTAGAATTGCTTGAAATCTCTCTCCATTTAGTTTGTTGTTGGCAATTGGCTTGTTGTATATTGCTATGATCATTATTAGGTATGTGTCTTGTATCCTTAATCTTTCTAATAGTTGTAACATGAAGATATGTTGGAATTTGTCAAAGGTTTTTTTCAGCATTTAATGAAATGACATTGTGTTATTTTTCTTTCAGTTTGTATATATGGTAGTTTACTTTGATGGATTTTTTTTCTTACAACTTTATTTAAAAAAACAGAGATATATGTTCAGATTTTAAAAAGCATTTTAGCATAAAACTATATGAATATATTTTTGTCAGTATTTGATTTTTAAAGGCTTGATAGTATGCATTGAAATCTTACTATTTACAATGATCATAAAGTGTATGTAAAACAAAACATGGAAATAGTCAAAGTATTCTTGGTGTGTATAGATTAAATATAATTATTTTTAAATACCAAAACTTGCTACAAGTCTGTCTTCTTAGCTCTTGAGTTATTAATGATTTAAGATCTAGGTTACTCCACTCTGAGAGGGTGTTATACACTTATTGATTGTTTTTTTTATTTTTTCAAAGAATGGCTGAGGCTTCCACTTTTTGGCCTTCCTTTTTTTGAGCTTCATATGCTCTGTGAGTTGTTTTTTGGGTATTCAGATATTTCTGGGGACTAGTATCCAATTATCAGAGACTGCATATTATGTTTGTTCTTTTGTGACTGGGTTTTCTCACTCAGGATGGTATTCTCTAGATAGATTCATTTTCCTAGGTATTTCATAAAGTCATTGTTTCTAATAGCTGAGTAGTACTCCATCGTGTAAATATACCACAATTTCTGTATTCATTCCTCTGTTGAAGGACATCTGGGTTCTTTCCAGCTTCTAGCTATTGTAAATAAGGCTGCTATGAACATGATGGAACATGTGTTCTTATTGTATGTTAGAGCACTTTGATGGATTTTTATGTTTTGGACCATTTCTGAATACCTGAGATGAAGCCTGCTTGAACATGTTGAATTATGTTTTTGATGTGTTCTTGAATTTTGTTTGTGAGTACTTTATTGAGTATTTTTGCATCAATATTCATAAATGAAAGCAGTCTAAAATTATCTTTCTTTCTTGAGTTTTTGTGTGGTTTAGATATCATATTGACTGTGGTTTCATAGGATGAGCTAGGCACATTCCTTTCTGTGCCTATTTTGCGGGATAGTTTGAGAAGTATTGGTATTAGCTTTTCTTTGAAAGTATGCTAGACTTTTGCATTAAACCCTCTAGCTCTATGATTTTTTTGGTTGACTTTTTTATTATTATTTATTTGATTTTTTTCTATTTTCTTATAAGTTATAAATTTGTTTCAATAGTTTACCTGATCTTGATTTAATTTTGGTAAGTGGTATCTGTCTAGAAAATCATCCAGTTCTTTAAGATTTTCTAATTTTGTGGAGTATAGGCTTTTGAAGTAAAATCAAATGATTCTTTGAATGTTTTCAGTGACTGTCTCCCTTTTTATTTCTGATTTTTTAATTTTTTATTTCTGATTTTGTTATTTTTATATCTGATTTTGTGTGTGTGTGTGTGTGTGTGTGCGCGCGCGTGCGCGCGCGCATGTGTCTTTTGGTTAACATAGCTAAGGATTTGTCTATCTTTTTTATTTTCTTAAAGAACCAGCTCTTGTTTTTGCTAATTTTTTGTATTATCTTCTTTGTTTCTAACAGATTGATTTTAGCCCTGCTTTTGATTATTTTCATCCTTCTTCTCTTTGGTTTGCCTGTTTTCTTTCCTTTTTTCTTCTTCTTTTTCTTCCTTTCTTTCTTCTCCTCCTCTTCCTCTTTTTTTTCCCCTTTTCTTCTTTCATAGAATTACGGGTATACTTTTTCTTTCTGACTTTGTTGAGAAGTTGGATGTAATTCTTTTAAAATTATTTTATTGAATATTCTCTGTACTTACATTTCAAATGTTATCCCCTTCCCCTTCTTCCATCTCCCTCCCCCTTCACTTGCTTCAACGAAGATGCTCCTTCACTCAATTGTCCTCTCCACCTCAATGCCTTGGCATTTCTCTACACTGGGAAAATGCACCATCACTGGACCAAAGGTCTCTTCTCCCATTGATGCCAGACAATGCCATCCTCTGCTACATATACAGCTGGAGCCATGGGTCTTTCCATGTGTGCTCAATAGTTTGGTGGTTTAGTTCATAAGAGTTTTGGAAGGTTTGGTTGGTTGATGATATTGTTCTTCTTATGAGGTTGCAAACCCTTTGAGCTCCTTCAGACCTTTCTCTAGCTCCTTCATTGCCGTCCCTGTGTTCAGTTTGATAGTTAGCTGCAAGCATCCTCAACTGTATATGTATGACTCTGGCAGAACCTCTGAGGAGGCATTTATATCTGGTTCCTGCTAGTAAGCACTTCTTAGCATCATCAATAGTGCTTGGGTTTAGTGGGTGCATATGGGGTGGATCCCCAGGTGAGGCAGTCTCTGGGTGATCTTTTCTTCAATCCCTGCTCCTCTATTTGTTCCAGTATTTCCTCCCATGAGTGATTTATTTGCCTTTCTAAGGAAGATGGAGGCATCCACGTTCTGGCCTTCCTTCTTTTTGAGTTTCATAAGGTCTGTGAATTGTTTCTTGGGTATTCAGAGATTTGTGGGGCTAATATTCACCTATCAGTGAGTGCATACCATGTGTGTTCTTTTGTGACTAGGTTGCCTCACTCAGGATGATTGCTTTTAGTTCCATCCTTTTGCTTAGGAATTTCATAAAGTCATTGTTTCTAATAGCTGAGTAGCACTCCATTGTGTAAATGTACCACAATTTCTGTATCCATTCTTCTGTTGAAGAACATCTGGGTTCTTTCCAGCTTTTTGTTATTATAAATAAAGATGCTTTGAACATGGTGGAGCATGTGTTCTTATTACATGTTGGAGCATCTCTTAGGTATATGCCCAGGAGTGGTATAGCTGGATCTTCAAGTAGTACTACGTACAATTTTATAAGGAATTGCCAGACTGATTTCCACAGGGATTACAGTACAACCAACTAAGTAGGAGAGTTCCTCTTTCTCTACATTCTTGCCAGCATCTGGTGTAAACTGGGGTTTTGATCTTAGCCATTCTAACTGGTGTGAGGTGGTATTTCAGGGTTGTTTTTATTTGCATTTCCCTGATGACTAGGGATGTTGAACATTTGTTTAGGAGCTTCTCATCTGTTTGATATTTCTCAGTTGAAAATTCTTTGTTTATCTCTGTACCCCATTTTTAAATAGAATTATTTGATTCTCTAGAGTTCTTTGTATATATTGGATATTAGCTCTCTATCAGATGTAGAATTGGTAAAGAACCTTTCCCAATCTGTTGGTTGCTGTTTTGTCCTCTTGACAGTGTTATTTGCCTTACAGAAGCTTTGCAATTTCATTAGGTCACATTTGTCTATTCTAGATCTTAGAGCATAAGCTATTGGTGTTCTGTTCAGGAAAATTTCCCCTGTGCCTGTGTGTTCTAAGCTCTTCCCCACTTTCTGTTCTATTAGTTTCAATGTACCTGGTTTTATGTGGAGGTCCTTGATCCACTTGGATTTGAGCTTTGTACAAGGAGATAACAATGGATCGATTTGCATTCTTTTGCATGCTGACTTCCTGTTCAGCCACCACCAATTGTTAAAGACACTGTCCTTTTCAGCTTTTGTTTGTTTTGCTGCTTGTTTCCATTTTCTGGTCTTGCACATTTTTATTTATTTTCTTCACCTGTTTAATTGTATTTTCCTGTATATCCTTAAGAAACGTATTCATTTTCTCTTTAAAGGCCTCTATTATCTTTATAAGATTGGATTTAAGTCATTTTCTTGTGCTTCAGTTGTGTTATGATATCCTGGGCTTTCTATAGTAGGGGAGCTCTGACTGTGCCATATTACTCTTACTTTTGTTGATTGTGTTCTTTAGAGGGCTTTTAGCCATCTGGATGGCTTTGGTCTCTGGATGTTTCTGTTGTAGTAGGCATTTGCAGTGGGGTTAATCTCGATGATCCTAGTGTGGCACACCTCTGATGGGTATTCTTTGACTGTGTGGCTCAAGATCTTCAGGTCTGATGGAGGTGGGTAGAGAGATGGCAGGAGAATGGAGGTCTTTCAGGGATTAAAGAGTGCTCAGGGCAGTTTGGAGTACCCTAGAGGATCCAGTGAGCAGGGTAGATGGGTCAGGGAAGGAACGCTAACCTGTATCATTCCGGATCTGCACATTTGATGAAGCTGGTAGGACAGGTGGCTGGAGAATCCAGAAGGGATTCTTAACATAGGTGTTGAGGTTTTGTTAATCTATCGTTCTTGCATTAACATTGTTAGTCTAGAGATTTTCATTATGTATGTGAGTTTATACACTTACTACAAGCATTACTGCTATTCTTAGCTATACAATTAATGGTATGGTTTCTTATGACTGTTGTTTTACCTGCCTTCCCCCCTCCTTCTGTATTTATCACCACCCCACACCCAGTTAAACTTCCCTCTCCTTTCCCATTTCCTTCTTCAAAACAAACACTTGTACTCTGATATGTCTCCTCTCTACTGTGCCCTCACACCATCTATTGGACCATTTTATTTTTCTGGTTTCTGCAGTTACTTTAGGTTCCATACCTGCATCTGAAAATTTGGAGCTAGAAACTACAAAGTCTTTACTTCCTAACATCTCAGCTGCTTCCCCTTAACATCTCCACAAGCTCTCAAGTAGGTGGGTCACCTCCAGAACCTCAGTGTCTCCCCCCCCCTCCATGAGCTTAATCAGCACAGCCAAAGATATTCTCATGCGCTTGCTCTTCCTGGAGACAATGTCTCCATCTCCCTCCTCTCTGGAGCTCTTAGGTCCTCAAAGCAGCTTCATCAGGTTTGTTGGGGAGCCAAGGCAGAGCTCTGCCCATGGTGCTAGTAATCCACACATCTGTTTGCACCAGTGTCCAGCCCCTGTGTAGTCATCCTTTATACTGTGATAATGTCAGCCTCAGCCTCTCTGAGCTCATGTCACAAGCTCCTGCATGAGGGTAATACTACAATCCTAAACTGTCTCATGTAAAATTACGTTATTCCAAAATTACAAACTGGATTCAAAGCCACCCCAATTAATGATAACATCATTTGATTAAAAATGACTAACTAGAGACAGAAAAACTAAGAGTTGACAAATATGACTGAATGTTGACTTGTTAAAAATAATAAAACCTGTTTAGTTGAAAAAAATTAAATATGGAAATATGGGTGATGAGATTTTTATCAGCTTAAATTTGACATATTAAGACTATAAATATCGATTAAAATAAGTCATAGGTATAATTAATATTTAATAATGTTATAAAAGCTAACCTTGAAAAAGTTATAGCATAGACAGCTTATAAAAATAGAAAGGATCACATTAATTTGCCAAGTTTCTTTCCCAATAAACATAAAGAACTCCAGATACCGAACCTGTACAAAGTAGAAGGAAATAGTAAGATTGATTAGCAAAAAGCCAAAGTACTTTTCAAATGTTCATCAACGAAGCACATCCCCCCCATACACCTACACATGCACACAATGAAACTGTAAATTTGTTATTTGGAAACTGTCATAGATTACGCCAAAGGACATCTCAGCTATCCACTATCACACACATGAAGTTGCAGTCCCGATTATGGGATTCACTCCTCCTGGTGCTGTCCCTGTTTCTTCCCACAAGGACTGAATTGTGCCCATGAGTGCTGCTTCCTGGCAGCACTGTAGATGCTTTCTGAACCTAGGTCACATAGTAGTTGGAGCTTATGCCTTATTGCTTGTTCTGAGCGAGATCAGCTGCTATCCACGTGCATCCCTTGACAGTAACTGGAGGATTGTGACCTGAACATGATTCCCAGGTCACCTGAGCCTAGAAGACCTTCATGGCCAGTAACTTTCAACTCCTGATACTATGTGAGATATTTACTCATTCTTGAGATATTGTATTTCAGAAACCGGAACCCAATTCACATTTATGGTAAAAATTTACTTAGTAATTACAATATGTATAACTTAATTTCATAGTGGATGAGCCTGAAGTCATTAATTTAACCAAGTGATTTACTTAATATGATGAGAGTTGGAGCAGATTTAACATCATGCTTCCTAGTGTGATGTATTGTGATAGCCCTAAAAATATATATTAATAAATCAAACCAGGGAGAGAATTCAAACAAACAAAAAATATCAAGACTGAAGCAATTTCTGGCATAGTAACACATGACCCAGAACTAGACCTGGAGCCAAAGAAAACAAAAGAGAATGAACATCATTAGAAAAACATGTATTGTTCCAATCAGTCTTTGCTATATTAGCAAAAAAAAAATCTGATATGGAATCATAAGTTTCATACAGAGAAATGGGACTACAGTTTGGGTGTTGACTATGCCCCTAGGCCCATGTGTCAAACACCGGGTCCCTGGGGTGGCATTATAGAAAGCACTTTTAACCTTTAGTAGGCAGGTCTAATGGTTGGTCTTTTAGACATTTGCTGTGTTCCTCTGATGCAGGCAGTGGGAGCAAGAGCACCGACCATCTCCTCTCCTCTGCTTCAGAGAAATGGGGTGAGCTTATCTTGTGGTTAGTACTGACTATCAACTTAGAAGGATGTAGAGACGCCGCTAGAAGACAAAAACTGTGGGTTCACTGCTCCAGAGGCCATGGGATCTGAGAGAATAAAGCCAAATAAACGAGGTGGACTAAAGTCTTATGCAATAGCAAACTTTGCACAGATCCCCCAACAATTTATAGTCTGAGAGGTAAGAAAGGTCATGCGAGCAATGTTCTCATGAGTTCAAATTGTATCCGGTCACACAGATAAACAAAGTTCATTTGGCAAAGATATATTTTTCCACTGAGGCATAAATATTTAATTGAGTAACAGCAGCTAGCCATAAGTAATTTGAAGTAACTCGCTGCTATCTACTACATGCAGAAGTACAAAAACACATCCCAAGAATTCCTTGTTTTGAAAAAACTGAGGTCACATGTCTCTTGTCTTATTTTCCTGTGGTGTTCCCACAAGCTCCCAGAATTCTCCTCACAGCCCTCCTGGACTGTGTTCTGACATCTAGACACATGAATGAGAGAGTTTCTATATTGATTTAAGTGAGATGGGAAGACCCACTCTGAATGCCGATCATATCAATACATGGACTGGAGTAATGGATGGAATAAAAAGGAGGAATTGAATTGAGCACCAAATATTCATCTCTTCCTTCTTGACTGCAGATGCGATGTACCAGCTTCACCCAAGTTCCCACTGCCACAGCTTTCCTATCATGATGGCTGTGTGCTACATTGACAGTGTTTCTGTTAATTTGAGTTAATAGTTAAGGAGATGCTGACTCATTTGGGGGAACATTCCAGAAAGAACTCTACTTGCACCATGGAAACCTCTGAGTCAAACTTCAGGAAATTCACATCACATAGGCCCGCTCAGGTTTTTGGATGGTCAGTGTTTTGCTGTTAACTTTTATGAACCGGAGCTTCACTGTTTTGGAAATGAAGTAGCAGAACTCTGATGAGCAACCTTAGCTACTAATACACACGATCTGTGAAACTATAGTTCAAGGCTGAATTGTCTAGCTTCCCAAGGAGCCCCAGTGTGTGTCAAGTTGTCAAGTATTGTGAATCAAGGATCATGGAGTGTGCACAGAATGGGCTCCAGGCTCCAGTGATCACCAAGAAAGACACAGTATTTAGAACCAAAAAAAAAAAAAAAAAAAAAAAAAAAAAAGATTTCAGCAAAAGATGCCCCCCTTTTTCTTACTTGCTAAATTTGTACTAACATCCAGTCTACCAACTCTAACACGATGAATAACTACATACTTGCCTCTCCTTCAGACTATGGGATGAATCTTCACTTTGTATTTCAGGTAAAAGTCTATCTTTAGACCTTTGATTTCCCAGAGATTGAACTCATGTAGTTTTCAAAATGCAGCGTCAAATGAGTTGTATGATCTCATTCTTATGCTAGGATTCTCTACAAACAAAAATCGCTAAACATCCCTTGTCTGGTCAGCGAAGGCATGCTTTTTATACTGGAAAAGCCTAAGAGGATGGTTGTACACCTCTTTTTCCACGAATCAAAGCTGCGGAATTGTAGGCAGAAGAGAAATAAGAGTTGGGAACCTGGAAAGCCTTGCTCACGTACTGCTGGGTCACAAACTCAGGGCTGCTTAGGTTTTAGCTGTGAATGGTTTGTTCCATATTTGTTTGTCCATCGAGAGCCTTCAAAACCCCACATAAGACTTGCAGTTCTCCCTAACAGTGCAGCAGTAAAGTCAAGATAAGCATCTCAGGATGCTGTTCACTGGCACATTCATGCCTGTGAGTGATAGGGCTAGGGTCCCAATATCACTTTTACGATATTTCTTTTGACACAGATTAGATCAAATAAGAGACACTCTTCGCTTGGACTGGTGACTGGAGGCAGAGTAAAATCTGGGGCATAGACCCCAGAGTGCCCTTCAGAGTGGGGGTTGAAGCCTAAGTAGATGCCAAGAGAGGAAAAGATAGGCATACAGGAATGGAGACCCCTAATGCTTTCTTTTTCCCCAGAAGTGGGTCCTCATAGTAGCTAGGCTAGGTTATGGTGTGGAAATCCGGAAACACCATAAGGACACAATGCAGTTGTCACGACAAAGCACCACCACACTCAGAATCTAACAAGCTTTGCGAACAGAAGTGGCCAGGAAGCATCCTTAAGTGCCAGTGATGGTATCAGCAGAATCCACTGGGAATAGCTTCCTGGTCCCCAGTGGCCCAAGTTCCCGGTTAGCCTTCCAGCCCAAGGATGGTGCGCATCCGAGCCTGTTTCAGCTCGGTACTTTGCTGACCAAGGTGGGGGAAGTGATAGTCCCCCGCAAGGAGGTGGGGGCCGGCTTTACAGTTCCCACAAACCAGTCAGTACAACCATCACTGACTGGAGGTGGTAGGGCAGAGCTGGTGGGCGGGGTTACCGGGCATAAGGCGGGGCTTGATGGTAACGGGCGGGGCTTAGTGGGCGGTGAGCAGAGTAGTAGGGGCCGGGCTGTTGGGAGGTGGGCGGGGTTCCGTGCCTGCCCTGCTTGCTAGCGCAGTGGCTGCTGGCTCTGTCCGCCCCAGCCCGTCCACAGAGGGGCGCGGGCTCCGTGCAGGCGCTGGACTTAGGAGCTCCGGAGCCCGAAGCGCACGCCTAGTCGCGTGGGCGGCGATGAGCGCCGAGGGATCGCAGTCCCTGGCCGCCCCCCGCGGGCGTCCTAGTCACCTACTGGTGCCCGCGCGGGTGAGTGGGGTCCCCTGGAGGCCCTCTGAGTCCCTTCAGTCTCCCTGCCTCCCCTCCTCTTCCAGCGTCTCCTCCTTTCTTGTGTCCCCCTTTCCCGGTGGCTCTTGTGGGCGGGGGTTGGCTCTGGGCCCTGGGCAGAGTGGATACCACAAGCCCCTGGGCACCGCAGTCTTGTCTTCCTTTCCTCACAGTTACCAGCGTGCAGGTTTTTGTTTTCTTTAACATCTGGGTCATGGGGCACAGGTGCCTTCCTTTACTGCGCGGTAACTGAGATCTTCCAGACCGTGGGGTTTGGGCTCTGCCCAGCGTTTCTTCCAAGGAGTGGTCTCTCTGGTCCCAGGCAGGTGCTCTTGCAGCAACTCAGACACTATGCAGGGGTTCTTGTCTCCTTGATGAGGTGTGGTGTCAGCTACCTCTGCCTATCACTCGGGCCAACAGCTCCGTATCTCCAGAAGCCAAGAAGATGCTGATGGGCCAACTTTGCAACTTGTTTTAAAAAGTCTATTCTAGGTCCTAACCACCCACCCCACCCCCCCCCCCCTATTTTTTCTTTTAAACGGAACTATTGATTGACAAAACCCTGCAATGTTGATTTAAACAAAACAAAACAAAAAAAAAAAAAAAACGGAAAGTTCTTGGAAACCTTCAAGTTGCCACCCACACATCACAACCAAGTGTTCTGGAAAGGGTGCAAGACAGCAGCTGTTTATCATGGCCTTAAGAAGCTGTGCTCCTGTGTCCTGGGTTGCAGTCACGCCTCCTCTTTAACTCTGCTCAAATGCCCAAACCTTTCAGGTCCTTTTAGGGTAACAAAGGTTTCTAAGACTGTAGACTGGAGTGGTTGCTAACTGTTCAGTCACAATCCTTCAGAAACAGCTAGTGCATGGTGTGGTCTGTTTAATGTGTTGAGACCAGTGTATCTGCTTTGCAAGTTGAACAATCCTAGAGAGTCCTGTGGCATCTTCAACATTTTGGGTGGAATGCGGTGCGATTTTGGTTTTTGATTGTTTGTTTTTAATACTTTGTAGTGTGAACAGTTACCCAAGTACAGCAGATGGGACTCATGCCTTAGATAACACTTAGATTACCTGGAAATAGAAGGAAACAAGTATCCCTGGCTTTGTGACATATTTTTCTCAGGACTTTAATAGAATGTCCTCCCACGGTGCATTTTGGGAAATATTCTTGCAACAAGTCTTGTTAGTAACTGTTATCATTAGAGGAAGATCCAAAGTGATTTATTTTACTTTGAATGTACCCATGAGTTTTAGCAGACTTCAGTTTGAAGTGTATGCATTACACAGAAGCCTTCCAAAAAGCTTGCTGAACTCCATGTCAATCACTAAGTTGCTAGACAGTCCAAGACCTGTGCAGCAACTTATGTGTAACAGGAGCCTTGATGATGTCAAATGGCCGTTCAGAACTTTACTTGAAGGGAGCTGTTGTCACTGGTGAGGCCATACAGTTCCTTAGTCATGCAGAACATACCTGTGGGTTGCAGTAATTGCTAACCCCCAATGTGTGAGGTTTGAGGTCGTATTCAAAGTAAATCTTCCAAGATTGACATTTACACATTCTCAGTATCCCAGGATTGTGTTAACTGTACTTCATGCTGCAGCATTTGAAACTCTGATGGATGGTGCCTAACAAATCCCTGGAGCATAGACATCTTTGAATAATTCTACAGTTTCTTAACAATTACTGTACAAAACATTGTTGAACTTACAACGCCTAGCTATGCAATGGCTTCAGTTAACAGAATTTAGAACATCTACTTAGAAAAATAATTATAAACAAAGATGGTACTGGATCTATTGTAGTCCTAATTTTAATTTTTCTGTCTGAAGTGAAAAATAGAATGTATTCTTTATAATGGCTGCTTATTTGAATCGTAGCAATTGGGCCAGATTTGGTGTCTCACACACATTTTCTAAGTTAAGTCATTTCCTTAAGTTCTATTCTGAGAATCAACCATTCCATAGGCCGAGAGTCTGCAGTTCTCAGCAGGACTTGTGTTTACTGAGTATTTTTGTTTTAAGTGGTCACCCTTCAATACACAACAGTGTGAACGGGTAGGCTGCAGATTAATAGGATGATCTACCCTCCCCTGGCTGTGGGAAGGTGCAGAGATTTCTAGACATTCTGAAGGCACACTTAGTAGTGGTATCACTTAGTCGAGCACGTGCGTGTGTGTGTGTGTGTGTGTGTGTGTGTGAGAGAGAGAGAGAGAGAGAGAGAGAGAGAGAGAGAGAGAGAGAGAACTTCTATTACTGCAGAGATTAAGTTAAGCAGGCACTGTAGGATCCCAATTCTTCCCTTTGTTTCCTGTTCCTGTTATATGCCATTCTTTCTTTCAGACACTTTTGATCTCACCAGTAGAATTTCTTTTGGTGCCTGTGACATCATAGGCCAAATCCATGTATATTAAAATAGGGAGTTACTTGATTTTTACCAGGAGAAATATTTCATGGTGAACATATGAACAGGACCTAATTTAGAGAACTGTATTTACATGTCAAAAATATCAGAAATTAAATTGGTCTTTTTTTTCTAAAATATATATATCTACTTATCTGTATAGTTTTCAGTTTTACCCTAGGCTTGCACACACACTTTTGAGGAACCAGAGGAGGTGGTGTTGAAGCATGCGATGAGAGGAAAGCCATTGTATTCGGATCCCTTGTTATTAAATGGTTACCTTCCCAGGGCTTTTTGCTTTGAAATGTGAGCATTTGTAACTAATCACATCAGGTAAGGTGAGTTCCACAGAAGAAGGGCCTCCTCTTTCTGCCTTCTCCCCTGTGCTGTGTTAGAGACTCATTGATAAGCATTGGAGAAAACTAGCAACCCCAGCCTGGGAAGCCCATTTACCCACTGAAGCAGTGGAGAGAGAGAGAGACAGACAAACAGTGAGAGAAAGAGAGAGAGAGAGAGAGAGAGAGAGAGAGAGAGAGAGAGAGGGAGGGAGGGAGGGAGGGAGGGAGGGAGGGAGGGAGAGAGAGAGAGAGAGAGAGAGAGAGAGAGAGAGAGAGAGAGAGAGAGAGAGCAGTTCTTATTGGTCATTTGCATTCTGACACCAGTCGCCCTTAGCAATTAATTGTCATTTAAAATGACAATTTCCATATAATTTCCATGTCAGTGTAGTACACTGTGACACTATTGATACATGCATGCATTATACATAGTTTAGGTAGTATGGATCTCAGAAACTGGCTATTCAGTTAGATTGAGCAATTTCGTTGCATCGAATGAAATAAAAAAGGCATCTAAAGGTCTTCTAGGGAAAAGACGTTAACAATTTCGTGAAAGGCACTTGGGTTTTATACTGGTGAGTCCATTAACCACTCATGCCCTGAGCTCACATGGGGTTGGAAAAGTTGCGTTGTTTTCTGCTAACAGGAGGTGGTGCTGTCTCCTAGGCCTTACTAGAGTTCCATTCAGACTGTGGAAGCCGGCTTATCCCTTCTATTTCTGCACTAAGCTCCCCTTTCGGACTTGATCCCCACTCCAGGCCATTCCTGGCTTCCTCTGGGAGCGCTGGCTGTTCCTCTCTAGCCCCAAGGACACACAGGGCATCTTTAAAATCCTATCCTGCCCAGTGACAGCTGAAACTCTCCCCTGAATGCTTCAACACATGCTATTAAAAAGTACTGTGAGGATTATGTGATTCTTTTTCAGTCTGAATTTCCTTGTTAAATATTTCTTTTCAGACCCGGCATTATTATTCATCCGTTACATTTTTATTAGGCAAATAATTAAGATTTAAGGAAAGCGACGATGCCATTTTAGCTTATTTAAGGCTGTAATTGCAAAGTTATAAAACTGTCAGGTTATATTTTTAACACATAAGGTATTCTAATTTCAGAGACCACTTTCTCTGAAATTTTTAAATTTTCATTCAGTTTGACCTGTTTTATCTCCATTTCCTCTATGTGCCTAACACATTATCTGCCTTAATATTTACAGTACTGTTTTTTGTCCTGTGGAAGAAGGATGCTGATTCTAAACCGTCAGCATTTTGACTTAACCAGCTTGGATAGGCACCAAAATCCATTTGACGTTTGGATAGATTCCACTTGGTTACAGCACTGACTTGTATTACGATAAATACAATCACATGAGATATTAAAATCACCATGTGTGTCACTGTGGCCATTGACTTTCATTTTTTGGATTTATTTCTCTCATCACTGTTCCTTGGACCCCAGGAACAAATGTATACCTCTCTCCAGACGGTAGTAAATTCATTTAAGCCCTGACCAATGAAGAATAAATGTATCTATTTTCATTTTAATTGAAGTAAGTGAATGACAAAGATCACATAGCACTGTTGAATCTCATTCCTAGAACTGATTCAAATAGTTAGAGATCTACGTAGAAGGACTTTGTTATAGGTAAAATATAACCCCGGGATTTTACCGGGTTTCATTATAAACAGTCCATATTTGTGAAGTGTGGTATAATTGTCAGTAGTCCCAGTAAAATCTATAATTTGTTTTTCACGAGAAACAAATATTTTGCATCTAGGACATTCCCACACTGCTGGGTGACTCAGCTTTTAGAAGTTGAACAAAGAAATCCTCCTCCTCTTTCCCTTTCCAAGATGAGGTAAAAGAGAGGGAGTGGGGCACCCCCAATTTGTGTCTCCAGTTCTCTGATTTTTCCTGTGACAAGAGGTATCATGCTGCAATGCACTTGCTGAGCATGTCATCTGCCCCACTGAGGACAAGGCTGACCCCATGGCCCCAGTCCCAGACCTCTATGCCTTTGTCTGCAGGCAGATTCTCAGCTTTAGTGTGTATTGACTACTGCTCCTCTTCCTCACCCAATATGGTGACTGTTCCAATTGTGTTTTCACACTAGGATGTATAGGGTAGCCACTGGAAGCTATTTTTGCATAACCTCTTGTCTGTTCCTTGGTCTGGTCCCGAGGCTCCCCAAACCATGCCGCTACTTCATTCTGTGCCCCACAAAGTTGTCTACAAGCCATCATGGTTGAACCTGCTCTGTTTGAGGGTTCATAGAGAACACCTTCTACTAAACCCTGAACTGAATTTTCTGTCTGACATCTGCATGTCTGAGCATCGTAGAGTCAACCCCTGGCCTGTGTTGACTATTTAGACTGTGCCCTCTAAACGTTTGGCCTTGATTTTCGAACTTTTATTGGGTAGTTTCATGTCCTGGACAGTCCTGATCGTCCAACATTGCCCTAGCTTCCCTATCACTGGCTCATTCTAGTCGCTGTTGAAGCCAGAACTTCCCACCAGCACCCACTGCTGTCTGTATGGTTTGCTCACAAGCTTCCCTGTGCCATCCTCAGGAGCAGTGTGCCTGAATTTCAGAAGGGACAGTTCCAGCTCTGATAACAATAGTATCCCCAAACGAGTAGCAATTATGCCCTTTGCCTTGGGAGGAGGAGGCAACGCTGAGGCATAGCCTGTCTCGGTTGATGTTGTTGTGTACTATTATGAATGAGAGGAGAAAGCTCTGATTCTAGCTCTTGAACCGATCACTTACTTTACACTGATTATTAGCTTATTGATGTTTCACTAAAATTATGCCATTTTTTAACAGTAGCTAAATCTTAATTTTACACATCGGTATAACCATTAATGGTTAAATGTAATTTATTCTGTTCCCTGTGCTGAAGATTGTCTTAGTGATTTCTTCAGGTAATTATACTTCTTCAAATGGCTCTATCGGTTTGACTTTTTGCACTGTAATTACCTAGAGTGTTCATTATGTCCCTAGTGTTGTGAAATTACTTCTCCTACCTTAAACCTGGGATGTTAAGGCTCCACGGGGGCCAGAAACAGCCTGTTTAGAACCACATGCTGGTGTTGACATTGTCGGCTTAAGTTACATTCTCTTATTTATTTTCTAGATATTGAGAGAAAGGCCACCTTATTAATAGTTAAAACGTACCCTGTGTTTGGTACCACTGTGTCCATTTCCGACAAGCATTATCCTTTGGCTGGTGCTAAAGATGTCAAAGGGACATTCTGCCTGCTTGCAACATTGTTTCACAGTAATACTCCAACTCCAGCTTTTTTTTTTTTTAAATGCTGTTGTTTTTGCAGCAAGATAGTATCTTGTCCTGGTGTAATTAGACACATCAGTTCAGTAAGTACTTCCTGTGCTCTCAGAGAGGGACTGAGCATGTGCAGGGTGAGTACCACCACCAGTCTCTGGAAAGTGAGAGTTCATGATGCTGAAGAATATGCCCTTTAGAAAACGCTGTGTGATTGTGAGTGTGACCATAAGCATGTAGGCACAACTTACAGGACTTGTCTGAGCCACCTGTGGTCCCCCCATATACTTACTGTAGACTAAAGATACTAGTGCAATGGGATGCAGATAGAGACTTGGCTTGGCCTACAAGGCTTTATTTATCTTTGTTGTTTTAGGACACTGGGTTCCTCATGTAGTCCAAGAAGACTTTAAACATCTGATTCTCTTGCTTCTGCCTCTCAAGTGTTAGGTTTACAGGTGTGCGGCATTGTATTTGGCTGGCTTCCTGAAGACCTAAAGGAGCAGATTCTTTGCCCATGCTTGTGACCAGAATCATCAGAAATATATGCAGAGGTTATTGAGAGAGGTTTGCATATGAAGAAAGGAAAGCCATAAGAGGCGCACATTTTATGGTTATTGTTGAGGGAAGTTTTTGGGATATGAGCACATCCGTGAGTCCACTGATCAATGGAGGCCTAGAGGGAGTGGCTCCACCTCTTTGGCAGCTTCCTTTGTGTGGGTAGGGGAATCTGTGAGCCAGTCAATAATAATTTGAGAACCAGAGGTGAAGGAACCGAAAGAACAGCTTGTGTGAGGGTTGAGAGGAAGAGGATGCAGAGCTGAGAGTTTGCAGAGAGACCTGCCTGCTCAGCCTTAGAGGCAGAGATAGAGTTGAGGGACTTCTGTGCAGCCTGTACCACAAAAGTACACATGCATCATAAATGTGCTAGTTACACAGGTATGTTATGCCTATACATCCCACACTTGCATGCTTCATGCCACAATGTGTATACAAACAATACACATTATGTATACACAGACATAACATGTCCATGTGTATACACATTACCAATATGCACATACCAGTCAGTATAAGTGCATGTACATAGCATATGCATTTGTACATCTGCACAAGTGTATATACTATAAACAGCATGTGGATCCACATTCATATAAGTTATGTACACGCAAAGCTCAGAGAGCACCTGTACACTGTGCACATACTTGCAACTCATAACATACACACAGGCAGGTAACAGACATGTAGCACACATGTTTAGCTAACACATATGCTCATTCACTATATAGAGCACACATGTACACACTATAGCTGTTTCTGTGGAACTGTGGCTATTAGAGCAAAGATTTTTATTTCCCTTGCACACTCATAGTGGAAGAGATTCAGAGTTCTAGTACCTGCTCAGAAAGACAGGGGACTCACAGATGGTGGCCCAGGTCCATTTGGGGACCTTACTTCTCTGAAGGCAGATCATTGCTCTCCTGCCTGATACTTCCATAGCTTTGATTCTCACTTTTGGGACAGGTTCCGAGTTTGGTAGTTTTGTCCCTATTGGATCATCTCTGTAAGGGTGGCCATCGTCACCCTGGTGGAGTTGTGTGAAGTCATGACCATCATTGTATTCCTTTGTCAGAAGCAAGTGGAGAGCCTGGTGACTCCATTCAGTTATACAAACCTAGAACCCTCACGGTTCCTGCAAAGGGCAGCTGGGTTCTGTCAAACTGAGCTAGGCTCTCCACTGAGGCTTCTTTGGCAAACATTTAATATATTTGGTAAGTCTTGGCTCTGCCTTACCATATGTCTTCCATAGGGAGTAGAAGTATGGTCTCCTAAACTTAAAGCTACATCTTAACGATCTATGAAATTACATGTGGTTAATATTGCCTTATTCGGAGGTTGTGATGGAGATGTAATTTCTTTATAAAGTTTAAGTGTTTAATTGACAAATGTATATATATTCAAAGTATGTAGCATGATCTTCATTATATGAATAACATGTAGTTAGTATATTATGTATAATCCAAATTATGTAACATGCATCACCTCCCATTTTGACCATTTTGGGAATATGAGAATGTGGCCAAGACATTTGAGTTATGTGCCTGTCTTTCTCTCAGCAATCTCAAGAACCACAAAGCCTTTTCTTCTAGCCAGTTCTCTCTTCCAGCTGTTGGTACCCACCGTTTCTCCCTCTTCTTGTGGGAGTGCAGCAGTTTGGACTCCATAGGCAAGCGGGCGTGCAGGGCTTTCCTCTAAGTTAAGGATTCAGAGAGGACCCACTCTGGAAGCTGAATGGTGTTAAACAGAGGATGTGGACTCCGTTGAAACAAGTTTTTGTTTTGGGTTGTTGTTGTTTTGTTGTTGCTGTTTACTCAAGAGGAAAGACCTTTCTCAAAATTGATAGTCCCAATTCTAGAAGTTTCATTCAAATTTCTTGATATTAAGAAAAGTCAAACTGATAAAAAATGCTTTATAATTCAGTTTATAATAACAGAATACTTAATACATTTGTGAACTAGAGTATCATCTTGGATAGTTTTTCTTATGTATTAACCTTCTGTTTATAAAGTATATTTTGCTATTTATTTTACCTTATTCATTTATTTTGGTTTTGTTGAGATAAAGTCTTACCTTACCACATGGCCCAGAAAAGCCTTGAACTTGAATACTTTTTGCCTCAGAGTCCCCAAAGCCAAACTTCCTAGAGTACAATGCCAGGCCTGGTTCCTTTTCCAATTTGTCTTTTACTTTGTCTTTTAGTTATAACTCCAGAGAGCAATATTTTGTGTAAAAAATGGCATCTTAAAAGTTCTATAAAGATATGACATTTCTTTGAAGCTGCACTGGCTAAGGCTTTATAGACTTCCTGTAATTGCTTTAGAAGAAAAATATCTAAAGTCAACACTGTCTAAATTGGTGTTTAGGATTTGAAATGCAGTAAAAACTGGTTTATAACTCAAAAAGTGTTATAATGTAAAAAAATGGTATTGAAAAAATAAGTTTATTTATTTGAAATCCAAAAAGATATGAAAAAGTGCTGGAAACTTCCAAAATTGTTTTTATTTAAACTGTCTTGAAACTAGAGCAATATATAATCTTTTAAATCTTAAAAGCATTTTGCTAATTAAAAATATTTTTCAGATATTTTTCGTGGTTAAAAAATTAAAACCTACTTTATTACAAATTTTCAAAATATGATACATTTTTCTAACTATAATCAAGCTACACGACAGATCTCTGGGTTTAACTGAAACAGTGTCTTTGACCAACATTTTTTAACCCCAGGTGGTTGTGGTTAAACCCTGTAGCCTTTAATCCCAGCACTCAGGAGGCAGAGACAGGTGGATCTCTGTGAGTGCAAGGCCAGTGTGATCTACAGAAGAAATTCCAGGACAGGGAGAACTACACACAGAGAAACACTGTGTCAAAAAAAATACATACATACATACATACATACATACATACATACATACATACATACATAACATACACACATACATACATACATACATACATACATACATAACATACACACACACACATAATACATACATACATAACATACATAACATAACATACATACATACATACATACATACATAACATACATAACATAACATACGTGCATACATACACACATGACTGTGTATGTATGTATGTATGTAGTTGTGATATCAAATGTGCATAACTGACATTTAGGATTTAAAAGTAACAAAGTACTTTAAAATAGGAGAAATTATATTCTAATTAAGAAACTGCTAAGAGCCAATGATAATGAAATGATTAATCACACACATAGGATGCCCTCCTCTTCTGTACACAAAATGAATTGTACTGGATGAGCATCTAACGCGATGTTAAGGATGTTAATTATTATGATTTAATGATGAAAATTAATTTCTAAGGCTGGCTTGGTGCCACTTGCTTGTAATTCCAGCAATTTAGGAAGCTAAGATGGGAGGGATACAAAGTTCAAGGGCAGGTTGGGCAACACACCCTGTCTCTAAAAAATTAAAAGAAGGGTAAGGATAATAGGTCAGTAAAATGACATTGTTCCTAGCTCGGGAGGAATCCCAGGATTCTTGAGAGAAAGGGAAGGGGGAGGGAGAGAGGGGGAAAGGGGGAGAGAGGAAGAGAGAGGGAAGGTGGACATTATTAGGTTGGGCAATGTTACAGCCCAGATACATACTTTGCTATGAACACACACCACACTATATGTTAAAATCAGTCTCAGTGGTGGATGGAGAACTGCTGATTAGACCATGTGTGGGGTGGTGGGGTAAGATGGAACAACTGTCTGATTAGGGTGAAGTACAGATCTCCATGAAGTAGCTGTCTCTGAGCAAAGGTGCTTCTCTGTGTCCTGTATAATTATTCTCACCCAGGGGCGGCCAGGCCTGGCACAGATCTCTGAAGAGTCTCAGTGCCTTGGGTATTCATTTCAGTCATTTCCTCAGAGAACCTTGCTTTCTTATTAAGGCAGAGATAAATCCTTGGAGCTTGGCATTAAGAAGGCAGGGAGTAGGGAGTTTATTTGGAAGCCCCCAGGCCCCACACTTCATTGTTTACCACATTTAAACCCTCTGATTGGGAAGGAGAAAGAATATGGGAGGCAAAAGTCCATGCATATGCAACAGGAAGATGGCCAGGCCGGTTGATCTGGGCTGGGGCTGCTCTGAGAACTGCTACCTGGGTAGAGTCCAGGATACCAGCCGCTGCTACAAGCTGTGAATTTCTGGCACCCTCTGTGGTCTGAATGCCTTCAAGCTTCTGAGGTTGTGTGGGTAGTTCGTACCAGTACCTCAGTATAGAATGTGTGTGAAGTGTAGGAGAGCCTGTGGAAGAAATAGTTCCTGGGCTCCCTGTACTTGGTTTGGTTGGGACACAGGCTGTTCCTAAAATCCAGACATGCTCATCTGTTTTTGTAAGTCAGGATCATTTTATTAAAGTATATATCATTTGTTTCTGGTTTAGATTGTTTAGCATTATTTCTCTCAGACACATGTAATTTGTGGAGTGGTATTTAGTCCTTTTCTGTAATGCAGGTGAGGTAACTGATCCCTCTTTGATAAATTGACCTCCTGGTGAGTTAATTTACCTACACCTGTGTTAACAGAGCCTCTGTAGGGCTAAATGGCCTGCTCTCACATTACCCGAGTCATTCTAGGGTTAATTGTCACGTATGTGAGTTAAATTTCAGAGTGGGTTTTCAAGAGAGTATTCAAAGTTGACACCTACAGGACATTCTGCTGTCTGCTTTCCTACTGAGTGGGGAAGACTCGGGTTTGTCTAAAAATAACTTTCAGAAAATAGCTGCTCTACTCCCTCTAACATTTTTTGGGGGGGCAACATATTGGTAAACTTTGAGAACACCATCGGAGCTGGTGTTTGGGAGGTGTTCACCCATGCCTTACAATGATGGATTTCACACTGTACTCACCCTCACTGATATCAAACCCTATTAGCTTTGTTACTGGTGTCATGTATGGCTTTGAGCTAAGCTGTTTAGACCAGATAGTGCTGACCGAGGATGAGAACCCAGACTGGACTTGGCTCATTTCTCATCCATACATCTGCTATCTATGTGTTCATGAGTCTACAAGCAGGGCACCAATGGAAACTTACTGTGTCCTGTGGACCCCTGTCTCTGTTCCTTTGCAATGTCCTGCTGGACTACCTGGAATCCCTAATGTGAAGCAGGGTGCATGTTTTTACTTAGGAGGTTTCTTGAGACAGCCACATCAGCCTCTGGGTGATCCTGAGTTGCACACAGAAATAGAACGATGCCTGTGTGGATGTGGAACTGACTGGTCATCTTCAAGGATCTGTTGTCTCTGCTGAGAAGGGTCTCTTCCTCAACATCCCCCAGCTCAATAATGCTTACTGTTATGCCTGCTCTACTAAGCTCTAGTGGAGGTTGTAATCATTTGAAACAGATCATGGTAACCTACAACAGTTTTCAGTGTCTTGCTTTCTGAAGGCATGCTGACACTGGAGTCCCTGTGGCCTGCCAAGGGCACATCCTCCTTCCTTTAGAACTCTTGGGTGAACTAAAATGGAATTCCATGTTCTCAACTACTTCAAACATCTTTTGATTTGTATTTCCCCATTCTCATTCCTTTCCCTCTTGATTCTGTCTCACCTGGGTTACAGCCTGTCCTGGTTCTGGCTTAAGGTCTCTGCTTCCTGAATCCTTGTAAGATAGAAACATCAGTCTTCTGCTCCCATTGCCACAGCTACGAGCCACGTTCCCCACAGGGTCTCCTTAGCTATGATGGATTGAACTTCCGCAAGCCAAGAGCCCAACTGAGTCCTTGGCTCTTTAAGTCACTTCCGTAAGGGGCTAGGAACGTAGCTAATGGGAATGGTAGGATCTGGCTGGACACCAGGACTCCAGGAGCAGACCTGTTTTGATTTCTTACTCAGTGGAGGATTAACAAATAGAATTCTGAGTTACAGCTTCCTGAGGACCCTCCATACCAGTCCATCTTTTCCTGGATCCTATGTTGTAAGCGTAGTCACTTTGTTTCCTCACCGCTGTTGGGTCATCTTGAATTCGGTCTGCCTTGTTCTGCTTATGAGCACATTTCCAGGGAAACAGCATCAACTAGTGATGGTTGTTTCAGAGCTGAGCTGCTGTCTGGGGTTGGGTGTAGTAGAGGATGAGCTGGACATCCAGCTAAGTGTGGCAGCGGTGGGTTTCCCCATCCCAGAGAAGCCCTGGCTCTGACAGTAGTGAGAATGTACCACTGCTTTGTAGCTATGACTTTTCCATGTCCCACTTAACTGTAATCTGTTTAACCATATCAGGTTAAAGTGTAGAACAGTGGGGTTTGGGTTCTGGCTTCCCGGAAATGGCATCAGCCTTGGCAACAGACATAATGAGTTGAGTTGAGTATCTTTACCTACAAAACAGAGGCTATGCCTCCCCGTGGATGGAAATGTTGTCTTCTTCAACTACAATACTCAGTAATGAAGCCAAATAAAGAAAATAGAAAAACTGTATTAAAGAGAGACCGGAGGAGACTTCAGATCTGGCTGGAAAAGGCATATAAATTAGAAAACTAAAAGTTTAAGAAGGGAGAAAGAGAGAAGATAGTACTAACCCCAAGTAGAGAATAAACACAGCCTCTAGCAAGCAGGAGCCTGGTTCTGACCTGGTCATTGGCCTAACTCCTTCAGTAGCTGGAGATTTGGGAGGACAGACACAGGTTAATATTGGTAATTTGACTTTGAACAAGAGTCTTATTCTTTTGTTGTCATGTCATGAAACTGGGTAATGCCTGATTCATGTCACTTGCTTTTTGTGATCTCAGAGCTGTAGAAATTACAACTTTTACTACTCTGGGTCTTGAGATTTTAAAACCTTTACAGATAGACCTCATGATTTGAGAAATATTCACCATTATGTGAATCCAAAACCTACTTAAAAAAATAAAGTGTGAACTATGGAAGATGAAAAATTGCAAAACACAAATTTAAATAGAATGACATAGGAAATTCCAAATTGCATCAAAATGAAAATAGATGCTTATCTTAAAGTGAAAATGGAGGGAACATGCTCCAAAGAGACAGATTTTTTATGTACATGATGTGTAATTTTCTGGACTTTGAAAATGTTTAGAAGAAGAAGAAGAAGAAGAAAAAGAAGAAGAAGAAGAAGAAGAAGAAGAAGAAGAAGAAGAAGAAGAAGAAGAAGAAGAAGAAGAAGAAGAAGTAGAAGTAGTAGTAGTAGTAGTAGTAGTAGTAGTAGTAGTAGTAGTAGTAGTAGTAGAAGAAGAAGAAGAAGAAGAAGAAGAAGAAGAAGAAGAAGAAGAAGAAACTTGTTTCATCAAAGTACTAAGAAGAGTGAGCAGGTGGCCACCATATTGCTTGTTGTGCACAAGGGCTTGTGTGCATGTCATTTGACCCCAGACATACCTCACTCTGATATCTGACAAGTGTGCTCACAACTAAATTAATGAAATTTATAATTAATAATAAACACATCTAGACCGACTTCTGATATATGTACATTTGAAACACAAACATATTGGACTTACATTATTTGAAGGTATATATTCATTTTACTAAGTTGAGCCTTTGTACCTCTCTCAAGTGTTTTTCTTTTTTCTTTTTTTTTTTCCTGCCTGCAATAGTGGGTATTTTGGACTAGATGCCAGGAAAGTATCTGTGAAAGCAATAAATGCTAAACTAAATTATATCTCCTTTTGAAACTGACTTCAGAACTTCTTAAGTAATAGTGGTGACTCTGTACTAGACACCACACGGCAGCTGGAAAAGGTTTTGTGAAAAAGACTCACAGCCAGGAAACCTCACTGTGTGTTCTTAGACTTTCTTTTATCCAGGGAAGTACCGGTTTCCTTGAATCGTGGGTGATAGATCCAAGCTCTGAGGCCTTGGTCTCTTCCTTGCAGCGATTAGAGATGACTACTGTCCCTGGACACCCGCATGGCTGAGGCCTTGGTCTCTTCCTTGCAGCGATTAGAGATGACTACTGTCCCTGGACACCCGCATGGCTGAGGCCTTGGTCTCTTCCTTGCAGCGATTAGAGATGACTATTGTCCCTGGACACCCGCATGGCTGAGGCCTTGGTCTCTTCCTTGCAGCGATTAGAGATGACTACTGTCCCTGGACACCCGCATGGCTGAGGCCTTGGTCTCTTCCTTGCAGCGATTAGAGATGACTATTGTCCCTGGACACCCGCATGGCTGAGGCCTTGGTCTCTTCCTTGCAGCGATTAGAGATGACTACTGTCCCTGGACACCCGCATGGCTTATGCAGCATCTACTCTTCAGGCAGCTTTGGGTAGATAAATAAGTGGGGTGTGCCTGTGCACATTGACAGGTACCTCACTCGTTCCTTTGAAAGCAATCTCCATTGAAGCAAGCCTTCTGGGTATTAATTGTTCACAAAGCTAATAAAGGTGATTTTTGTTACATTTTCAAGTGTTTCAATAAGAACTGCTCTGAGGCTCATTGGTGTGGGCTGTTGTGGTATCTTACCTTCCCACAGCGCCACTTTGTCCAGGGCATCCTACACTGGCTTCAAGCACCTTAAGGCTATGTGTAGTCTGAACACCTTAGTGACTTGTTATTTACTATGACAAAATACCCGCGTGATAGAACTTGAGGGGAGAAGGGCTTATTTTTGATTCTAGACTTTAGAGGAGATGCCGTCTATTGAGACCATGAAGCAAACACTACAGCTGAGCTATGACATCCTCTCTCTGCTTTTATTTTGAGTTAGAACTGCACTAATTTCTCAGGCTGGTCTGGGATGCATTATGCAACCCAGGTAGTCTTTGAGATTGTAAGCCTTCTTCTGCCTCCCAAGGAGCTAGGATGACGTTCCTGAATCACTAGGCCCATCCCCTTGGCATCTCTTTTAAAAAGTGATTTTATTTTTGTGATGTTTTATGTGAATGTATGAATATCTACCATGTGCATACCTGGTACCAGGGGAGGTCGGAAGAGGAAGTTGGGTGCCATAGAAAGGAAGTTACAGATGGTTCTGAGCTGCTGTGTAGGTGCCGGAAATAAACCCAGGTCCTTGTAAAATCACCAAGAGTTCTTAACCACTAAGCTGTCTCTCCTGTTCTTCTGTGGACCTCTAAAATTGCAAGATCAGATTGCCTGTGAGTGAGGTATTTGTTTCCTAGTGTATTATCCTTTTCTTCCCTATCTTTTTATTTTTGCTTGATTACAGTTTGTATGGTATAGTATTGCACAGGCAGAGGCTGGGATATTGTTTTGCTTTATTTCTGATCTTAAAAAAGAAGCATTCATTTTTTCATTGTTAAGATCTTTAATTAAAGGAGATCTCCTCTGAGGATTCTTAGAAGTTGGGACTCTGCTTCTACCATGTGTGTTCTTGGGGCGGGACTCAGCTCATTGGGTTTTCAGATGAGGCAGTAGCGCCTTTATATGCTGACCTCTCTCGACAGCCCCACATCTAGGATTCATGGTAGAAGAATATCGTGAGTTTTACCAAGTGTGTCTTAGATCTATTAAGAAGATAGCATGTTTTTCTGTGTGTGAAATAATTTCCACTTTATACTTCAAGGAAAAACATCACTTAATTACAGTGGAGGCTCTCCCTCTCTCTCTCTTGACCTGTGTGTGTGTGTGTGTGTGTGTGTGTGTGTGTGTGTGTGTGTGTGTGATACTAATGTGTTTAGCAATAGTCCTTCAGAGTGTTCTTCAGCAGGGTTCTACTGCACATTCTTTCTTTACGGGTGGCACCCAGTTCCTCATTCTGGGGAGTCCTGCTTCTCTCCTTTCTTGTTTGTTGCTTTCCCTCTCATGGTTTCTCTAGTGTATTCCTAGTGTATTCCTAGTTTTTGCTAGTTTTTACTAGTTCTCTAGTGTATTTTCTGTACTTTTATTTCTTGTTTTTTAAGTTTATTGGATTTTTTTTAAAAAACTTACTTTTTTTTTATTACTCCTTAATTGGAAGCTTATTTTCCCCTCCTCTACTTTAGATAGAATCTTAAATTGATCCACCCCATCCCCTTTCTTTCAACTGTAGGTACTTGATAGTGTGCACTTCTACTAGGCAGTATCTTAATTGCTTCTGGAAGCCTCTTGGTTTGCTTCCTTTATCCTTCCCCAAACCATTATCCCAACAGAACACAGACTCTGTCTATTATGGAGGCCTATTTGCAAATTCAGCCCGTGTCTGGACCCTGGAACCATCTTTACACTTCTCTTCCCAATAGGGAGACTATGCAGTCTGTGCAGATGGTGGGGTTTGTGCTGAGAACACACCTCCTCTTGGGACCCAGAGAGGGTTCCTGCAGAATGAGCACAGCAAACGCCTTGCTGCGTGTGCTTCAAGGCAGGATCTTCGTGGAAGCATTATACCCATGTCATCATTACTGTGATTCTTGGGAAGAGCGGTCACAGGAGGGCTCCTATAGATCGACACAGCTTGATCCTTGCTGATTTTCTAGGGTACGCCTCAACTGAGTCCCCAAATCCCCACAGTGACTCTTCTAACACAATGTCACACCACAGACTATAGCAAAATCATTTGGTGTAGTTTTTCCATAGCTATGATGTTTATTTATTTAGTTGTATGAGTGGACACACTTGGTGTCAGAAGAGTTCTCATGCATTTTCAGAATTGGTATGATGGCTTTGAATATGGTTTATCTTCCTGAGTGTTTTAAGTGTATCTGCAAAAGTATATTCTGCTGTGTTTGTTTTTCCTTATAAATGTCACTAATGAAGTTGTACAGCAATTGGTTTATACTTTCTGTATCTTTGTTGATTTTTAGTCAACTTTCATTACACAAGTTACTGAGAAAGATGAAGTCTCCACTGTAGCTCACTGGTTTTCTTATTTCTCTTTGTACTTGTTTGCTCTTTTATTTTAAATGCCTTGATGTGTTATGTTAGATATACTTCAGGATTTTATTTTATTGATTGATTGATTTTTTTCATTTTATTGGTTACTTTATTTATTTATCTTTCAAATGTTATCCCCCTTCCCAGTCTCCCCTCCCCAAGCCTCCTATCCCCTCCTCCATCTCCCCTGCCTCTATGAGATTATATTTTAATGAATGAATTCAACCATGCACTGGGGCTGATAGTCGAAGTGGATGTGAGATGACACGAAAATGGTGTTTCCACTTATACAACTGTCACATCTTGACTCAGGAACTACTTGAGTAAACAGTGAAAGAAAACATTTCGAGAATTATTAAAAAGTTCCTTTTCCAAGAACTATAAAATTATTGCTTTCCTGCTCAATTTTAGTAGGTAAATGCCATGATATTTTTCTGGGACAATATTGAGAACTTTAATTCTTAGCCACCAAATAACTTGTCTTAAGTGAAATAGAAGGAGTTCTTGTGTATGCCACAAACTGAATCAAATCTGACTTTATTCTAACTTCTATAATTTTATACCCATGATAAATGACTGTTCTATGTTACCTGCCCCCACAGCTAGATTTTTTTTTTAATGTGGTACCTTATAGCAGTTGACAATGTCAAAATGAAGCCACCAGTTTTCAGAAACTCATTGAAGTGGAAGGTGAAAACAAGCTTCATAGTTTCTGTGGGAGGCACATAGCCACAACAGTAGCTGTGGATGCTCTGGGTAAAGAGTGGAAGGGTTATATGCTCTGAATCACTGCTGAGAATAATGAACAAGGTTTTTCTTGAAGCAAGGTGCACGAGTCATGGGAGAAGATGAATGCAGTTGAGTAAGGAGTATCCCTGTTATAGACCAAGGAAAACTGGAGAAAAGAACTGTTTTTAGACTAGTTTTAAGGATGCCAATCTGAGTGCTTTCAAATAGGTTATTGTAAAAAACAAATGGCGGTGGGGGGGGGGAGACAGAGACAGAGAGACAGAGACAGACAGAGAGACAGATTCAGAGAAACAGAGAGAAAATAAGGTTGATTCCAGGACTGACAGATACACTGTGCCTCACACATAGTGGATCACCCAAGATTTAGCATTGTGTGTCTTGCCACACAAATGCCAACATGTTGCTCTAAAAAAATAACTCACTAAGAGAAACGAGGAAGGGGTTTCAGAATATGCTAAACTTTTGGTGAAGTACAACAACAACAACAAAAAAATACTGGGGTGGATTGTAAGAAGCTAAGGTGTCCTCCACGGAGAGCTGCTACTTTTTTTTTCTTTCTCTTTTCTTTCTCTTTTTCATTTTACCTTTATTGGATATATCTTATTTACATTTCAAATGTCATCCCCTTTCCAGATTTCCCCTCCACAAACCCACAATCTCATCCTCCCTACCCCTGCTTCTATGAGGGTGCCCCTCCCACCCTCCCACTCCCTCCTGACTTTACGCCCCAATATTCCCCTACACTGGGGCATTGAGTCTTGACAGGACCAAGGGCTTCTCTTTCCATTAATGCCCAGCAAGACCATTCTCTGCTATATATGCAGCTGAAGCCATAGATCTATCCATGTGTACTCTTTGGATAGTGGTTTAATCCCTGGGAGCTCTGCCTGGTTGGTATTGTTGTTCTTCTGGGGTTGCAAACTCCTTCAGGAGAGCTGATACTTCTGAGTCTCTCAGTCCAGTCAAAATTTTTTTTTCAAGAGTAACAAATAATCAAACCTTGAAAAATTTCAGTAGATAAATTATCATTCAACACATGTAATAGAAAAATTCCCTTAAACATCAGACGGTTTTATGTAACAGCACCAGTTCTCTGTGGCACTTCTGAGACTTTCATATACTTTGTTCTGCCATGAATTCTTAGTCCTACACCTCTTACCTATTCACATGTCAGCTTATTGAAGGACTTCTCTTTGTAGGTGACCAGGTCAGAGAAGCTGGTTTCCGTGAGCAGTGGGAGAGAAGTGGCCTCCTCTAGGACATCCTGGGCATAGGAGATGAATAATTCATGGGCTCCATTCTGCTTCCTACTATCTGGGATCAGCATAGGAAATACTGTGTTTCCAAGTCACAGAGACTGCTGGAAGCCCATAGATGATAAATTTTAGATTAGAATACCTACATTTCCATCCCGTTTTATATTTAAATTGAAGAGAAGGAGAAGTTCAGTTTATCACTTGTTTTGCGGAGAACACAATGGTCTGTACAAAGCTCAGTATTTGCTACGGATGTTTGATGTTTATCTGCAATTTTAGCCTCATGTGCTATCTAGCATACATAATGAATGTACAGGTGTGGTATTAAAATATGTGTTTCAGAAAACGGAGAGATGGCTCAGTGCATAGAGTACTTACCATGTGAGCACAAGGACCTGAATTATCTAATTCCATAAACCCACATAAATAAATCAAGTGTGACAGTATGTGCTTATAAACCCAGTGCTGGGAAGGCAGGCATGTGTGGATTCCTAGGGCTTGCTGAACAGAAGACTGGAAAGCTGAGCCTACTTGAAGGTTTCAGGACAGTGACAGATCCTGTCTGAAAAAGAAGATGATGAAGATAAAAGGAAGAGGAGGAGAAGGGAGAGGATGAGGAGGAGAGCCTCAGGGGAATGAATCTTTGAAGTGTCTTTGGCTCTCCATGTGCACATATATATATGCAAATGGATATGCACATACATGATTTCCAGTGCATATGAATACTCACACAAGGAAAATGCACACTGGGAAATGTGTTTAATATTTGATATTATACAAACAAAACTTCTCTTATTATCTTTGAAACACATTAAGGGGATGTTAGATATAGTAAATTCTCTTCCAAGTTTAGGCCTCTATAACTCTGTTACAGAGATAGAAGGTTAGAGTTAGCTTGTAGATGTTAACTGAACCATCTTTGTGACAGCCCTGTTGGGGAGCTGAATTATATGTGGGAAATTGAGGCAAAAAGAAATTGAGTAACTCGAAGTTAGAGAATGGAATTGGTTGACATTTGAATCTCATCAGGCTTGCTTGCAAATTTGTAATATTAATTACTCTTGTCAAATGATGCATTTACTGTTCCCTATCTTATCCTGTCTGTTAGAAGGAAGAGGAAAAAGTGCTGTTTCCTACCAATAGCACTGCAGAGTGGAGGGAGCCAAGCTTTAATTTGTTACCAGCATCTCTTCCAAAGGGATGAAAGCAAATCAAAAGGCAAACCTGTAACCAGGGTTAGAGATGTTTACCTGTAGTTAAGCTTTGTGGGCTCTTAGCTAGGACCACACTTCTCTGTCTCAAGTCTCCTGAGTCAAACATAAATACTGTTGTACCCTGGAGAGACCCCAGTCAATGATTTTTCCCCTAATGGATGTCACCAATCTGTCCATCTTTCCTCTTCTGCTTCTGCTGGAGTCTGGAACTCAACTTACTATTCCCACAAAGTTTCTAGCCGTGTCTGAGCACTGTGCTGACTTTCCCTGTAACCTTGTCTTCGAGGTGCCTGACCTCTGTTAAATTTCATGATGTTCTTTCCTTTATCCTCATCTATGAGACTTCTGCTCTCTGCCAAGTCTTGTGTTGACTAGCCCTGCATCCTCTGAAGTTCTTTGATGGGCTCTATACTGTCTTGCCCTGCATCATCCTTTGTGAGACTTCTGCCCTCTGCTGTGCTCTGTGCTACACTGACTGGACCTTTTGTTGTGTGTGTGTGATGCTCTAATGAGTTCTGTGTTGACTCGTCCTACATCCTGGCCTTTGTGAGTTATGCTCTCCAATGAACCCCACATCTTCTTTTCATAGACACTGATCATAGAAGGGTTGAGCACCTCTTATGTATATAGCGACACTAAGGACTCATACCAGGCCTCTACTCCCAGAATAGTACTGATCAAACCAGTTTTGCGCAAGAGCCATTAAAGGTGAAGAGCACAGTGTTACATCCGCTTAAAGTAGGAAATACCAGGAACTACTGCTTTGATTATCTGCTTTTTAGATACGCAGTGTGCAATATGCAGACAGAAGTTTATTCTGTACTTTACTGGTGTAGATGCCATTGTGGTTTGTTTTAATGTCAACTTGCTACAAATTATAATAGCCTGAATAGATGGCTTCAACAGAACTGTCCTGATTGCCTTAATTAATTCAGGAAGATCCTGCCCATCTGGTAGCAGTCCAGAAAGAAAAATGAATGGCAGAGGACCAGTATTTGCCATTGGCTGCTTGGCCTTCCCCCTTACCTCTGATCTGATTGAATGCTGCCACCTCTGCTGCTGCTGCTGATTCCTAGATGATTCCCAATCCAACATGTCTAGACTAAGTCATGTGTTGACTAGTCCTGCATCCTTCTCTGAAGTTCTTTGATGGGCTCTATACTGGCTTGCCCTACTTCATCCTTTGTGAAACTGCTGCTCTTCTGCTGTGCTCTAGTACATCTTAGAGTAAGGATCAGCAGCTCTCAAGGAACCAAACACAGTGGACTGACCAACTACCAGGTTGTTGGTTTCCCAGGTGAGATCAGCTCTGTGGGTCTGCTCTACCTGGTGAGGTACCGAGCCTGGTGGCCCAAGCAACTACTGGATTCTCAGCCTCCCGGGTGTGACTCAGATGATGTTTCTATTAATGGAAGATGATAGTATCACACACACACACACACACACACACACATCACACACACATCACACACACACATCACACACACATACATACACACACATCACACACACACATACATACACACACATCACACACACACATACATACACACACACATCACACACACATACATACACACACATCACACACACATACATACACACACATCACACACACACACACACACACACACACACACACATGTGATTCCACCAACAGCACTAGAAATGATGTAGTTACAGACTATATAATTTGCTTTGAGAGAATGTCTGTGTAGAAGTATGCTTTGTGTCATTTTTGTTGCCAAGAACTATTTTGTTCATTTCTATTTTTTCTTTTTTCCTCCTTTATTTATTCATTTTACATCCTGATTACAGTTCCCCTCCCCCCTCTTCCAGTCCTACCCTCACATCCCTCTCTCCCTCTCTCCCACCCTTTCTGTTTTGACAAAGGACTCCCCTTCCCCATGAGTACCAGCCTCCCTGGCACATGAAGTCACAACTGGACTAGGAGCATCCTCTCCCACTGCGGCCAAACAAGGCAGCCCAGCAAGGGAAAAGGGATGCAAAGGGAGGAAACAGAGCCAGCATCAGAGGCAGCCTCCACTCCAATTGCTAGGAGACCCACATGGAGACCACCAAGCATATTAGCTACATATGTGTAGGGAGCCTAGCACATGCCTGCTCTTTGATTGGTGGTTCTGTCTCTGTGAGCCCCCTTGGGCCCAGATTCTATAGGTCTTCTTGTGGTGTCATTTCTAGCTTTTCAAAAACAAATAACTGCATTCTGCCCGTATCAAACTTTTTTTTTTTATTTTTTAAAATGACTTTATTTTATAAAACAAAGATAAATGTACAGATTTTAAACATTTTTTGCTTAAAATTATACATTTTTGTCAGTACTGTTTTTTCAGACATTAAAATAATTTTTACATAAAACTATGTGAATATATTTTTTTAGTCAGTACTTGATTTTTTTCAAGGGCTTGACAGTATGCATTGAAAACCTAATAGTTACAATGAGATAAAGTAAAACAAAATGTAACATGGAAATAAAGTTTTCTTAATCACCAAGTGATTCCAAAGGACCTAATAGACAAAAATCACTTTTGTTCTTAGGTACAATTGGATTTCTAAAGCAAAGTTAACAGGGAAAACACACCCTCTGAAGAGAACCGCACCAATTCCCTGGAGTCTACATCTTCTCCAGCAAGATTCCATCAGATGTGCTAAAGATCATCCTGTAAACAGGCCCAGGCTTAATCAATACAAAAACAAAGTCCTCTTTGATTTTTTTTTTCATGTAGCAAATGTAGAAATCATCAGAAGGCATGTCACACTGAGCAATTTCGGTAATTAGGTCCCTCCCTACTCTGAGTCTTTCCTTCCCTTTTTTAGCATCTTCTTTGTTGGAAGCCCCAAAGCAGCTCTGAATGTGGGCTTAGTGTGTGCTACTCTGACATCCCCTGCTCTGAGCCTGCTTCCCAGGCCCCTTAGTGCTGGACCATGTAGAATTAACATTAGGGATGACATCTATCTACCCTGGGCCATTGTAACTTTGAAGGATCTAAATGTCATAATTAGAATAGAAAAAGCAATTACTCATAAACAGTATCTCTGACATCTAATCCCAGCACTGGGGAGGAGACATGTGGATCCCTGGAGTACACTGGCCACACTAGCCAAATTACTAGGCTTCAGATTGGGCAAGTGACCCCATCTCAAAATCTTAGGTGAGCAATGCTAAGGACCTCTGGCCCCTGAAGACACACAGTATGCATAAAACAGAGTAGGGAAAGGAGATTTATTTTATGCTATTAATTTGCTCATATTATTTTTCAAGAAAAATCACATTTTTTTTCTTACAAGCAATGTGTCCTCATACAAGGGGAGAGGAAAGAATGGGTTTCATATTTGCCAACCTTTTCTTCTGTGCAAACTGAGGCTGTGTCAAGGTGTTTCTTCCCAAGTACTCATGGGGCTGTTGGGATGCAGTGATCCAAATACCTTTATCCTTTGAAAAGGAGAAATCAATAAGCCAGATTTGTTTTCATTTTACTACTGGAACGCCTGTGTTTTTTTCCCCTTTCAGTTAAAATATACTTACCAGAATGATGGGCAGTCTGTCCTGTCAGAATGAGGTTGTATGTCCCATGCAGAAGATGATGTCTGCATGTTATGAATGAGATGGTCATGGAAAAGGATATTTATAAAAAGGAGAGACTAAGCAAGATAGCTCAAGCTCATGTGAGGAGACTGTCAGGCTAAGCATGAAGCTGGAAGCTATGTTAATCAGCTTTAAGATTCTCTTAACTGTCTAACCCATGCTCAGTGGTTAGAGCATTTGCTGCTCTTTTGGCAAAGTAAGGTTGGAGTCCCAGTACCCAAATATTGACTCTTAGCAATCTTACCTTCAAGGTATCTGATGTTCTCTTTTGACCTTGATAGGCACCAGGGATATATATGATGCACATACATACCTCCAGGCAAAATATTATACACATAAAATTAAATAAATCTTTTTTAGTACAAAATAGAGTTTATTCGGGGCACAGTGAGGGGGTTTAAGAGGGTAGCAGATGCAGAAAGAGAGAGAAAGAGAAAGACAGAGAGAGAGACAGAGAGAGAGACAGACAGAGAGTTAGAGAGAGAGAGAGACAGAGACAGAGAGAGACAGACAGAGAGAGACAGACAGACAGAGAGACAGAGACAGAGACAGAGAGAGACAGGCAGAGATAGAGACAGAGAGAGACAGAGAGAGAGACAGAGACAGAGACAGAGAGACAGAGACAGACAGAGAGAGACAGATAGACAGAGAGAGAGAGACAGAGACAGAGAGAGACAGACAGAGAGACAGATAGACAGAGAGAGAGACAGAGAGACAGAGAGAGAGACAGACAGAGAGAGACAGAGAGAGACAGAGACAGAGAGAGAGAGAGAGAGAGAGAGAGAGAGAGAGAGAAAGAGAGAGAGAGAGAGAGAAATGGGGAGAGGAGGGACAGGGGAGAGAGCAAGAATGGGAGAGCAAAAAGCAAGAACACAAGAGAGCAAAAACTAAATAAATCTTTTAAAAGTTAAAAAAAATCCTCAGAACTTCTGTGAGAAAAAAAAAGAAAACTGAGAAGGTTCTTCATTAGTGGGTGGAGCATGTTTTTCTTCATGAAAGAAATGATTGGCTCTTTTAGTGGCAAAGACACTATGTAGTCTTGGTCTAATTAAAACATTGTGTTGTTTTTTTAAAAAAAAATGTTTAAACATTCCAGAATTGACCGTTCCAGGAAAATCACCTAGCAATACATGTAGTATGCAAATTTAGGGACAGAATTTGCCAAAATATTTGTAAGCTACAACAACCTTTTGTTTAGAAGCTTTTTATCTACATTGAGTATTAGTTGAATGTAGTTTAGGGTTACTACACAAATGATTATCACCTGTGTGTATGATACATACACTCATACATGCATACCCCCTGTCCCACAGTTTCCAGGTGATGATTATGTGAATAATCCATACCATGTGCTTTGGAAGATGCAGGAGTAGTAAATATGTTTTCTTTCTCCAAGTAATTGCCATCTTCCTGAGCAGGAAAACATGGCAGCAGAAATGCCAGTAGGACATTTATATAGGACAGAATTCAGTTAGGTGCTCATTGAAGGTCCTGCTGTCTGGTGAAGCTGAGTGAAAATGGGAACCTTATGGGAGCAGGTCAGAAGGAAGTAAGGTGAATGGCTAAAGCCAGCAAGATGGCTACACTTCAACAGGTAATTCAGGCAGTCACCATTCAAGAGCAGAGTTGCCTACCTTACAGAGCCATCTAAGTGGTGGAAGTAGAGTTGGACCCTAGAGCCATCCACATGATTGATAGTTAATGATATGTGTGTGTGTGTGTGTGTGTGTGTGTGTGTGCACATATTTGTAAGATATTTATTATAATATAATTGTATTATCAATATATAAACATAAATATATACTTATATACAATATATTATATATATATATATATATATATAATTATAAACATACAATTGCATTTCTCCTTTTTTCAGTTGTTTCCCAGTCTCAGTAAAAAAACAAAAAGCCCTTTATAAGACAACTATTTTAAACTTTTGTAGCTGTACTGATTGTCTTTTTCTCCTCCCTCCCCCTTTCTTCCTTTCCCTCTTTATCTTCCCCTAAACTGCCGTTAACATTTTTAAGCATGCTCCTCCAATTGTTTGAGCAGCATTTTTGAAATGCTCTGTCTCTGGTGAATCCCTTTGGTGCTCTTATTAAAACTCTTACTGATGTTTTCTGTTATTGGTCCTGCGTCCCAGCCTCCCAGGCACATGACTGACATCTCACCTCTCACTGAGCATTGGGTTTCTGTTGACCTTGGAGAAAGAGTTTTTCTGCTTAATCTGCTTGTATTGATGCCATCTTTTTCTAGTGTTCTTTGTAAATACAAAAACTTAGAGTTCTTCCTGTTTTCACGGAGGCTGGCCATTTTCAACAGATGTGGAAGGTCAGTTTGGTGGTCCCATGACCCTTCGTTTCTAAGGGCTTCTAAGCTGACAAGTACATTCTTTGTGATTTCTGGGGGCAAGAAGATCAAGACTGGGAAGCTGGCAAGTGCTTCTTAGACAGTGAGTGTCTATCCCTGGAGCCAAAGAAGAAAAGTATCCTACAGAGGTGCTAACCTTAATCCTATCTTTCAGTCATTATTGTCATGAGTCACCTCCCAGAGGCTCAGCTTGGCCACCATCACATTTAGATATGAGTCCTGGAGGACATTTTGCTCATAATAATACTTAACTGTAAGTGGTGAACATCTCCCCACAGATTGTTATAAACATCATTAATTTTGATGTGGGCATTTGTATCAGAATTGGAGAGAAAACATATAACTAAACTTTAGTGAGTAAGAGTATAGTGTTGGAATTGGAACACCAGAGTGCGTACTCACACTGGTGACAGGGGACAGGCATTACATCTATGTACTGCACTTCATTTAGACAGCCTGTTAGCAATCTAGGGCGACAGAGGATTAACATCTCCACAATTTGCCTTTGCTCCCGTCTCCAGCAGCGGACTTCAAAGGATAGAAAGGATAACAATTCATCACTCCAGAATTCAGTCTTGTCCCTCTGGTCCAGTGGTCGGCCATGCTTCTGAGAATTTTCATATGAACCTGCTGAGTTATTTATAACATCCTCCAGATTTCTTATTACAATATGAAGTGCAAATGTGCCTCTATAGTGCATGGTATAGAATTGCCTTTGCTAACTCCAATCAGTATCACTTTTGCATGATATCTTATAAAACTGAAGGGAAAGAGTTTGTGCCCTTTTTTAAAATACCAAGGGAGAGCCAGAAAGCTGGACCAGTGGTTAATAATCCATGTTGTTCTTTCAGAGGACCCAGGTTCAGTTCCCTGCACCCATAGGGTAGCTCACAATCTTGTGTAGCTATAGTTTCAGGGTAGTCGGTATGGCCTTCTAACCTTGGCAGGCCTAAGACATTTATGTGGTACATATACATATACATTTGAAGGCCAAACATTCAAACACTTATACAATTAAAATAGCTTAAGAGAGAATAAAAACACCAGCCAGAAAGTCACCAATCGGTTTTGTTTTGGCAGATGGGGAGGATCACAGGAAGCACAGTGGTCTTCTTTCCTATTGTAATTTACCATCCTTTTCTCTCTCCCATACCCTCAATAAATACCATCCTTAGGCCAATGAGTGTGTATCCTGGTATGCTGTTGGTGTGTTTGCATATTACCAGAGGGAGAGCTGGCAGGTGGCTGATGCTTTGCATCTGTCTCCTCCACCTCAGAAGGGCCAGTTTCAGTTTTTCTGTAGCGGAAAGGGCTTGAGCTGGTTCTTCCTGAAGCTCTATCTCAGATGGTGATTTCTAATGAGCTTCCAGGGTAATCCAAATTCCCAAGTCATACATATCTCAAAGCTGGTATGCTGGTTGGAGCTGTGGGGAATGTGGAGGGCAGATATTGAGTCCTGCAATGCTAGACTGTGCCTTGAATGCTACCATGACAAGGCATGAAAATAGCAATGCTTGGGCTTTCGTAACAAGGCTGGCCTACTGCTGTGGCCCCATTTGAAATGAAAAACAGACATACTTAACAAGCTTTGGGGACAGTGGCTGCTATCAGGTGGTAATTGTGAAATGCTTTGCTCATTAAAAGGTACACAGCAAAAGACAGACTAGAAATTTCCCAGGGAACAAATAATACATCTCTTGATATATAGAAAAGTGTAGTGCACAGGTGTGTGCTTTAACAGTAGCAAGGTCCAGAATCCTGATGCCCTGTTGGCTGGGTGTCTATGTGCAGCTGGCTGCTTTGGAAGGGTTTCTGATAGAGTCTTGCTATATACACCAAGAAGATAGGCTTCCAAATGGATACAGGCTTTGCAATAGAGAGGAAACATGGCAAAAGAGATATGAATTATGCCTCTGTTTTATGATATCATTTCCAATCCCGGTCCTGTATTTCTCACATCCCTGTCACCAGCAACGAAAGCAGTGAGCTTGCCTAGGCCTGCTAGATGCTTAGAATGGTGAGGGAGGCATGGAGTTGCCTGCTTTGAGAGGTTGCCAGCACACATGATCTTCATGGGCTGTGCCCACGTATAGATGTCCATCTCGGGATACAATGTTGTTTCACTGTTTCAGAGATAACTCGCGGGGCTCCTAAGACATGAATATTGATCTAGGCATCGTGGCACACAGTAGTAATTCCAGTATTCAGGAGACAGGCAGCAAGACTGATATAACTTCAAGGCCAGTCCAGACTACTTAGTGATTCCACAACAGCCAGTATTAGAAGATGAGGATTTGTCCCAGGAAACACCAAAAGAAAAATCAAAACAAAACAAAAATGACTTACAACTACATCTAGGTGGCAAAGTGCTTATCTAGCCTCCCAGAACCACCAAACAAATTTAATAGTATAAAAGTTTGGGTTGAGGTGAATTTGGATTTTAGAGCCAATGCTGGGTCACAGTGACTATTTTTTATAGCTAATAAGTATATCTGAGTGGACATGTTTATGGAATTGTGGGTGAACTGTTTATGTGGCCTCTGTGAACCTCAGATGTTAGGACGCTTCGATTTTGGCTCGTAATTATCACTTTGCTCTGTAGCATGAGGTGGGTAATTGGAAAAGCAACACTCATTCAGATATGGAATTTATATATAGCTAAAGCAAATGATTACGGCTAGAGTTCCATTTTACACTATAAGTGGTAGGAGGGGAAGCCTGAGAAAAAACAGATTTTAAGATGTTGAGTGGCTTGTCTTATTTGGAGCTAAGTCTTCTAAGTGATTAGTGCTATAAGGCAAAACATGTTTTCTGCCTCAAAATTTACATATGCAAACCCATTTGTAAATTTTTTTTTTTTTTTAATCGATAAAAGAGCGTCACCAGAACAACTCGCTGACAGAGATCCCCGGGAAGGTGTTTCCTCAGGATATGCTTCACCATTCAGGGACTGAGATGCTTCAGCCATGGTTCAAATGCTCACCAGTGCATTGAGTTGGCAGGGTCATGTCCACAGAATGTTGGTTCTACAAGCGTGTAGAATATGCAAGTCATAGGCCAGGCTAATAAATGCACCCACCAAAGTTTCCAAGGAAGGCCTGGCAGGAGTCCCTGCAGGCTTCCCCTGAGAAAGCAGTAAGTGAACCTATGAGGGTGACAGGGATTCTGTAGCTGCCTCAGAAATTTGGAGATGCCTGGAGCATGAAACCAATGACAAGGAAAGCGCTGATGAGGAGCTGAGCTACAGAATTTAATACGTTCTCATCTGACTTTCAGCTTTGCTTTAGTCTAATCACCACTGTCTGCCCTCTTCTGTCATATTTCAAATAGAAATATTTATGCCATCATATGTTAGAAGCATCTTGATTTTAGGTTTATCAGGAACCCAAAGCTGTGTTTTCCTTCACTGTTCAAGGATGTTTACATTTAGACTGATGGACAGTGTTGGAACTGTTAAGATTATAAACTCACAGGTAGACTTTACATTTAATGGCCGTCTGTCAAGGCCAGGACAGGAATGTTGTGTCAACTGGACAAGGGATGTGCTGGTGATCGTTAATCTTGAGTCACAATTCAATTGGATTGAGAAGAGTCCGGAAGATTCATGGAGAACACTGGTGGGTCTGTCTGAGGTAGTTTCCAGAGAGGATTATTGACTGTAGGCAGCTCTATCTCATAAGTTGAAGGCCTAGATGGAATGCAGAGTTTTGAAAAGGAGAAAGCATAAAACAGGTATTCTTGTGTGCTTCTTGGGCTCTGTGCTGTGAGCTGTCCTTGGCAAAGGAAAGCCATCCACACATCTGTGTGTATCAGACACAGATAAACTCCAACCTTCACATTCAGGCTACAAAGTTGATATTCTGTGAACGGAAGATTATGATCTTATGACATGGTGACAAAATGTGTCTTGTTCTGGGCAATGTGAGCCTGGAAATGCCCCATTAGGCCTAAGCTCCTGAGGAGAACCACCCACACTACCCTTAGCTGTGTCTTAGCTCCTCTACAAGGTTTGTTGATAACTTCCCATTTATTTAGTGTCTGCACAATAAGTGAATGGAAGTTTGTTGTTAGTGAGTCCTTCACCAAACTATAAATTTCATTAAAGAGCATCTGTGGATACTTACTTGTGATGAGTAAGTATATAATAACTCAAAATGATCCATTCTCAATGTTTTGAAAGCTGCCATCAAAGCTGACTAGTTTCTGAAGTATCACAGTAGCTATTAAGTATTCAGGTTTACTGCACTAAGGAAATGGCCAGTCTTGCCCAAAGAGGCAAAGAAGCCCTTGCAGGCTGGTGCTTCTTAGTCCAGTCAGATTGACAATTAAAAGCATCATAGACAGTAGCAGGAGAAAGTCTGGGAGCCAGGCTTTAACAAACGAGAGCTGTGCACACTTGATATCACGAAGTAAGCTCAACACATGCAGAAAACTGCTGACAGCTTTCATGCTGCAAAGAGCTGGGGCAGTGAGGGTCACAAGGCAGGCACATGGAGACAGAGAGAATTCTATAAAAGAGTTGGCAGGGGCCCAAGTGCAGTGGGCCTCCACTTTCTAATTGACTTTCATGTCCAACCTTTCATTCACCCTCAGCAGAATTTCTTTTTAAAGGGGTGCTGGGAGTGGGATGCATGGGAGGTAGGGAAGGCTGTAGAGAGATATATCCCACCACCCCGGCAGTTTTTTGACCTAGAAAATAGATAAATTACCTGTGTAGGGTCTACAGGGGCAATCAGCAAATCAGTCTTAGGGGAACACTTTGCAAGGTGATCATAGGCAAGGCATTTGTGGGGTCTGCAGGACTATTGCCCACGTGGCTTGGCCCCAATTGGTTTTTCTCAGTGGCAAGAGAGAAGGCTAAAAACACAACGCCTGGGACTCTAGTGTTGCAGGTTCTTGTAAAACATCGGACATAGTTTGATCTTTAGCCAAAGTGAGCTTGTATAGAACAGGGTCTGATGGTCTGATGCAGACACTAACCTGACAATGGTTGCAAGAATGGAAAGGAAGGATACCAGTTGGAGTTGTGTAGAAAATTAGTTCACATATGAGTTGAGAATTAAAGAGAGTTTATCTAGGAAATACCACAGATGTGCTATAAAAATCATGAAAACGTGATCCTATGTGGTGTGAATGGGGGGAAGGGTCAGAGAGACTGCAGAGTTCATAGAGTTGGTGGGGGAAAAGGACAGAAATAGAAACACGTGGAAGCAGATTCTGTCATCACAGACTGATCACTGTATAGACTTCTCAGTGATCGATACTTCTGGGACCGCAGCTGAGGATCAGGCAGGCTCAGATGGGTGGTAGTTCTGCTTACGGAGGCTCTGAAGAGCTGGAGAGCTGGAATTACTCTCCACACTGTCCAAAACACAGGAGCCAGAGAGGGTAGTGCATATGACTTAGGGGTGAGTCTCTTCTCAAAACCTAACCATGTATCAGGCACCAGTGTGACCACATCCATGGTTTTCTAAGTACTGGGAGCCAGGGTGAAGTCACAAGGTAAAGCCAGGTGATGATAGGTAGATGTAGGATTATCGGCTGGGGGCAGGTTGCTGTCAGTAATTGGGATCAGGATGTGAACTTGGCCCTTCTGAGCCCAGAGGCTGTGTCTTTTCTCCTCCACATCCCCTCCTGAGCTGACCTTTTAGTAATCGACCTGGTTGTGTTGAGTGGTCATCTGCTTTAGAGACTTTGAGCGATGTGTCTGGGATGCTTGAGTTTCATGAGGGACTTGGCATGAGAGCTTTGTTCCAAATCAAGTGGATGTTCTTAGCCACATAGTTCATGTGGAGCTAATTGCACTTCATCCGTGCACGGGCTCCCACTACCATTCTCCCAATTTATAGCACGGAATGTTTTCTAAAGCACAGAGAGTAAAGAGTTTAGGCCAATAAACACCTATACATCTATTACTTATATTTCCAAATTAAGTTTCTATTATGATTTCTTTACCTCTGTTTTATTTTGTTGCTGCAGAAGTAGTGATATTATTAATGTTATGAGCTTCTCTATCTCGGGTGTTTTGATTGTTTATGTGCTGAGTGTCTGACTTGATTGGGAATTGCTTCCCAGATTTACAACACTTAACTTACTCTCTCCTCTTTTTTGTCCTGTCTTTCCCTGGCTTCCCTCTCTTTTCCATACCCCCCTGTGTCCCTGTGCCTACCATGGATCTACAATCTATTATCAGTCTGTTATTATTCCAACGATTATCTATCATCTACCAGCTGTCTTAGTCATTCAGTCAGCATAAATAGTGTTTATCAACACTCCCTCCCATATCTGCATTTCCTTTTCTGGCTCTTGAATCAGTTATTTCCCAGATCTGACAGAAGCCCAGTTTTCTCTTAAATTTCAATAGCATACCTTCATATCCTTTGGATAACCGTCTTTTCTCTTTGAAATTAAAGACTGGCACTTAATTCATTCCTTTGTGTGTACCAGTGTGCTGCTGGGGATAGAACCAGGGCTATCACCCAGGCTGCTGACATGTTCCACACTGAGCTTCACCCAGATCTAATTTTATCTCTTAAATTGTAAGTCTCCATAGTAGAAAGTGGTGTTGAAACCCGTGCTGCTGTGGTGATCTTAGTTTCTCTGTCTTGCTCTTTGCTTTTTGAGTATCAGTATGTGTATACATTTTCGAGTTTAATAAATGTTTTACAGTTATAATTACTGTTTCTTTAATACTTAAGCTGCCTAAGACGTGATTAGTAGGGGGTTCTACAAGCTGGCCTCTGCATCTTGCTGACCTGCCCCATGAGTGCTGGCCTTGATGGAAAGAGTTGATTGTGGTCTTGGACCTCTAGAATCTAGAAACGACGTGTCCTTCCTTTCAGGGAGATGAGATCCTTTCAAAATCTACTGTTTAATTGCTACTTAATGTTGTACATTTAGAAATCAAAAGGTAGTAAAGCCATTTTCTGGGCAGGTCAAAAACAAGCATTTTAAAAATACTTTAACTCAATGATACTTCAGATTTTATATTGTACATTTTTTTAAAAATCTATAAAATTGTTGTTGTGTGTATTTCTTCAAAGAATGAAAATCTTGACCCCCAATAACAATATCAGTGTATCCTCTGTGTACTTTAAGTATTCCTGAGATTATAAAGAATACACTGTCAACAGTAAAACTGCTAACTAAATATTGACTTATTACTAACACAGGTCTGTAGGAAGTAATCTCTAATACTGGCTTATTGTTAACCTTTGTCTGTAGGATGTAGTCCATTCAGTAAAGAATATAAAAATCAATACCATGTGCAAATTTTTTCAAAATACTCATTTTTCTGCTGAAGATTTTTTTATTTGGTACACCATTGACTTAATATATTAATTTCTAACAGAAGTATTTTAAGGATTGTTTTCTGATTGGACTGTGGTTTTAAATATGCTCATTTCTGTTAATGGTTGTTAAGCATTCCATGGGCAGAATATGCATGATATATATTCATGGATGAAATATAGTCTTTTTACTGGTCTTCATAATATAAATATAGCTTAAGTTTTGTCTTTGAATACATGGTTTTAGACTAAACATGAGTCTTGAGACTGGATTTTTAAAAACATGTTAATACAGGTCAGGCAGCAAGCTAAGGGATATGTGAGACACAACTTCCTCCCGTGTGTCTGACTATGTGCCATAAGATTCATTTCCCTTTACAGTCCTCCTCTCCTTCTTTCTGGACCTTTAAAACATTCAATTATCTCAGGCCAGGGCTCCAGGAAACTATAATCTTGTTGCAAAGATTAAATTGCTCTTTCTCTCTTTATTCTTTTTTCAAATGTGGGATGGATGTGTCCTATGGTCTGTTTCTCTGTTATGCCCTGGATTCAGGCTATGGATAATGTCATTTGCTCTCCTGTTGACTTTTAAGGCTTGTTCAAAGATATATCAGAAATATTTTTATGTATGGAATTCCAGAGAGTTCTTTTCTACTTCGTGAGAACTTTCGGGGCTACTGATCTATGAGAAACAGGTGGGCACAGAGAAGGGAGATGAAAACAGTTTTTCTGGCTTCCAAAATGGGCAGAAGACTCCCCAGAGGAATACTTTTCTGTCAGCTTATGTGCTTAATCATCTATTCTCATGTATACAGAAGTCAAATGTGCATTACTGAATTAAAGAATGCACTTTTTTGAATGAGTTTAATGCTGTGTACTATCAAGACTAGTATAACTTAAAGTTATTTCAATGCAGATAATTAATTGAGCAACAACATGAGTAATTTATGAACATTATTTACAGACATCACAGATATTGAGGTACATTGAAGCAATTATAGAAATCTTCCTTAAAATATTAATTCATACTAGGTAATAATTTGTCTTCATTAAAAAGTGTCAGAAAATTAGTGTAGTTCTTTTGAGTTCCACTCACTCTCTCATTATTTTGAACATCAAATGGTAACAGTAGGGGAAGACCATTTTCATAATTAAAAATTATGATGCTTCGCTAATGCATATTTAGCATGAGTAAATTCCATTGACTTTTGACTGAATAATTTCTGGGTTTCTGTGTTGCATAAGATAATTATTAATCTTTCATAAAACACCCTTTCTGTTGCTGAGGATGGTTGGGAAAATCACATTGTAGCATCAGGCATTTGGGACGATCCAAGTCCCTTGTCCTGACTGTGTAGATAATCATTTCAGCAGAGATGCATTTCCTAGTAAAATAATTTTGGTCTTTGATTCCACATCAGCCCTTTGTGATGAAGTAGCTCATCTGTTTGCTAACAAAATCTACACTCATGTCACATTCAGCTCTGTCTGTCTGTAATGTCCTTCAAGAAACTTGGTGTGAAGAAGTAAAAGAAGTCCCACAACCATCCGTGACCACGAATGATGGATGGTCAGAGGTACTGTTATTCATTGTCAAGCATCGCATCTTGAGGTAACGTGAGTGGCGTCTTGGTGGGTGTACAAATTATTGGTTAGTTCAGTGAAACAAAAATGGCTCTTCTCAGTCATTTTCCTCACTCACTCCTAGAAGGGTTGCCTTCCAGCCGGGTGCCTGAGTGTTAGACAGTCAGTGTGGTGGTCGGATTTTAGACCTTGAGAAACAAGAGCTAGGAGAATGAGTGACTAATAATATCCACTCAGGAAGAAGAGACAAAAGATAAAAGGGGAAGGCTGCAGGTAGGAAGAGACCAATCCTTGGACAAACACAAGTGTCTGATCTGGGATGACGATGGAGCAGAGGAATGAGATCTCCTGTTTTATATTGATGTTGGGTTGAAATGAGTTATTTATACTATATATGTAAGATACAGCCACCAGACAATTTAAAGGGTTTTCATTAGAGCCAGAATCACAGCTCAGTGGTATTGTGCTTCTCTTACATATGCAGAGCTCTAAGGTCCACCACCAGCAATGCAAAACCATCAAAGAAAACTGAAGAATTTTATTTGGTTTCCTCTTGGACTCTAATCAGATGCAAACTGACTGGCTCCACATCACTTCCCTTAATTGAGATGATAGTGCCTAGCCTGGATAATGGCTTCCTCTGCATTTCTTCTCCTAGTGATGGGGTGGTACCTTGGTATACCTCTGCTCTTGCTCCCCTGCAGTAGAAAAACACAGAACTGTGTGCCAGTGAGAAGCTAGATGGAATCACTGTTTTCAAGGCATGTGAGGACAGATGTAGCCTTCTTAAGACTTGAGAAATTTAAAAAGGTCTTGCTATTTCCTTCCAAAGGGATCAAACACAGTACTAAAGGCAATATTTTGTAAAAGTACAAGAACACAGTTTTTATAGAAAATAGGTAATGGGTCATTCTTAGACGAGTATATAAGTTCTCCTAATCTGAACATTTTTCTCGCCCCTCCTCCCACCTCCCACCAGAGCTCCTGCAGCCTGCATAGCACTGAGCACTGACCATTGCCTTGAGTCTCTGCACATTTTCTGCATTGACACGACCTAAACCTACACAGTCAGTGTGCTTCAGTCAGACACAAAGCTGCTGGTGAACTTGGTAGTTTGCTTCTCTCTGAAACAATGACCAGCTGCAGCTCTGCTCTGTAACCTCCGTTTTAGGTGATCAGCACAGGAGAGGATGCTCTCTAGTTTTAGAGGGTGAAGAGAGGTACTAAGAATATCCATAGGCGAGGGACAGCTGTAGGTTATTCACTGATCGCTCCCAGAACAGGGGCTGCTTTGAACTGGGTGGTGCATAGAAGAGTGACTAGTACAGGCTTTGTGGGTCTCTATGGAAACAGAGAAAGGAAGGGTGAAAAAGAGAGAGAAAAGGAAAGGAGGGAGAAAAGGAAAGAGAGAGGGGAAGGAGGGAAGGAAGGAGAGAAGGAAGGAGAGTAAGAGGGAGAGGAGAAAGAGAGAGAGAGAGAGAGAGAGAGAGAGAGAGAGAGAGAGAGAGAGAGAGAGAGAGAGAGAGAGAGAGAGAGAACTATATGCCACAAAGCTTCCCTTATGCCACATCAGTGGCCTGATCTGTGACCACACACAGCAGAACTACACATTAGAAAGTAAACAGAAAAAAAAGCATCTCTGAAGGATTTTAATAATAAAAGTGATAAAATAGGAATATTTCAGTAGATACAGTGTGGCAGTCTACATTATAAATGTACCCTCTCCATGAAGGTATAGTTTATAGAGATTTCTAACAAAAACACAAAGGCTATTTAAACTGAAAGATTGAGTATTTTGTAACAGAAAGATAAAAATGTACAGCCAAAGCATCTCTGAGCAATAAAGTAACATGAGACCCTTCATTTGCACAGGCTAATGATGACATTGTCAACCCTGCATTGCCAGGGACTAGGCAGCGCAGCACAATGTCAGGTAATTTTCCAGGAAAAAGCAGCAAAGGCTAATCTGTTATGGGGCAGATTTGATATTTTGTTTTGCTTCAAGATTAGAGAATTTAAAATGTGTTTCTTCAATCCAGTCCAAAAGAAATACATCAATTTAATATGACTCTGTGTCTGGGGAAGCAATCATCTTTCTATCTGGATTCTTCCTTTCAGAATATTTTCAGGGTCCATCTTTAACTTGATGTATGGATACTTCATTATTTTTATGATAAAGCAGTATTTAATTGTACCAGTTCGCCATGTTTTAGTTACCATGCACCAGGGTCTATTTACTTATTCATTACTTGATAGACATTTGGGTTGTTTTCATCTAAGGGCCACTGTAATGGATACCGAATGGAACCTCACAGTGGTTTGATTTCACATGCACCCAGTAATGTTCCTGAACATCTTCAAGGGGTTTGGGTGTCTCATCAAAAGGCATTCCTATTTCTTTTTCTTTTATAAAACTATCATTTAACTTGAGTTGTAGAACATCCTTATCATATGTTATTTTTAATTTGCTAGTCATATTTGTGGGTTTTCTTTCAATGTTATCAATGTGGTCCTGTGTAGCACAAAGGTTCTAATTTTGCATTTCTCTTCATATTTTGTTTCTGTGCTGTGTTTATTCTCACTGGCAAGTTCTATTCTGCTGCTGAGGCATTCCCTCACTGGTCTGAGAACCTACTTCTTCAATATTCTTATGAAGATTGAATACCAGTTGGGAGGTTTCTAGCCTTGTGGACTGAACAGCTCCTGGATTCTTGGCTTTATTGTTGGGAGGTAGTTATTGTTAGATGAGTGGGACAATAGCTTGCAAGCAACTCTAATACATATACTTATTCATTCTAACACTTCTACTCCTCTAGAGCATCCTGATGAAGCACACTGCCTTCACCCTTAGTCTTCAAATTATCTTGAACTAATCTCAATGTATGATGAAATGTAGGACACATCCATATTGTTTGCATGTGTGTTTTATCCTGGTATCTTTCTTCTCTGTCTTTAAAATTTTATTTTATTTTTATTAAAGGTCTCACTATATAGCCCAGTTTGGTATTATCCCCCTGTCTCAGCCTCCTGAGAACTTTGATTATAATCACACACCACTGTACCTTGCATCTTTGACCCATTATTGAGGGCAATGCACTATTAATTCCCTGGTTTCTGGGTTCCCTATTCTTATTAAGTCATCTAGTTACCGGTGCTTATGCCTGAACCATGCTCCATCTAAGGGTTTTGCCATGCACCATTGTAGTATTCTGAAGTTGACATCTGTGATTCTCTATTTTTGTTCCTCTTGCTAAAATCTTATTGAATATTCTAGAATTCCTGATTTTCCAAATATAATTGAGAATTGATTTGTCAATTTCTGCCAAAAAAATGCATCTGAGATCGTTTTAAAGGTTGGGTCGAATGTGTAGGTAAGTTTTGAGGCTTGCTGACATCTTAATAATCTTACTGATCCATGAACTTGGAACTTGGAATAGCTAGTCAAAGGAAAGAATTTCACTTCTAGAATGGCTGTGTCTGCATGTGAAGCCAAGCTGGTGAGGCTGTAGGATGGGGTGGGGCACTTCATGAAGAGTATTACTGTATCGACTGGGGACGTGCTGTGTATAGGAGAACTGCAGGCACAGGGGCCATTCTCTGGACTCAGTGTAGGAAGGATACTATATACGCTGGGGGATGTTGAATAGTCTGCACACTGCCATGCACACAGAAGGGTGTAATGTGTACTGGAGAATGCTGTGTATACTAGGGAGCCTTGTTGTATTGGGGAAGCCCTTTCTGAAGCAAAGTCCTATTTGTTCTGCCTCTGGTCCTATTAATTAGTGTATAAATGAGCAGATTTTGTGATTGTCCTTTAAAATATTGTAATCTGGCACTCTAAATTAATTCAGTATACATGAGAAGTATCTTAACAATTAGGCAAGAAGAATTATCCTCTAAAGAATTCAACCATAAAGTATGATTAATTTCACCATTGTTTTGACACATGGCAGTTCAAGTTCAACCTTGTTACAGGTTTGCAGGATGTTCAAATGGATGTTGATGAGCCTGTTAAATCCAGTAACTGAAGCTGTTATTTCTTTTTAGAGCATTAGAAGCTTGTGTCTAATTTAATTTTACAGTCAAATGTGACATCTGTGACACAGATGCATTTGGGAAACGTTGGTGTCTTACTTTTATTCCTTACCCTGTTTCTACCCGCAGTTGATTCTTCCCAAATGATCCATATTTTATGTTTTTAGCTCTTCCAAAGAAGGGCATCTTTACTGTTTCCCTTTATAAACTTCTGTGTTCCTGTGGACGATGTAAAAATCCCCCTGCCTCACTTCTAAAACCAATGCATCCCTTATACGGTAACGGCAGGGAATTCTTTACTTTTGCTTTTTCCTGTCAGTAGCAACACTCTTGTCAAAATATGCATTTTGTGAGCAGTAATCCTCAGAAGATTTAACATTTGGATGCTAGTGGCAATCCATTGATTTTATTTTAATTGTGTAATTACCTTTATAACTCTTAAATAGATGTATAGATGTATAATTTTTTTCTCAACATCTTCCTCACAATTAGATTGCATTTTAAAATCCATTTCAGACTGGCAGGTATATTTTAAATTATGCTGAAATGAGGTACGCACCGAGTGTTGCTGCTTACTCACCCACTGTTCTGGATACTGAAGAAGCCTTTGATCTGCGGCTTACTTCAGTTTCTGCTTTTATAGAAATAGGACCTAGAGCTCTTGAATGATTTCTGTTTTCCTTAAAAACACCCCATAAGTCCAGTTACTGACAGGTTGCTGGTTTTCTTTCTACAGCAGACATTTTAGTATATACTATAGGGCTGTGTCCTTGTCTAAAGCAATGGTTTTCAACCTGTGGGTCACACACATCAAATATCTTGTATAACAAATATTTACAATTTATAAATGTGTAAAATTGCAGTTATGAAAAAGTAACAAAATAATTTTTTGGTTGAGGTCACCACACCTTGAGGAGGTGTACTAAAGGATTGTAGCATTAGGAAGGTAGAGACCACTTGTCTTAAACTTTAGGGCTCTACACATTTTAAGGCAGAATTTTCAAGAATGTATTTATTTTATTTTCTCTGGATTATTGAAAAGAGTGACTTCCATTTAAACCACTGGAGACTATACCTGTGGCTCCCACTAATGATTAACAGACACAGAGTTGTGTTTGCCTAGGGGAATTTGGTTGGTAGCCCAGCCCAGTGCAGACATTGATAGTGAAGTTTTTTTACAACTGTTGTATGGGATGTTCTGGGCTTGGCTGCTTGGCCAGGACATTCAGAATTAGAAGAACATGTTGGGTTATTGTGATCACACTCAGTTTATGGTCCTCTGTAACTTGCCACTGGTTTGAACATAGCCGCCCTCCTTTTGGTTTTTAGCCATCCATCCTGCAGGCTCTCACTCCTGCATTCTTGCCTTGGCTCTAACCAGTCTTCATTTTCCCCACCAGAATTGGAGAGAGTTGTAAAATCCATAACTCCTGGCTTTCCCCAGGTGGCTGAGTTCCAGGACTAGGTGATTCCTGTGGGCACCCCAATTTGTGGATGCCTTCTCCATCTCCTACTCTCTTCAGCCCCACAGCCTTAACACCTGGGTCCTTTGATTCTTCATCCACTGTCTCTTCATTATGTCCTTCTGCTCATGTTTTGCATTCCCTTAGCTCCTGTCTTCCAGCACTTTCCCCCTTTCCCTGAGACGATTTGATCTACATTTTTCAAGCCTTTTAACTTAGAAAAGATCTCTGTCCAGTCTTCTCCTTCAAGTGTGGCTTCCTTGCACCACTCCCAAAACTACGTGGACCTGTCCAACAAATACATCAGTCTACTGATGAGCAGGACACAGTGTCTCCTTGAATACACACTTCTTGATTTCATCTGCCAAATAAAGACTAATTTAGGTATTTTCCTTTGAATTCACATTAGGCCCGATGGTGTATTACACTTAAAAATGAGGTGGAAAATACCATTTGTGAGAAGGCTGAGAGATGAGGGTTGTGTAGGCAGTGAAGTTCTCTTCTGCCCACCACCCTTGACATTAGATGTAAATTATGCTTCAAAAATATTCTTGTGTGACAGAGCCTGGGTGTGTGTCAAATGAGAGGTTTGATTTCTGAGTTTTCTTCTCGTCTCTGTTGCCTGTTCTGCCAACTCTTGATCAAGTGACAAGGGTAGATTTTTAGGGAAAGTCGTGGTGACTTGGGTCTGGTGGTTTGTGCAGGGAAAGATGCCTTTTTTCTGTTGAACAAATCAAAAGGGTTCATCCTGTCGCCCACTCAGGGAGGATGTGAAACTCATGTCCAGGGATCACAAGAGATCCGGAGGCTGCATGGACCTGCTTCGAGTTTCAAACCCAGGTTCTTGGGAGAGAAGAATTAGCTCAAGATTTATTCTTTGCCCAGATGGTTTTTGTTTTTTATTATAGCAAGCCACAACAGTCAGGAAAATACTTTTTTAAAAGGCTTTTATAGCCAGAAGTTGTGTACAGGTGTAATTTCAGCCCTGGGCCAGCCTGGGCTACATAGAAAAGACCCATCTGAAAATGAGAGAAAGCTTTCAACTTAAATTCTTTAATATGTCCAGCATGCCATGAGAATTTGACTTGTTTGTTTTTATCATCATGGTTGGATTGTTTCTCTCTTTTTTTTTTCCTTCTTGGATAAGTAAACAGTAGTCACAGAACCAAGTTTCTGCTCCCAGTAATTGCCTGTAAGGAACATGTTTTCTGGCTCCAGTGAGGTATTCTGGGATTCTGCTGAATATCTTTAATTTTTCTCACCTTATCAGCATTTGATCCCAGCATTCTAGTGATTATAACTCCATAATGCTTTTATTTTAAAATCCAAGGCCATTGACAATAGCATTCAGATATCTTTTATTATTATTAATCATGTATTCATTTACATATCAAATGACTTCCCCCTACCAGGTTACCCCTCTACAAACCCCATCCCATCCCATCTCATCTCCATTTCCCCTCAGCCCCTCCCCTTTGCTTGTATGAGGATATTCTTCTACCAATTCACCTACTCCTGCCTCACCCCTCTATCATCCCCCTACATGGGAGTGTGAAACCCCTCTCCCCTCCCACTGATGTCAGTTAAGGCCATCCTCTGCTATATATGTATTTAGAGTCCTGGCTCCTTCCATGTGAACTTTTTAGTTGGTGATTTAGTCCCTAGGAACTCTGGGTTAGTCCAGATAGCTGATATTGTTCTTCTTATGGGGCTGCAGTCCCCTTCAGCTCCTTCAGTCACTCCCCTGGCTCTTCCATTGGGGTCCCTGGGCTCAGACAAAAGCTTGTAAGTATCTGCATCTGTATTGGTCAGGTGCTGGTAGAACCTCTCAGGGAATAGCCATATTAGGCTCCTTTCAGCAAGTGCTTCTTGGCATTAGCAATAGTGTGGGGGTTGGTGTCTGCAGATGGGATAGATTTCTAGGTGGGAAGTTCCTGGATGTCGTATTCTTCAGTCTCTGTTCTATTTTTTTTGTCCCTGTCTTTCTTTTGGACAGGAACATTTCTGGGTTTAAAATTTTGAGGTGCATGGGTGGCCCCATCCCTTAACTGGTGGCCTTGCCTATCTACTGAAGGTAGTTTCTATAGGTTGTATCTCACCTTTACTGGGTATTTTGGCCAAAGTCATCACCATTGGCTCCTGGAAGCCTCTCACTTCCCTGGAGTCTGGGACTTTCTAGTGGCTATCCCAGTTCCCCGCCCCCTCTGGTACATGTGTCTATTCAATTTTTGATCCTCTGTACTGCTCTCCTGTTCCTTTCAATACATGTCCCTGCCCACCTTTTCCCTCTCCCTCCTCTCTCCGTGGCAGGTCCCTTGCTCCCTATAGCTCCTGTGATTATTTTGTTTCCTGTTCTATGTAGGATTGAAGCATCTACACTTTGGTCTTCCTTCTTTTTAAGCTGCATATAGTTTGTGGGTTGTATCATGGGTATTCTGAGCTTTTGGGATAAATTCCACTTATCAGTGAGTACATACCATGTGTTTTCTTTTGTGTCTTAGTTACCTTACTCAGGATGACATTTTCTAGCTCCACCCATTTGTCATTAAATTCCACAAACTCATTTTTAATGACTGAATAGTGTTCCATTGTATAAATGTACCACCATTTTTGTATCCATTCCTCTGCTGAGAAACATCTGGGTTGTTTCCAACTTTTGGCTGTTATAAATAAGGCTGCTATGAACATAGTGGACCATGTCTTCTTCTTATATGTTGGAACATCTTTTGGGTAGATGCCCAGTAGTGGTATAGTTCTTCAGTTAGAACCATTTCCAGTTTTTTTGAGGAACTACCAGATTGATTTCCAAAGTGGTTTTACCAGCTTGCCATCCCACCAGCAATAGAGGAGTGCTCCTCTTTCATCACATCCTCTCCAGAATCTGCTGTCGCCTGAGGTTTTGATCTTATGTGATACTACAGAGAAGAAAGAGGCTGCCTGTGCACTGCGAGATGACAGCTATTGCAAAAGAGCATTTCTGCCTCATGATGATGCATTGGCAAAAATCATGTATAAGGCAAACTACAGAAGAGTTTCATGACGGTGAGGCTGCTAAAGAGGCTTCACAGCTCTCTGAGTCAGTTAACAGTTTCTACAGGAGCAAGAGACAATTTCTTCAGTGTTGTGGCCAATGATAAAGTGTGTTTGAACTTGTAAATCATTTCTCTCTCAGACTCCTGTAAGTGAACCTTGTGTGTGCACACATAGAAGACACGAAAGGAGAAGGAACGAGATGGCCTAATTGATTAGGGAATTAGCAGGAATGAAAGGAGAACAAGAGCAAGGTAATGCAGACATTTTGATAAAAAAATACTGAATAATCAATATTGATAAAAATGTCACATTGAAACTCACTATTGTGTATAATTAACATGTTAGTAAACAGATTTTTAAGACAACAAACTTCACATACTGATAGTGGTGAGGCTAATCACTGATTTATTTTGTTGAGTGATGTTATGGGTCTTTATGCCTGATTCATGGATAAATAGCTAGTCGGTTTTCAGGGTTGATTAATACTCCTTGGTCTGTGTGAAGCACACTTTACTTGTCTACTCTACTGAGTAACATCATGGTTACTTATTCTAGATGCTATAGATATCCAGTTTTAGTGAACACACAAGTTCTGAAATCCTAAGTAAACACACCCAAAGGGGGGGGGGATGGCTAGATGTGTAGCAAACACACATATGATTTTGTTAAGAAGCCAACTTCTTTTCTAAGTGGCTGTCCCCACCATGTGTGAGTGACAGTTTCACTGCACCCATCCTCCTGGATATTTAGAAATTAGTGCTGTGACTCTAGGTCTTTTCATTAATACTCATTGGGATGATATGGTTGGGCATCTTTTCTTTTTTTTATTATCTTTAATCTTTTTTTTATAGTCCAGTGATTATCCTCTAGCAGTTCTGCCCTCTGACAGATCCTCATCCCATTCCTCCTCTCCTGTCTCCCAGAGGATGTCCCCCCTCACCACCACCCACACACCCTGCCAGGCCTCCCCATTTCCTGGGGCCTCAAGTCTCCCAAGAGTTAGGTGCTTCTTCTCTCTGAGGTCAGATCAGCAGTCCTCTTCTGTATATGTGTCGGGGGCCACAGACTAGCTAGTGTATGCTCTCTGGTTGGTGGTTCAGTGTCTGAGAGCTCTCAGGGGTCCAGGTTTGTAGAGACTCCTGGTCTTCCCATGGGGGTCACCCTCCTCCTCAGCTTCTTCCAGCTTTTCCCTAATTCAACCACCGCAGTCCCTGACTTCAAACCACTGGACGGGTGTTTAAGTATCTGCTTCTCTCTCTGTCAGCTGTTTGTTGGGCCTCAGAGGAGCATCTTTCCATAGACTCGTTTGCCATCTGTATCTCCTCCTGGTGAGGTGACAGTGAGATAGACGGTCACTAGCCTATGCACTGCCCCACCTTGGGTTGTAGTAATCTCTTTCAAGGCCTATATCTTTACTAATTATGTTTTGCTTCCATTTTTTTCTAAATCTATTACTCCTTTGGAAGTGGGGATGCTTCCCTTGGATTTTTTACATCTTTGATCACAAGCATGATTGGCACATGATACATCGTTAAAACACCTCCCTTGTTGGGCTTTGGCCCCAGCTGAGGCTGATAGAAGTTCATGGTGTGTTCTATTCTCCTGTCCTATGGAGGAATTTGTACCATGCTCCTCCTTTTTGAAAAATTTGGAAGAATTTACTAAAGATGATTTAGAGCCCTAGGTTTTATTATGTGAAAGGATTATACTAGTGACCTAAGCTCTTTAGACAGATGCAGAAACATTATTAGTATTTCTATTCTAGGCCTCAAAAGAGTTTTGGCTCTGAGTGCTGGAGACTATAGCTTGATGAGAGAACTTGGCAGCTACTGTGATCCTTGAAGGAGCTTGCTTCCAAATCTAGAAAGACAGAATGACCAAGGTAGTTGCTTTAATCAAGACAACCTTCCTGCAAATGAAGGAGTATGTTTGCAGCAATCACTGGCCCTGTGGTAGGCTATCAGGGGAAGTGATCTCCCTCTGGATATGGTGGAAAATTGGTACAGGATCATCTAGAATCAACCTGGGCTTATGATGGCAAAATGTCAAACAGGAGCTGTTTCCAATCAGTCTTGACTGGTACTGTGCCTTCTGGAGCCTGACTTGTGCTTGAGAATCAAGCTTCCCAGAGGCATCCAGAAGTATCTAAGACAGATAGTGCTCTTTTGAGAACAGGTAAGCTGGTAAGCTGGCTGCTTGTCACAGACCTACACTAGGGCAACTAGGCCCCAGGAAAGGGACTAATAGCTGTGATCGAGGGAACGACTCACCCTGCTGCAACATTTTAGCTGATTTAAAGAAGGATCAACTATAAAGTGGTGCCTCCAATAAAGGCTATTATCCTGAGTGATTTAACAGTGCTGTAAAGATGTTCAACTTCTGCCCTAGTTCCCCAGGAAGAAATGGGTCCCGTTGACCTGTCTCTCAGGAATTTTGAATAACTTTGTGTTCTGTACAAAACTCTACCTGTGTCAGTGAATTTAAACTTGAAAAAAGTCAGGGATATAAATCTGAAACCTATTGAAAGTGAAAAGTGCTATCATTTTCTTTTTCCTTTACTCTTACACTGCAGTTGCTCCCAAAAGATGTGATCTGGGATGCTGCTGTTAATATCTCATTTCAACCCTCTGGGTCTCACCTTCTCTCCTATGGGTACATCTACTTTCGTATATTTTCCTAGTCTATCTATAGCCATTACTGATGCTTAACAAGGGGGCTCATTCTTATCTGGCTTTTGATTTCTGTCATCTTCTCTATATATTCATTTTTATGTCAGTTGTGTTATGCACTTAAGCTAACTCAGCATGACCTGGCTTCTGATTGGACTGTCCTTTGACTTAACAATATTTCACTGTCGGTTTTATTCCAATTATCTCTGCCTGGTTTTCATCTTCCTTAAACATCCTGTGTTTCATTTCACCTTTTATGCTTTCTGTTTTTGTAATCTCTCCTCTCCTCGGGCATACCTACATGTAATTTTTCTGGTGATCTTTAGGGCTATTCTCCTGCTGCCAAGGACATGTTTGATTCTTCCAGGTTCTAGCATTTTCATTACCTAGGTCTTACATGGCTGGGGTTTTGAGAATGAATATGATTTTGACTGAGTTTTAAGGGTTTGAGAAAGAAAGTCTCTGCTGCTGGTTTTGCCCCTCTCTCTGGCAGGATGTAGATTTAATCCTAAAGGTATGGTGGTTCTGATAAGTATTTGCTATCAGAGCCAATCTGAGCCATGCTGTGTCAGGCAGGAGCTCTGTGAGCATCTAGAGGCAGACATCACTGTGTCCTAATGCATAAGAAGTAACTGGCCCCCGGTGTAGTGAAGCTATCTTTTCCAATAGTGTCTTGTCTCATGCTCTCTTTGGTTTCGATAATACAAAGTCCTTCTAGGGAAAGGCTGTAGATTTTAGCATTTGAGACATGTTGATGAGATTTACAAGCAAGTCTAGGGGAGAACTCTTGTAATTTAGTCCACAGCAGATTGTTCTTGTTTTCTAGGATATTTCTGGTTTTACTTATATTTCTCGACAGGACAATGTTGGGGTTTTGTTTATCAATTTATTTTTTTGAGAATTATGTTGAGATTATAAGTACTTCACTTCCTACCTCCTTTTTCTCTTTCTGAGCCTTTTCATATGCACCTCATATTCCCTTTTTTCTCTTTAAATCATGGCCTCTTTTTACTTTGTTGTTGCAAGTGATGGTGGTGGCCTGTGTGTGTGTGTGTGTGTGTGTGTGTGTTCGAGAGTGCGTGTGTGTGTGGGAGAGAGAGAGAGAGAGAGAGAGAGAGAGAGAGAGAGAGAGAGAGAGAGAGAGATTTTAGGGAATAAGCATTTGATACTTGATAACTAGAAATACCATTTCTCCTGCTCTCAGCTTTCATTGGCTGTTTGTAGTATTTTTGTCTAGGCTTGAGGCCCCTTGACCTTTACTTGTCCATGCATCTCTATTGGTCTCAGCCTTGTTCAGCTCATGTTTACAAAGTCATGATGCTTAAACTTTATAGATGTATCTTCTGACATTCCTAGGGGACACAATCTTACAACAAATTCATATTCCTCTGACTCTTACAAGCTTCTTACCCCATTTTCTACAATGATCCCTGAACTTCAGGTGCAGGAATTGTTTTGTAAATATATCATTTGGGATTGGAGTCTACATTTTGATTGTGGATTTTTTAATGATCTCAGTTTGTTGCAAGAGTAATTTCTTTGAGGAGCGGTGAGAACTACACTTATCTGTAAAAAAAAAAAAAGAACAATTATTTAGAATGTAGTTATAGTTTATGCTGGTTTAGTAAAGTTCCTCTCCAAGATCTTTATTAATGTTGAGTATTTGGCTAGGTTCCCAGTACCAGGCATGATTTCTCTCTTGATGAGTAGGTTTTAATTCCAATTAAGAGCTAGACAGCTAATAATATGATTCCTTCTGTCTTTTCAGACATCCTTATTGATGTGTGTACTTCTGAAATCATACCTCACCATAGCACCACTATAGTGTCCACAGAGCAGTGTCTTTTTTGAACCTGGGAAATCATATGTCAGCTTAAGCCTCTGCAGTTACTTTGTCACAGCTCATGTGAACAGAACACAAAGGGCCATGTGTACAGTGTATGTCTTTATTATCTACCCTGGGCATGGGACAGATAGAGAGGAGTTTTGCTGCCAGGGTAGCAGAAGGAGAAGAGATGGTATTGGAGTATTTTCATCTCTAGGGAAATTTTTGAAAGTATGACAAAGAGATCTAGCTAAGAATAATCACTAAATATAATTGACTTGACTCAGACATACTTGACTCATTCCAAGAAGGCAGGATAGAAGGTCAAAATAATGGAGCCTTTCTCATCCAAGATGTGGTTAACTCAAAAATCTCAGGTACTGGATAATCAAAGGCCATTCAGAACACTACCTCCTGAGCTCATCATCTCACACTGATAATTAAAAACGGGGCCACATACAGGAAGAAGGTGAAATCAAACTTTTAAAAGCATAATTTAGATAAAGTGAAAAACTCCCAAGAGTAGGAAGGGATCAGGAGAGGAAGAACCTTCTGAACTACTTGTTTATGGACCAACATAAGTTCTATAGAGACTCTAGGGATATTGAGTTTGAGTAAAATGTGGTATGTGTATGTGTGTCCATAGCCTATTTCTATCCCCCAAGAGATGATTATAGGCTGTTCATGTGCTGGTCACTGAGACTGGTGAGTAGTCACATGTTGAAGTCTTTCTTTCCCCATCTTTGTCTTGTACATTAGTTGCTGATGCTGAATCCAACCTTGTAGGTGTACTTGGTCTCCAAGCTTGGGTGCATCTTCCTGGCTATTAATAAAAGTATGGTTGCTTTGTTCTCGCATTTTCATGCCAGTTTACCTCCACCTTTTCCTTTATTTCCTATAGAAAGCTAAACAGGAAGGAAGGAAAACAGAGGATCCCAACAGGAAATCAGAACCAACTGTGGTATATTTAAAGCAATAATATCGGGCGTCTTACTTAAAGAGCCTTGAAAAGAGTGGCTCTGATTAAAATTTGGGGCTATAACTCCTAGAGGGTTAGAAACATACTTCACAAAAAGACAAAACAAAAGACATTTCGGGTCAAAAACCAAGCATGAGGACAGTCCTAGGATTTTATACAGATGAAGCCAGTGGCAGGAAGGTTGTCACTAAGAGAAACATAAAAACAAGCCTATCATCTCTCCAGTTTAATATAAAGCCCCAGGTTACCTTAGTGACCTGGAGAAAACCCTCCTTTCCTGAGCTTGAGAACAGTACAGTCTCATAGAAGGGTGGCTGTGTTCCTTCACCACCTGTACTCTGGGAACTAGAAACCATACCTTTTCATTCATAGCCATTCTCCTGTCTTCGTTACTGAGCAAGTGATTGTCTCAACAACCAAAGGAGATGCTATCCATAAGAATGTTGAAACAGGATATAAACTGTTCTTGTCCCCAGTCTCACTGAGGTATAGTGTTCACAGAGGTGTACCTATATAACCCATTCAGCCATTTCTTGATGCCAAACAGGGAATAAGTCTCCTGTCAAAGAGGGAGTGTTGTTTGTTTAATAATAACCTTCTATAATATGCCTTGTCTGATGTGGTGATGTTTTCTTGATATAGATTTGTGTAGTTTAAATGTTCAAATTATATGCCAAGAAAATATTATTGTTTCTAATGTTTATATTATTTCTAATGTTTATAATAGTTTTCAAATCATGAGCCTTAAAATATACAATTTATATTATCTTCAACTGTATATTTGAACATATTTAAACAATTTTTTGTCTTTTCTTATTAGTTACTTTGTATTTACATTTGAGATGTTATCCCTTTACTCTGTCCAACTCCCATCGCCCCTCCCCCTCCATTTGCCTTCACAAAGGTGAACTACTTTCTGTATCCACTCATCTCTTGATGGACATCTGGGTTCTTTCCAGCTTCAGGCTATTATAAATAAGGCTGCTATAAACATGGTGGAGCATGTGTCCTTGTTATATGTTGGAGCATCTTTGGGGTATATGCCCAGGAGTGGAATAGCTGGGTTTTCAGGTAGTACTATGTCCAATTTTCTGAGGAACTGCCAGACTGCTTTCCAGAGTGGTTATACCAGCTTACCACCCCACCAACAGTGGAAAAGTTTTCCTTTTTCTCCACATTCTTGCCAGCATCTGCTATCACCTGAGTTTTTGATCTTGGCTATTCTATCTGGTGTAAGGTGGAATCTCAGGGTTGTTTTGATTTTCATCTCCCTGATGACTAGGGATGTTGAGCATTTCTTTAGGTGCTTCTCAGCCATTTGATATTCCTCAGCTGAGAATTCTTTGTTTAGCTCTGTACCCACTTATTAATAGAATTATTTGATTTGCTATAGTCTAGCTTCCTGAGTTCTTTGTATATATTGGATACTAGCCCTCTATCAGATTTAGAATTGGTAAAGATCCTTTCCCAATCTGTTGGCTGACATTTTGTCTTCTTAACAGTAGCCTTAGCCTTACAGAAGTTTTGCAATTTCATGAGGTCCGATTTGTCAGTTCTTGATCTTAGAGCATAAGCCATTGATGTTCTGTTCAGGAAATTTTCCCCAGTGCCTATGTATTCAAGGCTCTTCCTCACATTCTCTTTTAATAGTTTCAGTGTACATGGTTTCATGTGGAGATCTTTGATCTTCTTGGACTTGTGCATTGTCTAAGCAGATAAGAAAGGATCCATTTGCATTCTTCTACATACTGACTGCCAGTTGAACTAGCACCATTTGTTGAAGAGGCTGTCCTTTTTCTATTGAATGTTTTTAATGCCTTGGTAAAAGATCAAGTGACCATAAGTATGTGGGTTCATTTCTGGGTCCTCAATTCTGTTCCATTGATCTAACCTGCCTATCTCTGTACCAATACCATGCAGTCTTTTTTATTTTTGGATTTGTTTGTTTGTTTGTTTTGTTTTGTTTTCTGGTTTTTGTTTTTTTAATCACAGTTGCTTTGTAATATAGCTCGAGACCAGGAATGGTGATTCCCCCAGAAGTGTTTTTATTCTTGAGAAAAGATTTTGCTATTGTAGCTTTTTTGTTATTCCAGATGAATTTGCAAATTGTTCTTTACAACTCTATGAAGAATTGAGTTTGATGGAGATTGCATTGAATCTGTAAAGATTTCTTTTGGCAAGATGGCCATTTTTATAATGTTGATCCTGCCAATTCATGAGCATGGAAGATCTTTCCATCTTCTGCGATCTTCTTTAATTTCTTTCTTCAGAGTCTTGAATTTCTCGTCATATAGATCCTTCATTTGCTTGGTTAGGGTCACCCCAATGTATTTTATAGTCTTTGTGACTATTGTGAAGGGTGTCGATTCTCTAATTTTTTCTTAGCCTGTTTATCTATTGAGTGGAGGAAGGTAGTTGATTTGTTTGAGTTAATTTTATAACCAGTCACTTTGCTGAAGTTGTTTATTAGTTGTAAAAGTTTTCTGGTGGAATTTTTGGAGCCACTTAAGTATACTATCATATCATCTGCAAATAGTGATATTTTGACTTCTTCGTTTCCAATGGGAATCTCTTTGATTTCTTTTTGTTGTCTAATTGCTCTGGCCAGGACTTACAGTATTATATTGAATAGGTAAGGGGTCAGTGTCTAATCCTTGTCTAATCCTTGATTTTAAGGGATTGCTTCAAGTTTCTCTCCATTTAGTTTAATGTTGGTTACTGGTTTGCTGTATATTGCTTTTACTATGTTAAGGTATGGGCCTTGGATTCCTGATCATTCCAAGACTTTTATCATGAATGAGTGTTGAATTTTGTTGAATGCTTTCTCAGCATCTAGTGAGAGGATCATGTGTGTGTGTGTGTGTGTGTGTGGTTTTTTTTTTTTTTTTTTTGAGTTTGTTTATATGGTGGATTATGTTGATGGATTTTCCTATATTGAATCATCCATGCATCCCTGGGATAAAGCCTACTCGGTGGATGATTGTTTTGATGTGTTCTTGAATTCAGTTTGCAAGAATTTTACTGAGTATTTTTGCATCAATGTTCATGAGAGAAATTGGTCTGAAGTTCTCTTTCTTTGTAGTGCCTTTGTGTGGTTTAGGTATGAGAGCAATTGTGGCTTCGAAGAATGAGTTGGATAGTGTTTCTCTGTTTCTATTTTGTAGAATAGTTTGGAGAGTATAAGTGTTAGGTCTTCTATAAAAGTCTGATAAAATTCTCTACTAAACCCATCTGGTCCTGGGATTTTTTTTGGTTGAGATGCTTTTGATGACTGCTTCTATTTATTTAGGTGTTATGGGACTGTTTAGATAGTTTATCCAATCCTCATTTAACTTTAATATCTGGTATCTGTCGAGAAATTTAACCATTTTCTCCAAATTTTCTAGTTTTGAAATCTATTCTAATTGTTGAATATAGGCTTTTATAGTAGGATCTGATGATTTCTTGAATTTTCTCAGTTTCTGTTGTTATGTCTCCCCTTTCTTTTCTGATTTTGTTAATTTGGATACTCTCTCTGTACCCTCTAGTTAGTCTGGCTAAGGGTTTACCAATTGTGTTAATTTTCTCAAAAAAACAGCTCTTGGTTTTGTTGATTCTTTGTATAGGTCTTTTTGTCTCTATTTGGTTGATTCTTGCTTCGAGTTTGATTATTTCCTGCTGTCTACTCCTCTTGGGTGTATCTGATGCTTTTTGTTCTAGAGCTTTCAGCTGTGCTGTCAAGCTGCTAGTGTATGCTCTCTACAGTTTCTTTTTGGAGGCTTTTGGAGCTATGAGTTTTCCTCTCACTCCTACTTTCATTGCATCCCATACATTTGGGTATGTAGTGGTGTCATTTTCATTAAATTCTAAAAAAATTCCTAATTTCTTTCTTTATTTCTTCCTTGATCGTGTTATCATCGAGTAGAGCATTGTTAAGCTTCCATGTGTCTGTGGGTTTTTTTTTTTTTTGTTTTTCTTGTTATTAAAGATAAGCCTCAGTTCATGGTGATCTGATAGGATGCATGGGAGTATTTCAATTTTTTTATATCTCTTGAGACCTCTTTTGTGACTAACTATATGGTCAGTTTTGGAGAAGGTACCATGATTTTCTGAGAATGTATATATATATATATATATATATATATATATATTGTTTTTGGATAAAATGTCCTGTAGATGTCTGTTAATTCCAGTTAGTACATAACCTCTGGTAGTTTCACTGTGTCTCTGTTCAGTTTCTGTCTCTATGATCTGTTCAATGATGAGAACAAGGTGTTGAAGTCTCCCACTATTGTGTGCTGTAATATATGCTTTGAACTTTAGTAGGATTTTTTTTATATAAATGTGGGTGCCCTTGTATTTGGAGCATAGATGTTCAAGATTGAGAGTTCATTTTGATAGATTTTCCTGTGATGATTAAAAAGGGTCCTTTCTTATATTTTTCGATAACTTTTGGTTGAAAATCTGTTTTATTTGACATTAGAATAGCTATTCCAGCTTGTTTCCTGGCACCATTTCCTTGGAAAGTTTTTTCCCCAGCCTTTTACTCTGAGGTAGTGCCTGTCTTTGTCTCTGAGATGAGTTTCTTGTATGCAGCAAAATGCTGGGTCCTGTTTATGTATCCAATCTGATAGTTTTTGTCTTTTTATTGGGGAATTCAGTCCATTGATGTTAAGAGAAATTATGGGATAGTGATTTTTCTTTCCTGTTATTTTTGTCCTTAGAAGTAGAATTATGTTTGTGTGCTTCTTCTTTTGAGTGATTTTTTTTTTACTTTTTTTTTTGGGGGGGGGGGTGTAGTTTCAAATTTTTCCATCTACCATCCTTTATAGGGCTGGATTTGTGGACAAATATTGTGTAAATTTGTTTTTGTCCTAGAATATCTTGGTTTCTCCATCTATGGTGATTGAGAGTTTTGCTGGATATAGTAACTTGGGCTGGCATTTGCATTCTCTTAGGGTCGGTATGACATCAGTCCAGAATCCTCTAGCTTTCAGAGTCTCTTTTGAGAAGTCTTGTATAATTCTGATTGGTCTGCCTTTATATGTTACTTGTCTTTTTTCTCTTACAGCTTTTAGGATTCTTTCTTTGTTTCAAATATTTGGTGGTGTTTTGACTATTATGTGTAGGGAAGAGTTTCTTTTCTGGTCCAATTTATTTGGAGTTCTGTAGGCTTCCTGTATGTTCAGGAAACTTTTCTTCTATAATTTTGTTGAAGGTATTTACTGTGTCTTTTAGTTGATATTTTTCGTCCTCTTCTATTCCTTTTATCCTTAGGTTTGGTCTTTGCAGTGTGTCCTGGATCTCCTGGACATAATGGGTTAGGATCTTTTTGATTTTTGCATCTTTTCTGACTGTTTTTTCTGTTTTATATGTTGTCTTTGGCCCCTGAGATCCTCTCTTCCATCTCTTGTAGTCTGTTGGTCATGCTTGCCTCTGTGACCTGATTTCTTTTCTTTTTCTTTCTTTCTTTCTTTCTTTCTTTCTTTCTTTCTTTCTTTCTTTATTTTTGGTTTTCTATCTGCAGGGTAATTTTTCGTTTTGTGTTTTCTTTATTGTTTATATTTCTGTTTTCAGTTCCTTTATTTGTTTGGTTGTGTTTTCCTGTAGTTCTTGGAGTGATTTCTCCTGGTTCTCCTGTCATTGTTTAAGGGAGTTATTTATGTGCTTCTCAAATATCTCATGAAGTATGATTTCAAGTCTAAGTCTTTTTTTTCTGTGTGTTTGGCAATCCACTACTTACCACGGTGGGAGACCTGGATTCTGATGTTGCCAAGTTGTCTTGGTTTCCATTGCTTAGGTTCTTTTGCTTTCCTCTTGCCATCCTGTTGTCTGTAATTATTGGTGATTTTGTTGTCTCTGACTGGAGCCTGTCTCTCATGTGGATCTGAGGGCCTGTAGGCTCAGGAAGAAAATTGCTTCTGGGTGTTTGCCTTTTTGCAGGCAGGTAGTGAATTCTGATTGCAGTGACTCTGTACTGTCTCCATGGGCTCAGGTGGGAGAGCTCTTTCAAGACTTCTCTGGGGGCTCAGTCATGTGCAGGCAGGTCCTGAGTCTTGATGGCGGTTGTCTGGCCCTCCCGCTGTGCTAGAAAGTATCTGATCCCAGAGTGTACCAAGCTAGCTGTCCTCCAGGAGCTCAGGGCTATCCCTCCCAGGACAGCCTGAAGGGTGTGTGACAAGCTCCCTGTGGGTTCAGGTGGAAAAACATGCAGGGCTGTTTTGGGGTATCAGCCATCTGCAGGCGGGTCCCTAGTCTTGATTGCAGTCACCTGGCCCTCTTGGTGGGCGAGAGAGGATCAGATCCCACAGTTCACCACCCTATCTGTTCAGGAGATCACTAGGTGTTCCCTCCATGGAGAGCCAGTGAGGGTATGTGGCAGGTTGAGGGCTTACCATGGGCTCAGGTGGGAGAGCACTTGCAAGGATTCTCTAGGGGCTCAGCCATGTGCAGGCAGGTCCTGAGTCTTGATGGCTTTAAACAATTTTTATTCTGTGTGTTGAAGACATTTCACATGAGGTTTTAAGATACAACTAGTGAGATACTTGCTGTGTGCTGCAAACTGAGATTCCCACTATCTCATAGAGTAACCCCTATGCTTTGTGGGAGCAGCTGGTATTTGCTTACCTAACCGAAATCTCAAACTTGTGCTGTTTTAAACATGGCCTCCAGGCTGCCTTTTAACTGCCCAGTCTTGCCTGTCTTCTGACCTGTGTTGCCCCATTTCCTCTGCAGCACTCAAGATAGTTTTATCTTTGTGTTTGATGTATTTATTTTTGAGATTCCACACATAAATGGAACCATGTCGCTTGGGTATTTCTACATGTACTTAACACAATGTAGCACAATGTCTTCCATATTTGTTGAAGCAAATGACAGGTTCTCTTTCTTCACTAAAGTCAAATAATCTTTAGGCCTGCATAGATATAACCTGAATATTTGATTCATTCATCCATTGATAGAAACAAGTTGTTTTGCATTTTCAGACAGGTGCTATGAGCATGAGGGTGCAGCTGTTACTGTCACTTGGTGACTGTATTTAGGGTTCAGTGTATGAAGGTTGCAGGGTTGGTTGGGTGATGTGGCAGATATGGTTTTAGGGTTTTTGGGGGGTGCTTACACATCACACTGTTTTCCATAATGGCTATACCAACTATATTCACACACCCATTACTTTTTTATTTTTATTTTTATTTTTTTACTGTTGGGGATTGAACCTAGCTAGAGTTTTGGGCATGCTAAGTAAATGCTTTACCAGAGAACTAAATACTCTGTTCTCTCCCTTGACTTTGATAATAGGAGTCCAACTGTACAAGAGGTGACATTTCATCCTGATTTTAGCTTGCATTTTCCAGGTAAATAATGTTGAGCATCTTTCTGCAAACTTCTTGGTCACCCTTGTTTCCTCTTTGGAGGAAACATCCATTCTGGATCTTTGTTTTGTTTTTTGTCCATTTATTTTATTTTAGTTATTGAATTGTATGAGCTGTATGTAAATTTCATGTTAGCTCCATATTGGTTGTGTGTCTTGCTTTGTTTCTCAGTCTGTAATTTAAGTTTTCACTGTTTCCTTTCCTTTTGGTTGTGGAATATGTTCAGTTTACTACAAGCACTTTTTATCATCATCATCATCATCATTGTTAATTACACTGTTGTACTCTCAGGTGGTTTTGTGATACTCCTTCCATTAAATGACATGGCAGATATGTCCATTGTCAAGGAGCTCTTATTTATCTGCTAAAAGCTCTGATTCAGTTTCCCAAAAGCTGATGTTGTTAGTGAGAGGATTTTCATGAATGTTTCTATTGAGAGACAGCCTTTTTATATGCAAACTGCTGCTATTTTTTAAATGGAAGCAGGATGTTTAATTAGAAAATAATTTCTCTGTATCAACTGAAATGATCATGTGGTCTTTAACTTTTATGTTATTTCAATATAGTACATTGAATTATGTCTTGTATGCCAGGGATGCAACCTACTTTCACATCATGTGCTGTCTTTGAGTTATTACTGAGTTAAGTTTGCTGGTATTTTGTGGAGGACCTGTGCATCAATGTTGAACACAGTAGTAGTTCTTTTACAGTGTCATTGTTGATGTTTGGTGTGAGGTGCTACTAGCCTCTAAATTAGCCTTCTAGGGGAGAGGTATTTCCTCCAGCCCGGTATTTAAGGACTTTGAGCATCCTGACATTAATTCACCTTTGAACATTTGATAGAATTCAGCTTGGAAGCCATCTGTTTCTAGGCTCTTTTTAGTTGGGAACTTTGAATTACCAGGTCAGTATTCTGTTTACAATTGTTCTATTCAAGGTTCCCATGTATGCCCAATAAAATCATGTTAAGGCATATAATTCTAGGAATGTATTCACTTCCTCTAGGATACTTTTGGTCTGTGGTTGTTCTTAGCGCCTGCTGGTGGCTTTATTTTTGTGGCGTGTGGATTCACGTCTCCACTTGGATTCGCCTTCAGTTTCACTCCATCATGGCGCTTGATGGCTCTCCCAACACTGTGTAGCTAAAACAAACACCTGCACTTTCCACTCAGGACTTGACTCTTCTGCATTTTCTCCTCAGTCTAGATAAAGGCTTATTTAATTTTCAAAATAAACAAAAAAAAAAAAAAAAAAAACAACTCTTAGATTGATTTTTTCTTTTGTAAATTTTATAATTTCTATTTTCCTTATTTGTTCTGTTCTTCCCTGTTTATATAAACCTCAGGTTTGGTTTTTCTGTGTCCTATATCCTTGGGTGCATGATTTAAAGACATTTATATTGTCTTTTTCATTTTAATGTAGAGATTTATTGCTATGAAAATGCCTCTTAAAACAGACTTGGGTGAGCCAGTGAGGTGGCTCAGTGGGTTTGCTTGAGATCCTTGGGAAGCCTGCCCTTTCCTGAAGGGACATTGGAGAAGTGGATTGGGCTGGGGCTGGGGTGGGAGGAGAGGACAGAGGGGAAACTGCATTTGGGATGCAATATATGAAAGAATTAAAACAACAACAACAACAACAACAACAACAACAAGCACCTAACACACCCTGCTGACCTCAGTTCGATCCCTGGCACTCACTTAAATGTAGTAAAAGAGATCTCTCTCTACAAACTTGACCTCTGACTTACACATATGTACCACGGCAAGCATGTCAACATGCATTCCTAACAATGATGTGATATAATGATATGGTAGGATATGATAGGAAAGTGATCTGAGCTGTACCCTGGTCTTTCCTATTCACTATATGTCCCTTCTTTTGTCTTATCTTTATATAGTGACTTTTGGATGTTAATTACTTAAAAATATAATAATATTGATGTCACTATTGTAATGATCTTCAAATTCCTTGTTGGTTTCAGTCACCTCAAGGTCATTAATGAGAAGTCAGGCTTTTGCTAAGGAGTTCTATTTGATTTGGTATTCCAGTTACTGAAAAATAAATCCAAAAGACTATAAAAATGCCTAAATGAAATTACACATATAAGCAATCTTGTACTACATATTGTATGGTGGCCAATGACTAAGCTGCAAGAATAGCAATTTTATTCTAACACTAAATAGAAACAAGTTCATCTGGTGACCAGCTCACCTTTATGTTGATGCTAACATGAGGTACTTCATCCTTTATGTCCATTGTTGGTGGAAATACATTTTAATGTCTACTCATAATATTGATACCCCTTCTGTTTACTTTTTACACACACATGCTGATTTTGCATATGTGTGTGAGATATATGTGTATGTATATTTGTGCTTATATGTCTATAGAAATTAGAGGGCAACCTCTGCTGTCATTCCTCAGATACTCTCCATGCTGTTTTTTTTGAAACGGGGTCTTTCACTGTGACCTGGGATTCTCCCAAGTAGTTTAGTCTGGATGGCCAGTAAGCTGCAGCAATCCATTTGGCTCTTCCTCCTAGCCACTAGAATTACAAGAACATGCCACCATGCCTAATGTTTTACTTGAATGGTAGGGGGTCAAGCTCCCTTTTAGCCTAATTAATGAGTTCCAAGCCAATGAGAGACCCTGTCTCAAAAAGAGGTAGACAAAACACCTAAGAACCAACATTTGAAGCTTTCCTCTAGCCTCTACATGAAGACTTACATATGTATGTGGCCACATACATGCTAATACACACACACACACACACACACACACACACGATAAAAACCAATGCCTAGCAATGTGATCAGAGCTTTTATGTCCTCATAGTAAGGAATGTGCTGTGGAGTGAGTCAAAAAGATGTTTATGCATCTAACAGTCAGCATTCCAATGATCTTAAACTACTGCATGCCTTAACCCTGAAATAGTGACTAACAGATTTATCTCTGCAACAAAACTGTCACTTTATTGTAAGCTGAATGTTGTGTTGATACAAAACCCAGCTCTCACCTCAAGAGGAACAAGATATTGTTTATGTTAGAGACAAATATATAAGAAATGATAGACCAGGAACTCACACACTGTTTGTCCCAAATACCATGCCCCAATGTGGTAACAGGTTCCTGATGTCTTTATAGTTATAGTACATTATAAATCAAGGCAGTTTTCAAACACACTGGAGAAACCATCAAACAACCATGTGAAGCAAAACAGGGAAGTCTGCTATGTTCAGATGCTCTCTGAGGACAAACTTAGCTTTGAGGCTGTGAACCTGCTGTGAACCCACCTCGAAATGTTTCACATGGTAGTAGTCAAAGTGGTAAGTCAGAAACGGATGTAGACCATGACGACTATTAAGGGGGCTGTAGATAACTCAGGATGATTTGGCTCTGGCTTTGCAACATCCCAATTCCTCACAATCACTAATTTCTGATCAGCCAATTCGCTTTTTAGTCTTTAAAATAAATTTGGCTTGTCCCCAGAAACTTCATTTCATAGCAAACAAAGGTAGCATAGTATATAAGATGTGTAAGGAGAGATCCTGATCCTTAGGTCTAGTTCCCTAATTGGTTCTTGATTAATAAAGAAGGCTGGGAGCCAATTGCTGGGTGGAAGGTACAGATGGGACTTCAGGGTCCCAGAGGAAAAGGAGATTCAGGAAAGAAGAGAAGGGGCCTTTTTTGCTATGCTTTGGAGGAAACGGACACAGCAACCATGTAAGACTTCTGGAGCAGGTAGGGTCTGATGTCTCCCACTATGGGCAAGTTGCCAAAGATGTTCGGCAGGGGCTAATTGGAACAAGTCACTAAATTTAGGGCAGGAGGAGAAATGGAGATAATAAATTGGTATGGGCTCATTTCCAGGTGGGAGGTATTTGCGACCAGCAATTGAGCTTAGCAGGCAAGTTAAGGTAACAAGGCTGAGTGTGTGTGTGTGTGTCTTTCATCCTGGAATTCAAAAGGAAGCTGGGGTTAGGGCTGGTTGTGATCAGTCCTGAGCTAAACCGGTTTGAACAAAAGGGAAGGGTTAGTACTGTGTCAGCTCCTGGGCAAGGCAGTGGCGTGGTTTTAAGTCATGCTAACCTAGTACACTACACTATGTACACACAAAGAGGGAGATAGGGTATGGGTCAGGGAGTGAGAGAAAGGGGGAGAGAGAGGGAGAAATTTTCTTCCTTAATCTCACTAGGGAAAGGAACATTTCTCTGTTCTAGGCAATAATGAGTTCAGCTGCAGGAACCTGAACCCAAACGTACACAGAGTAAATAGGGTCCTCCTTGTATGAGAAACTCACTTTCTGAGGGTTCCAAGGAAGAAGCAGAGCAGAGAAGGGAACCAGGCCTCAGGGATATAACAGGCGATGGTGTGAAGATTAGATGCTGAACCTTCAGGAAGTGAAAGTGGGGCTGTGTCAGACTAGTAAAGAGCAGGTGGGCACAGGACTGCAATGTTGGTAGCCCCCCCAGTGTAATTGAACATCCAAAGACAGACTGTGGGGGAGACCAGAGCCCACAGAGCACTACAAAATGTTGCTTTTCCTGTGAGGTGAAGACTCTGCGTCTTTCTTTCCTTTCCCAGAAGAATGATCAGCATTTATCAGGCTCCCCTAGTCATAGTAAAGAGTTCCTATGGGGCATAGATGGCATTGGGAGATGGTTAAATGCTCAGGAAAACGCAGTGGCCTATGGCTTCAGAAGATTAGGTGTGTTCCCTAACACACCTATAGATAACATAGAGAATATACAATAACACTGTCCACCCCAAGATGGAAAGCCATGGGAGGGATAGTAGTTTATTTTATTGGGTTTTTAATTCTTTGTTCATTAATGAGAAAAAACAAGTTTACTTTAAAGAAGCAGATTAAGGTAACTTTTATTTTGGGGTACTAGTGAAGGAAAAGGTCCACAGTGCAGTGGTGAGAGTCCTGCGTTGGAGTGGAGCAGGAAGAAGGAAGATTGCTTCTCCAACCTGCCTGGATTTGGTGCCAGCTATGGTCTCTTCACTGCTTTGCATCTAGACAACTCTGGTGGGTTTTCTGACGACCGTGGGCAGGGTCTGTGGAGGTGCGTCAAGGAGCACTCGGCACATCCCCTGGGTGCTGTGTCATATTTATGTCAAAGCACAATTATCTCTGGCAAGCTAATTGGAGTTGGGTGTAAGTGGATGTTTTCATAGGAAAAAGTGATTAGAATAAAATTATAGTTTTGACTTATAAAGCTTAATTATCTCCAAATTGGTTTTGTCCCTGACTTTTAATTTTTTTTTAACATCTGAGGGGCTGGATTTACTGACGTTACCTGGTTCAGATGGCAAAGGAAGGCAGCAGATGGCCCATTTCAGGTCTTTATTGAGTCCTGCTTGTTCTCTTTGGCAAGCTTTTAAATGGATGGCATACAATATTTAAATGTGTATTTCCCAGTTTCTCTGTAGCTGTGAAAAAAATTATGAAAACACTCGTGAGGCAGGAGGATTACACTAAGTCACCACTATATGACAGTGCTGTGGCTTCAGGCTATGGTGAATCAGGGCATGCATGGGAGCTGCAGTGTGTGAATGACACATCAGAAAGCAAAGAAAGAACAGGAAATGGATAGGATACTCCTTTCAAAGGCATACCTTCTTCTCGTGGGTTTGTACCTTCCATAGTCCCATGTCATCGAACTTCCTGATCCATTAGTGAATGAAACCACTGGTCAGCTTGGAAATGATTCAGTCTAGTTGGATCTAGAAATTCCCTCAGACTCACTCTAGTCTGTTGGGTCTCCTCGGCATTTCTCCATCTAGCCAAGTTAGCTATAGAGATGAAGCATCACAAAATATATAATTAGAATGTCATATTCACATGTTGAAGGGCCAGTACTTTCTCTTTGTCCTTTATCCTAGGTAACTGTCCTCTCCTCTGAATGAATTTCAGTTGTTTCAACTCCTGTAGTCTCTGAGCCTAGAGGTTTTCTTAACCAGGACAACTCACTGGTGCAAGTTTCTTGGCTCCATGTATTATTGACAATTAATATCTATGACTATGTGCTTGACATATTGAAATTACCTGAATTGGTATTGTGCCTTTCCATGTCAGCTGAGTGCCCTGCTTTTTCTCATCAGCATGAGGCTGTTCCTCAGATGGCCATTGCCTGGTGTGACTTTCCATGTGCCATGGACTAAAGCTGCTGGACAGGTTCTAACCACTTCTGTTGTCATTGTCCTGGGTGTTGACTCCAAGGGACTCTTAGTGCCCTGCATTTTCCCATCTAGAGCTATTGAGGTAGCCCTGATACCCTGAATACCTGCTGCAAATGGAGACAAGGAGACCCACTTAGCCCCTCTGGTCTGAGGATGTGGAAATATTGTTCATGAAGTCAGAAAAACCCCAAGCAGCATTCGTAAGGTACCAAGATATGTCCAAGATATATCTGTAAATCAGTTGACTTTCTACCATACATAAAGAGAAATGTGTGTGCACAGGTTAGGTGGCAGGAAAGGAGGCACATATCATCTGCCATTGCTGAGGACTCCTGCATTCACTTGCTTACGTCTCCATTCTGTATCCACAGACAAAAACAGCTCTGGCCTTGTTGTATGATGACGGGTTGGAAAATGCCTATGACGTCCGCCTGAAGCTGACGAAAGAGGTGCTGACTATTCAAAAGCAAGATGTCGTCTGCATCGGGGGAGCTTCTCCTGGTGCTAATGTAAGTGCTCCTGCTTCCAGAGCATGGCTCACACCAAACCAGGAGCTTCAGGAAAGGCCTTCAAAACTTGCTGTTCCAGAAGGTTCCATGGAAATTTGCATGTTGCAGTTTACCTGTCTGCAAGTACCAGCTGATTACATCACAAAATTAAATATTATTATTGTGTCTCTATCTCATTCCTTCTCCACTTTTTTTTTAAATGTATGTGGGAGTGGAGGAGGTTTGGTGTACACATCTGTATAAGTGTATATGTGTGTGGTGTAGTCACTTGTATGAATGTGTGGAGGCCAGAGGCTGATAGCAGATCCTTCTGGTCTTTTTTGTTTTTCCTTGTTTCATGAGACAGGGTTTCTTACCAAACCCAGAGCACTGCAGTTTGGCTAGGCTGGCTAGTCAGTGAGCCCAGTGGTTCTACCTATCACTGCTTGGTTAGCATGATACGCCCTACATTGCTTAACATGGACACCTCTGGCTAGGAAAGGATTTAAAGGCAGAAGCAGTCATGTATCTCTCTCTGTGAGTTTGAGGCCAGCCTGGACTACATGGCAAGTTCAAAGCTACAAAGATGCACAGAGTAAGAGTCTATCTAAAAACCCAAAACAGCAACCACACAAGTGGTGCTGGCTTTTATTTAACCACTGTATGGTTTAGAATAAAGAGTTCTTCACATAGCTCGGCCGTCAACGTCTGGCAGAACTAGTCATTTGGAGGAGATGGGATTCTGAAGGCTGCTGCTGCCCAGACCAGTCCACTCTTGGATTTCCCTCTGTGGTCAAGAGAAAGATCCGGACAGATCCATTGTGAGTCAAGAGGCAGTTGTGTGCACTACAAAGATGCAACAGCCTACATCTATATCGGGGTGGTACAGGGTATCAGATCTCCTGGAACTAGAATCGTAAGCAGTTGTGAGCAGCCACATGGAATGAAATCTGGGTCTTCTGCAAGAGCAGCAAGAGTTTTTTTTTTTTTGTTTTGTTTTGTTTGTTTTGTTTTGTTTTGTTTTACCACTGAGCTATCCCTCTAGCCCCAAAGCCTGCTGAAGTTTTAACAGGCATTTTTAAGACTCTGTTTTCAAGTAAATTATACTTTATTTCTGCCTTTAGTTTAGAATGCTGATTAAATTTACTCCATTAAATGAATCAGTATTTCTTTTTTCTCTCTCTCTCTCAATAAAAGCTTCTCTGAAGTGAGGCACATTCCCCCCCCCCCCCCCGTGCTTTACAAAACTCAGCTGTGATCCCAGAGACCTAGGTCTGGGGGAAGGACAGGGTGGGTCTTGGTTTCTTTACTCTCTATAAGCGATCTGGATGTTATGTTCATTTTTGCCAACATTCGAATTTCTCATTTTTACAGAGGTCTCCAATTCATCTATGTTTTTCAGAGTATTGGTGTTAAATAGTATGTGTTCAGAGCATTGTTATGTTATATTATTTTATCAAAATCTGTTTTGTTTGTCATTTTAATTTCTTATCTGGTTTTGGTTTTATTACACCCTTTTATTTGGTCTCACCAGTAGTTTATCTATCTTATTAACCTTTTCCAAAGACATCCATTTCTGAATTTTCTTTGTTATAATTTGCAGTTTATTTACATCTTCCTGTAGAGTTATTTCCTTCTTTTAAGCTTTTTGTATACTTTTCCAGCTGGCTATTTTCATTCTCCAGGCATGAGTCTTTGGTTGAGGGGGGAGGGGGATGGGCTTGACAAGTAATACGTGTCTATCTTCATGGGTACCACTGGATGCTGGAGGCCTTTCAACACTGCGCTCTCACAACTCCTCCTAACACTGCACTCTCACCAACTCAGGGTACTTAAGCTATCCTTTATCTTTATCATTTCTTTGTGAAAAATCCATTCAAAATCCTTGCCTCCAGCTAATGTAGCTTCATTGTGTTTTTGTCAGAAATCTTTATATGATGTTGATCCTTCTAAATTTACCGAGGCTGCCTTTGTGCCATAATTTATAAGCATTTCTGTGATCATTCTACAGCTGACCCAAAAAGGGCATATCTTCTGTGAGCTACAAAGTTACATACATATTTGTGTGTAATAATACATTTATTATTTTTAATCTTATTAAACATATTGTTCAAATCTTCTATATAGCTAATAGGTTTGTCAATTTGCTCTATAACATGTGAAGGGACTATATTTAAAATATTCAGATAAAATGGTTGATTTATTTGTTTTTAATAAAAAAGAAAAGGTCATCTTCAATGATTGGAAGAACTATGGTCAGAGTCGGGGCCATAGCATCCCAAGCTGGATATGGAGTTGAATGGGGATCCTGTGTAATGTGATTGACCCCTGGCAGTGTGCAGTCTGAACATTCCACAACAAATGAGCGTCCCTCCCTGTGCACACATAGGCCCTCATGCACTCATTCATAAGAGGACCAGACCCAGAAGGGATGATAAAATGTGACCATACTTTCCTCCTGGGAAGTGGATGTGTTCTGTGGGGGTACTTCAGTGAATTCTCAAATTGGGTTTCATGCCCCTCCCACGATGTATTATGAAATGACCTTTAGAAGAGATTGCACTTAGGTTTCAGCCCAGCCCTCTCCTAACAATCAACTGGCACTCAGGCCTTGGCATTTCCTTCTGACTATTAATGAGTTGAGACAGAGCTACCCGCTGCGACACAGACAATTCTCACACTCTATACATCTTTTTAGTAAGCATAAAAGTGGCTTCGCAGTTCTAGAAGATGCTTTGCCATAATAGTCTTTCTTACCCTCAGTAACCCTCACTTCTTAACATCCAAACTAAATCTTGTTATGTTTTCAAACTTGTTTTCAGGTCTGTGCATCTAATCTCCTGCCTCCAGTCCCAACCCTGACTCCCCTTGGTGATGAACTGGGATGTTGGACCTGCAAGCTAAAATAAACCTTTTATTTCCCAAGTTAATTTTGATCATAGTGTTTTATCACAGAACAATCCCTATGACTTTTCCTCTAATAGTCTGTTATTACAACAAGTTTCATTTTATCAGATTTATTAAGATATAAATTACAAATAAAATCACACATATTTGGATATACAATGTCGTGATTTGGCTCACATATATTTTGTGAAATGATTGCTGTAATTAAGCTAATACATTATTTTGTGCATCCACACTGAGTGTATGTATATGTATGCATGCGTGCAGGCATGCATGTTCCTGCATGTGTGTGGAGATCTCGGTGGTATTGGAGTATAAGATCTACTTGCCTAGCAAACTTCAAGTGTACAGTACAATATTGTGAATTGTCATCCATACATTTTATAGTCAGATACCCAGAACTTAACCTTTTTTGATTGTGTTTAATTGAGATTGGGTTTCCCCATGGCCCATGCTAGCATCAGACTCCCTCATGTAGCCAATGGATGGCCATAACTTCTAACCCTCATGCCTATAGAATTTTAGACATGTTCCACCATACCTGCCATATATATAAAACCTACCTTTAACTCACACTTTGTGCCTCTGAACAGTATTGCTACATCTGTACCTTATAACCCAGGCATCTGCCATGGATGTGAGATCATGAGATATTTTTCTTCTGTGCCTGCACTGTCTCAACATATTAATAATACTCAACTGTTAGTATATGTTGTCACAGATGAGTATCTTCCCCTCCTGTTCAGGGTTTGCTGACATTCCTCTGTGCTCCATTCATTCATCCTTAGACACTCAGCTTGTTTTGCGATTCTGAATGTTGTAATTAATAAGTGCTGTGATGTATGTGATTTAAAATGTGCGGCTGCCCTCTCTTGCTGCAGTGTGGCTGACAATATTCTTGGCCCCTCAGATACGTACTGACAAAGTGTCTGGGGTGAGAGCCAGGTGCACTTGGATGTAGCCTCAATGAGGAAAATGAGAATGACCATTCTTCCACTAAGGTTTTTAAAATGAAGTCCTATCCTTCCTCGAATGCTCTAAGAGTTCATTGCTTAGACATCTGATCTTTGCACAAGTATAATGCTGCCAGTTACAATGTTATGCAGGGCTTTCCTTCATAGACCCTGTGAAGTATATTTCGTCTCTTTTTCTTTTTTTGGTTTCTTTATTTTGAGGTTATCACGTATTTAAGGCATCGGCTGTGTGGGAAGTAATGGGTGCAAGCCTCTTGTTCTGGGAGCACAGGCATGTGCAGCCACATTCAGCTAGCATGTAGCCATCTAATAACGGACATAATTCTTCCTAAGAGTATATTTACAGGCTGATATGGCATGATGTAGAAGACATCACACCTGCCAAAAGCCACATCAACTTTTCCTACCAGCCTGCTGTTTCTGTGTTATTGTGGTACCCAAATCCCAGGAGAAAGCATGGTCCCCAGGTGTTCTTCCCCAACCTGCAACCTCTGACCTTGCTTTTCAAGCATCCATTCTTTGGAGTCCTTTAGTATGGGTGTTATTACTTTTCAGCTAAATATGATGTTTGTGGTTCCTGTAATATACTATAGGAAAAGAAATATTTTCTCTATTATTGTACCCCAGACATCTTGCCTGTCCTTTCCAAGGCAGCTCTTGCCTGATTTGTCCCATGCCAGCATGTGGCTGGGCAAAATATTTTCTGTCAGTTTAGACCACGGCAAAAGGAGTGACCATAATTTCACATATAAGAGATAAGATTTTGAGTCTTCCTAATTATATTTTTAGCTAGCATTACCATATTGATTTAAATTTATCAGCCACCTTTGTTCAGGGGGCCTGGAAAAACTGGTTCTTCTGGAATGAATACGGATGATCACAGCTGGACTAAACTGCAGAGGTCTGAACTGCGGAGCTCCCTTCTGGGGCTGGTGTCAGGAGAGGAATGTTGAAAGGGTGTCAGCTTCTCCACTTGGAGAATGGACATCAGCAGTGTTCACATGGGGCTCTGTTGTCATAGCAACAATGAGAGTGAGGCAACAAGCTAACCAGCTCTGTAGCCTTCTGTGTGGAACTCCAGTGATGCCTTCAACAGGACCTGATTTTCCCATGAAGCTTCTTTCCCCATGTGCAGACCACTGGTTGAAGTTTGGCTATGGTACTGCTACTTGCAGAGGTTGGAGAGGGCCAAGCTGGAAGTTTGTATTAAGAGTTGCTTAAGTTTTAATTGGGAAGTTATACAGACATTCCTTTGCTCATTCTCTGATACTGCATTGTGACCTAAACTTATTTTTTTTCCTAACATTTTTTAAAGCACAGAACTGTTACACTTCACAGACAACCTGTGGGCGGCTTGGGCCTCAGTATCAAGGTATGAGTTTGTTTTCTTGTCATCTCTGCCCCTTAGGTGTCACAGCCCTCAATGTCAGACCTACAACAATATTCTTCTCATGTCTCTGCCTTCTAGGGAGGAGCAGAACATGGGGTACCTGTCGTCATATCCAAAATATTCAAAGACCAAGCAGGTAAGACTGGTCCTAGTGATGGTCATGAAATTGTAACCAGTATAAGAAAATGGCTTTTTAAGTTAGAAATTAGCATGCACATGTTTATTTGCTACATTCTATAAGCTAAACTTTATTGCTATAGCTGTGTGTCTTTTCAGAAGATATGTTTGGTACTTTGATACATGCTGGCTGATCTTTCTATTTCTGTCAGCCAATAAGAGACTATCTGCTATGTGATATCACTTATACAGAGAGTACTTACTACTACTACAAGTCTGGAAAATGATTGGTTTAAAGCTACAGGAACTTTAGTGTAAATTGAAACCCTATAGGGCCCATTGGCATCTCTGGTAAGAGCCCACAGGCACAAAAAATACATATCCATTGTAGAACGTCAAGAGTGACCCAGAAGGGAGGTGAAAATCTACTGCTTGGAACCAAGGCACATGAACATCTTGGCATCAAGTATCACATCAGCCCATCACATGGGTACCAGCCTTGATTGGTAATAACAGAGGTCTGGTAGAGGACACCATTACACAGGAAAAAGTGAGGGTAGAACTTCCTTAAAGGACAGGTAATTCTCAGAAAAAGTAGGTATGTTCCAATGTCACAAAGTTACTGGACATGCTGCCCTAAGCTTCTCATAACAGACTTGTCAAGCCTTTCCTCCAGCTTCATCATCCCAAACCAATCTTCTGCCTGGGAGCTCTGTCCCTAGAGACTGGTGTGCTGGAGGTAATATGGAGGTCCCCTGAGGTCTAGTCATCTCGGGGTTAACATGCCTCCTTAGGTCTCTACTTGAAAAGGAACTATGTCAGGACACCTGGACATGTGGTCAGTTTGGTGAACTTCCACACCTCAAACTGAGACCAAATCTAGGGGTGTCCAGCCACCATGGACTCCCATGACTCTGACTCTGTCCCTGTTGGAAACAAAAGGCACAGGGCAATAGAGAAGAATAAACTTGAACTATCTTTTAAAACCTCCTTATTCATTACATCTGACTGTACTAGACCAAGAACCCAACTTGTTCTGATACAATTAGCTTTGGTCTGGAGTGCACAGAACAGTGTAGGTGGAGTGCTTTAATGGCAGAGGATTCAGCAAGTCTGTGTTATAGACCCATCCAAACCACTGACAAAGATCACAGGAGGCATGGCATTGTTGCAGACAGTTCAAACAAGCAGTGAATTTTCAGGGGACTTATAGAGCAGCATAACACCTTTAAATACATTTTTTGAGAAGGAGAGTAGTGTTCACAAGGTTCATTATAAAAGTAGAATCTGCATGAAAATTCACCTTCTCCTAGGACATTTAGGAGTCAATGCAGGGATCTAGTTTGCCTGTTTCTGAGCAAGGTGATAAGCCCTGCTTACAGCAGACAGGATATTTAATTAGGATTGGGAGCCAGTAAGCCTAAGAATGCAGCTTTCTGTCTTCCCCAGAGGCAGAGGAATGGAGGACCCCACCTGTGGGTCAGGATAGAAGAAATGGAAATACACATATTAGTATGCGTTTTCCCCCTTGGTGGCACCAAGAAATTTCATTTGATCGGAAAATGTGAGCTTAGTTCTAACGTTGGCAAGCAGGAAAAATGAAAGAGTTTTACAGTTCTCAGAATCAAATAATCATTCTTTCTGAGATTTTAAAAGCATTTAGGAACAAATGCTGTGGTTAAATTTGACTGTGGAATCTGTGTTGTTTATCAAATATAATTGTGGAGCTGACACGCTTTGCAGACGTGTAGGCTCTCGTGCATTGAAAGCAAAATTCTATAAGTGAGGAATAAATCAATTCTCTTGTGTGTTAGCTGTTTAATTACTTCTGCACCCCTGTCAACCATCTGCTTGGCTGATTAATAATTGAAGGAAGATTGCTCGTGTGCATTTCTCTCAGTATAGGTAATCTTTGTAAACATTATCAGTTCTTTCTCAATGGGGCATTCTTTTACTTGTGGATAGGAAATGCTTCAAAAAAGGAATTAGACAAAGCAACAGATAAAAGTCCATGAAGAATTTTATGCTCAACTGAGGGGAAAAAATGTGGTTCAGGAGGCAGCCTAAGACAACTGAAAAGTGGAGTTGGGGCTGTGTTTCTAAAAAGTGTGGCCTCTGTGCCTGGTTATGGTGATTATATGATTGTATGTGTGGTCAGAGAGTACAGGCCCCAGACGGCTGCAAATAGAGCTGTCTAGAGTGTGACACACTGGCACAGTGCTTCTCGAGAAAACCCCTTTTCTTCATCTTTCTGGAGGTCTCTTGCTTAACTTTTCCAGCCCAGACAGGCTTGGCATGAAGGTGGTGTTGCCTCACAATCCTCTTTTTATCTGACAGCCACCATTGTTGTGAGCATCCAAACCTGAGGGTTTGCTGACCGTGTTATCCTGCCCTGGGCCCTTTCCTACAGGATCTTCTCAGTGCTTTGATGGAGGTCTCAAAGACACCTTCCTTCATCACTTCATTTTGTTCATCTTCTATTTCTGCTGTCCTGTAGTATTTCATATTAAATGTCTAAAGGAAATTTTAGTGTTTTGGTTGCACTTAGGGTTAGGGTTTAATCTCACCTGTTCATGTCTTAATGCATGACACAGACTCAGAATCATAGGCAAAGGCACAGGCTGGCTCATCCTGAATCTCTATGTGAGGCTGACTGGGGTTATGCTCTCCTAATGAAGAAGATGGTGGGGTGTGGTACTTAATGCCCAATGTTGCAGGATCCTTGGAGGATTGACCTCATAGCAGTAGGTACAATAGTCACTAATGCATGAAGGTGTCAGATGCTTAGCTATTCCCAGACATGAGAAACAGAGCCTATGCTTCTCATGTAGATGTGGACATTCAGAGGACACACCATCATCCAATCAAGTACGGAGTCTTCAGACAGGCTAGGGATTGGGTAGGAAAAGTAGAAATCAGAACAAGACATTAATTCTGGGAATGTCTGTTTATTCCAAGAGAAACTTCCTATGTCCCAGCATACTCCAATTTGAATAGATATCACAGCATCCCTAGAAGGAAATAGAATAAGAACATTCTCCAGTTCTCATTCTCTAACCACAGATGCCCCTTGGGCTATTTTTTCTCTCTTGCTCTTGGGAGCAAGGCTGAAATAACCTGTTGGATCAAAGGAGAACACAAAATCAGGAGTTCTCTTATTTCCAAGAATTTCTCCAATGTTGTTCAACAAATAGCTCTCTGAGGCATTAGCGCAGAGACTGAAGTTGTCTGCTGCAGGTCTTGTATATAGCAGGAAAGGCTGGCAATTAATACACCCACCATGTACATTCCGAGAACAGGAACCACATGGCATATTTAAAATGTTAAGGATGAGAGAGTAAGAAAACATGGCTGTTTTTTTTTTAATTATTATTTTGCTGTGTAAGGAATAGTTTTCTTTTAATGATTAAGAGGTACCACATGAAATCTCTTGAAAAGTAAAATAAATGGTAAGGTTTGTTTTGCATTGTAAAATTATTCAGCTGCAGTATGGAGAGTAAATGGTCAGGATCCAGATGCCCTTTGTAGATGCAGTCTGAGACTGCTCAGGTTGAAGTATCATAATGGGAGGACAGAGAGTGAAGACTGCACACTGACTCTAAAACAGTTGAGTGACAGTTACCTTGGTAAAGTAATTTAACTGGTCCTGTGGAGTCAGATGAAAGAAAGGGCAGGAAGCCAATATTCCATGTCAGTTGCATGAGCTGTCCAGAGGAGTGTAATGCTTAAGTTCACAGGACAATGGAGATGAGAAATCAGATTTAAAAAATGGATTTTACTTGAATTGATGGAACCAAGGCAACTCCCTAAGGACACATACAGATAGAGATGATGCTGAGATTGTGGCTGAAAGAGAACACAGGAGTTGAGAAAGAAAGAACGCTGACTCAGCCCTGGCTTTCCCACCCTTTAGGAGGCAATCTTTCTCATCTCCTCCACTGCAGAACATGAATCCTAGATGCAAGTTACTGAGCTTGACCCGACTGCAGATCCTGATGATACTTTACAGGAATGTCATAAGGTCATAGAATTCAGACCACACTTAGAACAGACCCCAGGGTTCAGATGAGGACAGCCCTAGCTATGATCTCAGATTCCTGAAGATTTAGAGGTCTGGGTCTCCTATGGCTAGGGGACCAGAGGATTCTGGAACTGTCCACAGACCAGATGCTAGTCTAACTATCTCTGTCTCCAAATCCCTAGTAATATACAGTGTGATTTTTAACATCATGAGGGAAAATTTATTATCACATATTTTATTAAAGGAATCTTGAAAATAATTCAAGAGCATTAAAACTTCATCACAAAATTTAGTTCCTTTGATTTCTCACCTATGTCAAATCAAATTTGTGCATGTCTGTAACTGATTCATTTGGCAATTAAAAAACTCCATCCAACAGTCCAAACAGCCATGACTAGAATAATTACAGCCTTTGTTCCTTCCTTCCTTTCTCCCTCTTCCTTCCCTCCCTTCCTTTTCTCTTAGTGTTCACACCATGACATGCACTGGTGTTGTCATTAAAGGTAGTGGAGAAAGACAAACCTGCTTTCATAGAGAACATTAGAAAAGGGGAGAAAACATAAGAGCTTTGTGTAGCTCTAGTTCCAATAAAAGCACTAGAATTCAAGCTCGCACTTTCATGTTCTGTACCTCATCAAGTGGCTTCTAGAGATCCAATGAATTCCTGCTCAGATCACCTCTATATGGGGTTACTGAAGCATAGACACTGGGAGGATTTTCCATCAGCAGCTGGAACATGCCCATCCCTGGTTTCTGGCTTCACTGTTCTGTGCAGCCCCTTACAGCACTGTGCAATTGGAAGGACCTCTTACAATACTGCAGTTGGTACAGCAGTTAACATCTCTGCTTCTTCATTTACTCCTGAGCATCCTTTGTATTTCTCCTATTATGGGTTACTGCCTTGTAAGGTTGATCACGTCTTGTAGAGAAGAGGTTTAAAACAACATTTCAGATAACCTTAGGTATAAAACCAGAATCATTCACATACAGATTATTCTGATTATTAGTTATTTAACTAAAAACAAGATTTTATTTACTACCTCAAATTAATTTATAACTAGATCACTGGTGGTTTTAATCAGAATGGTGGATTTAATCATTTTAATCATAATGAACCATATATTTAAATTCTTGGTTCAGTTAGTATAACTATTTAAGAAGGACTAGGGCGGTCTTGTTGGAGGAAGCACACAACTAGGACTGACTTTGAAATTTTGAGATCCCATGCCATTCACACTTAGTTTCCACTTCCCTCCTTCCCCCTCCCTCCTTCCCCTTCCCTCCCCCTCCCTACCCCCCATCTCTGCTATGTATTGTTGATCAGATGTAAGCTTTCAGCTCCTGCTTTAACACCATTCTGCTTGCTTCCAGACTACCTGCCATGACAATCTTTGGCTCTATCCCTCTGCAACTATGAGCCCCAGATTAAACATCACTTCTATAAGTCACCTTGGTCATAGTATCTTATTAGTGCGATTGAAAAGTGATTAAGATAGTTTCTTGCCTCAAACATTTTTATATTTAAACGTCCTTTTTTAAGAAGCCAAAAGTGGTTCTTCATGTGCACACATTCCCTTAAGGTTTGAGTTTTTCCTTATCATGAGCATTTGGAGAAAGAAATGGTGCAGGTTGAGCCCAGTCACTTGGTTTCATGCTCCGTGTCTGTGGTTCTAGGTGTATGCTTTGTGGAAGCATGTAGTTTGTCCAGTAGGGAAGAGTGTGGTGGTAAAATATGCACAATCTTTGCTGTCTTGAAGAAAGAGCATTTGTTTTTACAACCAAGGAGGACACGTGCTGTGTGCAATGGCTTTAGCCTGCAGGAATTCCTTCAGGCTTTTGTCTCATGCATGCAGTAGAGCAACAGTGTTGAGAGAAGATGAATCTTTATTCCAGTTTTAAGAGAGAAATGTGGGTTATAACCAAGCAACTATACTTACATCTCTCAAGAGAGAAACCTCTTCATATTCTTTCCTTTATGTCAGAGTTGGGCCCCAAATTCATCTCCTGAGAGGTTGAAGCAACTTGCTTGCCATGACTTACTGAGTGTTTTTTCTTTACTCAGGGTATATTTCCTTTCAGGAGCCAATGACTCTACCTTCTTAGTGTGGAGAGCAGGGTAGTTCATGTATGAGAACACAGGAGCTTACTTGACTTGTAGCATCTTCACCAGTCATACAATCTAAGGCCTTTCTTCTTCAACTAAGCTCTCTAGAAACCCAACCACCCTTGCCCCATGGACATCACTGCCTCATATCCACCACTGAGCCATCTTCTCTCTGCTTCCATTCTCAAATGGTTCTTCCCACCTTGATAGCCTACTTTGTTTCCATCTTCCAAGTGATCCTACTTTCTGGTCGTTTTTGTTCTGTTGTTAACATGACACATGGAAGACTCGCCATATGTTGTGTTTTGTGCTGTGCTTTCGTGGCTTAGAAGAAAAGAGAATTGGGGAGTAAGCCTCAAGCTCACCTTCCTCAGAACACGGCTCAGTACTGAACAAGGCATTTTTGTCCTTGACTGGAGACCATTGGGAGAAATATGAGAGACAGATCTGAGGATTGAAGATACATAATCAAGTAGGAGGCAAACAGAAGAGCTACTGACACACTGAGATGGGACATGGCCTTCAACTGTCTTTCCAGGTTACTGTACTATGCACCGTAGCTCATGTTAAATTTAAAACATGTCTAGTAGTAAGTAAAGATATGGCAGCACTGTCTGTTAAAAGTTGTTACTAACTAGAATGAAAATGTTAGAAATAGCATCATAAAGTTCTCCTTGCTCTGACTGTAGAACTACAATCTTTTGTGTGATAAACCGTTACAAATAGAGGGTCTCAGAAGCCCCCAGGCCTGTCTTAATTTTACTTCCTTCCATATCAGAAGGAGGATAGCCCTTACCCCATATAGGAATGTCTAAGTTGACATGGGAGTTTGCTATGTAGTTAACACTGTGAAGACAGCTGGCAGAAACAGCAAAGAACAGTAGGCAGGATACGTGCAGCTGCAGCAGCCTGTAGTAACCTTGGAGTTCTCTCTGTCTACCTTCCTTTGCTTGGAAAATTCCATCATGAGTGTCTAATATCTTGCCTGCTCTCAGAACACAGAGTGGGACAGCACAAGATGATTAGCCTAGAAAGTTCGTGGCATAGTGAAGAAAGCTGTACTGAGTCATAGATGGAAATCTAGTCATCTGTCATTAGATCATCTGTGAATTCATCCTTTATCTCTCAGTCCATCTTTCTGTTTATCTTCCTCTATCTGACCCTTTATCTGCTTATTCTCACTTGTTTACCTAATATTGGCTATATTTGTGTATATTAGTACACATATATACATTTTAGTTTTGATATTTATATATACATGCATATATGTAAACATATTATGATTATCTCACATACATATTAGGCTAAATAGTCTCAAGCATATAATCATAAAAATATAAATTTAAGGATTGGGGAGAGGTCCTGAATTTAATTCCCAGCAATCACAGAGTAGTTCACAACCATTGGATCTAATGCCTTCTTCTGTCATTCAGGCATACAGACAGGGCACTCAAACACTTATATACTACATAAGCAAGCAATTTCAAAAATATATAAAGTTAACAAGGTGGAAGGTTATGTATTTTCAATTGCAGTGTGCAGTATATTTGACTGGCCTTTGATTCTCACGTGAAGTGTGATGCCAAAGTGACCTCTATAGGTCCTGGGAAGACAAACCGAGGACTCAAATGGATGTTGAGAAACCTAATGCCCTATTTTGCCTTAATGTCATCATTGTAGAAGAAGGTTGAGTAGAAAAGCCCAAATTTCGTGTTTATTAGCAGCCACCACAGCTGTCTTCCATACCTTTCTGGGAAACTAAGGCTTGACTTCCTGGTGGCTACACAGGCTTGCAGAAGTTCCTCAATTCCTTGACTTATTGGATTTTCTGAGAGTCTAAGAGCCTTGCTCCTGTTGATGAAGACATTGCTTGTTCTTATCAACCTATCACTCTGATAAGTAGCATCTCCCTCTCCTGCTCAATGTTTTTTTTCTCTCTCTTCAGGAATTCTAAGCAGAGGGTTGCTACAAACAGAAAGGAATATATGGCTGGTGAGATCTAGCGGATAGAACGTTCCAAAACCCAAGTGAAGAACAATTTCTCATTCCTCCTAACATCAGAGTGGCCACAGAGTAGCAAGAATAAGTCTCTTAGAACTGAGCAAAGTACATGGCTGTTATTGTACAAAGTGGTTATATCATAAGAGGAAACTCAATCAGCTTCTCAGATCAGGCTGAGCCATTTGGGCATTCAACTTTGGACACTTGCTTTTTCATTCAGAGAGGCACCTGGAGTAATATGACAAACACTGCCTGGTCAGGACTCTAGGCTGCTTGGTCAACATAATGGCTGCCTGTGAACCTGGGCCATACAGAAAAAGCCACAAAACGTTCCACTTTCCCAGTGGCAGCAAGTTTCACACCTTTCTGTGAAGGTCTTGCACACACTTTATTAGAATGAGATAGTTTCATGGGAACTAGATGCTACCATTAAGGATATAAATTCCCATTAATATTTACTTTCTTTGGACATAATTCTGCAATGTGACTGTTGACAACCCATCGCCCCATAAACAGACAACTCTCAATTGCTATACAAGTGGAACCACCTGGATTTTGAGCTTCTTTTTGTGTCATTGTTACTAACCTAGCTCCTATCTACAGCCAAACTGGCATCCTCTTAGGGAATCTACCTTCCCCTCATCATCCATACCCTATATTGCATGCAATCACTCTTCCACCCTCTACACAGATCGCTTCACATTGATTTGTAATACATGTGTAACATGTACATGTAGGGTGAGGTTACAGAGGTACAGGGTACCTTGAGCTGTCTATGCATCTTAATGGAAGGTCATCTGTCACTTAGCCCATCAATTAATGTCCCCATGATAGCTTGCTGTCACTCACCTGATCTATCAAAGTAATGTAGAATGAAGCTTTCCTTGGTAACAGAATAGAACTTAGTGATGATTTAGCCAAGTTTTAGAATCCAGGACAAACTACACAGAGATCACAAAAAATGAGTAGTTAAAAAAAAGTTCCTGAAGTTGGAAATGGTCAAAATAACTTCAACATATGAAAAAAATTCCTGAAAAGCTGAGAAATGGCATAGAAGCTTTTGCTCATTTTACAGGTCAGGAAACAGGTAGAAATGATGGCTTACCCAGTCTCTCACCACTAGTACAGACAGCTTAGTAAACTCAATTTTTAAAACATTGTTTTTCTTTGTGCCACAACAGGACATCTCATTGTTTACTAATAAAACACATGGCGTACAGCTTGAATTTGTTAATTAAATAAGTTGATCACAATGCTAACTTCATAATGATTTTTTTAAAAATATACTACAATTAATTCTTTTTTTTAATTGGAATGTTATTTTTTGACAAAATAATTTTATTTTTTTAATTTATTTTTTTAATTCACTTTACAACCCAATATCAGCTTTTTCTTTCCTCCCAGTATCTGCTCACACAAGTCTTACCACATTTCTTCTTCCCCTTCTGTTTTAAAAAAGAGAAGGCTCCTCTGAGTGTCACACCAACTAACACTCCCCACCCCAACCCTTCCCCAGCATGTGCTGTTCTTTAAGTGTTAGCCATTCTGATGGGTGTAATGTGGAATCTTAGAGTAGTTTTAATTTGCATTTCCCAGATGACTAAAGACTTTGAACATTTCTTTAGGTGTTTCTTGGCCAATAAAGATTCCTCTTTTGAGAATTTTCTGTTTAGCTCTGTACCTAATTTTTAAAATTTGAATTATTAGTGTCAACCTTCTAGAGTTCTTTATGTATTTTAGATATTGGCCCACTGTAAGCTGTCAATGAAGATCTTTTCCAATCTATAGGCTGTCATTTTGTCTTAGTGATGATGTCTTTTGACTTACAGAAGCTTTTCTGTTTCATGAGGTCCCATTTATTAATTCTTAACCTTAATACCTGAACCACTGGCCTTCTGTTCAGGAAGTTGTCAGGAAGTGTACTGATGAGTTCAAGGATATTTCTCACTTTCTCTTCTATTATATTTAATATATCTGGTTTTATATTGAGGTCTTCGATCCATTTAAACTTGAGTTTTGTGTAGGGTAATAAACATGGATCTATTTTCATTCATCTACATGCAGATATTCAGTTAGATCAGCACCATTGTTGATGATGCTGTCTCTTTTTCCATTGTATGATTTTGGCTTCTTTTTCAAAAATCAAGTGTCCGTAGGTGTGTGGGTTATTTCTGGGTCTTCAATTCAATTTCATTGCTTGACCTGTCTGTTTCTATACCAACACCATGCAGTTTTATTACTATTGGTCTATAGTAAAACTTCAGGTAAAAATTGGTAATACTTCCAAAAGTTCAGGATTGTTTTAGCCACTCAGTTTTGTTTGTTTATTTACATATGAAGTTGAGAATTGTTCTTTCAAGATATATAAAGAATTGTGATAGAATTGTATTGAATCTGTCTATAGATTGCTTTTGGCAAGGTGACCATTTTTACTTTATTAATCTTTCCAGTCAATGAGAATGGGAGATCTTTCCATCTTCTGATATCTTCCTCAATTTCTTTCTTCAGAGATTTGAAGTTCTTGTGAGACAGATCTTTCACTTTTATATTATTCGTGGCTATTGTCTCTCCAACTTCATTCTCATCCCATTTATTGTTTGTATAAAAGAGAGCTGCTGGTTTCTTTAAGATAATTTTATATCCAGCCACTCACCTCTGCAGACTGTGTGAGGTAGACCATCTTAAATGGCAGTCAGATCCGACAAGGACGGGTGGACAGGCTAGGTTCCAAGCTGGTTAGTTTTGGGGCCTCTGAAGGTTTCCACAGTGAGCAGAATGCTCTTGAAGTTCCTCAAAGCTCCTCTGGACCAAAAAAAAAAGCCCACTGGGGCTCAGAGAACCACATGCTACTCACCACTGCAAGCTGTCTAAACTATTGTTTCTTAATAACCTGAATAGGAGTTGAGCCTCACTGGTATGATGCTAAATAGAACAGTTAGTAAAGACACAAAGGCCCATCAAAAATCTGGAAAAATTAACTAGGATTAATTTGTCTTCTTTTTGTGGTATATTCAGGTGAAGTGTGGCCAAAAGCCTTCAGCTAGCAATGACATCTTACAAAGACTAACTTGTAATTTGGACTGTGGTTTAATGTCAGGCTGAGCATGCACCATGGTATGTCATTCCTGAAGATGTTTGTTCATGTACCCAGGAAAACCATCTCTGTGATTTAGGTGGATGGATTGATGAATGGGTAAGAGTAGATAGATAAGTAGATGGATGGATGGATGGATAGATGGATGGATATATGCATGGATGGGTGCTTGGATGGATGAATGGATAGATGGATGGATATATGCATGGATGAGTGTTTGGATGGATGAATGGATGGATGAATAGATAGATAGATAGATAGATAGATAGATAGATAGATAGATAGATAGATGGATGGATGGATGGATGGATGGATGGATGGATGGATAGATGGATGGGTGGATAGATGTCAGTCAATTGATGAGAGATAAATGCTAAATAATAGTAAATGGATAGTTGTGGTAGATTGTACATGAACAGATGGCAGACAGATAATAGTTAATAGATGGGTAGGTAGATAGAAATACACTAATCTTCCCCACAATCTTCACTGTCATCAGTGCCTGCCATCCACTCCATCCACTTTCTTGTCATTAGGGATTTTCCCCATTTGATATTTTTTATTTGTATTTCTGAATATATAAAATTAATATTAAGTCTTTCCTCTGAGCATTTGTACTTCTCTGATTCCCATATTTCCATTAAAGTTTCAAATATTATTTAGTTCAATAACAGTAACATTTAGCTTCGTGGATGTGTTTGTGACTCCACTGTCCACATGCCCTGGAGCACCCACCATGTTCATGCCCTACATCTGGGTTGGAGGCAGCTTGTTTTTCCGATGAAAGACTTTTCTTTCCATGTGTATCACTCTCCTGTCTATTTGATGCTATAAAGAAATTGCTCTTGAAATTTAAAATGTGAACATTTGGGCCCACTGTGACAAACAGTATCTTTTCTCTGAATGTCTGGAGTCATGTGACACTGTCTTATCTCAGTGTCTGGATGGACTTGTCAGAAGTGCATTACAAGGAACCTACTTACCTGCCAAGGTAGATGTGCAGTCACATTTGTTTTTTATGTTAATTTTTTTTGCTTTTTGATTCACAGTGCCAAACAAGTTTTGTTCTGGCTTCAGGTTAGTCTGTCCTTAGACCCAAATAAGGAATGCTCTTGTTTCACCCCTGAATTGGGCCACAAATCAAAGAGAGAATATGTCAACATTTCTTCATTGTTAAGGCATCAATGAGAGAAATGCTTTTAAATCTATCAGAATAAATAGAACTTGACAAGGATAATCAAAATGACTGCAGAGCTGAATGAGAAATGTGAACGCTGCAAAAAGAATTCTGGGATCTTTCGAGAGCTCAGAAGCACACGTTATCTATTGCAGATTTAATTTAAATTCTGTCTGAGACCCTTCATCTCTAGCAGCTGAGTTAAGACAAAACTAAAGAAAGGTAAACAGAAACACTAAAGGCTACTGTGACAATGTCAGAACCAGGCCACCGACTGACCGCAGTGTGGAGCTTGTGGTTTTAGTGTCTGGAGAGAAGCCTTACAGATCCCTGGACCAATGTCCTGGAAGCTTCTCAAGCCTATTCAGGACCCACACAGATTTTCCAGGAACATGACACTTAAGCCTCCTGGTGCCTCCCCACAGCCCTACTCGAGGCATGGGGTTCTGGGCTCCTCTGCTTCTGCTCTCGAAGACACTCAATACCACTGGGTCCTTGCCTTATGCCCTGGAGAAAAAGTACTATTTTAATGTTGAAAGTAAAGTTTAGCATCCTTTAAACTATTGTAAGGATGTAGATAGCTGTTTTAGCAGTAAAATACACCTCTCCAGAAAGCTGTGGCTATAGCTGCTGAGTGTAGCCCTTCCTAATATGTGTGAGGGCCTGGTTTCTATCCCTAGCACTGAAGAAAAACTTTCAAACAATAATAACCACTAAGGTTCCTCTACCCTAGGAGGTCCCCAGAATATGGAGGACATCATCTCTACTAAGAGTTCCCTCACTTACTCAGTCCTAGGGTACTTTGAAATACGTGAAATCTATCTCCCTTGTTTGGGTCAAGAATTTCAAATTCACAGGCCATACAACCTTCACAGAGACAGGATTTGGGAAATGAACTGAATTTGTATATTGAACTCCCATGTTGGGTTTCCTTAAGGAGGTAGTAGTGAGCCACCTTCCCAACATAAGGCCACCTGGTCCTTCTTGTCCCCAGCTCTGATGGAAATGGCATAATTTCCCATCTTACTCAATACTTTTTGAGTCAGGGTTATTGAACCCATGACTAAACAGGAAATAGCCACTGTGGCTGACTACTTACCATAGGCCCATGTGACTGGACAAAATGTGCTGGGAGTTCAGAGGCTGTAGGAAACCTGTGACAGATGAGGACAGGCCTAATTGGCTTCCACTTGTAAGGCAGAGCTAATGAAAGTCAGACCACAGAAAAGGCTGGAGGAGCAGGTTACTGCTTTCCCTGATTCACAAGAACAATGAATATGTGTGAACATGCGTGGACATGTGTGAACATGCCTGAACATTTTATTACCATGGCAGCGCTGGAACAAAAACTAAATAAAAAACTGCAGAAGTGCAAGGTGAGACCAGATATCATCTAACTCCTGCTACGCTGTGCCCATGTGTGTGCACATGCTATGCATGTGTGTGCATACACTGGTGCTCTGGTTTGCACTGGGCTATGGGGGCTCAGGAGGTAGCTCAGGGACAGAGCTTGGGCTGAACAGGCGTGAGGTCTAACACACCAAAGAAAAGGAATCAAATAGAGGATGCTTTGTATATAGGTTTAGTCTGAGAAATTTTATAGCTTGAATGTTTAGCAGTTGTAGGTCTGCTTTGGTGTTTTCAACCCTAGATTTGAACCCTGGGTTATCTCAGTAATGGTACTCCCCCATTTATTCTAGAAACACAGAGGGTCAAGGAGGACTTAATATTTTAACAGGTTCCCAGTGCTAAGATGTAATATATTGTTTGTTTGTTTTTGACAAAATATAATTTTGATATTATCTCTTTTTTTTTCTTCATAGAAAGTTTAGATTAAAAGGTAGTTGTGCCCAGGTTGCTCTGGTGTTTTTTTTTTTTTTTTTTTTTTTTTTTTTTGTGGTACCCTGGGAGGGGTAATATTTGCCACAAGAATACCAAATGGAGTCATGAGCACATTACATTTCTAGTGGAGAAACATTAGAGAGAAAGACCCAAGCACCGTAGGAAATTGTACTATCTCTCCCAGTACTGTGGTCCAAGGTTACAGGGTCTTAGGTATCCCAGACTGGCCCTAAATTTTGCTGTAAAGGTGAGAATGACCTTGAGCTCACGGTTCTCCTTCTAACTCCCAAATGCTAGAATTGTAGACATGTACCACCCCCGTGCCGGACTCACCGTTCTTAAGAGGGAAACTGTATGAATAAAAACCTGACTGCTAAGAAGTAGGCTATACCCACCAAAGCTGTCCTTCAGAAGTATGTGAGAAGGAAAGTCTGGGACAAGTGAAAGCTGATGATGTTCGTCAGGGGTCACCTGTGTGGATGACAGTGCATCAGGCTTTGTATATTGCATAATGACTTTATTCCACAGAGATGAGCTAGAATCACCATTAGGCTAAAATTCATAAATTTAGCCCAATATGATGAAATAGATTATGTTATTTAAGAGCATTACAATTAAACTCAACTCTCATGTTTGTCCATTAATAACAGACCATATCATTTGTCTTAGATTTGTTTATTTGTAATTCACAGGGAAACATTTTTTTAAGGTTAAGGACAATTTTAGAAGTTTGAAATCTGTGGCTCTCAGTAGCTACTTGGGGGAGGAGTAAAGAAGAAAGGAAAAAGGCTGTGCTGAGTTAAGATGGTGTGAAGGTTAGCCATAAGGCAGGGATGGATGCTTTTGAGAAAGGGTAAGAAAGCCTCAAGTAATAGAAAAACCACAAGTAGGTGGTTTCTACATGCTAGGCAGCTACTGAAGAAAGAGAAAGGGGAAAAAGGAAATGTTGAACATTCCTGCATCAAGATTTAGAAAGATGAACAGACATAACAGGACCTAGTGGCAACTTGCAGGGAACTGGGCTCTAGAGATTTTTATCTGAGACTGGGTCACTTCCTACTTCTCCATGGTGGCCTCAGGGAAATTCCTAATGACCTCAGCTTTCACCAAGAGCTGAGCAGGGTCCTTCCTTGTCTTATATTTCCTTTATTCTGAGGCATTCTTCATGATGGTAGGTGCATAGAGCATAAGGCAGACAGCTACTTTACGGTCTTTCTAGCTAGAATTACATTTGCAGCAAGAATCATTCTAAGTTCAGTGAGACTGTGGATAACAGTTTAACTAAATTGCCAAGTGACTATTTTTGTGTTGTAAATATCAGAGTCTCAATCATACTAGAAATAAAGCTTACAGTTTGCTTTGAATTCAAGGAATGGTGGTTCTAATAAATCTGGTTATTTCCACAAATAGCACAGAAAAACAAACAACAAAGGAACAGTATGGGAAGACCACCTGTGCTTGCATTTTCTTCCTGAAGGAAAGGCAAGCATGGGCCATTTCCCTCTGTCTATTCTTCAAAAATTTCCCTCCATTGTTTCTTTAACTCCCAGTGGAGGGAGAAAAAACTGCCTTCTGAGGCAAGAAGATACACAGTGGAGACAGAAATTATTCAGCAGGCACTTACCACTGACTTCTGATCTCTTGGCTTCCACTGAAAGGAGGGCTTACCCACTTTCTTGAAGGGTGTTCATTCCCTCCCAACATATTTTGAAATTTTTATTCAAGTGCTTTGCTATTTACCTAGGTGACTGCTGACATTTTAATTTTATTACTTGGGAATTTATAACATGTGTACGTATCAAAATTGTGCAGTAGTTTCCTAACGCTCATCCTCTTGAAGCCCAGCTGGCGTGGAGCATCTGGACACAGCACAGCCTGCAGAACACAACACCATCCACTCTGGAAAATATGGGACATAGCTGTTTGTCCCAGATGGAAGTCCTGTTGGCTTGTGAGCTGATTCCAAACAGGAAATGTGTTGAATCAGATATGCAAGTCTCATGACCGGAGTTAAAAATGGTATTCTATGCAAGAGGCATTAGGAGAAAATGCTTCAGTGCATAGACCACATCCACCCAGCATTCATTGCCATCTAAGGAACCTCTAGTCCTATAGGAATACACTGAATCCAGAAACGGTAGCGCAGGAACAGGGTTTGGCATAGCAGGAAGAAACATGTGGAGCTTTGTTTAGTGTGGGCTACAGGTACTAACATGTCATGGAAGGAAGGAACCAATAAAAGCATCACCCGAGTAAAAGGAATGAGGACACAGTCTAGCAGAAGAGTGCAGGCATGGCAAGGCGGGAGGGGACAGATCGAAGCCTGGCACAGCACAGGCACGGAGGAAAGGGAGTAGCATGTATGGAGGTCCAGCTATGAACTTGGCCCAGCACAGGAATATAGGTGTAAGCATGGCTGAACATTGGCTCCTTCCCTCTCTACTCAGCTGATGTCTTCTGGTCATCCTGGGAACAAAACGGACCTTCTCAACATGTGTCTGACAGAGGTCAAAGGCATACACCTTTGAAAACTCATGTAGAAGCTTGTAAATATTTTTTTCTGTTATATGTGCAATATCTTTTGATGGAATTTGGGGTTGATGCTTCTGTCAACCCAGATCTTTTAGATTCCTCCTGTGTGCCAGAGGATCAAGGATTCTAATTTAGCCCTATCTCACTTGGTGAAGCTGAGGGCCAAAGGGGGCTGCAGAGGCAGAAAGGCAGGGAAAAGAGAATTATGAGCATCTGTACTTAGCCAAAGGGAGACCTGGTCACAACAAGAGATGACTGAGGAAGCTTGTCTGACCAGATTACAAGACGTGGTTTGTGAGGTTTTGTCTATTGTAAGCCTCAGTGAAATAAGAACCAGATTACTTAACATACTTGCTTTAAGATTCAAATATACGGAAGATATATTTTATTTTCCATCTTATTTCATGTTGTCAATAAGTAGAAACAATATTGACAATTGTCAATATCTTTTACATATTGTATTTGTTTGTATGTTTGGGTTGGGCTGGTTGATTGGTTGGGTTTTTGAGAAAGAGTCTAAGTGTAGTTCTGTGTAAACAGTGAGGCCAGCCGGAGAGAACTCCACCTGCCTCTGTCTCATGACAACCATACAAACAGTTTTAAGAGGATGCCAATGTAGAAAAATAGGTCATTCTTTTTTAGTATTTAGCGGAATATCTTTACAAAGTCAAACAAACTCACAGACTTCACTCTAATTATAAATGCAAGAAGATGCTTTGTACGGTGGAAGTTCATTCAGTTGCATTGAGTCATCTCTTATCCTATGACAGGGAAGATGTTGAGTGGAGATGTGTGTGAGATTTCATTCAGCTTTAGAACGTAGTACTTCCTTTTCAATGACAGCAATCTGTGCACATTCATGTCAAGGAGAGGGAGATGCTGAATGACTCCCGAAATTCCTTGTTTATTATCTGTGATGAAAAGTGTGAACCACACTTTCTACATACTTCAATCAAATCTGTCCTTAGAGGGGATGGCACTTATGCTCCACATCACAGATCTCTTAACATGCTTAAAATTGGTCATCCATCTAGCTCCCTGATGTCTTCCATTTTCCCATTCCCACATACAATTATGCATACACATATACACCCAAACTCATGTGCATATACAATGCACACAACACAGACTGGTATACACAGGTGTGTACATACAGGTACATGCATGTGAATGTACATTCCATACAACTCTGCAAGCATGCACACTTTCATCACTGTTTTCTCTCAACCACACTAACACTGATCTTCAAACACACCAAATAGAACGTGTTTGGGCACGGATGTACAAACATTTGCAGACACTGAAGCACATGGATGTAGTTCTTAGAAACACCACGTTGATTAGAGACTGCTGTAAAGAAAGGTTGCCAAAATCCCCTTAACGATGTTGGTGCTTTTGCAACCCTGCAGCTGACCAGACAGAGATGTTGTTCATAGGAGATGCTGTGCTACAGGTCAGTACCTTACACTTTAATGCTTAACTCTATTCCATCTTTAAACTTTAAACGTATTGCAGTCAACCATTATCCTCAAAACTCTTCATTTGTCTGTTCAGGTTAATGGCATTAACGTAGAAAATGCAACCCATGAAGAAGTGGTAAGTCTTATATCTCAGGGGGGCTATTTTTGGTATGTTATTTGCTTCTAAATATATTTTTCTATTAACCCATATTTATCTGAGTGTGTTCATAAACACAGACACACTTGGGACCTGCAGGTCTTCACAAATACTGAAGGAAATACATATGATTTTTTCTTATTTTAAATTCAAGGGCACAGAAATTCATGGATTACTTGACTTCCCATATTGCCTTAGAGGGTCACCTCAGGGCAAAAATCAAAGTCTCCCAGGCTTTACTTAAGGTCTGTCCAGTACCACACAGACCCCCACTGTACAGCGTTCAGTTTGGGACACATTGGCTCATTCCAGCATCTTAGTGTATAAAATGTATAATGTGGAAGGTTAAAGTGTTAGGTGGTTGATTAAGATGATGTGGATCAAAGGTATTCATAAGCAGTTGACCCCAAGGAAATGAATTTGAATCAGGCTGGGCTTTAAAGAGCAAAGAAATATGAGAGAGACACCTAATCTTGAGGCATCAAATCTAGTGTTTGGGCAGAGATAGAGTCCTACAGTGCAGCCATTCAAAGGATGGTGCCATGGAGCTTGTGTAATAAGGGTCTAGGTTGCACATGTATGAGCAAATATGGAGATTGCATTAAAGCTGTCTTGAGAAACAGGGTGAAAGAGGAGAAAAGTGGGGTGCTGCCAAAACATGCACAGGGTCTGAGCTGGCATGAGATGTGAAACCAGAGCAAAGAGCAGGAGAGAATATGAAGCAAGGGGCAGGCTTGAGTCCCTAAGAGACCATGAAAGGGTCCCTTTTGGGTCTCATTCTGTGTTGAAGTACAATTCAGATAAGCTCTTAGTTAGTTAGCATTTCCTATTGGGCATTCTTCCATTCATCCTTCCACTCCCGGTGCCTGTGCAGTAAGTCAACTCTATTCCTATGGAAGGCAAAGCTCCTCCCCACTTGCCCAGAGCCGAATTCACATGAAACCAGATGGAGTGTTTGCAGTGATTTGTGCCCAGATGAAGACCTGCTCAGCGCAAGCAGCCCATTGATTTATTAATGTCCTCACACAGGGCATATTTATTGCTGTTCCCTGTGTGCAAGGCTAGAGAGAGATTCACAAATGGGCAGACATGTTTCTTGGTCTTTAGAGATGAGTAGTTGGGCTTATGATCAGCTGGAGGAAGCATGCTCATTATTAGGTTTCCGGACTTAGTGATAATAAGCACTGATGTTTGTCTTCTGCAAAGTATGACTTTTTAATGATAAGAAAACACACTGTAGAGAAAGGCCATACATTTAACTTTTCAATTTTAGTAGTTTGTAAATAAAAATAGAAACATATATCTATGTAGATTCTATAAATGTTGTTATACCAAGATTTATTTGACATTAATATACTTTTATCAAATTTCATGTATACATTATTGTATGATGCAAAATAAATGACTAGAGCACTGTTAATGATATATGTAGACTTAGTTTGTCAGGATTGTAAGCGTCCTAGAGATGTCCCATTTGTAAAATACCCCATACACCGTACAATTTTCCTCTCTCAATCTTACAATAAATTCTGGTTTCAGTGCCTAAAGAAAAAACATCAGTTATGTTCAATGTAAAGAATTTTTCTAACATAAATATATTCCCAAGGTGACGTATCTGCAAGGTGAAGCTTAGACTGCTGGTTTGAAAAATCAACTGTGAATTGAAGTTGATGAAAATGTTTAAACATGTAAACATACAATTTAATAGGTGGTTTCTTCTTATAGCTCAGCGGTATGCTTCAGTCATGGTACTGCATAGTATTTCAGTAGCTAGCTATTGGACACAGCAACTTGTCCATACACTTGCTGTACAGAGTATGAGGTGTATGGTGCCTCAGAGAAAGAAAATTGATCGTTGTCATCATTCTGTTCTGTGTCCATTTCAATGCATTGCTTTACATTGTCATAGTTACAGAGTTCATTTATCATAAAAATACACTTTAAAATGTTTAAAAATACACTTATAGTAAAGCAAGTAGCTGTTTCCTGGAAGAAGTGAGCAGAAGAAAATAAATAATGGAAGCTAAAGCAGAAGTTATTGAAATGGTACCCAAGGAATGAGAAAGTTAAAACAGGAGCTGCCAATCATACAGTCATGTTTCGTACCCTCCCCCAGCTGTAATCAAGATATGTGGCTACTTTAAATATCTTACAACTGCTCAGAGAGACTTGGATCTAGACACAGATGCTTCAAGACAGTTGCTAACACTGAAGAGATTTCATTCCAGTTACAAGGGTTATGGATAATAAACAGTTCAATACTTAAGTCATGGCTACTTTAAATACCTTACCAGGGCTACTTAATTTGTCCATAACAGTTCCAGAAGTCCCTGAGCCAGCATGCACACACACACACACACACACACACACACACACACACACACACACACTCGCAAACCACTCCAGTGACTTCTCTGTAGATGTTCCCAGTCTAGAGGAGAAGAACCCCTCCACAACTCATGTTTAGAAATTGGCCCGTGTTACTTGGTTATATAAACAGTCATCTTCTCACTTCTCGGGGTAGCAGTCCAACAGACCTCCCCACTGTGCACTGACCACATTTCTATATCCAACCCCTTCTGGAGTCTTTATGATGGATAAGCCAAGCTGAGCTGGTAACATGAAGAGTAGACAATTGTTTGAACTTCCAGGCAGAGACATTCCAGCCACTGCCAGAAGGTGGATGAAGAATCTCAGAGTAGTTAGGAACAGATTTCAGAGAGCTGAGGGTTAGAGTTTGGAGGGCTGAGACCATACACACTACAGAAGTACTGAGAAGAAAAGAAAGTGGAAGGCTGATTCTTCCAACAGCTATAGAAAGCCAACGCTATAGAAAGCCAAGGCCACAGAGAGCTGCAGTCTCCGTCACTGCAAGAACTCCAGAAAACACTGAGACATACTTCTGGCTGCCACGGAGCTGTAACCCCAAATATGGAGGACCCCGTCACCCTGAACTCAGACTTGGATGAGCTTTTCTTTGTATATCTGTGATTTCAATCTGAACAAAAAGAAAAAGAATCCCGAATTGATAGTTCATGCTGCCCCAGTCACTCTAAGCATCATGCTGCTAATCAATGATTCATTAGATGCTACTAAAGACACCATGAGAAGATGTGTTCATGTATGTTTACCTGTGTGCAAACATGTGATATTATGTGTGTATGTGTATATGTGTATATGCATGGGAAATCTGTAGCAGAGGACCTGCTTTTAAAATTCCTGGGAGAAGCCAAACAACAGGGTTGACTCAAGAAATCCACCATTACAGCCAGTTATGGACTGCTGTCCTATGTGATGATCCTGTCAAAATATGCAAGGAAAAATGACCCACTCTTGAAAATTGCCTCATCTTTGTTCGAATGACACAAAATAGGACCTGCTTCTTTTGAGCTGTAAAGAAAACATGAAATTGTTAAAAATATAGATCCAACTATAAAAGGTAAAAATGGGTCTACTTTATGCCTGATAATGATGAATACTCCAAAGAATATCTTCTTAGAAAATTAAAACTCGGTTGTCTAAGTTCATAGGTAGATGGCAATTGTGTGATGCAAAGAAAAAGAGAAGGTGGAAACCGCTTCAAAGTTTATAATTGTTCACAGAAGACATTTGATTTTCCTGTGGCTAGAACTTGTTCAGGTTTTACTTTATAATCTGCTTAAATGCAGTAACTAAACCAAGCAGAAAAAATGCACCTGATTGAAAGCAACAAAGCCTGGTGGATGTTAAAATTGTATTTATTTTCCAACGCAAATAACTAGTGATTCAGCATCACGAAAAACACGGTGGACTCCCAATGCCTGTAGCCACTAACATGAAGTTGGTTGCTACTAAAACAAGAACTAAGCATGTGCCTCATAAGTAGATGCCTGTGTTTAAAATAAGTCAGGGTGAAAAAGGCTGAATACAAGCTAGAAACTAGTTGTGAAAAGGTATAATTGTGGTTCTGTTATGAAATGATTCAAGGTAATTAAAAAAAAAATACTCCTTACTGTGTTTAAACAAAGCCAGGAAATCCTCACCATCACAGTGGTTCTTGCTATCTATTCACCTCAACAATGACATATCAAAGGAAAGGAATCATTTCCCCTGTCTGGTTGTTGAGCTAATGAATGTATCGGGGTTATTTACAACATGAGTGGCTCAAGGGAAGCTGCATCTACATCATGTGGAACCCCTCTGCATGGGTGATGACTTGTAACACATAAGCACCCAGCTGTCAGGAAGCTTCTCCAAAGAGATTTCCTCTCCCCTCTGCTGCTTTTGGGAGAGGACGGTTGTGTTATCCTTTTCTGAAACTGCCAGGTCTTTTATGTTTCTTGGAGCTTCCTTCATCATCCTGAAGAGAAAATTTCCCTTAAGGGAAATATCTACAGAATAGTGGGAAGCAAGGAAGTGAACCTGAAAGTCGGGTGGCACCAGTCAGTCTAGAACTGAGAACACAAAAATCGACCACATAGCATGGAGAAGGCAGGAGGAGTGAAAAGACTAGCCAGACTTCGTAGCCATGTGTGGTGTCATACTGCATTGATCCCAGAACTCAGGGGGCAGAGGCAGGTGATCTCTGAGTTCAAGACCAGCCTGGTCTACAAAGCGAGTTCCAGGAGAGCCAGGGCTACAGGGAGAAACCCTGTCTTGAAAAACAAATACTACTACTACTAATAATAATAATAACAATAATAATAATAACAATAATAATAATTAATAAATGATCATATAGAATTAAATTAGAAAAGCTGATTATGAAATATTAATGATACATAGATGTGTTGAAAAATAGTGTTGAGAATATAAAGTGAAGGGAGTCAGTAAAACAAACATCATACAAAATACAGATGGATATGACACTGGTCAATCTAACACTTCATCAAAATTAAAATACTAAAGCATTAAGTGAAAACTAGATTACTTTTTCCTGTATTTATAAAAATGGACTTTCCTGTTTGCTCAGAAGCACAATGCTGTACTCACATGTGTGCATATATGCACACACACACACATACACACAGCACAAACATACACACACAAACACACCACACACACATACATGCATACACCATAAACACACCACACACACACCCATGCATTCTTGAAACTCTAAGATAGTTTGACCAAAATGTTAGTAATTTAAGGACAGGGTGGGTTTCAGGGTAAAGGCTCAGAGCACTAGGGTCCAGTGTACATGCCAACCATCTTTTATGGTTTGTACTTGTTAACCACAACAGTACAAATGGAGTATGTCTTCACTGTGGCAGCAAGTAGGTAGCCACATGGTTGAAGTTTGTGTTTGAGGAAAGGGCTTTGCAGAGTCACACTACTTTGAGAAGGAGACAGTAAGTGTATATCTGGTTTTGGAAGCTGGAGCTTGTCAGTGAATGTTTGAAAAGGGACATTCACTCAGGTGAGGCACTGAAGGAATGAAGGGTGCAGCATTCAGATATAAGCAAGGACAGCAGGGTTTTCCAGGCAGACCAATACAAAGACAGGTATGAAACACACTGGAATGGACTGACAGGAAGGAGCAGGGAGCAGCCAGGTTAAAGGTACCAGGAAAATCAACTTGTGTGAGCTATAAAGGTTAGGAATTCTGCTTTACTGGACTGGATATAGTGAGTAGACATAAAGAGGCAGACATAAGGAGGGGTTGAAGAGCAAGCAGAATTTTAACAGTATTTTGCTATGAACAGAAAAGTAGAAACATCAGTGGCGTGCACCAAGCACACTTTCTCCGGCACAAGGTGCTTGGATATAGTGCATCTGGAAGAGCCCAGAACACAATGAATGTGGTCAATAACGGAATAAGTGGGGTGCAGCTTTCAGAAGGCTGAGTGGCTGTCTGGGATGAAGCAGAGGCAGATCTTCCTCTGAGAGGCATAGGTTGACTTAGAGTGAGGCCAAGCTGTGAGGTGGCAAGTCTGTTGCTGGGAATACAGGGCACACCATTCACATAAGCACTGACTCGAGATCTCTGTGTCATCAGATGAGTAAAAGAGATGTCACCTTGGGAAAGGGAGGAGGGGCTAGATTCTGAAGAGTCTGTATTTATGAGAGCCCAGACGCAGCCACAACTCCAGACAAGAATGAATTGAAGACATTTCTTCTGGGCAGGGTACCCAGCCTGGGTCACTCTAGGGTCTCAATTTGTAGGGCAGAAATCGAAGTCACTTAGATCAATTTCAATTTAATTTGGTGTAAATCAGCTCGGGAAGTGGGGTTACTGAGAGACTGTGCAGCCCGTTGACAGTAATCACGCCTTTCCTGCACTCTGATGGTCAGGGTGAAGATGAGGTGCAGCTCTGTGAACAGACCTTTGTGTTCAGCTGAAGTCCAGGCTGGCATATTGCTCACCCTTCCATAAGGTGGCTACCCCTTGGTTTCTATGCTCAGAGAGCACCAGCTACTGGAAAGGGGGAAAGGCCACATTAAGTCTGACTTAGCTCTGCTATCAAAAATGTGATGTGTTTACAAGGAAGTGAGCTAGGGTGTTTCCTATGGAGGCTCCACGCAGCTTTGTCTCTCGGAAGGATAGAATTTCCCAGACCATGTAGAATCTCCCTTATTCTCCAGAGGCAGAGAAAAGTATCATGGATGCCCTTCTACCTCTTTTATGGGTGTTGAATCCTGTGCTGCAGTGCTAGGGATAAAAGGTAGAAGACCCTCAAAGTTCACTTCTTTTAGTTGACTTCCTGTGGTTCACTTAATAAGGGAGAACTGCAGATTTAAATAAAGCCTCATGATTGTACATACAGGTTGGTGTCCTGATGTTATAATTAAACTTGAGTATCTATAACTACATTTTCACATAGTTACATTTGGATTGAACAAAGCAATATAGGAAACAGGTAAACTAATTTTATTTTAAAAATTTAAAAATTTGTGTGTATCAATGTTGTGTGTATTAGTGTATATTAGGATGTGTGTGTGTATGTGTGTGTGTGTGTGTGTGTGTGTGTGTGTGTGTGTGTGTGTGTGTGTAAGCATGAGTCTAAGTCTGGAAATATGTGTATATGTAAGGGTAAAAGTTTGTATTTATTCCCTATAATACCCATGTGGAATATTTGGAATACATGGAATATTTGAAGTAGTTTAAGCCACAAAGGAAGCTTAGCATAGATTTTCTCCAGTCAAAAAAAATTAACCTTGTTTGTAAGGTTTTCCCATTTCTATAATATCAACTTTTAACCAAGTTGAAACACATGAAAATATTTCAAATCATAAAAGAAGCATGAACAACATTGAAACATTTCTTATGTCAGAATTTATGAGACATAGCTTAGCAATACCTGTGGATAGAAAGGAGCTTCTAACACAATCATGAAGGTTTTTAAAAAAAAATGAAGAAAAAAAGGAAGGAAGGAAGGAAGGAGGGAGGGAGTGAGGGAGGGAGGGAGAGAGGGAGAGAGAAAGAGAGAGAGAGAATTAATATGACCAAAGATGTGACAAAGAAGATGAAGGAGCAAGTTTACAAAGCAGCCTGAGCAAGTGAGGGAAGCACAGTTAACAACAGGGGTGTTAGTGTGTTGGTTGGATTCCTCCTGCAAAGACAACAGACAAGGTCTGTGAGCCAGGGGTCAGTGAACAAACCCCACTGCCGGATCCACTCTGCAAACCTAAACCAGGCACATTTTCGAACCAGACACATGAATCCAACAGTAGCCAGAAACTCACGAACCTCTGATGTTTGTTTTAGGCAAAGAAAGCAATCAGCCAGAGTCCAGGGCACGTATCCATTACTGAAAAAAATGGAGAAAGTGGACGGAATAATCTTCTGGTGCCTCGTTCCTGCATGTCACGGGAACTGATGGACTCACTGTGTGCTCAGTGGGCAAATGGGCACCAGTGAGCTTTTACAGATAAAGCCAATTGCCCTTTAACAGATAATTGCCCTTGAGATCTGAGGCAGGACTTCACTGTGACTATTTCTGGAAAGGTACAAACTTCTTCACAGTGGCCTGCAAGGTTGAAATGGTGCTCAAAGGTTTGCACCTTTTAAAATGCATGTTCTTCCATCGCATTTTAAATACTTTTTGAATTCGAAATTGTGCAGTCACTCTTCTGGGGCTGCCCCATGTCTGCTCATGTAGGGCATCCACTCATGTCCCCAGAAATGTGGGGGACTATAAAGAACATGACACTGAGGTCCCAGAGCCCTCGATTTGGGTCATCATCAGTCTTCTTGATAGCAGAGTGCTGTGTCCATTTAGAGGTGGGGCCATTGGGAGGTGACCACATTAGAGTGCCTCTCTCCATGGTGCACATATAGTTGTCCTGCTGCAGGACAGTATTTCACAAGAATCAACCCTTATGACAGAACCCAGACCCCGAGAAGGAAACTTTAGTGTCTAGTTCCTTTGTGTCTGGATAATCTGAGAAGATAGCTTTGGGTGTTAACATATAGGAAATGTCCCAGATGGTATAGAAGTATAGGGAAAAAAATTATTATGTGGAAACCTCCTTAAGACAGCTTACCTGTGAGGTCCTGGATAGAAATCAGATATGAAAACTGTAGCTTATAGCAATGGCCCCAGCGAGGTATACACTACAATCTGGGATGTGTCCCCAAGCAACAGTCCCCAAGGAACGGCAACAATTACAAAAGGTAACTAGTGGCTGCTGGCAGAAAGGAGCTGCTGTCAGTACAAGGCAGTGATCTGCCAAGGAAGAAACAAGCTGTAGATTGTTGTAAACACAACAGCGCCCATGGCCAGTACTGATTTATCTTTCCTGCTCCACACACAGGCTTTGACCTAGAAGAAAGTAATGGCTAGTAAGTCAAGACTTGTCTCTCACCCACACATTATCCTGAAAGATCGGAGCGATGTGAGCACTTTGAGATTTAAGAAATTTTTTAAAAAGTCACTAACTTTTAATTAAAGCTCTTGAATATTTCAGGTCATACAGCCATGGTCTTCCAGATGGCTCTGTTATTCTCAGGCAAAATTATCAAGATACATATAAACTCGTATAAATATGTGATCACACATTTTAATGTTTCAAACCAAACTGGTTCTGCTGAAGGCTCTAGAATTAATTAAGGAGATTCACATTTTATTTTATTTAATAATTCAACAGGGACACACATACTTGCACAAACATGCAGAGCAAACTTTACCATGGCAGAGCCACAGAACCACCATAGCCTGCCTAGACTGTGTGGATATCAGAGAAAGCTTTTCAAGGTTGTAACAACCTGGCTTCCACACACCTCAACAGTTCCTGTCCCTGTTCTTTAGAACTAAGCTGCACTGAGTTCTTGGGACCAGGGCATCATTATGGCTATCCACTCATGAGCCTCCCTGGCCATTTCCTGTCCAGAGAGAAGAAAGATTTACAAGGCAAACCCTTCACTGCAGCAAGAGGATATACAGCTACACGCACTTTTCCCATCTGTTCCTGGACTTTGCTTGCCAAGGAAAGATAGTCACACTTTCTTGGACTGGCCAAGAAGTGAGTGTAGACAGGTCCACCTCCTGGGATACATGCCAAGCAAGGAGAAGCCTCCTCCCTGCTCAGTTCAATATATCCTTGCTTGGTGCAAGACCCACTTCTGTTTGTACTAATAGTGCTTTGAAGACAGAGAGAAAACATTTAGGGACTGGGACCTGTTGCAGGGGAGATAGTGACATGTCCTTCCTTAAGCACAGTTTCTGTGCCCTTATGTAAGCAGCAGGTCAACACATGCTATGGAGATAGGGAGGTGGGGTCAGGTTGACTCAGCCTTACCCTTGGGTAGAACTAAGAAAGTTTGAGGCAAGTTAATACTCAGGGTCTGGGTAGAGAGAACATATACCTGACACATCTGCAGTGTGGATACTGTTAGGACATGGTCCTGGAGGCAGCATTAAGGGGAGAGACATCCAAATTTTTGATGAGAGCAAACAGGGTCAGGGCAGGGCAGAGCTTCAGCAATTCTAATGGGAAAGGAATAGTGTGTGAGGCCATGGTCCATAAAGTCCTAAAGACAGTCATGTCATGGAGTAAAAACCGGTGAACACAGAGTGTCCGGTCAGTTCAGAAGGTCTGGCTAACTCAGGGTCTAGTCAGCTCACAGGTCAGATAAAGCTAATTGGGGCAGCCACGCCCACGAAAGACATACCCAGAGGTGATCGTCCAAGGAGCTGGTTGATGAACCTTTGATGGTGAAAGTTTGTAGTCATGCATATCATGGGACTCCAATCAATCCTAATAAGCAAATATATAGCATGTAGACCAACAGTGTTTTACACTTGTCTTGTTTTTCGAGACAGGGTTTTTCTGTGTAGTCAAGGCTGCCCTGAACTTGTTCTATAGACAAGGCTGGTGTTAAACTTAGGTGCCTTCACATCCTGAGTATTATGATTAAAGGCATGCACCATCACTGCCTGGCTAATAGTATTTTAATAAAATAAACGTAAGCACAAATGTATTGTGTACAAAAAGCTGACCTTGGGTTCCCTTAGAAATGGATATGAGATGTGTGACTAAAACCAAACCCACATGAGTAGTTTGAGATTTCAGCAGAGAGTGTCACATCACAGATAATGATGCCTGTCATTTTCCCCAGTTAAGGTGATAGTTGACCTTTGAAATTATATGGTTATGTCACGGTCACTCAGCCAATGTGTCTTTTGCCAGTGTCTGACATTTGGCGATTTGTATCAACAAATTGACTTCTCATGCATGAGATCTTACTTTCTGGTATATTAAATCATTTAACATGAAGGGACCCTTGCCCTGTGGATTAACATGGCTGCTTTTGATGTTCACACACTCGTAGCCAAAGTGCAGGTGCTGTGCACTCTTAGATATACATAGCCAATTGTCTTTACCCCAGTTTAGCCCTATGGAGTTTCTGTATCTCAAAGATAACTCCAAAACAAATTCTTAACAATCAAGAAGGATTTATAAAGACTTCATGCTTCCCTTGCATCTGGCTCTTCTGTGATGGTGAAGTGTTGTTCTCACCTTCTGAACAGGTGCATCTTCTGAGAAATGCTGGCGATGATGTCACCATCACTGTTGAGTATCTCAGGGAAGCGCCCTCATTTCTGAAGCTGCCTTTAGGTAAGTGCGAAGGGGTGGAATCCTAGTGTGTTGTGGAATTTTCTTGTTCCCCGAATTATCTTTCCACATATCTTGGAACAGTCCATATAAATCATTTTCCAAATGAGAGCTCAGAAAGAAAAATGGTTTAGACAAACAGAAGCCCAACAGGTCCCTAAAGTACTCCACACATCATCATCAGAAGCAAACAACTCTGTGCCTTTCTTCACATGAACTACCTGATACTGTGTTTACCTTCATACACACATATATTCACACACATATACACATTCTCACACACATTAACACACATACATACTCACAGACTCACACACTAACACACACACACAAGCACACATGCACACACAGTTATCTACACATATATCCATGTGCATATATGTCAAGTGGTTTATATTCATAATACCTAGGTTGATCTCATATTAAGTATACAGCCCAATCATGTTAATGTACATATTCAAGTGTCTAGTGTGATGGGAGCAGAGCTTGTGATACTCTTCTATACTTAATAAATCAAGATTGTGATAAATATCAAGCCTGGAAAAGTGCTTTGCTGAGCACTGTTTGTGACTTTAACTTTTCTCCATAGCTGATTACATTTAACAGAAGGTCCTGCCCTTTCTTTGAGTAGCAGTACAGGTGTGGGCCCTCTTGAATGTTGTCTTCTATTTCTAAGAAAGATGTGAAAGACTATACTTAGCTTCCTTAGAGTTGTCATTTGCTGGTGCAAGTGCAGGGGCAGCAGACAGCCCAAGGAGCCTGCCTGGCCTCAGGCAGCTTTCCTTTCCTACCCTGACTTACTCTCCCATTCATATTCTTTCGGGAAAGGGTGACTCTTCTCTGGTCCATTCTGGTGCCCACTCACTCTCCTCCTCTCCCATCCCTGTAAACCTGTTCTTGGCATCTTTCTTATTTACTGTGCAAGTGGACTGAGTGCTGCTTCTGAGGCCTATTGAGCTATAGATGCTGACCACACAACCCATTCCATGCTCTATCAGAAGAACCATTGGACTCAGACTTTCCTGTTACCCTCTTTTTCCTGGAACCCTTGAGCCTGTCATCTTCAGGGAACACAGGGAGTGGCTGTGATATTTGCTATTCTTAGAGAAATTGGTACCCAGCTACTCTATAGACGTGTGTGAGAGGTGCTACCTTCCTTGTGTCCATGGAGACCACCTTGTGAAATGAAGGAAGAATAGCAGGGGTGATGTGGAAGAGGACATGGAAAGGTTTCATGAGATGATGGGAGGATCCCAGAGTAAGGAAAGTAGATACAAAAAGACAGATCCAAACCTAGAAGGAAGATCACAGCTGTCATTGTGGAATGCCATGGATGATGCTAGCAATGGTCCTATGGGCACAGAGACAGGAATGTGATATATGATAGATCAGAGTAACCACAGATCAGGATGAGCATCCTACAAGCTGCTCAGATGGTGTGGGGAGGACATGGGAGGTGATGCAAGACTCTGTATTTTGTCAGTGCCACTAGGGTGATTTGGAGATAGATAGAGAGAGAGAGAGAGAGAGAGAGAGAGAGAGAGAGAGAGAGAGAGAGAGAGAGAGAGAGAGAGAGGAACAAGAACACAGTAGAGTGACAAAAGAAGGCAAATATGAAAATGGGGAGAAAGTTACGAATAATAATAGACAGTATCAGATGTGACCAATTTCATCAACTCAGAGAGTGATGTCAAGAACATGTTTTGGTAGTTGGGAAGCTGAGTCAGTAAGTATGGCCCATTGGATGTAGACAGAGGCTCTTTAAACAGCATGTGAAGTAACAGTGTGCCTATCAGAGTGGGGTCCAGTTGCTGTGGATGTGATGGCATGTAGACTATGAAGGACAGAAATGTGCCCTGATGGAAAATGGGTTAAAGAAGAGGCCTGTGTTTCTCTCTGCTCCATGTCTATAACAAAACACTAGGGAGGATAACCCTATGAAGGATGTTTGGGTTGTTTAAATGCAGTTGGTTGATAGTCATTTGAGCCTGTGACTTTGAGCCTATGGGAGCCCAGTAAAACATATGGTAGTGGCATCTGCTCATATTGGTTACTGGGAATCTCAGAGAGAGAGGGAGAGAGAGAGAGAGAGAGAGAGAGAGAGAGAGAGAGAGAGAGAGAGAGAGAGAGAGAGAGAGAGAGAGAGAGAGAGAGAGAGAGAGGGAAGGAGGGAGGGAGGGAGGGAGGGAGGGAGAGAGAGAGAGGGAGGGAGGGAGGGAGGGAGGGAGGGAGGGAGGGAGGGAGAGAGAGAGAGGGAGGGAGGGAGGGAGGGAGGTAGGGAGGGAGGGAGGGAAGGAGGGAGGGAGGGAGAGAGACTTGGAAGGGCTTAGAGGGCCAAGGACACATCACCTGAACTTTTCCCTCTAAGTTAGACTTTTCAAGGGGGAACATGGCTAAGATTTTTTTGACACAAGAAAATATAATAAAATAAAACCAAAAAAAAACCCCTATTATATCAAAGTTGGATACAGTAACACAAGAGTGGGGAAGAAAAACCCAAGATCAGGCACAAAAGTCAGAAACTCATTTGTTCACACATTTTGGAGCCCTGTAAACTACTAAGCTAAAAGCTATGGTATTATTCAGGACATGGTAGGACCCATGTAAGCCCTGTGCTTGCTGCTTCTGTCTCTATGAGTGGATTTGCACCTTGAAGAGTTGATATAGAGGGCCTTGTTCTTCTGTTGTCCTCCATCCCTCTGGCTCTTACCCTCTTCCTGTCTTCTCTTCTATCTGGGATCCCTGAGCTCTGAGGGGAGGTATTTGATGGGGCCCTCCTACTTAGACACTCTCTTTGTGTCTCTTCCTAATAGATCCCCTATCTACCAGCCACAGGCTGAGACCATGCCTTTTAGCACATGGCCTTTGTGGCACATGTACCCAAATCACATAACGATGACAGAAACTCTCTGGTTGGAAATAATGGAGTCTTTTAAGGGCTGTGTACAAAGAGGCTGTATCCAAACACCAACACTGTTCCCCCCACGATGTAAGAGGCTGGTACCAGTGCTGAGCCTTTGTTTTCATCTTATTTTTGTTAAATAGAGTACATAGCAGCCTATGTCCAGGTGAGTGTTTTTTGACTCCTTCATGGAGCTGTGTATTCTGAATGTGCCTGTGTGCTGAGATTGAAAAGAGGAATAATTACAGCCTGGCCCAAGGGACAGCAGGAACCACATAGATGATAGGAGACTTTCACAGCCTTTCCACCTTCATTAGAGGTCAGTAACCTTTCTAGCTGGAAAAAGAATGGTGAGTTTTTCGTAGCTGCTAAACCTGGTATAATGGGAGCCGTAGAGCCAACAGCTACAAAGGTTTCAACATCTATTACTTGAAAAGGAAAGGCTACCATGACTCTGAGGCCACTATTTTTCTTGAAGGATAAAAGAGCTCTTCAAGTCCAGGAACTTTAACTTACATTCACGGGCTTGACTGCAATCTGAGGCCTTGCCCCATAGCTCTCACTTAGCTAGGAGCTCTTGTGAACCCCCTTGATGAGAGCCTGTGCAGAGCTCAGCCTTTTTGGCTAGACCCACTGTGAACTCCTGGGATCCCCATTGCCCAGGACCAATGTAGAGTTCAGGGATGTGTACTGAATTTGCCATTAATTACATAAATGTCCATTCTCCTTTTATTTTGTTCTTTACAACCTTAAACTCTTAACTCATGGTCTCTATAAAAATTTAAACAATAGGGCCATAACCATTCCATAAATCCATGCAAAATGGCCTCTGGTGAATACATGTCGTTGAGGTAAAATTGCTTCTGCCTGAGCAGCCCCTTTTGAATTGCTTGTTTGTCTGAAGCCAACATCTGTCCCACAGAGGTGATTGCTGATGTAGAAAAATCCCAACAGACTTGTAAAGAAAATGTCCACATCAGCATTTCTGAAATTGATATTAATGGGAAAATAAATACCCAGTGAGATTGAGAGAACAGACCTGTGTGATTTTTCCAGACACTTGATGGTTTTATACAGATAGACTTCACATATTGTTTAGTATTTCATTGGGCCATACACCATCACTATTGATTAAAGTTCTTCGTGTTCTACTGCCCAAAATGTCCTCCACAAGCTAGCAGTCAGAAGCCTTCCTGGCCCCAGCCACTGGTAGCCACTGCTTTCTCTGTGGATTTTCCTTTTTTGGAAATGTGTATCAACGTTGTTAGACAATTTGTGACCTTGGCCTTCAGTTCCTTCCACTCAGTGGGATGCTTTCAAAAGTCATTGGTGAGGTAACATGCATCTGCTAAGGCTGCATAGCTCTGCTTTATATGGATGTAGGGCATTGCTCCATCTACTTTTCAGATAATGGACACTTGCTTCTATTTCTGGACTGTTATGAATTACGCTTCTGTGAACATTCATCAACGGGCCTTGTTTGGACATCTTTGTTAATACTCAAACTGAAGAAGGGCATTCTGGGTCCTATGGTGATGCCATGTTTAGCTTAGAGCATCTGCCAGGATATCTACCTCTGTGGCCCCTGCTGCTTTGTGTCTAATCAATGCAGAAAGAACTTTTGACAGAATATAATTTACTCCTCGAAGGATGAGGGTCTTACAACTATTTATTGTAAATATGTTTATACAAACTACTTATAGAATCAATAATTGAAAATATAAAGTTGGGGTGAGAACTTAGTAAAGTGCTTGTCTTGAAAACATCCTCAGTCCATACATAAAAATAGGCAGGTATAGAGGAACACAGTTGTCTAGAGGAACACAGTTGTCATTCCAATAGAGGAGAAGCAGACAAGTGTGATGTCCTGGGTCTCCCTATCCTGCTTGGTGAGCTTTAAGCTAGTGAGTGGCCCTGATTCCAAATCTGAGGTGAATGACATTCATGGAAGAATAAATGAAGTTGTCCTTTATTGTCAACATACATCTGCACACATGTGCATGTACTCTTCTACACACATATTCCTGCTCACAAGTGAACAGAAATGTGCGTACATACACATATGTGTGCATGCGCACACACACATTCTTACATACCCCAATTACTAATTGACAAGTTTTGAAATAGATAATGCTGGTTATAAACAGAAAATATAGGGACTGTTCTATTTCTTTCTTTGGAGATACAGAGGAAAATCTGAAAATCACTGAGAAATTAATTAATAGGAACCCCGTGTCCACAAAAGACCACCAGTTTTAAGTTCCTTCACTTATTACGCAAAGCTGCTGTTGCTGCTGCTTCCTCCTACTCCTCCTCTTGCTCATCTTTTTTTTTCTTAATGGTAAAAGTCTTTTTATCAACTACTTAATTGTTTTATTTATTTATAGCCCAAATGTCTCCCCTTCATTCCCCCTCCCAGAGTTCTCCCTCCCCATCCTCCTCTCCTTTGTCTCCAAGAGTGTGCTTTCCTGGGTATCCCCCAACCCTGGGGCATCAAGTCTCTACAGGATTAGACACATCATCTCCCACTGAGACCACACAAAGCAGTCCTCTGCTACATATGTGCCAGGAGCCTCAGTCCAATCTATTGGTTGGTGGTTCAGTCTCTGGGGGATTCCAGGGATCCAGGTTAGTTGACATTGTTGGTCTTCCTATGGCATTGCCATCCCCTTCAGCTCCTTTAGTCATTCCCCTAACTCTTCCATAGGGGTCCCAACCTCTGTGCAATACTTTGTGGTGAGTATCTGCATCTGTCTCAGTCAGCTGCTGGTAGAGCCTTTTGGAGGACTGTCATGCTAGGCTCTTGTCTGCAAGTACAACATAGCACCAACAATAGTGTCAGGTATTGGTGCCCACACATTGGGTGTATCCCACATTGGGCCAGTCTTCAGATACATGTTTATGGTGACATTTGTTATGTCTCATTTAGAACAACAACATCACCCCCTCAGGGGTTTTAGGGGTAAATATAGGCAGTTCAAAATGTTTTCATTTTTCTTTCAAATAACAAGCTGATTCTGGAAATAAATGAAAGACTTTGGAAAGTGTTTCATGGACTATCCTAAAGTGTACACAGAGATGCTAAAATAAAATAACAAAACAAAAACAAGCCTATGTGCTACTGAAAAAATAGCACTCTGTAATGGAAAGAGCACAAGCCTGGACTGGGATAGATTCTACTAGGCAGCATCTGTATGTATCTGGGTAATAAAAGAGCAGAGAAACTTTTAGGTGTTAGTATGGTTCATTTAAATAGAAACAAACATCCCTCATGTTCCCCTGCTCTTGTAGGAATGTGGTGAAGGGTTTGCTAGTGCTGATCCTCACAGGTACAATGTAGGTGGAAAAGGGACACCGACTTGCTGGGGTGTGCATATGTGGGGGTGCAGAGATGGACTAGAGAAGAGTTGTCAGCCTCAGAGCCTTCTTTCAATAGACACCCAGTGCACATGTGCACTGAGGGAGAATAAGTCCTAGGAAGATGACATGGTCAAGTGCTGACATGGTCCTGCTTCTCTGTTCCCTTCTCACTGTCTTTTGCTGCAAGGGGCAGACTGAGAGAGGACCTGCCATCCTGCTGTCCTCTGCACTTCTGCTTGCTTTCCAAGGGCTCAGAAGGCCCAATCCCCTGGCCGGCTCTCTGCTTGTGGGTTCTAGAGGGGCTCTTATGTACTGCCAGATGTACAGTCTCTGGGACTCTGTCAGTGAGGCAGTGGTGTTCAACCATCTGCCTTTAGGAGATGTCACCACAAAAAAAAAAAAAAAAAAAAAGAAAAGAAAAGAAAAGAAAAGAAAAAAGAAAAGAAAAGAAAGAAAGGAAGGAAGAACCAACATACAGAATACGGTCTTTTTCTTGGAGCTTCCCTTGGGACCTTGAGTCTGGACAGCTTTCCCTATGAGTTCTTAATTAAATTACAAACAAGATTAATTTGATTGTTGAATGTGTGTGGTTTCAGGGTTGTTCCTAAAAGGAGTTATGTTTATTGGGCATTTGTTGTCTCTGAACTGGATCAGATGTGCTGAGGTGGAGTCTTTCCATGTTATCCCTGGGAAAACATTTTTGTGTCAGATAATTTCCCATAATATTGTCAAAAGACAAAGTAGGAAGATCTATCAGTCCCCTAATCTGTAAAAATGTTATGGTTATGAATGTTATCCATGCCACATTTATTTTCTTCTTTATTTATTTCCATTAATGTATCCATGTCACATCCCAGTCATAACCCCTTTCTAGTCCTACCCTTCCTGGGAGTCCTTCCCCCATTAATTTCTTCTCTGAGAACAGGAAGCACCCCCCCCCCCTGTACCTTCCCACCATGGGACATCAAGTCACAGCAGGACTAAGCTCATCCTCTCCAGCTTGGGGAAGAGACAGAGTCAGAGTCAGCTCCACTGCAATTGTTAGGGGCCCCACATAAAGACCAGACTGCACATATGCTACAAATGTGTAGGGGAACTAGCCAGCCTTTGCATGTTGTTTGCTTGGTAGTTAGTTCAGTCTCTGGGAGGCCCCATGGGGCCAGGCTAGTTGACTCTGTAGGTCTTCTTGTGGTGTCTTTGACCCTTCTTGCTTGCTCAATCATATCTTCCAAAGGATCCCCGAGTTCCACCAAAGGTTTGGCTCTGGTTCTCTGCATTTGTGTTTATTCTCTGCTGGATGAAACCTTTCCAGAAACAGTTATGCTAGACTACTGTCCGGAAGCATAGCACAGTATCATTAATAATGTCAGGGGTTGACTCTTTCCCATGATATGGGTCTCAAGTTGGGTCAGTCACTAGTTTACCTTTCTCTTAATCTCTGTTCCAACTTTATCCCTGAACATCATGTAAGCAGGGTAAAGTTTGGGTCTAAGGTTTTGTGGATGGGTTGATGTTCCCCTCCCTCCACTGAAAGTACTGCCTGACTACAGGAGGTGGCCACTTCGGGCTCTGAATCCAAATACTAGGAGTCTCAGTTAGGGTCACTTCAAAGACTCCAGAGTATCTCCCTTCTCCCAGGTCTCTAGTCCCAGAGGAGCCACCCACAATGATTTCTGCTCTCTCTTCTCCCCTCTCCCCACACCTGGTCCTCATCTCCATTCCCCTCCTCAACCCTCTTCCACCCAGTTCTCTGCCTTCATATACCTGCAGTGTTTATTTTCCTCCCCTTCATGCGTCCTTTCTTGGTCCCTCCTTATTACCTACTTTCTTTAGGTCTGTGGATTGTAGCATCGTTATCCTGTGCTTTATGCTAATATCCACTTATAAGTGAGTATATACCATGCTTATCTTTCTGGGTCTGGGTTACCTCACTCAGGATATTTTCTAGTTCCATCCATTTTTTCTACAAATTTCATGATGTCTTTGTTTTTAATAGCTGAGTAGTGTTCCATTGTGTAAATTATTACATTTTCTTTATTCATTCTTCAGTTGAGGAACATCTAGGTTTTTTCCAGTTTTTTACTATTGTTAACATAGTTGAACAGTGTCCTTGTGGAATAGTGGGGCATCTTTTGGGTATATGTCAAGAAACAGTGGTATAGCTTGTATGTGGTATATATGTAAACACATACACATACACATATACATATGCTGGTAAATAGTATATACATATATGTATGTTTTATATATGTTTGTGTGTTATATACATATATGATAAAACAGATGTCATATCATATATAACATATATCATATTATATATTATATAATAATTTTAATGCTTTAATTGATAGTTAGAGATTCCTGTGTTAAAATTTTTGTTTAGTTTTGTGCCCCATTTTTTAATTGTCATTTGATTTGTTGTTGTCTAATGTCTTGAGTTTTCATGTATGCTGTATATTAATCCTTAGTCAGATATAGCGTTAGTGAAGATCATTTACCAGTCTGTAGGCTACTGTTTTGTCCTTTCAGTGGTATCCTTAGCCTTGAAGAAGCTTTTCAGTTTTGTGAGGTCCCATTTATTAATTGCTGATCTTAGTGCCTGAGCTAAGTATTCTGTTTAGGAATCTATCTCCTGTGCCAATATTTTCAAGGCAGTCCCTGCTTTCTCTTCTATTAGATTTGATGTGCACAGTTTTGTTCCAAGGCCTTTGAACTACTTGTACTTGAGTTTTGTGCAAGGTGACAAATATGGGTATATTTGTATTCTTCTACATGTAGACATCCAGTTAGATGCAACTTAGATCAGCACTATTAGTCGAAGATGCTTCTTTTTTTTCCATTGTATGGTTTTTGGCTTCTTTGTCAACAATCAATTGTCTATAGGTGGGTTTATTTCTGGGTCTTCAATTCTATCTCATTGATCAACCTGTCTGTTTCTATGCCAACACTCTGTGGGTTTCATCACTATTACTCTGTAGTATATCTTCAAGTCAAAAGTGATGATTACCCCAGAAGTTCTTTTATTGTACTCATTACTTTAGCTATCCTGGAATTTTTTTATCATATGTAATTGTGAATTGCTCTTTTAAGTTCTGTAAAGAATTATGTTGGAATTTTGATGGAAATTGCAGTGAATCTGTAGATTGCTTTTTGTAAGATGCCCATTTCACTGTGTTAATCCCACAAATCCATGAATATGGAAGATCTTTTCAGCTTCTGATATCTTCCTCAATTTCAAGTTTTTGTCATACAGATATTTTTCTTGCTTGGTTAGAGTTACACCAAGATGTTTTATATTATTTGTGGCTATTGTAAAGGGTGTTGTTTCTGTAATTTCTTTCTCAGCCCATTTAACACTTCTATAAAGGAGGACTACTGATTTTCTTTGAGATTATTTTGTATCCAGCTACTTTGCTGAAGGTGTTTATCATCTGTAGGAGTTCTCTGGTAGAATGTTTGGGGTTATATATGTTATCATATGATCCAGAAATAACATGCTTCTTCTTCTTTCTTTAAAGTTTGTATCCCCTTAATCTCCTTTAGTTGTCTTATTGTTCTAGCTAGAACTTTGAGTATTACATTGAATAGATATAGAAAGAGTGCCCTATCTTTGATCTTAGTTAAATTTCTTTAAATTTCTTTCCATTTAATTTGATGTTACCCTGCCACATCTTTTTTGTCTTTACATAAGCAAATTCATTGCATTTGTAAATACACAAATAAATTTTAAATCAGTTTGCCATAGACAATCATGATGATGGTGGTGTGTGATGTGACTGATACAGGGTTATGTCTCCATAACTGTATTGTCTGCATTCTCATACTGCCTGCCTGCAAAAATTCCCACTACAAAAAGTCATCCACTAACCAGCAACTCTGAGGAAATATGCTATAATGAGGGAACAGGATGAGAAACTGCAAGGGCTAATGGTCCTACTATAGGGAAAGCTCTGCTCTACAACTCGATAGTGCCTGATGACATGATGGGCAAATGATTGCTCGAGGAGCACTGATGGAGAGACCAAGCCCTAGTAAAGAGAGGGAACCTCTGGCTAATGAAGTAGCAAAGAAAGCAATGACCCCACTTCACTTCCCTATCCCTGAGAGGGACCTATCCAGGGACTGCTGACCCTAGTTGTGTGATTTGTCATCTTGCAGACATATAGGCACACATGATGTGCTTGGAAACCACAGCTGGAATGAAGTCTCTCATCTTGTTTCAGGGTCCCCAGGGCCATCCAGTGACCACAGCAGCAGGGCCTCATCGCCTCTCTTTGACAGTGGTCTGCACCTGAATGGACACTGCAGCCACACAGTAAGTACGTGCAATCCCCTGACCTCATAACTTGGAAAAGCCAATCCCAAGGGCCCTGGGTTGAGGGGAAACCGTCCATGATCCAACAGAGGCTCTTGTAGATGTTCTGGAAGAAACAGAAATGACAGGGATTAGAGTCAGTTTTGTTGACATTTACGCCCATGTGGGGTCTTTATCATTATACCCACTAAGACACCATAAACCAGTAGTTCATAATGGCATAGAGAGCAAATGCTATTCTTCATTTTGAGGTAGAACTCAAAGCAGCCTCTGAGTTTCAGGCAACATTAGCAACCGGGTCTCAAGTTGATATTTGGAGACTTCCAGAAGACTCACATGAAAGGGGTACAGTGAGAGTTTATTCCCGAATTCAGAAACAATATCAAGGAAGCAAGCACACTCTGTACTTACAAAGAGGTGCAATCCTGTGCCTCTTCTTCCCTCTACTAAGAGCCTAGAACTGGGCAAAGGAAAAGCATCATCGCAAACACCAATGCCCGCTCTCCTGGGTCTGCCTCCAAAAACTGAGACCAGCCTCCCTCTGGGAAGTCGGCTTAGTGTAGAAGCAGAATCTTAGCATTCCACAATTGGTTTAAAAGCATACTTTATAGTAGTTCCTATCTTGTTCCCACATTCAAGTAGAACCCAGGGGAAAGCCTCATGTTTGTTCATATAATTACAAGGTGCTGTAACTCCTTGCTTTGGCAGTTTAAATAGCTTTTAGTGATTTAAAATGTGGCTTCTGTAACCAACAAAGGATAAACAGCACACTGCTAAGTTCTTTCTCTCAGTCTTGGGCCCAGAGAGGAACAGCATCCTAATTTTCACAGCCATCGCTTGACTTTAAATCTTAGTTCTGAGCCAGGCATAGCAGCATACCTCAATAGCCTGTCTCAGGAGAGGAGTCAGAGACAGAATAATCAATTGAGCTCATGAGTTTGAAGTTGGTTTGGGTAAAATGTTGACAGTTGGTTAAGGCAAGTCAGCAAAGAGAAGCAGAAAAGCTCTAATGGCTGTTGCTCTATGTTACACTAGACACAGGAGTCACTGATGAACCAGGACAAAGGACCTGAAATAGACACCTTAGTCCTGCTTCTTGCAAGATGTACCTGAAGGTAGAGAAGACACCCGGCTAGGAACACGCTCTCTGTAGGGGACAACATGGTTGATGACCATATTGGAGACCTTCCATCACAAAGGCAGGGATGACAAGAAATTGACTCATTCAACAGGACAGTCAAACCAGGAGGTGACCACTTACTGACATAGTGTTTGCCACAGCACAGGGACTACAGAAGCTGAGAGAAAAGTGATGTCACCCCTCTTCCCCGAAGAGAAGCAGGGAACCACTGTTTGCAAAATAGGAAAGATGTAAGATCTGCTATAAATAGTGCTTAAAGGGGGATGTAGTGCTTCCATCAAAATAACCCATCATCTCCGACATCAGGTAGCAGTTACCTTAAATTACATACTGACAGCAATCTTCATTGCCTGCTTATTAAAAAAGTGCTTCCTTTAGAAAACCTTCCCTCCTAAACTGGGGAAGTCAGTGAAGACTTTTAGGTCTAGCTTATACTAATGCCTTGCTTTTATACCTCCAATGCATGAAAACTATTTGCTTGCAATTCTTTTGTTGTTGTTGTCGTTGTTCTGGAAGACTTTGAAGTTTAGAGGTTCATGTTGTATTTGGACTAAGCTCTATCCTGAAATATTACCATACCTTATCCATATTTGGATCTTGCATGGGGGGAAATAGCACATAATTTTCTTACAGTACATTAGAACCTGACTTTGTTTTATGTTTTTAAACAAATAAAGGTGGTGTGTATCTCCCCCCCCATAAAATGAGACCCATTCATGTAAGTCACATAAGCAATTATATCTTAAGCAATTTTATTAGTTATTCTTCTTTTCAATGAGACAAAATACCTCAGAGAAATAGCTCCAAAAGGAGAAGGTTTATTTCACTTGCAGGTTCAGGGAACTTCCGGCCACCATGACAGGAAGCATGGAGGAGTTTGCTATAGCCAAACATGTGGTGGGGGCTCGTTACTCTACAACAGAACACAACAGCCAGGAAGCAGGAAGTATGGGGTGAGCCTGGGGTGCTTCCTTCAAGTACCTACTCGGTTATCCTCTTACCCATAAAGACCCCCACCTTCTAAAGATCCAGATCCTTCATGATATCCCACAAGCTAGAAACTCAGCTTTCAAAGCAGGAGCCTATAGAAGAGCCATTCCACACCCAAACTACAGCATCAACTCACAGTTAAAATCACTGTGATTTTTATACAAGGCCCACATTTTAATAAGGTAAGAATAACCTCCCAAATCTGGGCTGTTTGGAGCACTAGAGTGTGGATGTCCTGACAAGTGTGTTCACAGCCATTCTCTGCACTCTGGATATCCTCCAGGTATGAGAGGTGGGGGAAGCTCCCTTTGACTCCCATAGCTCCCTGTTTTCTCATCTCTGAATACATGGGTGCAATTATTGATTATTTATCATATCATATCAATTATTGCAATTATATGAATTGATTCCAGTTCCTCCAGCTGTTAAAATCACTTTCATCAATACAACCTTCCAGCTAGTTTCTTGTTTCAGGTGGGTTTCCCTAGATAATGCTGGGGTGGTTAGAATCAAACTATTTCTTCACACAAAATATCCTAACTAGTTGTACAGTTGTGCCACCCCAGAAGGGAAAATCACAAACTCACTGTTCCCAGGAAGGCTGGGAGGAACTATTTGACTTACCTCTCCTGTATCCTCACTCCCCCACAGGGACAGAGGAGGAGTGAGGGTTCCTGTCCTGCAGGTTTGTGCTGCTGTCTGTCTTGCAGGAAAAGTGCCCTGAAGCACTGTTTGTAAACTCAGCAGCTTGCTGTTATTCAGGACAGCTGGGGGTCTGCACACTGTTCTTTGGCAGAGTTGCCATGGTACTAGTGGGCAGCTTCTGTGCCAAGCAGTTTTCTAGGAGAATGGAGTGTGAATTTTCAAAATTAGACAGGCACCAAATTTGGGGTCCAGACTCTAGAAATAGTGTGAGAGTAGAAAAAGATTGTTGACTTTCATATGGTATCTGCAGGTCCCCACACTCTCTCCCATCTCTAATGGCTCAGTCACCTGCCTAGCTATGATGGTTTTCTTGTTGCTATCACTTAGTATCCAAAGCTAACAAGGCAACAAAGAGCAGATGTGTCTTAGCTCACTGCTTCAGAGGCTTCATTCTTCACAGAAGCAGGGAGCTTGTGCTACACCTAAGCCTCGAGCATCGTGCTGGCGGGGTGCACAGAGAACTCCTGAGCTCATTCACTTTCTTTTTTCATTCTGTTGTGCCATTTCTGCCCTGCCTACTGGTTGGAACCACTCATGTTTACTCACATTTAGGACCTATCTATACACACACACACACATACAAACAGAGAGAGAAAGAGAGGGGGAGAGGGAGGGAGAGGGAGAGAGAGAACCAGACACACACACACACATATACAGAGAGAGAGAAAGATGAGAGATACAGACACACAATAAACAGAGACACACAGATAAACGGACAGATAGATACACACACACAAACAGTGTGTGTGTGTGTGTGTGTGTGAGAGAGAGAGAGAGAGAGAGAGAGAGAGAGAGAGAGAGAGAGAGAGAGAGAGAGAGAGAGAGAGACTGTGGTATGCTTTATTTAGCTCAGAATTTATAGATTCAATCAAGTTAGCAGTCAAGACTAAGATTAGCTATTATATCATTCCTGGGGACATCAGAGATGTTTTCAGGTCTCTAAAACAAGAAAGGTGATACCAGAGCAAGCTGAAGTCTCATCCTGAAAACTCATGGGTTTTCTGAGGAGGTACCAAGACAACTGGGAAGGCTTCAGAAGGCAGAGAACTGCTATCAGTAAAGAATTTGAAAGTGCAGACCTGCACCCTCTTGTGGGATCTGGGGACCTTTGTGTGACTTGATATCTTATGTGAGCAGAATGTACTTTAGATGACGGTTCTCTGTCATGAAAAGTGAGCTGTGGAAAGCACTGCATGCCAGCTGCCATTGGAGACTGGCTGTGGAGTTGTCTTGAATTTATGGAAGCTCCTGCCCAGTACAAAAGATGAGGAATTGGCTTATTTTATACATTGCACTTAGAAGTGTGTTTCAGGTACCTGTTATGGTTTAGATGTGAAGTATTGCTCAGAACAGTTATATGTAAAAGGAAGGTTCCAGATGCTGGATCCAGTCAATGAAGGGTGCTTTGGTCATTACCTGATCAGTGGATCCGTCCTTCGATTGAGTTAGAATTTGATAATATCCCTAGGAAGTATTAGAAGCCAAGAGGTGAAGCCTTATTGACAGTAGTAGCCAGGCCTTTGAGGGATGTATTTTGTCCTGGTCCCTTCTTGTTACATACTTAGCTTCTAGGATGCGCTGAGGTCAGAAGTTTTCTTCCATATCATGGCTTGAATGTGAAACAAACCCAACATGCTCATGTGTTTGAAGACTTGGTCCTCAGATGGCAACACTGTTTGGGGAAGTTGTGGAGCCTTTTTTCTATCTCTGGCAGGTACAGGTTTGTAGAGTTCTGGCTAGGTGGCTGCTGTATGCAATGGGCCTACAGTTCCAATGGACAGCTGTGCCTGCCACCATGATTTCTCCACCATCATGGACTGTACTCTCAAACTGTGAACCCAAATCAATCTACCCTCCCTTAAGTTATCAGGTATTATTCACAGTTATGAGGAAAGAAAATAATATGCAACACCACAATCCTCAACTGTAGCTTCTCTCTCTCTCTCTCTCTCTCTCTCTCTCTCTCTCTCTCTCTCTCTCTCTCTCTCTCTCTCACACACACACACACACACACACACACAGCTTTCAAGCCACAACAGTGGAGCCAACCACAGACCATAAGCTGAATCAGCCAAAATAAATGATTCCTCCTATTTCCTTGGTATTTTATTACATCAACAAAATACTGACCCAGCTCTCAGCTATTCGGAAGAAAGCCCTGAACATGTTTTGTGCCTCCTTAGTCCTCTTCTACAGCATAATACAAATTTACTAAGAGAGTTAGAGATGGTAACAAATCCAGCATTTACAGCCTGTTTCCAATTCAACATGGTTTACAGTTTAAATTCCTACTCCCAAAAATACCTCTGAGAGCATGAAAGCAGGACTCTGTGCCTTTATTAAGACCTGGACTTTTCAGTTACTCTTTTGTTTTTCTGCAGGTATGAGTCAAAGGGGGTAGGCAGAGCCAGGTGTCCCCGGAGCCAGGCATGCAAAGGGCCAGATGATCAAAGGACCAATGTTAATGGAGTCAGGTGTAACAAGCCAGGTGTGTACAGGGTTAGGCATGCACAGGGCTTCATGTCCACAGCACAAATTATGCACAGAGCTAGGATTGGCAGGGCAGGAGTCAGGGCAGCTATGCCTTCTATTTCAGTAAATGATTGGGTCATATATGTGTGTGTGTGTGTGTGTGTGTGTGTGTGTGTGTGTGTGTGCATGTGTGGGGAGGGTGTGGGGGGTATTAGAATACAGTTGCTACACTCGGTTTATTTATTTTCTGTTTATCTCCTGTTGTTCCCTTTGTTAGGTGTTATAGTCTAGACAAGTTAAAGTGGGAAGAGTCCTGCTGAGCACAGATTAGTAAAGGAGAGACAGGGCTGCTGACAAAGCACTAGGTGCACCCTTTGTCTACTTGCTGGTGGTCTCCCAGCCAGACCTCAGACACAGGCCTCTGTAGTTTTGCATGCATTTAAGGCATAGCAGTACTTGGAACTTCCCACTGAAATCTTTCTAATACTTCCCAGGCACTTAGAAATGGCAGTCCCCTCTATGGACAGAGTCCCAGTGGGAAAGGTGATTCATGTTCACATGCAGAGTGTTTCACAGTCTCCTGTCAACCCAGGGCCTTGCTGGGGTTGTCCTTTTCTCTCTGCTGGGTCAAATGTTGCTCTCTCTCTCTCTCTCTCTCTCTCTCTCTCTCTCTCTCTCTCTCTCTCTCTCTGTCTCTCTCTCAAATCATGTGTATGCTGTTTTGTTCTCTAAAATCATATTACCAAGGGCTCACAGCCCCAGCAGGATTTCTGAGGATGAAAATTGCAAGCTGAGACCCACAGGCAGGTTTTTGTCTGCTGAGCAGCCATCGTTACTTTTCAATGGAACATGAAGTGTCCCCACAGCTAGAGACAGACTCTTATCTTTAGGTTTAGTGATTATTTATTGATCAAAACATTCTTTAAAAACTGAAATCGTTCTGTGGTTATCTACAGCCAACATGGAGACATGGTAGCCCTTCATAATGAGCTTTCACTGCAAGAAACGCGCACACCACATCAAAGGCTATGTGGGGGGCACTTTTTGTTCAAACTGACATGTTGCATGTGTTCTGCTTAGTAATGTTGATTGAGTGATGAGTTTCCTTTTATAAAAAAAAATTATTTTATGTCAAAATAGCCACAAACGATACCTTTAACAAGCAAGTCCTCAGTCATTTTGTCTAGTGCTTTTACATTTTGATTTTGTAGAAATAAATACTACTAAATAAATAATGGAGCTTCACCGTGAGTGCTGAGTGTTTTTTTTTACTAGCATCTGGATGTGGCAGAAGGTCACAAACTGTGCTCAGGTGAAGTAAAGACAGGACATGGTTTATTGGCAGGTACTAGATATTACCTGGCTCTATTTGCTTGTGGCTTTACCAGCCAGACCTCAAGCAGTATCACTCGATGCTCCTTTCCAAGGTGACATTATTTTAAATGTTGTTAAGCACTGCATTCTCTTCTAAGGACTGGAAAGTTGAGTTAAAATTTGTTTGCAAAATTCTGTTACTGCTACACCAAAGGATGCTTGCACAACTCACAAGCACAGGGGGACGGAGACTCCTTTCTTGTAACAGAGCAAGGGTCACATGGAGGAAAGGCACACTTGGAGTGACAGCTGCACCAAGGTGTCACTCCACAGTGGGGGACTAAGTGGCAGGGTCAAGGTCATGTGGATCCTTAACAGCAAGAGTTTAGGGTCACATTCAGTATCAATAAACTGTCCTTGAACCTGGCCTGAGAACATGTATTTGAGGAATTGCCTATGAGATTTATATTCACAGTGAGGTTTTTCAAGTCAATGTGCAACATGTTGTCAGATATAGACAGGGGAATCCAAATGACCACCAGGCTTCCTGTGCCACACAGTTCTCAGACAAGGAGATTCCAAATGACAGGAGGCAGCAGTTTCAAAAGCATTAAGCAGGATAAGGCAAGGCATTTGCTTTCAAGCAACAGGAACCAGGTGGTTGAAGTCTGTCAGCTCTAACAGTGAGGCAGGTGACAGGAAGGACCCCCCCAAGGGGGGGTCTGTGTTGGGACAATGGAAAAGGAACAATGTGCTATTCTGCTGACTTCAAAAGGGACAGGTGCAGATTTCTGATTTAGCTGGACTGTGTGACAAAGCAGAAATAACCTGACAGGGTGACAAGAGAGAGCCAGGAAATGCAGGCTCTCTGTTATCTAGCTGAATACTGAGAGGCAAGTGTGCAGGGGAAAGACTGCTTAGGGCAAAGACAGGGGAGGGAACCAAGGGGTTAGAGACAAACATAGATGATTGCTGTCAAGTTGGATAACTTTGAGGTTTTCCTGTGCTTGGAGCGGAGGGGAGGCATAGTCGACTCTCTGGACATCCAGATGAGCATCCAGAGAGGAGACACCTTAGACACATAGCTTTCTCATCACACTTGTGGAATGCTTCAGCATTCTCCCTCCCTGGTAGATAAATGTGTCTCAACTGCTTATAGAAGCCACTGCCCTGGGATGAAGAACATGCCTTTGCCAACAAGGAGGCAGGCTCAGTTCATGCAGTTAGACATGAGATTGGTAGGCGTTCGGCCAAAAGAATCGTAACCATCAACATAGTTTTCAGTCTTTGTGTTGCCAGGGATGAGAAGAAAGTCTAAGATGTTTTAGTTAATCTGGGAGAGCTAAGTAGAAACTCACATTTCCAACAGTGAACTGTTTCCTCTTTCCTGAGTAATTATTGGGGCATAGTGGCTGATTGAGGAACAGGAAGCCTGGCAGGGTTCCTCTAGTGTGTGACCCTTTTGGATACAATGCAAAGGAGCTAAATCCAATTGTCCCTTCACAATTATGTATCACAGCTGCTGTGCCCAGTATTTATAGATTTGCACCTCATCCTGGGCATTGCTTCCTTAATAACGTGTTTTATTTTATTAAGAATCAGGAATTTATTCTACAAATTTGGTAGGGCTGGATGTAGACATCTGTCGGGTGAGCGTGGTTGGCCCCAGAGGCTATTTGGAGTCTGTTCTGGAGGGTGCCCACTTTGCTGACATCTCTCCACACCAGGTCCCCCCTCAGGGTTTCTTGAAGCTTCCTTGCTGCTGGTTAGCAGTGCACAAGGATGAGCTTCCAAAAAAGTGACTGTCATTTCACAGTCGATGACCCCCTCCACCCATGACCAAGTCCTATCACACGTGTGAACGTAAACACATGTGTGTGCACGGTGAGTTAATTAGACTTTTCCCACAAGCTCGAAGCCTACCTCCCTGCTGTCAGAGCACTTGGCTTCTCTCCACATCTCCAAAGATGTGCGTCTTTGGCCTCTAACCCATCAGGCAAGTGGATGGACCAAGTAACTTTACCGAAACCAGACCTGTGCAGTAAGGCTCCTGGCTCAGTTTCCCTGGCAATTCTTCACCTGATACCATAGGAGAAGCCACAGAACATGGGCCAGGTTGACCACAATGAACACACTCTCTTAAGACAGGAGACTAGAATGTTTCCCACTCCACAGTGACTCTAAAATGGGTAGGCATAAATGGGTAGGCCCTGGACTAGAATGTGTCCTCATCCTTGAGAATTCTGTGCTATGGGCCTCACTCAGATCTGTCCCTGGACACCTTCCTTTCTCATCAGAAGTGCCTTGCACTGACAGCTAAGAAGTTTGTCTGGCTTCCCTCACTCTCTCGATCTGGGGACTTGATTATTTTGTTGTTTATTCACTTCGTACCAGATCCATGGATCTTTTAAAACTTGTATTGTAAGTTTTGAGTCAGTTTGTTGAGTCAACCCATCCTGTTAGACAAAGGTCTGACCCAGTTCTCTTCAAAGGTACCTATTGTCTGAAGCTGAATGGCATGTCCTTGAGTATTTCTGGAACCTGAAAGTTAAGTAGGAAGAGCTACTGTCAATTTCTTAAGGAATGTGTTCTTTTAGTCAAGGAGAGGTATAAGTTCACATCTTTCTGAATGTCTAACAAGGAAACCCAAGACCCACCATCCCATGATGGCCTAGAAATATGTCTCATAACTGGGATCCATTTGTCATTGGTAGAAAGAATATCATTTTGGCCCACATTCCTGGGTCTCTGACATTCACTGTCTCAGCCCATTTGGACCAACATCCTCCTAAGTTTTCCCATTTTTAAGTTAAGGAAGATCTGTCTATGAGATCCTCCTTCAAATGCAGTTTTCTTGGCCCTGACCTTTAGCTGTCTTTGCTTTTTTAAGATGTTTTTTAAAACACATTTTTTGAAAGCTTTTATATTCAAGTATGAGTGCTGCTTTCTCTATGGATCCCTGAGAAGTTACCTTGAATGGTTTCATCAGTGGAAGTGGGCTGATCTGGGTCTTGTGGGAGGGGTGTTTCCGTTTTCTGTGAGCCTCTCCAGAGGACGGCGTGGTGACCGGTCCTGTGGTGACTGACTCTTCCTTATTTTCACAGGCTCCCTCATCACCTTCCTCACCCATAGCTAAGGAACCAAAGTATGAGAAGCGTTGGCTAGATGCCTTGTCAGTCCCTTTGTCTATGGCTCGGATCTCCAGATACAAAGCTGGAACAGAAAAGCTCAGGTATGCAATCAACATCTTAAGTGAGAAAAACTGGCATTGTGGAAAAGTCTGGCAAACCCCATGTTAAACCAATTCTATCTGCTGCTTCAGTGTCTGATGGCGCTGTTGGCGGGCACGGGCATTGTCTCTGTGGGGTAGCATTTGAGGAAGTGTTGAAGGCCAAGAGGAAGGTGGCACAGAAGCAGTTGGGGTGACTGATTTTATTTTAAATGGGAACTTTTCTCTTCTAGCAAGAGGATTGCTAGTGATCAAGAAATAGTCCAAAAAGAAGAAATTTTGTCTTGAACTTTAAATATCAACAGAGTGGGATCAAATATAAAAGAATGTGTGCTTTTCTGAGTTACAAATAGATTGAGAAGCTATTTAAACTCAGAGATCTTTATTTTTTGCACTAATAAAGTAAGAAGTTTAGGCCACCTCCTGTGTTCAATGAATGCTACTAGTTTGGAAGCCCTGTTAATTATGGAGTTCCAAAATGTGTTTATGAAGGCTCATGTATCCTTCTGGGTAATCCGAGGGGCCAAGGCTCCTTGCTTGAGTTCACAGACAAGCCAGATACAGGGAACAGTGCCCAGCCTAAGTTAGCAAAGGCACAGCATAAACATCTTGTTGTGAACTGAGTTTTGTCTGCCATGAAATTACGTGTGTGGGGTTGCAATGTTTGTTATGCGGTATACGTGTAGTGTGCATGTGGAGTTGAACTGTGTGATTGGTGCTGTGAACATATGTGTGTTTGTAGGCTTCTTTTTTATTGATACATAAAGACCTATGTATTCATGGAGATCGGTGTGATATTTATACACACACAATATGTGGTGATAAAATTAGCATGATTTCCTCAATGGTTTTGTTGGTTGTTGTTGTTGTTGTTGTTGTTGTTGTTGTTAGCAGTGGAGAGATGGCTTAGTGGTTAAGAACCTACACTGGCCTTACAGAGTGCTTAAGTCTGGTCCCAAGTACCCACACTGAGCATTTTATAACCCTTGTGACTCCAGCTCCAGAGAATATAGCGCTGTCTTCTGGCTTCCACGGGCAACTGTGCACATGCCCTACAGACTCCCAACACACAAATGCACAATTTAAAATATAAAACAAACTTTATTTGCTAAGTGTGGGAGCAAATTCGTGTAGATGCCAGCAGAGGACAAAGGGGGGCACCAGATCTCCCCGAACAGGGGTTTCAAGCACTAGTTAGTGCCCAATGACTGTTCTTTATAATGTGGACATTTGGTAATAATAATTTTCCAAGTCCATAAAAACTCAATGTTCTTTATTTTCCTTCACCAATGTTTATAGATTTCAGAATGTATGTCCTGAATTTCCCTATGTTTACTGTTTTATTATTGTGCAAAGGACATTTTTACAGACGGAATTGTTTTCTTTGATTTCTTTTTATGTGGTTTGTTTCTCATGTTCATAAACACTAGTGATTTATGTATGTTGATTTTGTATGTTCTGGCTGTAGTGAGTAAGTACCTCTGTCGGTTTGAATGGCTTGTATGTGTGTGTGTGTGTGTGTGTGTGTGTGTGTGTGTGTGTGTGTGTGTGTATGTGTGCAAGTGTGAAGTCTTTGTGGTATTTTCTGTGTACAGGATCAAGTAATCAGCAGGTAGTATTCCATTTCTTCCTTTCCTGTATGTATGTGTCCATGTACACAGGTTTTCCTCTCTTTTTTTTGTTTGTCTTGTTGCTTAGTACTTTCAATACTACCAGAGAAACCAGCAATGAGAATAGACATTCTCCTCTTGTTCCCAATTATATATATAAAAAATTACCATTTCATCACTGAGTATGATTTGTGCTTTTTTTTTTCTACCACTCCATGGTTTGGTTTTGTTAAGGTATAATCCATGCCCAGACTTTTGAGACTTTTTATATTATGTTGAATTTTGTCAAGTGTTCCTTCTGTCTCCATTGAAATTGTCAGGTGTTTGTGCCTTTCATTCTCTTGAGCTAGTGTATCCTGTTTATTATGTGCACTTAACTATCCTTTTATCTCAACAACAAATTCCAGTTGATTACATAAGTGGTCATTTGCGACTGTGTTGAGTTTGTTTGTTAATATGCATGTACTCTTCATAGCTCATAGTAGTATCCTTGTAGTGTCTTTGTCTGGCTTTGGGGTCAGACAAATGCTAGCAATAGTCTTTTGGGGGTTACCTTAGCTGTGTTCTATCATTTCTGATTCTTTGGAAGAGTTTTAGAAGGATTGATGATTTTGGTGGTGGTGGTGGTGGTGGCGGTGGTAGTTGGTTGGTGGGTGGGTTGGTTGCTTGGTTAGGTGTTTTTTGTTGTTGTTGTTGTAATTTTTTGTAGAACTCAGTAATGCATCCAGGTCCTCACATTTTCTTTTATGAGAACACAAACTCTTAATCCACTCTCCTTAATGGTTCTTAAGAGTGTTGGCTTCACTATGGTTCAGTCTTACTTTTCGGTGTGTTTCCAAGAATTTATCTTCTAGATCACCTTAGCATTCTAGACTATCCACTTGATTGCTATAATGGTTCCCAGTTGCTGCATTCAGTCCTTCCTGTTCTTACATATTCTCTGCACTATCTTCTTGTTCATTTCTGATTTGCAAATTTTTTTTCTTAAAACCTCTCAAAGTTCTTATCAATTTTATCTTTCAAAAAAAAAAAAAAAAAAAAAACAACTTCTAGCCTTATTCTGCTTTCAGTTTCCTTTCCTTCATTTCTTGTCTGCTTTTATTGTTCTTGTTTGTTTGGGGATGACATACAGATATGCACATGTGTAAAACACACCAAATGTTAGTTTTAGTTTCTCTTCTAAGTGCACTGAGACAGATTTTCTGCACAAGGAATTGCAGGGAGAGTGACATGCGCCCCTGAGAGAGAAAGGGAATTTTTGAAGTGGCTTACACTCTTGGGACAGGGTAGTTCAGTGCTTTTCTGCACAAAGATATAGAACCTGGTAGCTGTTCAGTCCTTGAAGATAGAGGCCTCAAGAACTACCTCCTAGCATCAAAGCTCAGGAGTTTCCAGAAGAGTCAGTGGAGTTTAACTTATATTGATAGAAGGAAGAAGCTGGAGTGTGATATCGCTGCAGGATGGTCATAAACACACTATGTAGGAAGACGCCAGGCAGGCATGCTGCTTTTCTCTCAGAACTCTTTTTATCTGAGCCACATACTGGCAGGTGCTTTCAACCCTAGGGCAAAGCTGGTGAGTGTTCACGCTCATAGATTTTTGTGCATTATTTAACATTTTCTTCATAACAGATTGAGGGATCCCTTCAGTACTTCTGTGATTGTCATGGTGATAAAATCCTTCTGCCTTTAGTCTAAAGGACAACCTGGCAGGCATTGTATTCTCACTTGGCATTTCTATTTCTAACACTGTAAATTCAGTAGCCCAACCCCCTCCTGACACTCTTTCTCCTGAGAATTTGAAGAACAATCTGAGGGTTGATCCCTGATATGTGATACTTTTGTTCTCTTTGGCTGCTTCAGAATTCTACCTTTTGAGGATTTGATTAATATAACTGGCTGTGCCATTTTGAATTGATCATTCTAGGGGTATTTCAAGATCTCTGGATCTGGATTTCTGTATCTCTCCCAAGATTCAGGATGTTTCCAGACACTGCTTTCGCCTGTTGCTTCTTTTCTTTCCCAGTGGACTTCCATCAGTGTGTATCTGAAGGTTTCCCTTCTGTCCACCAAGATTTATTGACTCTTTTGTTTCATTTTTCTGCTTTTTCCTCTAGTTGTCTTATTAAAAATAACCTGCATTTTACCTCACTAACTTTGTCTTTGGCACAATTAAGTCAGCTGTTTAAACTTCAAGTGCATTGAAGCCACAGTTGATGGTCATCAGAGTTCCAAAGGACACCTGTCCTATTTTACTCTGGATATGATGGGCTACCCAGAACTGTGAGTTCTGTGGGGCTGCAAACCTGGAACTGGGTTCATTGAATGAAATATATCCCTATGAGTTTCTAGGTGATACTGATGAAAAGCTAGAAAGATTCCTGGGTAATTCATGCTGCTCTGGTCTGTGATTGTAAGGCCTAGACACTAGGTGTACGGCCATCTCAAGATCCTGCAGAGCACTGTGTGAAACATTTTCATCCAGTCTTGCCGAGGCAAGCCTTTCTTAGTACATAGCCAAGATGAACTAGAATTGAGATCTAAGTCTTGGAATCACAGAGGGTTTATTGTAGGATGGTGGCAAACAAGCCTGCCCTAAAGACTTCACAATCATCTCCCTGTGGAACTTTGGCTGGATAGAGATATTCTCAGGCTATTGATAGGAGGTGTTTTCTTGAGCTCCCAACCTGTCAAGATCTCCTGGGAACTAAGATCAGCAGGCCTGGCCCAGTGTCAGAAGTTGGTGGGTCCCTCATCTGTGTTGGGTCGTTCCTGGGTCATAATCCAAGGGGTTTCATGAGCACTTGGGAACCATTTAGCATCTGCTATGACAAAGTCATGGTATACAGCTGGCCATGTCTCCCTCTAGGTCCATGTGTTTGTAGCACAGAGCTGGACCCACAGCTGAAAGACTGCGCTGAATTATAGGGAAACTCTCAGATGATCAGACCTTCTTCAATGGCCCTGATATTAGACTCTTCCCTTGCTGGATGGTTTCAGAAACAGGCTCTGAACTAGATATGGATATGATGAAGCCCTTTGGGTCTTTTTTGGCTGTCTTTAAATTATACTACACAAACAGAAATTAATTGTTCAATGAGAATTTGAGGACAGAATACATTGATATGAAACCAATTCTTAGCAACAACTTGTATGTTCTCAGAGGGTCCCCCCACCCCCAGAGGGCAGAGCAAATTCAACTCTGTAAGGGGAGAAAGGAAGATGCCTAGGACTCTTCAGTCATGTTGCATTACTGACTGCTAAGCACCAGATGCAATGTAGACTCTTGGGTAGCTACCAAGATGCCTCTCTCATAAGCACTTCTTGACTACTGATGCTACAGAGAAGACAAGCTCTTATGGAATGAATATGGCTAATGTTTTTCTTAGCTTTACCAAACTGATATTTTTTTTTTATTTACTGTGGAACAAATCAGTAAAATCGTAGCGACTGACACATACACATGACAGTCACTGCCTCTTAGAGCTCTTCAGTTAAGAGCCATCCTGGCTTAGATGATCCCTGCTGGGTTCGTGTTGGTTAAGACTGAAGTACTGGTCTAGCGGGTCAAAGCAAAAAGACAAGAGCAATGTTTATATCAGCAGACCATCAACAATCTTTCTCACTGTGAAAAAGCTGTAGAACTGAGCTGAGGGTTTGTAAAGCCCAGAGGCAGTTTCTGTGGGGAGGGAGCTCTGAGGGTGGGCTCTGAGAAGCATGCAGGGTGGGCACCCGGAGTTGCCCTCCGGTGCCCTCTGGGGGCTGAATGCTGCTGCTTGCAGGTGCTCCTACCTGAGCTTGGCTCTCTCTGAACAAAGGGAAGAGAAGTAAGCTGAACACGTCACTGCTTCCTGCCATGGTTTGGGGAGAGTAACATTAAGCCTAACTGTAGGCACAGTGGTGACACCTTGAGCAGATGGGGGCAGGTCTAAGGAATGTAAGACCAAAATGAAGGAAGACAGTTTAGATTTGAGTGGATGTTTCCAAAGAAGAGCAGTTAATCTTCATCATCAAGTTGACTGGATCAATAATCTATATGTCTATAAAGAGACATGCCTCTGGGAAGGCATCCAGGTTTTATAAACTACTACCAGATCCTCAGCCTCTCCAGCATGCAGCCATTGTTGGACTACCTGGTCCAAACTTTGTAAGGCAATCTAATAAATCTTGGTAAATATGTAACACATAACACATATGCAAATATATGTGCATATATAATTTACAGTTTCTGCTTCTCTAGAGACCCCTAAGAAATGAAACTCAGTAGTGCAGGTGCCCATACTCACCCACTGTCCTGTGTGACATTACCCTTTCCAATATGCAGTCTCCATCTTACCATACAGGGGGCCCTTCCACACCTCGTTTCATGCTGGCCTTGAAAGGGATACGGAGTCACTGACTGTTCTTTTTTCATGTTGGGAAAGGGGAGCAGAAAGACAAAGGGGAAAAAGAGCAGAAGGAGTATAGTCTACAAGGGTGGGTCCTGCTGTCCCATCTGTTCAGGTTCTACAAATAACAATGAAGTTTTGTTTTATAACTTAGAGTAACACCCTATTTGTTCTGAAGCACTCACCTTACGTAAGAAGAATCAGTGAGAACCAGGTGGGCTATGCGGAGTCAGAACAGAGTGGGGCACATTGCACATAAGCATGTTTTGCAAAGTGATAACACAAGTCACAATTATCCTGATAAAGGCTTTGATACGCTTTGCAAAATGATAGTGCCATGTTTAAACACTCATTCAAGAAAAAACAGAAAGGCTTCTCTATAGAATGTCAGGCACTCTAGGCCTCCGACAGTATAGTCTTCCCAAAGCCTGTGAGCCTCGGGTGCCAGCCTCGGGTAGAGCACAGAAGCAGAGCCCTGAACACTACTCATCCCTGTAGGAAGAGGGGCCTGCCGTGAGATTGGGTGTGTGACAGTGATAGTCAAGTGTTCATGCAGAGTTATCAGTACTGGGGCCCTATGGTCACCATCTAGCTGGGTGTTTATTCTGAAAGTTGCCAATGCCTAAGCAGCAGGCTTTACCTTTCCCACAACTATGGAATCCCCTGTTGTTACCAGGCAGTTGGGTTGGACGCCTTGGCAGAGGAGCAGCTGCTTTGCTTTGTGTCTGCTTCTGAAACCTCTCTCCATCCTATCCAGGAAGTACCCTCTCTGCCTGGGGACCTCACAATGAACTGTGTGTAAATCCATGGAGAACTCCATTCAACTGATGAAAGGATGCCTTGCTCCATGGGCTCCTGACACCTGCTGGGCTACAGCTCTCCGGTGGGATCAGTGTTCTACTGAAGCCACAGATATTCTGAGTCTCCACCTTGGTCTACTGCCTTGACTAGTGACCATTTATATATAATGGTTCTGATCTGAGTCCTTGCAGTTAGGTCCAGAAGCAAAATGCTTCTTCCATGGTCTCCCTAGTCATCCTCACACTTTTGCCCTGCTGCCCCAAACAGCCATGTCTTTCTTCCAGATGCAGATCACTGCCACCCTCTGTGTCTGACTCCCGCAACCTCTCTGTCTGCCTCTCCCCCTGCATCAAATATCAGCATCTCCATGTAGAACCTTTCACTTCTATCTCTGGGGATTATTCATCTTGACTGTAAGGGATTAGTACCCTGTGTGCTGATGGATACCGAAGCCTCCACTCTCAGACACAAAGATCGCTTCTTAGCTGAGCAAGATAAACTCATCACAAGTCTTTCCATTTGGACGCTAAGTTGATGCTCTTTCTCTTTGTGTGTAGAGCTTTAATAGGCTCTCAAGATCTGAAATGAAAATAAATAGGAGGAGGTTTTAAAGTTGGAAGAATTGAATCATAATAGATGAAAGAAGCATACAGTGTGCATGACTTTCCCCAGAGCCTGCTCTTGGCTGCCCGCTGTGTGCACAGATCTTTCATCTCGGCCAGTGGCAGACGCATGTGACTTCTCTAGTCCTGACTCGCTCCTGCACACTAAGTCATTTTATCTTGACTCTCTGTCCTCAGTTTACCTGCTTCTTCATCTTTAAGAACTACAGGGTGGTTAAGAACGTTGCACAGAGATAAAGAAAAGGATCTAGTACCTAGTTCTTATCCAAGAAAATCAATGGCCAGGTCCAGAGCCTCGGTTGGGAGAGGAGATGGAGACAGTGCTAGAGGCAGTGATTCCCCAGCATGGGTTAATCTGGCTCAGTAGATCCCTTGGCAGCTGCTGTGACAGAGCAGCACAGGACAGGTGCCAGACAGCATCAGTGATCTGTCATTGTAGAGCGTGAAGTCCCAGATCAGGTATGAAGCCTTGTCCTCGTGACCCTGGGGACTTCCACCAGATTCTCACTTTGCTCTCATATATAGAAAGTGACAGTAGACCTCCTTCTGGAGTCCTAAAAACAACACTGATGTTGACAGTTCTTTGGCCTGTCACCCATGAAGACCAAGTCTTTCCCAGAGACCATTTACCCAGATTTCTTCTTTAGAGGGAACCGTCTTCTTTATGTGGAGCTAAAAGGAGACTTCTCAGTTGTGCTTACAAATGCCCTCTGCTTCCTGCTCAGTGTAGACATGATCCTAGGACAATGAAGAGTTTACCCAGCCAAGTAATTTTCTGGCATAGAGAGTTTTGTTCTTGTTGTTGCTTTGTTTATCTTTACTTAGATAAGACCCGGTTCAAAGCTCCTGCCAGTTTGCCCAGAGGGTAGTGTGACTCCCACACATTCTTCAGTCTGTGGTCCTGGCCCAAAAGGAAAAGGGAAAATGACAGCCACTAGCCACCATAGCCAATGTAGAATTACCAAAACCCAATCAGAAACCAGGTACAAATGAATACCAAGGTCGGGAAGGAATGAGCCATGTACTTCTGGAAACAGCAGGTGCCATGGTTTCAGAGCATGGGATCTTATAGTTTCTCCAGATCAGATGACTTGACTATCAGGTGCTAAAAGGGGGCTGAAGTCAGAAGCCCCTCCGCTCTCCTGGTGGTGACTATGGGTCCCTATCTTTGCTAGCCTGGCCTTATGAGTGCACTTGGGTAAGTGGTTAACATGTATAAGCTCATTTTCCAAATCTCAATAATAACACCCACAGGGTGAGGATAACACCAGCATGATGTTTGAAAACTGGAGCACAGTGTTTATTACAAAGGAGGGCTGGCTGCCAGCTGGTGCTCCTTATTGTTCATTTTAAATGCCATTGTTTGCTAGATGTGCAAAATATCTTTATTGCCCCTCCCATGTTGTTTAATCATTGACTCACAGACTCACAAAGAGATACAAAGAGAATTAACACACTTTCATTTGAAAGGCATAAGAATTCTTTGCACATTGTAGACATATTTGAAAATACACATCACACGGGCAGAAATTGCCAAGACCCATGTAACTCTAGCTACAGGTGATCCAACGCTGACTTCTAGCCTTTAAGGGTACTCATCCCCACACAGGCATGAGAACATGTACACACATGCACAACAGATAATCATTTTTAAAAGGCAGAAATAGGAGAGGGGCATACAATTTGTATTCTTTCCTTTTTATTTAACTACCTAGGCATACCCTCGAGACAGGGTTTCACATAACTAGAGCTGAGGCTGGCCCTGAACTGATCTTCCTGCCTCCACCCACTGGACCCAGTGAAATTCTTTACTCATTTTCTCACCTCTATAAAAATTAGTAGAATCCTAGCCAGAAAAATTACCCAGGGCTCCTGGAACAGAATTTAAGCACCATGTGGACTAAGAATTTATTTTCAATTTCCTTCTAGTATCCATATAAAACAGAAAAGGCACAAGTGACCAGAGGGTTTGTTTCTATGTTGAACAATGTGCATGGCGTGGATGAATCCTAGCTCTTCCCAGCTACATGAGCATCTGACCACTACAATTCCATGGTGTCTGAAGCTCTTTAATAAGCCAATATATTTATTGATGAAGTTTTCTCAGAAGACACTTTGGGTATCATTTAGTGTTTGGTCTTGAGATGAAAAAGAGACTTCTAGTGGAACGAGTTAAAAAATGTTTGTGAATTATGATGCAAATAAGGATGAAGGATTAATAATGCGGAATTTGGTCGGTAGATCAATTCATATCCCACCACCATCACTGAACTCTGATGTAGCATCGATATATTGCATTCAACTGGATTTGGGATAATCTAACAGGTTTTCATCTGCAGAAGAACATAATCAGATTATATGGTCACTAACATGGATATGGATGGTGCAGTGATATTGAGTTGTCAAGACCAGAGAAAGCTTCAGGAGCTGCTACTTGACATTCAACTGTTCCTTCAGCCTTACGTGGCTTTTGCATGGCCTTTTGGTGAGAGTAGACAGCAGTTAGGTGCTGACCATTCAGGTGGATGCCACAGCTCCTGTCCATGGAGAGGGATAGATATCTTGGGGATGGAAAGCCTTGCTGAAGTAGGCACAAGGCTTTCGGTCTCAGGATCTCTGGGTGCAGAAGGGACTGTAAATGGCATTCCAGCAGCTTTCAGATGAAAGCTCAAGTATGCTGTGGCAGATTTCCAGACATCATCTATATCCTTAATCAATACATTTTTCCAATGTATAAATAAAATTTTTATAATACTTTCATAAAACATAATCAAATCCTGTTAAAACTCTTTTGGTTCCATTAACTGAGATTCCACTCAAATCCAGACAAAAGACTGGACATTATTCCTTCATCATAGGTCTTCAAACATCATCCTGGGTGGATGATACCCTTCTCACTTACCTCTTTGTCTGAAGAATGAATAGAGTCAAGGTTCATTTTCCTCTATTCCATATTGAATTTATCACTTTCCCTGTAACTTCTTTCAGGCTCTTCATCATTTTACCAGGAAGTTTTAGAATATTGATTGGTCTGACATTTTGCTTACTTTAATATCTGCGTGTTTCGTAGTTGAGGAACTTTAGGCTTTTGTAAGCATCCCTTTGCAATGCTTCTTCATGTTTCTTGTGTGATAATTTGCACATCTGATGGTTTGTATATCTTTTCTATATTTGGGGGCAGTAGGAGTTTTCACATCTGGTGCACAGAGAATATCAGAACCCCAACATTCAGTCCTGTTGCAGAAATCCTTCTTTGGGGGCTGGCTTTTGGGGACACATGCCAGACTAGCATCTCCCACTTTGTCCAGGAGTCTTGCTGTTCTCTCTGCTGGTTGTCCACTTCTTCAGGTGCCTCGATGACTAAGTTGCTTCATGATGAGCTAACTCCTTCTCGAAGCCTGACCCTTCACAGTGGACAGCGTGCATGCTCTATTTCTAGACAAGACATGTCCCCAGTGCCCACACTTGATTGTTCCAGCAGCCACTCCCAGCTCTACTTGGGCAGCATCACAAGAAAACAGATGGCCCAAACTGTGTCCCTGATCTGGCCTTCCCCACATGCTGGGTTCGGTTACTCCAGCACAGCTGCTAAATCACACAGCTATACCTCTGTGCATTCAGCCAAAACTTGCATTCATTGTTGATTCCTCCGTGCCCTGTGATCTGAGTCTAATCTTTACACTAATTTCCCCTCCTGCCACCTACCCAGGATGGCTTCCCCAAGCGCTCTCCTTTCTCCAGCAGTTGACAGTTGCCTCTCTTACCCTATGCCGTCCCTTTGGCCTGTTTACAACACGTATTTATTTATTTATTTGTAAACTTAACCTCCATTTCTCATCATGCCATTTCTTTGCCTCTCAGTGACTTCCTAGTGCAGTTAGAATAAATTCCATGCCCTTGCGATGTCCAAAATAAACACACAGAAAGATTTTTAATGTGTCACATAGAGAAATAATTTGTCATGCAGAACACACAGGTCTAAAGCAGCTATACCTTGGAACCAAGGAACAAGGAACCTTGAAATGAAGGTGTTGGAGACAAATGGCTCTACCTGGGAGACACAGTTGAAAGAAGCAACTAGAAACTGCTATGAAGGCAATGGCGAAGATGCTTGGCCTGTTCCCTAAGATTCTGCCATCTGCCTGCACCTTCAGTTTAAACTCAGCTGCACCTTAGGCTCAGCCTCTGGCAAAGCTTTCAGAAATGCATTCATCACCCTTCATAGTCTACCAGGCTGTAAAATCAGCTGGAAATAATTAAATGCTTCATTCTCGTTCAAGAACTGCTTATTAAGGTTGGAACCGTCAGGGATCTCTGTTTTAAAAAGATTACTGATGCATGGGGATGGAAAGTCTCTGTAGCTCTCCTCCCCATGCCCTCCCCCTTGCTCAGCAGAACTCATAGCTGAAAGGTTATTACAACATGGTTGAGTGTGGACTGTAGATAAATATGACTGCAGTATGGGTTTTAAGGACTTCCCAGCAAGGACAATTACTGGGGGTTGGGTTACTCTTATGTCAGTCACCTCCCCATGTTCGTACTGAAGCAAGGCCCCGGGGCTTCTCTGAGCTCTGCTGCAGAGCCTAAGTGCACTGGGACATCCCATCCCCCATCAGCAATGAGTGTGTTGGTGATTAATGGTGTGTTCGGTTTCAGGTGGTAGGTGGGCTTCAAACTAGTTACAGGTAAGATGCCTATAAAATGGTAACTCAAAGATCTCAACCACAGCAAGCCTTCCTTCCCATCTGACCTGCTTTCCTTGTGCCTATTGAATTTGAAACAGCTCTTAGTGAGGGAGTTCCGTGTGGATCCTCACTTTAGGAAGCCTAGACTATTATACCCAATGACTAGAAGATTAAGACTGTCTGCTTTTTCCCAGGTGTGTCACAGCTGAGCCTAGCACCTGCCAGAAGCACCTGGCCCCTGCTGGACTCCTTCCCCACCAGGTGTCATTCTTCTGCTGACTGGCTCCCTGGTGTCTTCCCTCCTGATGCAGGTCCAGTGCATTGGAGGTGCTGGCTCTGGATGGAGCCAGCACAGGAGTTCTTCAGTTCTCCACTGCCCAGGACTGTGCTGACTGGTTGCGTGCAATCTCAACCAACATCAGTGACCTGACACTTCAACATGTGAGCATAAAGCCTGGGACTTACTCCCTCTCTTGTTTGCATTAGCTTAATGAAGAGAAGCTTCTAAGGATAATTAACCCACTACAAGGTTAGGTCTGCATACAGAACGTATGCATGTTTCAACAGATCAAGGATCCAACTCAAATAACTAAAACTTAGCCTATTAAGATGTGTTTAGATACAAATATTAGAAACTTCCAGACTAGATCCCTCCCTGTCTTTCTCTCCACCCCTTCTCTCCCATTCTTTCTCTTGCCACCCACATGCACAGGGCTATTTCTCTCCCTGTCCCCCTCTTGCTCTCTCTCTCCTTCCACCCCCACCATATATATATAATGTATGTATGTATGTATGTATGTATTTCAAACCATCTTAATACAATGTGGCATTTTTATTTGGATAAACTACTATCTGGGATTAAAAATATGATACACACACATCCTGGTTTTCCTCTGGCCTCCCCAAGTATGTGCACACATAAACATGAGCACAAACATTTACACACACACACACACACACACACACACACACATTTCTTTAAAAATAAAAATAAAAATGGCATACCTAACCAAAAACATATGCTGATCCAGAAAGAAACATTCTGTGCCTTGGGTGATATGTTCCAAGTCAGTAAGATCTGTAAGAGAAAGAATACGTGGAGATGTGCTGAGGAAGGTAACATCATCTCCTTAAGACTCTCCTAAGTACTGCAAGCTGTATCCATGTAGCTGTGGCAGAACTGGTCATTGCCAACAGCCTGGCCCAGTTCCCATCTCTGCTCCCTCTCAGTACCCATGCTGTATGTTTGCTCCACAGTCCTTTATCTGCTCCTGGCAGCTTGATGCAACCTGTGATACCCTGCATCACACAGCCTAGTGCCTGCTGTTCCCCCATTCCTCATCTCCTGCCTGGCCTGGCCATTGCTGTATAGAAGTTGACTGAATAATCGGAGATGTTTAGGGATAAGGTCATATGTGAGATTTCTACTCTGAAGGCACAACACAGTCCTACAGTATCACATTTAATATTGCATACATTAAATCTCTATGATACTAGATGGATAATTTTTTAAATTAAATAACTAAAATAAGCAAACAGAAAGGAGATGGGTGGCACTGGATTAACATTTGAAGTAGTAATAATTGGGTGACTATCACAGGTGACCTTTGGGCAGCGTGGCAGGGCAGACATGTAGGCTCACAGCCATGGATGAATCTTCCTCTGAACTTCTATTCCTTCACTGATAAAATGGTTGAAAGTAACATCTACCTGTCTACATGGTTTGGAGAGATAAGGAAAGAATGGACTCTTTACTCTGGGCACTGGGCATTGTAATGTGACACAGAGTAGAGCGAAGGCCATCTTCCTTTTTTGGGGCAGAGGGTACATAGTAGAGGTCAAGCATCTGTCATACTGCGTCATTCAGCAGCTGCCGTCACTTCACTTCGAGGGATGACATTTGCAAATGATGGCGCTAGTGTGCCCATGTGCCTCGTTTTGTTTCCTTGTTTGCCTGCTTTGAGAATTGCTGTTATAAATTTGTATTTGCTCTGATTTGAAGATAAGCACAGCCTAGAGGAAACTCATCTCCAAGGAACGTTCCTGGGCTGATTAATTTCAGCTGCCATTTAGACAAGCTGAGCCATGAAGGCACTAACATGAGTGGCACACTGACCCCTTGCTGTCTTCCTTCTACAGATGAAAATGGCAAATAAATGCTGTTCTCCCTGTGACCAGGTAGGTAGTATGCCTTCAGCCCAGTAGGATAACGAACCCCCAAAGTGGCTGCTTCCTTTTTGTGGAATTTAGATAGGAAAATGCTAGTGAGAATCATACTGAATTCGGTAGACTCTGCCACGTGTGTGAACCCAAAGCTCTTTATTTATTCAGGAACACACTGGGGGACTGTTCTGATTGCCTGTGTTTACAGAGATAAATGCTGCCCCTGGGCTGTAGTCAGTAGAAAATGTGATCTGAACAGGATTTAGAGAGGACCGTGTGAGAGCCCAAAGTGGATTCAGGGTGGAGAAAGGCCTGTGTGACTTGGGATCATTGTGTTGTATGATGTTGTTGACTCAATGAGAGTTTATTCTGGAACCAAATTTCAATAACCATGGCCGACAGGCACATGTGGAGGTTCCCCCTCCCCCCAAACACTATATTCCAGTTTGGTAACATTTTTATGGTAACAGAACAGAAAAAAAAAATCCTAAGTCAAACTACTTTTAGAATACAATTGATATGAACATCAAATTGGTTGTTTAAAGCAAAATAGGAAAACATGGTAGGTTTTCTATGTTGTCTGGTGGCACTCTTAGCTGCAGAGCTGGTGGTAGCTAGTTGTCTGTTAATACATTCTGAAAGGCTTTTCATAATTGTCCCAAGAATTGTACGTCAGACTTGGAGGGAGCTACAAATCTTCCTAAAGATAAAGATAAATTAAGATAATTTGTCTCTGAATATGAAACACCTCTACTCTTTATGACAAAATTATCCTTGTAGACTCTCATCAACACAGGTGGAATTTAGTTTATAACATTCTTATCTATAGTTGCTTGGGCTCCCAGGAGCTACTGATTTGGCAGATGTTAATGTCTGTTCCTACAATCCTGTCACCCGACTCCCTCAGGGTAATGTTCTCACAGGATGTATTACCCAGGGCAAGGCTCACCCTTAACAGGCTCCTCTTCAGCATCAGCTCTTCATGAGTACTCCTGGCACCCCTCCCCCATGGTTAGTCACATATTAGGCTGAGCACATGTAAGGAAACTTGTTTATAGTCCATTGGTTGCCAGATCACATCTTTCATAGTTTTAAGGAAACCTGAGTTATAACCCCAAGAAAACTAATGGAAATGTATTTCCATTACTGAAACTGGTGCTTATGAATGATCTTTAAACAGTGGTTGGCATCAGAATCTAAAGTCAAGACAATGACATTCAGGAGAACATTGCTCTGCCGATTCAGTGTTGACTGTGAAAGACAATAAATTCAGCCTACACTTTAATCGGGCCTGTGAGTCAGCATTTCTACACTGACAATAATAACTCTTCTAAATATAACTTATTACTTTCAATATTTTATAAATTAATCATGAGCTATTTTCTTCTCATAGCTTAAAGAGGGGCTAGTTTGATTAGTACTTCCATAAATGTCTTTAAGCAAGAATAGCATTCATTCTATATCTCCCTATGATAAAATATTACATTTCTACTAAAGTTTTCAACTTGAGAATAAATTTCATAAAATTTTCCCCACTAAGACACCTCCACTTGGTTCACACGTGAACATTTTCTCAATTTATCTGTTGCTGGTGAGATATTGACCTGACTTTGTGTTGGTTTTTTTCCCCACATATGATTTACTGTTTTTGAAATTGAATTCTATTAACCCCTCAGAACTCTGAAGCATCTCTAAAATGCCATGATTAGGGAGTCTGTCCCTTCAAAGATGGCCAGAGTGACATGGTTCTTGTCCTCAGCTCCTCCAGCCAATCCAGTGAGGACCACAGGACTCTGCTGCCTTTTGAGATATCTGTGACCAGAGGAGAGATCACCATGCATGATAAAGATAAAGATCAGGTCTCCTAGAGGAGAGATGGTAGTGAGTTACAGTGTGCCCATGGAAAGTGATATCTCCAGGACATGGATCTGGATTGCTTAAGAGAATGGTGGAGTTTGCAGGTGGACACAAACAACTCTCCTGCAGGGAAGGAGCATTGTTCTGTAAGCAGGATGTGTTTCCTTTACTTTGGAATTCACCTCTTCCTGTCACTGAATATCAGGAGCCTACAGTGAAATGACAACTCTTGGTATGGCCGAACCTTTGAGGAGCCCATAGGTCCTACACCAATCACTTTTCACATCAAGAGACACCACCTTCATCTGATGAATTCCAGTACACGTCACACCTCACTGGCATTGCCATGTTTGATGAAAGCCTGGAATCTAACTCCAGCTGTGTCCTTTTCTGGCAGAAACACTGGCATCTGAGCTTCTATTTCTTCTTCTGCACAGCGAACCAAAGTCATGTAATTTAAATCTGAAGCTTTACTTTCTGGGATTTTATTTATTCATATATTTATTTCTGAACTCAAAATTTACATATCACTTTGAACTTACCCAGAGGCTTCATTAGTGTTTTAATATTAGACATGGAAGGAGCATCATGCTGTGTTGGTGGCCTTCACACCAGCCTGGCCATCCTGAATGTCTGGGTACGCTCTAGAGAAGGGGATACACAGTTGCTCCAAACTCTGCACACTCGATTTTGTGTCTTAGAATTTGATATTGAGCACTTCAAAAATGAAAAGCAATATTTTTCCACTTTAAGCAACCATTGATCAATTGATGTATAATAAATAATAATTAAATAGGTATAAAAAAAGGCACATGTCTTAAGGTCATCATCGATATGATAAAATATGAGACTAAGAGAAACTTGAGGAGGAAGGGAAATTACTTTTCTTATACTTCCATATTAATATTCATCATCAAAGGAAGTCAAGACAGGAGCTCAAACAGAGCAGGAATCAGGCAGCAAGAACAGATGAAGGGTGTTGCTTACTCGGCTTGTTCCTGTGGCTTGCTCAGCCTGCTTTATTATAAAACCCAGAACCAGCATCCTAGGGATGACACCACCCACAGTGGGCTGGGCCCTGTCCAACCAATCACTAATTTAAAAAATGTCCTATAAGCTTGCCTGCATGTAGGTTTAGTTTTTGGTTTTGGTTTTTGTTTTTAATTTAGGTTTCCTCCTCTCAGATGACTTTAGCTTGTGTCAGGCTGACACAAAACAATCCAGAACAGGATCTAACAACTGATAACTTTGAAATAAAGAGAAAAAGTCTAGAAACTAGTACAATAAGCACGGGGCATAGATTCTTACATCTGGCATTTAAACTTAGAAATTGTTGCTCAAACTGGAGCACTTTTGTCTTAAAGAAAGACCAAGTTGGGCCGAGGGGGGTGGTTCAGTTTGTAAAGTACTTTATTTGCAGGCATAAAGACATGAGTGTGATTCCCAAAACCCCCATTTTAAAAAGCCAAGCATAGTGGTATATGTTTATAACTCTAGCATTAAGGAAGCAGAGACAGGAAGAGCCCTATGGCTAACTAGCCAGCTAGCCTAGTCTTGGTGAATTCTAGGCATGTGAGAAACCCTTTTTAAAGAAAGAACAAAAAAGGTAGACAGCCATAAGGAACTATACCTATTGTAGTCACACACACACACACACACACACACACACACACACACACACACACACACCCTGAAAGAGAGAGAGAGAGAGAGAGAAAGAGAGAGAGAGAGAGAGAGAGAGAGATAACATAAAACTAATGACAATCAGCTCAAACTAAGTACACTCTGAGGATTTGTTCACCCTAGTAAAACTGTAAACAGCTTTATTTATTTCCAAAGTAAATTTCTTCTAAAATTTCTAACTTGAATTTCAGTGGATGGAGATGATGCCTTGATTAACACTCCAAGGAGAATGTTAGTAGCACAGGAAAGTGTATTCCATACTGAATCAAAAACAGGTGTGTAGTCACAATCTGTCATAGGCTTAGCCACTTATTTACACTGGCCCAGCAAGAAACAGGACTTTTCCACAGAAAGGATACCAAAAGAGATAATAAAATTGTACTTCTCTGTGGAGGTGTAAAGCCCTGGGTCTCCAGTTAATTATATTACCTAATATCATCAGGGAAGCATTCATGAAGTATGATATACACTTCTTACAACATGCAGCAAGTCATTAAAAAATTCATAATGTAAAAGATAAGCTTAGCTTCCTGTAGATTATTTACGAACTGGCTATACATACATTAAGAAGAGTCACAAGGTAGCCAATGTCCCGAACACCAGCAAAGCTATAACTTACTTAGGTGCTATCTAGGCTATATTAAATTACACTTGGGATTTAATTAAGTTCACATCCAGTTAATTGGTGATTCACATTCTTACTAACCAGAGCTGTCATGTTGGCTAGGGCAGCCGCTTCTTGGCCAGTCCTCAGTATGGTATGTATTCCTTTGAATTATGTGAGTGCGTGGCATTGGCGGTGTGGAGTCACCCAGACACTGAAGTGAAGGGCAGAGCAGACAGAGAGGGCCAAATGCTGGTTGCAGCACTTCCAGAGGTGGCACCAGATTCCCAGCTAATACCTGTAGCTCCGACTACCCATGGTGGCCCTCAAATGAACAAGAATCCAAGTCTGAGTTCTGCTGCTGTGAGAAGGAAGAGATCATAGCTACTCTATTTCTACTGGGAATCCAGACTTGCCCCCTTGACTTTACCTTCCAGCTGCCTATTGTACCTGCTCATGCACTCAGATTTATCCACACTCACTCATCCACCTATGAATGTCACCATCCTCTCTGCTGTGCCCACATGTCACAGCTCATTACAAAGCCTATGAAGAGGAAGACAGAAGACCCTGCTGCTGTCATGTTTCTATCTGGAATGTTGCCAAATCCAAAAGACCTTCAAGAACTTAAATTCCAGCAGTTTTTTCACAGCGCTCACACTGTTTCATTTCTGTCTGCAGTCACTGTGCCTGGGGCATTTTTAAAGACACACTATTAAATTATCATGGTTATCAAGCAATATTGCGCATTCTAGCCTCTTTTACAATAAAAGCCAAACTATGTTAAAGGCATCCCAAGCCACACATGAAAGTTTTGATAATATTATCGTCAGTTTATCATATCACATGAATATGACTCACCTTTATGGAACACATGTAAGACAAAGATAAAGCTAAGGAGATAGCTCAGTAGGTGAGGTACTTGCCTCATTCATGTAGATGGTAAGAAATAACCTTGATGTGGTGATACATGCTAATAACCCAGAGACAGGTAGAATCCTAGAGCTGTAGGCATGTCAACCTGCCAGACTTGACAAGTTTTAAGCCAGTGTGAGAGTCTGTCTCAGAAAAACAAGGAAGACAGTACCTGGGAAATGACAGTGAAGATAGTCTTCCAGATTTTACATGAATGTTTAAACATGCACCACACATCCCTGAATAGCCATACATATTGCTTCTATACATACATGCAAATTCTAATAAATGACAAATTTAGAAATTTGAGGGACAGTCATCTATATTCTGTACACATTTGAGCAGTGTTTATGTTCAGCCATGATGGCTACTTTCCACAGAGTCTGTCTTGTTTGAATTTTAGTTGTCAGCTGACATCTTGACCCTAAGGATAGGTCTATGGTGTGTGAAAATGAATACTGCCAGGAGTTACTGGGTAGCCGTTGATACAGGGATGCTCTACTTCGGGCATTGTGAATTACTAGTGAGCTTTCTGTTTCGGTCCATAATCTCTGGCTAGACTCAAGGTCTTGAGTCCTGAAGGATGCTGGGTAATGTTGGTTGAAATAGTGCATATGATATATCATTTAAAGTGCTAAAAACAGGTATGGTAGAACACATCTTTAATCATAGCACTAGGGATTTTAATTATAGCACTAATCAAAGCAGGCAGATATCTATGAGGTTGAGTCTAGCATGGTCTACATAGCTTTCTGGGACAGCCAGGGGACTACATATAGATACTACCTAAAAAGTAGAGGGAGAAGCAGGGGTAGGAGTTGGGAACTCTGTCTGTCTTATTTTAAGTTTTTCTTGAATAAGAATTTTTTTTTTTTTTTTAGTGAATTGATTTTTCTTGAAAAGGCAAAATGGGGAAATGGGAAAATTAAACTGAAGTTACTTATGCCACTTAATAAAAAAGTATGTGCCATGTATAAATGTAGGTGATATGGGGACTGTTCTTTAACAAATTTTACAAATTCTCAAATTTTATAGTTTCCATGATGCACCTAAACCACACTCTGGTTTTGTAGTTTACATTTCATGGAACAGGAATATCTGAGTTGAAAGCTTTGCATTATTTTCACTGTTAGGGAGTCAAACTCTAAAGAAAGCCTTAGTCGGTTTTCTTCACATTGTATGATGCCTTATATTTACTGTAAACACTGAAAATAGAATGACCTGTTTTTGAATCTGCACAAGAGAATGAGAAAACAAAGCTCCAGTAGAGTGTAAGTCGACACTGCTTTTTTGTCCACTTTGTTGTGATCCATTGCCTTTAAAAGCTGAGCCATCTCTCCAGCCTTGTACCACATTTTTTTAAGAAGTACAAGAAACCCTCAACTCAGCTACTTCGTGGAGCCTTACTCCACAAGGATCTGAGGATTCACCACAAAGGGTTGTATACTTCTATCCTCTACTTGAGTTTGAGTTAGAACTCAAAGATTCATAGAGGCTTCTTTGGCTTCCTATCTTTTCTGGGCATGTTTTGTTGAAGTCATGGAACGTAGTGTGTTGAGTGTGGTTAGTATTCTGCTCTTAAGACACTTTCATTAAGGCTTGGCTTTTAATTTTCCAAGGTTTCCCTCTGCAGGTGGTGCACATGGGATGGGTAAATGAGAGGCTCCAAGGAGCTGACAACAACTCTCAGAACTTCAGATCCAAGTTCTTGGCCCTGAGGGGTTCATCATTCTACATTTTCAGTGCTCCTCCGGTAAGGAAGCCTTTGCATCTGGTGGGTGAAGGGGTCTGTTGCTAGAGTTATTCATATGAGCCAAGCAGCAGATAGGTTAGCCCGGGAGGAGGGCAGAGATAGATGGGTATTCATGCCTTCCTCCAGAACTCAGTGGTTAGAATGGGTCCTGTTTATGGATTAACCACAAGTGACTTACTTCAAACTCATAAAGAAAATCCATTTCTGTCTTTCAGTTCAAACAGCTGTAGCATTTCTCTGCTTCAAATATCAGCTGGTGTGGGGGTGGGATGTAGACAGTTATCTGACTGAATAATCCAAAATGCAATCAAAACAACACACAGCCCCTCTCTTTAGATATTTCTAATGAAATGTCTAAATAATGAAATTTCCAAAGCCACTCTTTCTCACACAATTTTCAGATTTGATTAAAGCTAACAGCCTGCTCTAGTGGGATTCATTACACAAATGTAAGAATTCATAATGATGTTCTATAGTTCTATTTTCTAATTCCTACCCACACTGTTCACAGATTGGCCAAATGGGTTGTGAGCGCTCATCCCAGACACTCATTATTTTTTATTGTTTTGTTTGTGTTGTTTGTTTGTTTGTTTGTTTTTATATCTTTTGGGAATCTGACCCACCAGAACTGCAAGCAACTAATGAAACTTAGTTTGGTGTCTCTGAAAAATCAGACTTTACACAGATAGAGACATGAATTTTTACCATTAAAGTGAGATTAAAGTAACACAAATGTTTGGCACAATTTTGTATTTTCTGAAGCTGCACCTTCCCCAGCTTCCCTCAGCTTGTATATCCTGTATAAAATGAAAGGCCAGGGGTGGGAAAATGGGTTCACTAAGAACTACTGCTTCTCTGGTTTTCCCTCTAATGTGTTTTTTTCTTCCCTGGGATTGGATTAGGACAACAGTGTATCTAAATAAAAGTTTGTTTTTTTTTTAATTTAAAAAAATCTTACGTTGTAAATGTTCTCGAATTACAATCACCTATGTTTCCATAGCACTGATTAAATTTCCCGGAAAATAATCTAATTAATTTTCCTTATGGTTACTAAATTTATATGGTTTTGTCTAACAAAGTAGATATTTTTGCATAAGAGTATATACTCAGATATAATACCTGGATAATCATATCAGCAGCATTCGGATAGTTTTAATACTGGGGACCACATGAGCATGTTGTTCATCTGTCTGGATCTTTTATTATGATTGCTAAAGTGCTATGTGCTTCCCCTAGGCCTAGTCCTAAGGAGTTTCCTTCTTCTCTATGGTAATTATGTGAAAGAATCAAAATGGTCAAAGCAAACAGTGTGATGCGTGAATGAATATTCAACTCAGAGTCAGACCAACTTAGAGGGTTTCCTTTGAACAGGCCCTATGCCTTTGTATAATTTTCAATTCTCTGGTAATGTAGCTGTCATTGTTATCCCTTTGAAATGATAATAAAGTCACTGCTTGTTAGGAGGTGAAGTGACTTACATAGACACTCTCTGATTGCTGAATGGTCACTGGCTGGCTAATCCCTTCTGTTGGAAGATAGTGAAACTCTACAGCTGTGCTCAGTGAATTGGAAATGTCAGAAAACTCCCTAAATGAGATATAAAGGGAAAGATCAACCATTTAGATATTTTTAGGTGGGGGGAATCTAGCCAGTCTCAAAAGCATTTTGTTAAGCCCTCAAATCAACATGGAGCAACTTCCAAGAGGAGAGAGAAGATGTACTATTGGAAAGTGTTCCTAAATGTTAGATTCTGTGAGAGAAGGAAAGAGGACGTATGGAAGGAAGCCTATCCAAGTACTTAGCCAAGTCAACTGGCCCCATAGGACAAGACCTCTATATAGCAAGGGCATCTAGGACAAGGGTCTTCATAGTATCGAACAGTGTGGTGACATCTACAATGCCCAGCAACACCACTGGAAGTAAACATAACAGCTGTTTCTAATTAAGGACAACAAAGGAAAGGGTTATAATTAGTTTCTGAGTAATTTGAAAGCCTTGATTATGTATTGTACACCATCAGCAAGAAGAAATAAAGACAAAAATACAAAACACAACAGCTTAGAAGCCAGACCATGAAAGCAGGGTTTTCGTATTCATTTGTTTTTATACTGTAGACTTGGCTCAGTGCCTATACATTTCTAGAGATAAACAGGTGAGGTTCACTCACTCCAAGTGTGCTCTTAGAGGGACAGCCTTTTATTAAACAAAAATGGAAAAAGCCGAAAGCTGCCTAGACAACATGTTAAATAGAAAGATAAAAATTTACCTTTCATAATAGAATAGCATTGGACAAAATGAAATGTGTTAAACAATTCATCCTTTGTCCACAATAACCAAAGCATATTTTAACATTGAGATAGGGCAGATTGTATGGGACAATGAGGAGGAATTATTCTGTGTCTCAGTGGAATTGGCTGCAAGCTAATAACTCGAAGATACAGGTTTTCTTCATAATTGTTCCGCTCACCAACCAGGGGACATGAAGCAACTTATTTATTTTCCTTATCCCAGATTTTCTCCCGTTGTATGTCAGAGATAACTAATCTCGACTGGAACATCTCACTGGACCAAGGTGACCATGGGATGGCTCTCTTACATAAGTGAATTTTAAGGCTCTGAAGCACATAAAATTTAAGAGATAAGAGTCATGCTTTTAATATCAAACAGCTTTTTGTTGTCATAGCAATGCATATTGTGATAAGTGAATTTATATCTAAATATTTGTATGTATTTCCTGAGTCTGGGATTTGTATCTCGGCATTGCTAGTAATTTTCAATAACAGTTTTCAGTTTGCCCAAATCTTAAACATTAAGTTTTAATAAATATATTATTAGCTATTTAATCTTGCATGAAGATTGAAGTTCATGGATCAGAGACAAGCAATAAACAACTTGCAGAGCATCCAGTATCAGGATGCTCTGACACACATCTTGCTGGGTAGGCCCAGCAGTGGTCATGGTCCCCATATGCAGAGCCTGGAGCTCCAGATGAGAGCTTCCAAGTTAGTACTCTTTGTAGACCATATGCAGCAAATAGGGCACACACCCATCTCTCCACAGGATGGATTGCATCTGAGTAAAGTCGATGTGTTCTCTACCTCTCTAGAGGAAGGAGATGGAGTTTCCTATGCCAAGAGGTTGAAACTACGCGGGTGACTCTGCACGTATCCCCCAAATGCTTGTCACTTGCTTCCCCGAAGTAGTTACAGCACAACCAGCCCTCATCCCAACAGCCAGTTATAAGCATTTGGGAAAGTTTGACATGACAGAAAAGTCAAAATATTCACTAAGCTGTAGTTCTCACATGTCTTGTCAGAATTTTGAAGTAGAATCTAGAAGGACCTAAAGATTCTTGGTACAGAAAATTTAGGAAGAGCTTAAAAGAAATGTCCTTCATTCTGACTTCCGCCAGGGGAGTGGGAGGAGGGGAGGCATGGGGGCCAGCATCCTTGACCATGAGGTATCCTGCTGAGGAAGAAGCAAGGTCCAGCATGAAATGAGTCCCACCATACCTAAGCCCCACTGTTAACTCTGCTCAACTTCACTGATAGAATATTTATTTCTGACTTGCAAAGGAAAATCTCAAAGGTGATGCTTCATCTCTTCGTGTTTTCAAACACCATCAAAATGTGTTAAAAAAATCAAGGTTGTGAAATCATTTTGACAGCATCACATAGCATTAGTGTATAAATTATGTGGTGAAGGCCCTTGTGCCTGCAGGAAGTATTAGCAGTAATTTTACAAGTGTCAATTAGGCAGATTCATTCTATCATTTGGAGAAGTTTAGCTGAAAAGAATGGACTTAAGTTGCAGATCAGGATGGCTCCCAAGGGGAACTGCTAAGTCATCCCAATGTATCCCACAGTAACCCTAAAAGGTACCAATATTGTCTAGCTTATCTCTAAAATGGCGGCTCTTCCCAAAGCCACGTATGGCCAGGAAGTGCAGAAAGTCATCAATGCCATTGTTCAGAGAAGCAAGAAGGACATGTGGTCTCTCCTCACACGAATGTCTGCTTGTTGCCCTCTGTGCAATATACCTTTGAGGAGGTTTCAGATCCGTGGGCTTAGTCTCTGCTTGCCTTGATATGGCACCACCAGGCAGTTACTGACAGGGCCAGGGACAGACCTGAATCAGGCAGGATGATAGCTCAGCACAGAACTGAGCATCCCTTCTCTGCTTGCGGCCTCATCCCTTCTGTGAGAGAAACACTGAAAACATCATAGTGGAAAACAAGTTGTGCTTACCACACGATTGACGCCTCCCCTTGAGGAGGTGATATCACAGAGAACTCGGTTTGCAAATTCAGCAATTCTTTTGTAAGGAGAGCAATAATTACATGTATGCCTGCAGTGTGAATTCAGTGTTTTTAATCCCAAACCCCTCCTTTCTCCTCCCTTCCATCTTCCTCTTTCCCTCACAGAGCTTAGGGCCCTCTGTGTTTCTTCACAAATCTGCCAGACCAGGAGAACAGGGTGGTCCCGCAGCACATTGGTGGGCACTCAGATGAGACTCAGTTGTTCACAGTGTCAGGAGAAGCTGAGGTGGCCACCTCCCCTGTCCCACTAGAGGTTTTCCGGATTTGCCAGTGTCACTTGACTTAGAAATGAAAACTGAGGTCATTGTGCTTTATCTGAAACACCAGCAAGGCCTAGGACCTCTGTCCTGGCAAACTTGGCAGGCACAGTAGCTGTTCCAAGGCTTGAACCCTGAGCACTAAGACAGGAAACTTCAGAGCTCCACACACCTTCACTTTTGTCGTAACACTGTTAAGCACTCAGACCTGAGATTCTGAACTCTGCATCTATATTCTGGTAACGAATATGTAAATATATGTCACATGGCTATTCAAGTCAACTGTTTCCTGCTTTCGCTATGTAGATAATCAGGGTAGATACCTGAGGGAGTGCTTTGTTTATAATTCATAGTTGGGATGTAGAATTATATATAACTAATAAAAAGTGAACAGAAACCTGTGGAATATAACAACTATTTTTGCTGATAATTTTCTGTAAATAGAAACAAAAATGTCTCCTGTTTGCCTTTCTACTGGATAAGACATATTTACACCCCAGCCATGTGGGGAAATGCTGCTGTGCAGGCTAGAACCAGGCTGGCTGAGGACTATCAAATCTGACTCTACTTACTCAGCCCCAAGGTGGGACTTTGCTCAGCACGTGTGTTTCTCTCTGAGCAAGTTGTCTATGTGCTCTCCCCGGCCTGCTGAGTGGTAAGCCACGGTACTCTAGGTGAGCAAACCCTGGCAGGGATGCAGAGTTAGGTGAATGAAGGATGAGCACTTGGGTACACAGCTGCGCGGGTGCAGTTACTAAGTCTTTTCTATGAATATGAGGGAAGACATCAGGTCTGTCTCTGAGAAGTCTCCAGGAATACATGGAGTTTAGGTAGTCTGGGGAAAGGAGCAAAGAGAAAAGCTGCTTTTTAACCAGTCTAATTTTACAGAGTATAGACTTACAGATAAATACAAGATAGAGGGCAGCCATATCCTTCCTTATTCCCCCCCCCCCATTCAGGTCACTTTGCATCTTTGTGTTGCGTTATTATAACAAAGGAACCACTGTCCAGGTATTGTGAGTCACCAAAGTCTTTGATGCCTATTATGACTTCCAGAAATCCTCATGTGGAGCATTTGCCCCAAGTCCAGAAACCTCAGCACCTTCTGTCTCATCACTATCTCTGGACAGGGTCCAGAATCTTCCCTGAATTCATCACAGTGACTGAGAGGACGAGGGGCAAAACATGATTTATGCAGAATGCAAGATGGGAGCATCAGTCACTGTCAGCGCCTCAGGGGCTAGAGCGTAGATCGGCTCATCCCCACTGGATAGGCATGACCTCCCGGCAGGAACATCAAAGCAGAAGGAACTTGGGTGCTGTGAAATGCCTTAAACACAGCACAACAAAACCTGGAGTTTGCCAACAATAAAAAGCAGTACCACCTCCCGTTTTTACCTAAGAACATAGAAGGCAAGCTGCTTTACCATAACAGATGACAAGCTAATGAAGGAGATGTATTTGACACAGCAGGATACCGGAATGAAATGTCCTCAATGTAATAATCATGGCACTGCTAAAATGATTGAAATATAACCACAATCAGTGTCCAGCACAAAGGTCAGGCTTACAAAAGTGATGAATGTACACACTGAAGTTCTGAGTTACGACTCACATTTTGTTTCTGAAAAAAAAAAAGACATGGGAAATGCTTCTTTTACAAACTACACTCGGAAAAGTCAAAAGTATGAATAAGCGTGATGCATATTTAAAGATCACATTGGATCTGAAGGGAGCATGTCTCTGAATAGTGTGTTTAATCATTTTTTGTTTACTTTTTAAATCCGTTATAATAATCAGCACTTCTCTAATGGTGACCACCCAAGTGTGATTTATTTTGGTTCAGTAATACCAGTGGCCATGGGACTCTTCCTTGAAGAGCATCTGCATGTCCATTGCCCAGGCAAAGAGGGCTGTGGGGCAGGAGGGTAGGAATGGCTTCTGGTTCAGTGAGGACAGTGATGTCTTGAGAGCCCTGAACAATTTGGCATTGGGGGGGTGGCACAAACGTCTTAGACATTTAGAATCTGAAAGATGCAACAAGGACTACCATCTGCTGATTGCAGGAGCCATAGAGGCCTAATTGTTCTGAAACCAAGCTTTGCATTAGCACTTTTATCTTACTTGCTTTCAGTTAAGGTTTACTTGTCCAGTATTGTGTTGTTGTTGAATTCTAGCAGCAGAGAGCTGGCTGTGGAGCAATGATCGGTTAAATGGTCATGCATCAATGTTGCTTCTGTGTCAAACTCACTCTTAGCTAGTGGTCTGGCTTCAGTGGCTTAACATCTGAGGACTTTGGCAGCATTTTGTGTGACGGGACAATTGCTAGGAAGCCACCAGATAATTAAATACCTGTGTATTCAGTGTCTCAAAGGCAACACAGAAAAGCCCTGTTCAAGTTTCCTTCCTGAAAGACTAAGTGTGTGCTCAATAGAGAGAGCCAGATGAGCCACTGCTGAGAACTCTATACAGTTTTCAATCAGACACATTTTAACTCTGAGATCATATATGTGAGTGTAAATTACAAATCATAACACATCATTCAAAAGTTAATAGTTATGAAGTAGGTGATGGCAAACCAACAAAAAAAAACATGCTCAAGTAAATTGATTAGGTGAATTTTCCATTTATTTCTGAAGCAGAAACATCCAGGAAGTGTAGTCCTGAGGAATAGAAGATGAGTCAACAGTGTCTGCTTGACTGTCATCCTGACCCATCCCACACTCATACTCACCTTACATTTTCTGCATTTAAACTAAAATTTAATTGAGTTAAATCCACATTTAAACTAAAATTATCCCAAAGAGTATAAAGTTTTCATATTACCAGTGTGGGTAGTGGGTGTGTCAAAGTGTCATTCTTTGCATTCATGTGTTTGTGTTGTACACCAGAGGAGGACACAGAATTAGAACCCACAACAGACTATAAGGTCTATTGACACCCAAGGCAAGGGAAGCTTAGCATCTAAGTCGAGACCTGTGGAATCATTCCATGGTAGAAGTGTTTGAGCTCTTAGCTAAGGCATAAATGTCTCTTTGCTTATCCACAGGTAAGCACACTGGATTGGGGACGAGCAGAACGTGCCTATAACCTCTGTGAGGTGCTGTTTAAAGTTCACAAGGTAAGTATCCTTGGCATTTAGACACTTCAGGAAGATAAGATGCCCTTCCAAGTGGGAGGGGCAATGTGTTCATTGAGGGGCATTTTGAGATAGTAAGATAAGCCTTTCTTGTTCTCCCAGCTCTTCTAGTCCAGTGACGTTTCCATGCTATTGCTTACTAAGGTAGATGGATGGATGGAGGTTGGATAATGAAAGGATGGTTGGGAGTTGGGGTGGATGGATGGATGGATGGATGGATGGATGGATGGATGGATGATGGATGGATGAATGATGGATGGATGGATGATGGATGGATGGATGGATGAAGGAATGTATGTATGTATGTATGTATGTATGTATGTATGTATGTATGGGTGTTTGGATGAATGAATAGATGGTTGGGTAGTGGAAGCAGTTATAGTAGTGTGTGTGTGTCTGTGTGTCTCTGTGTATGTGTATGTGTGTGTTTGTGTGTGTGTACATGAGTATAAATGCCCACACCCTTGAATATGCAGAGACAAAGAGAATATGCTAGGTCTCTCATTCTTCCCACATCATTTCCTCACTAAACCTGGAGGTAGCCCGATAGTGAGCACCAGCAATCCTCCTCTCGCTGTCCCTGTGCTGGGATTCCTGATACATAAGGTCATCCTGGCTTTTCTACAGGTACAGAGGATTTGAACTTAGGTCATCATGCTTGTGCAGCAAGCACTCTTACCTGCCAATTCAACATTTCATGCCTGTTGAGACTTATTTTAGTAATCAAATTCAAGTTTGTGACCTGGGCTGGACAGGCCAGAAAAAAATCAAGGCATTTCTACCCAATTAGAGGAACGTTTCAAAGATCATGAAAAGGATTATCCACAGCAATCATGTGATGCTGTCAAAATTGTCCAATGTACTTAACAGTTCTGATGTGAGGGTCCATAGCCAGGAAGTCAGTTTCCCCAACTGGGAAGGTGTCATCACTAACAAGGACTCAGTGTAAGGACACAGGCCTAGCTCCTTAGTCTTTGTGAGCCCTGGCTATTTCCATTGCTGACCTGACATGCTGAGAATAATGAACGGGATCCTTATCTTCAGAGTTACCAAGGTGAGCCCCCCACCCCCACCTGAACACACTAGATTTCACTGAAATCCAGGACCCTCAGTTTTAGAGGGGATTCTTTTAGTTATGTTGTTAGAAGCTTTGGCGTATCTTTTGGTTGGTTGGTTGGTCTGGTTTGGTTTGGGTTTGTATTTTAATGGATTCTTCTATATCCCAGACTGGTCTTAAATTCATCCTATGGTTGAGGGTGTCTTTGAATTGGCCCTCCTGTCCCTGCCAATCAAGTACTGGTATGATGACAGGCTTTTAACATGAGGAAAATTTTGGTAGGTGTGACACTATCACATTCATGTACCTGTATCATGAACCAAAGTTTCTAGTTCTTTAAAGCCCAGACAGTGCACTGTGGGCATTCTCAACCTTGTCTGCACTGTGGTCATCTGGAGGGAGTTTTACCAAAGTTCTAATTTTACATGGTGTGAGATGGGACTCAGACATTTCAGTTCAATTTATATTCATTTTCCTTGAAATGTTGCTATGTGACCAGATCTCTTTACTCCATAGTCTATTCAGAAACAATTTTTATAAATAAATTACATTTTATTGAACCCGTTGTTAGAGTTATTAGATATCTAGCTAGATGCGTTATGTCCTAATGATCAGAGTTTCTGTCTTCTTAGTATTGTCAGCATGGCAATATAAATACATAGTTGCTATAATGAATCCATTAATAAGGATGATAGTGGTCTCCATTTATACCTCTTGATTCAGTTTTTCCTCAAAGTACCATCTTTTCCTTTTTCCTCCCTCTGATTAAGGTTTATTCATTCCACTGGGAACTCACTCCCTACAATTTATGACAGAAAAGGAGAAAGAACAAGGGAACACTTCTGATTCTTCAGTAAAGAGATATCACTGGATAACAATTCCCCTCACAACTCAGCAGTTATAACAAACCCACCATTCTGCCTGAACTTCTCCTTAGAGACACTGAGCCCAGCCCCTCTGCAGAGCCAGTGTAGGCAGAAACTTCCCGTGTGCTTTTACTAGTTTGTTGGGTTTATCCTAAACAAGAGTCTTAAAGATTTTTATATCTAAAATAACATTTTTAAAAGGTAAGTATCAGAGTTTTTTTTTTGAGGAAAGGATAGCTTCCAATGATCAGAGACAGGGTATAACTTATGCACAATATTTTTATGGGTCATTTTTATATCTGTATTGGGGGTGGGGGGTTAGAAGACCGACTATTCCAGAAGCCTCCTTTAATAGTTCCTGTTGCCTGTTTCCATACCCCTCGTCTGGGAGTAGGGATAGCTGGTGACATCCAGGTCCCTTTAGCTAACCTTGACATGAAGAATTCCAATAGGGGTGTCTCCTAAACAAGCACATCAGAGACACATTCTGAGGATATGGAAGCCTGTTTTTAGGCATGGGCAGCTGGATGAGTCTGTGATGGATCATCAGGCTATATCCAGTGCTTTAAATTCCCGTTTGATTACTTTTGCTATTGTTCTGAAAACATTCCTAATTCCTAACCACCTAAAACATTTGGTGGTTGTGAGGAAGAGGCCGACTCTACCACACCAGGCAAATGCAACCTTCTTCCCAAGGAGTGGGTTGGGTTCTGTAGTCTGGGATCAACCCTCTAGTCCTGACCCATTTCTAATCTATACCGTTTTTCAGTTCTGGCTTTCAGATAACTACTGGCTGCAGGCAAACTTGTATCTTGGTCTCCAAGATTTTGATGGTGAAGACCCCAGGTCATACTGCTTCAGTGTCCTAGCCAGCCATGGAAAGAGCCACATCTTCAGTGTGGAGCTGGGAAATGAGCTGGCTGTGTGGGAAAAGGCATTCCAAAGAGCAACTTTCATGGAAGTTCAGAGAACTGGGGTAAGTATGTTGTGGGACTCATACTTTTTTTACTATCGGCTTTCAGGCAATATCCGACACCTAGCAGGCAGAGTATAAATAAGGGTTTATTTCAGGAAAGAGAATTGTGAGAGGTGAATGGTTTTCATCCATGTCGGAGCAATCATCCTTGCTGAGCAGGGCCTTCATTAATAAGGAGAGCCATCTGTCACGGGTTCTTGCATCTAGGTTCATATCTGCATTCATATTTACTGTGAGGAAAGGGGCAGAATCTCCTTCCACTGTGGGACTCACCTGCTGCTGTGGGAGGAGTTTTTAGGGTACAAAGCAGGAGACTTGGAGACAACTATAACCTGCTCTGTCTTACCTGGATGTGCAATATTTTAAGGCACTTAATGGTCTCTCCTCTCAGATTTAATGGCCCAAAGGAGAATGTGATACAGCAATGTGTCTGAATTGCTTCTTTGTTCTTAAAGACCGAAAATAAATCATCCACAAATTTAAATGTGTGTCCACTGAGCAGATAAGGACGGACGTATTATGGTCTCTGTTGTCGTAAATATGGGCCTCTTCATAGGATGTGTCTGGCTAGAGAATGACAGGAAATAAATGAAGCAATGCATCAGACAAGGTCTGTCTCCTTGCCAAGGATCTGGGTTCACGACTAGCCTGGTGATAACTCGGAGAGTGTGATCAACAGAAGCTAAAATCGACTGTTTCACACCCAGAATGAAAAGATTCTGTTTATTTACCTGTCACATGGCTGTCAACATGTACATGGGCTCTGGGATGTGCTGAGCCATTACTGAGCACTGATCAGCTCTGGTAATTCATGACATGTGAAGTCTCTTAGTCCAATAAATGCCCTTACATGCATCCAGACATCTACAGTAAACAATATCTCTCCCTGAACTGGCCATTACTCATGGTATGTGATAATTGGCTCCTGATGCTCATTAGCATCTTAGAGCTGAGGCACCAACCTGATGTCTCACTTTTTATAGAATATGACACTGGAGGGAAAGTCCACAACATTGGCTCTCCTTCCCCTAGTGCTTACTAGATATGATAGCATGGAGTTATGTAGAAATAATCTATACTAATAGCTCATGCCACCAGAAGGCAACTTTGAGATGCCCCTTGTAGGGAGGAGACTTTGGGGCTACTTTGCTTACAAAAGTATCACAGGTTCTACTTTGGAGACACATGGATGGTGCCCATCTGGCCACTGCTCTACAGAGCTTCAGTCCAAGGTTGTGAGACAACATAATCAGGTGAATACAGTGTCCCTGAGCACGAGTGACAGACAACCAGGAGATATGCTGACATAAAGAGGAAGCTCAGTCATGGAACTTTGTGTTGGAGGGAAGCTGGTGGGCACGGTGAGTTATTCAGTCTGATTAATAGTTTGGTCTGCAGTGTTCTTAGAGTGTTCAGAACTGTCATTTTTAAAAAGGGGGCAAAGGTAACTTAGGGGCTGGAACCATCACAGTCTGTCCTCCAGAAGTTGACAGTGTTCAGATAAGGAAGGAGAGGGGGAGAGGGTAGGGGAGCTAAAATCAATGTTGGAAGAGATGAAGCAAATTCAGAAGAAAATACTATCAGCATCAAATACTGAGCTTGTACAGGTCTTTTATGGATCATGAAGGAAAGAAGGAAGATGACCCAGAAACTCTGGAGATTCTGAAGGCTCCATTTTTACTTGAACTTGATACTTTATTCTAGAAACCTAGAAATGGCCCTCAAGCTATTTTCAACAATGCTCTACCACAGAAGTGACTTTTAGTCCCTGAATTCCTGTAGTTCCTCTAAGAAACAGGTAAACAGGAGAAGGGATGGGCGCCTTTCTGATTTTAAGGCAAGCTCCGCTCTAGATATCTTCTTTCTCTTTCAGTGACTTGCTCAAAGTTGTTCTTCCAACTATAGCATGATTCCTGAAAACAACACATAGATGCACCCCAGGCCACCCTAGGAGCCCACACAGCTTTATGCCAGGCCTCCCGCATTCCTCACACAGGAGAAGGCAACATTGATTTCCTTTCTGCTTCTCTGCACATAAGGATGCTATGAATTTTCCACAGCTACCTACCTAGAAATTAAATTATAGTGGTGTAGCCTGAGAGTTCCTGTGCTATATGCCCTGTTCTAATAAGACATACAGCCTCCCTAGGGAAAAAAAAAAACGAAATTATAGGAGGCACCTCATAACTGGTATCTTTCAGGCACAGCAAGTACCAGTCTCCTTTGATAATAAACAAAGTCACATTTATTTCATGCATGTCCCATCTTGTACTTTTTCCTGTTTCACCAGCTTGATGTATAGTGACTTGGATCCTGTACAAACCCAAGGTTCACCATGATAAGTCTGGGTGATGTGCATAATTATAATGTTGATATCATTGGTTTTTCTTCCCTGTGCCTGCTGTGGGCTCATTTTCCTGCATGCATTAGCTAATTTGTCACCTGTATAGAAAGACTTCTGAATGGTGCCTTTTGTGCCTCATAGACTTGGGGTATATTTCTACAGATTAAATCCTCTGTATCTTGGCCATGTGGACAAGACAGTGTACAGAAGAACCTTCAGATTCAGAAGAGTAAGCCGAGGCTTCTTACTGACTAGTGTCAAGTGACAGTGTCTTAATGAGTTATTGTTTTAAATAATATTCATCTTGCAGATATCTAAAGTTATTCAAGTCTTATCGTCACTCAGAAATATCTAACTTTTTCTGTGGGTCCATTTTTCCACTACTGCTTCCAGAATTCCTGTGAAAATGCCAGGATAGTAGCAGATAGCCTTCAAACTGCCTTGCCAAACATACAAGGACATTTTTATTAAAATATATATCCATTACTTCATGTATTTTATTCTGAACTTTGAAATATTTTTATGCATTTTCCCCACATTAGCTCCTCTAACGTTTTGTTTATAGCTTCAGCATTTTGTTAACAATTAAAATGGAAAGAAAATATCTTTTCTATAATAACGTAGAGCCAGCAAGTGTAAAATATCTGTCTAATAGGTTGCTATTGGCTACAAGCAATGACTTGTACTGCTAACAGCAGTGAGAAGAAAAGGTGGCCCCAGGAGCTCCTCTTTTCCAGGCTTCAGACTTGGATGTATTTGCTGGTTAGCTACCCAACAGATCGGCTCTCAGAAGCAAAGTGTTTCCTTATGAATGTTTAGGGGACAAGAAAATATAGACAACAATAAAATCCAGGTCTCTTCAGGCTGATTCTGCCAGCTTAGAACAGGAGTTCATCAGACCACAGAGCTATATAGGGAAGACCATCTGCTACAGGAACTGCCACTAGCCTCCACTTTGGGGACTTGGAAGACATCAGTTCCCCCAAAGCATAGTGGGAGAGGGCTAGAAGCATCTCAGTTATGAGAGCCCTATGGGAAAAGGGGACCCGGCTATAAATGCAAACTGTCCTTAAGCTTAGAACTTTCTGAAAAGCAAGGGGATCGGAGTAGAAGAGGAATCCCGAACTCCCTGGAGATTTTGAAAACACGTGTCATCTCAGAACCAGTGGGAAAACAGTGTTATGCCTTAATTTTTATATCTCCTGTACCTTCAAACTCTTTGGTTATGTTCCCAGGCCCCCAGTGGGTATGAAAACCTTGGATGTATTGAGTTCTGAATATAGTGTTTACTTGTGCAGATAATTAATAGCATGGGTATGAAGTAGATGTAGTAAGTTATGTGACAGAGACCCATTTCTTGTATAATAGCTCCCTTACTGCCTTCATGCCCCTGCTGTGCTAGGATGCATGGTTATGTAAGATGATGCACTACCTGCCTGATGGAAGCAAAGGAGGTGGCAATGGAGCCATTGTAGGATGTAGTGCAGGCTCATACTTCTAAAAGGACTGTACAAATAAGAGATGTGCAGTCAACAAGAAATGTCGGCAGGGTTGGGAGAATGGAAGGGTCATGACAACTTCTAAGTAATAACCGGAAGGTAAGACACACTGTGTGGACATGCTGGACCAGAAGAGGATTCACATCCTGTGTTGAACTGAGGGATAAGAAGCAGGAATTCACTACACCACTCAGAACAGAATATAATTTAAACACATGAATTCTTTCAAATATTTCCTGCTTAATGTTTTCCAACCAGTTCTATTACCAGCACCTGAGGCTTTGGAAAAGAAAGTGGAAAAAAAGAGGATTTTTTTTCTCTCTTCAAATTTATTTTTAAAAAAGAAGGGTACATATACAGATTTTTAAAGGCATTTTGGCATAACACATTATAAATATTTTTTCAGTATTTAATTCTTTAGAGGTTTGATAGCATGCATTGAAATCCCACTAGTTACCATAAGCATAAAGTACATGTAGGACATAATATAACATGGAAACAGGCTTCTCGATGTGTATAGATTAAGCATAATGATCTTTGAATACCAAAAATTGCCACAAGGCTATATTCTTAGATCTTGGATTATTAATGATTTAAGGTCCAGGTCTACCACACTCTGAGCGGGTGCTATACACTTATTTTTACCTAAGAAAAACTGAGGCTTTCATTTTTTGGCCTTTATTTTTCTTGGATTTCATATGGATTGTGAGTTGTTTCTGAGGTGTTAAGAGCTTCCTGGATTTAGTGTCAAATTGTTAGTGACTGCATATTATGTCTGTTGTTTTGTGACTGGGTTACCTAACACAGGATGATATTCTCTAGAATCATCCATTTTCCTAGGAATTTCATAAAGTCATTGTTTCTCATAGCTAAGTAGTACTCCATTGTGTAAATATACCACAATTTTTGTATCTATTCATCTACTGAAGGACATCTGTGTTCTGTCCAGCTTCTGGCTATTATAAATAGGGCTGCTATGAACATTGTGGTGCATGTGTCCTAATTGTATGTTGGGGCATCTTTGGGGTATATGCCCAGAAGTGGAATAATTGGGTCTTTGGGTAAAACTATGTCCAATTTTCTGAGCAATCGCCAGACTGATTTCAGAGTGGTTGTACCAGTTTACAACCCCACCAACAGTGGACGAGTGTTCCTCTTTCTCTGCATCCTCACCAGAAATTGCTGTCATCTGAGTTTTTGATCTTAGCCATTCTGACTAGTGTGAGGTAGAATCTCAGGGTTGTTTTGATTTACATTTCCCTGATAACTAAAAATGTTGAGCACGTCCTTAGATGCTTCTCAGCCATTTGATATTCCTCAATTGAGAATTTTTTGTTTAGCTCTGTACCCCATTTTTAATAGGATTGTTTGATTCTCCAGAGTCTAACTTCTTGAGTTCTTTGTATACATTGGATATTAGACCTCTAAGATGTGGGGTTGGAAAAGATCTTTTCCCAAACTGTTCGCTGCTGTTTTGTTTCCTTGACAGTGTCCTTAGCCTTACAGAAACTTTGCAATCTCATTAAGTCCCATTTCTCGATTTTTGACCTTAGAGCACAAGCCATTGGTTTTCTGTTCAGGAAAATTTCCCCTGTTCCTATGTGCTCTGTTTTCCCAATTTTCTCTTCTAATAGTTTCAGTGTACCTGGTTTAATGTGTGGGTCTTTGATCCACTGGCACTTGAGCATTGTACAAAGAGATAAGGGTCTATTTTTATTCTTTTGCATGCTGAGTGCTAGTTGAACCAACACCATTTGTTGAAGAGGCTGTCCAATTTCCATTGAATGTTTACAGCTGCTTGGTCAAAAGTCAAGAGATCATATATTTGAGGGTCCATTTCTGGTTCTTCTATTCTGTTCTACTGATCTGTGCCTATCTCTGTACCAGTACCATGTGGTTTTTAACACATTTGCCTTGTAATATATCTTGAGGTCAGGGATGGTGATTCCTGCAGATGTTTTCTTGTTTTTAAGGATGGATTTTGATATTCTAGGTATTCTGTTATTCCAGATGAATTTGCACATTGCTCTTTCCAACTCTATGAAGAATTGGGTTGGAATTTTGATGGGGATTGAATTGAATTTGTATATTGCTTTTGGCAAGATGGCCATTTTTACAATGTTGATCCTTCCAATCCATGAGCATGGGAGATCTTTCCATCTTCTGAGATCTTCCTCAGTTTCCTTCTTCAGAGCTTTGAAGTTCTTGTCACTTACTTAATTAGAGTCACACCAAGGTATTTCATATTTTTTGTGACTATTGTGAAGGGTATCTTTTCCCTAATTGCTTTCTCCACATGTTTGTGCTTTGAGTAAAGTAAGGCTACTGATTTGTTTGAGTTAATTTTATATCCAGCCACTTTGCTGAACTTGTTTATCAGCTGTAAAAGTTCTCTGGTGGAATTTTTGGGGTCACTTACATATACTATTATGTCATCTGCAAATAGTGATATTTTTAATTCTTCCTTTCTAATTTGTATCCATTTGATTTCCTTTTGCTGTCTAATAGCTTCAGCCATGACGTCCAGTACTATATTAAATAGGTAGAGGGAGAGTGGACAGCATTGACTAGTCCCTGATTTTAGTGGGATTGCTTCAAGTTTCTCATTGTTAAGTTTGATGTTGGCTATAGGTTTGCTGTATATTGCTTTTATTATGTTTAGGTATGGGCCTTGGATTCCTGTCCTTTCCAGGACTTTTAACATGAAGGGTGTTGAATTTTGTCAAATCTTTCTCAGCATCTAGTGAGATGACCATGTGGTTATTTTCTTTGAGTTTATTTATATGGTGGATTACATTGATGGATTTCCATATATTAAACCATCCCTGCATCCCAGGGATGAAGCCTACTTGATCATGGTGAATGATCGTTTTGATGAGTTCTTGGTTTCACTTTACAAGGATTTTGTTGAGTATTTTTGCATCAATGTTCATAAGTGAGATTTGTCAGAAGTTCTCTTTCTTGTAGGGTCTTTGTGTGGTTTAGGAATGAGCATTATTGTGGCCTTGAAAAATGAGTTAGGTCTTGTTCCATCTGACTCTACTTTGTGGAATACTTTGGAGAGTATTGGTATTAGGTCATCTATAAATGTCTAATAGAATTCTGCACTGAACTCATCTGGTCCTGATAACTATTTTGATAACTTTTGGTTGAAAAAATCTACTTTATTCAATATTAGAATGGCTACTCCATCTTATTTCTTGGGGGTCGTTTCCTTGGAAGGTTTTTTTCCCAACCTTTTACTCTGAGATAGTGTCTGTCTTTGTCTCTGAGATGAGTTTTCTGTATGCAGCAAAATGCTGGATTCTGTTTATGTACCAGTCTGATAGACTATGTCTTTTTATTGGGGAATTGACTCCATTTATGTTTATAGATATTAAAGAATAGTGGTTGCTGTTTCCTTTTATTTTTGCTTTTAGAGGTAGAATTTTGTCTGTGTGTCTTTCTTCTTTTGGTTTTCTTGTTTAGGTATTTTCTTGTTTTTACTTGGATGTAGTTTCCCTCCATGTATTAGGTTTTCCACCTATTATTCTTTGTAGGGCTGGATTTTTGGTCATATATTGTGTAACTTTAGTTTTGTCCTGGAATATCTTGATCTATGGTGATTGAGAGGCTTGCTGAGTATATCAGCCTGGGCTGACATTTGTGTTCTCTTAGTGGCTGTATGATATGTGTCCAGGATCTTCTACCTTTCATAGTCTCTGTTGAGAAATTGGTTGTAATTCTGATTGTTCTGCCTTTATATATTACATGACCTTTCTCCCTTACTGCTTTTAGTATTCTTTCTTTGCTTTGGGCACTTGGTGTTTTGACTATTATTATGTATTGGGAAGAATTTCTTTTCTGGTCCACTTTATTTGGAGTTCTGTAGGCTTCTTTTATGACCATGGTCATCTCATTTTTAAGGGTAGGGAAGTTTTCTTCTACAATTTTGTTGAAGATATTTACTGTGCCTCTTAGTTGATATTCTTCGCCCTCTTCTATTCCTATTATCCTTAGGTTTGGTCTTCTCATTGTGTCCTGGATCTCCTGGATTTTTGGGTTAGGAGCTTTTTGTTTTTTGCATCTTCTCTGACTGTTTTGTCTACGTTTTTAATGTCGTCTTTGGCCTCTGAGATTCTCTCTTCCATCTCTTGTAATCTGTTGTAGATGCTTGCATCTGTGACTCCTGATTTCTTTTTTAGGTTTTCAATCTCCAGGGTTGTCTCTTTTTCTGTTTTCTTTATTGTTTCTAATTCCATTTTCAATTCCTTCATCTCTTTGGTTCTTTTTTCCTGTATTTCTTTGAGTGCTTTTTGTGTTTTCTTTTTAGAAGCTTTTATTTGTTTATGCTTGTCCTCCAGTATCTGTTTAAGGGGGTTATTCATGCTCTTCTCAAAGATCCCCATCATCATCTTGAGGTATGATTTCAAGTCTGAGTCTTCTTTTTCTGGAGTGTTTGGCATCCACTGCTTGCTGTGGTGGGAGAGGTAGGTTCTGATGTTGCCAGGTTGTCTTGGTTTCTGCTTAAGTTCTTTTGTTTTTTTCTTGCCATCTTGTTCTCTGTGATTATATGTGGTCTTGTCATCTGTGATTGGTATCCAACTCTCCTGTGGACCAGAGGGCCAGTAGGTTCAGGAAGAAAACTGCTTTTGAGTGTTTGGCTTTTGGTGGGCAAGCAGTCAGTTCTGGTAGCAGTGACTCCGCTCTGTCTTTGTGGGCTCAAATGTGGGAGCTCTTGTGAGGCTGTTCTGTTAGCTCAGCCCTGTGCCCACAGGTCCTGAGTATTACTGGCAGGGACCTGGCTCTTTCTGTAGGCCACAGCAGACCCTTTTCCTAATGGCACAGTACTTTCTGCTCTCTGAGGATTCCCGATTTGCTCTCCCTGCATCTATGTGTCAGACTCCTCTCTGGTCCAGGTATAAGAGGGTCTGTAGAGTTGAACTTCAAGCACTGCCTTTCCTGGGCAATACCTGGCTCCCGCTGAAAAGGGCTTGTGCCTTACTGTGGGCCTGTGTGTCTAGACTTTGAGCCAGGGCTTTTTGGGCAATCCCAAGTCCCTGTGCCAGAGTTCCAGCTCCACTGAACCAACCAGAGTGTCTGCTTAGCCTCCTTTGCACTTTGGTTACTCCCAGCGCAGTCTTACCAGGCCTGTGTCCCTGGATCTCTGCTATTCCTGGTGCCAAATGCCCCATTTGGTGTGCCCCCAAGCATAATTTTTTTTACTCTAAAAATATGTTCATTGTAACTAATGAGGGAATTATATTTAAATTGCATGTGAGCAAATTGAGAAGAGTGTATGAGTTAAGTAAATGCAAGGTGAATAGTCACTAAGGATGCTATTTCACCGAGTGGCCAGGAACTATAGGTGAGAACCATAGTGTGGTAACTCGGGCCCAAGAGATTTGTCTGAACAGTGCTGTTTACAACTAGCTTCAGCCCTTCATTCATGGTTGTAGAAATACCTATGTGCCCAGGAATTTCGTAAAGTCATTGTTTCTAATAGCTAAGTAGTACTCCATTAATAAATTCCTAGCCAAATGGATGGAACTAGAGACTGTCATCCTGAGTGAGATAACCCAGTCACAAAAGAATACATATGATATGCATTCACTTATAAATAGATACTAGTCCCAGAGATCTCTAAATACTCAAGAAATAACTCACAGACTTTATGAAGCTCAAAAAGAAAAAGGGTCAAAATGTGGAAGCCTCAGTCTTCTTAGAAAAAGAAGAAGAAAAAGAATCATGTATTCATCATATATTATTATGTAGCATATTTTGTGAGCTACAATAATATTTTATAAAATGAATAAATTAATAAGAAAAGTGTTTTTAAAAAAGATACCTATGTGCACATCCTGCTCTGTATCAGAGTCCTTGTGATGGAGTTTTCTTTCCCCACTATCACCATCACCCCATCCATCTCCAGCAGATGAAACAGGCTAATCTACATGTCTCTCTGCTGCAGCGTACCTCTCACATTTGACTGAATGAGAGGAAATGTTTCCTCTGTGATGCCTTTGCTGGGCAGTAAGCAGCAAGGCTCAGAGTACTGAATGATCAAGGTTGTGACATTTGATGCTCTGATAGCATTATTCTGTGCTCCACATCAAAGGCCCTGTGCTGCCCACAAGAACTTGATTGCATGATGTCTCTAGGAGTGAAACACGATTTTCTGAAAGAGGCTTTGCATATCTACCTTATCTCCAGTGCTTGGCAAACTCTTCTTTGCACCAAGCTTGGTTTGCAAAGTATATTCAAAAGTGTCCCCACACCAGGGTTGATACGATTGGTGCAGCATCAGTTATTTTATATGCACTTGTCCACTCTCATGGTTCCATATAAAACAGTAAGGAAGTAAGTAGTCACACACGAAAGGGGTATAGCCTCTATGATTAGCGTCATCCATGGTCACATTTTTCCCCCTTACTCAGAATCCTCTGAAGGTCCACCTGCCTCCAGCTGTGCAGATGAATGATTCTTCCCAGGCTGATGGCTTGCACATAGGGGATCTGGAATGATATGGAGACCAGAAAGCCTCCTGGTATTCAATAGAAGCTTTGGGGTCTTTTCCTTTGAAAAACTTAGCCCTGTGTAGCCAGGGGAGCATCCATGGGCAGTCTTGATATAAGTGAGACACTTACCCTAGTTTATTCTTCTATAAGTAGAACATAGGACATAGCCCAGCCATTGTGACAGTGACATGATGTGTGTCCTAATTCTAGAGCTATTTAAAAGCAGGAAAGGTTGACTTAGGGACAGTCATCACCAGCTCAGTTGTCAGGAATTTTCAGGGGAGAATGTGTGGCAAATGATTGGCTCAGGAAGAAGGAAGAGAAGAAGGAAGAAGAGAAAGAGGAAAAAAAGAGGAAGAGGAGGAGGAAGAAGGTGATGATGGTGATGACAGTTCTACCTATAAGGCTGAAGAAGCTGGAGTCTCCACTCTTAGGAAATTGAACTGTGTCCCAGGGTTGTTGGGGTCTTCAAAATGGAATAGTACCTACTATAGGTCAGTGGTGCCCTGCTCCACCTACACATTCTGGAAAGTGCTCAAAACAGCTGCATTTACAACAACTGAAATTTGCAAAGACTTCAAAACCATGTTAATCAACTGAAGTCTGTATCCAGGCATGGAACGGGATTCATCTCGTGGATGACATGTGACAACAGAGACACAGCTAGTCACTCATGTGGGCTCTGTGAGGCTACAAGGAAAGAAGCTAGTGATGCCTCTCATGTTGGGTGCCACAGCATACATTTTGCAGGAAAGCTGGCTACAGCGACACAGTGGAGTCATGGGGGAAGATCTCCGTCCCCTGAAGACATGGAGCACAAGCTCAGCACCACGGCAAGCACTGGGAGATCTACTGGGGATCATGCATGACTTCTGATTGGAAAGAAACAGAGACAATGTTAGCACAGCTTCCCAGTTAGCAGAATCTGCTCCAACACCAAGGCACAGCAAACCTACTGGATATAAGTAATAAACCATTGGCATGATTTTACTGGTCAAATGTCATCAGTTGACTATCAGAGATTTCTGAAAACTGCAGGACATTTATCTCAGTTCTAAACAAACCCAGAACTTTGTTATGGATAAGTAACAGGTAACCTCAGTAACCTCAGTTAGGGTGAACCCATAGAATGACCAGAGTATCATAGGCAGGGATGCACACAGGACATACTCAGGAGACCTGCCCTTACCTAACACGGATCTATTCCATCATTCATACCTCGAATTAACTAGGTTCTCCTTCATTCCTCAAGTATCAATTCTCCTTTTCTTGCTTACACCTTATTCCTCCAAATTAGATGGCCTTGTATTCTGGCACTAGAGAAAATACACCTTAAATATCCCATCAGTGTTCTTCAATAGTGGGCAGTTAAATCCAAGTGAAAAGCTGAGAGTGTGTGGTGCACAGGACTTAAAGTTTCCTGTGTATGAGTTGTTCTGTCACCATCAGAGTCTTCGCTTCTCTAGTTTCTTTTATTGCATAGTCTCAGGGACTGTGGTAAATCTCGATCCTTTCTGCCTGATGGGTTCTCTGATGAGCTGCCCATAGTGTGTAGGGCACCAGTGCACAGAACCAGACTGGGACTGCTTCCTCCAGGAGATATTCCCACCTTGTAGGCGAAAGGCACAGAGCTGGTTCTGACCACCACAGGGAACATGAGTTTAGAGTGTAATATATTTTCTGCACATCATCACTGCATGACTGGGAGTGTGGGCTGTGGAGGTGCCTGGGGAAAGTGGACATTTGCTGACCTGACTTTGTTGACTGAATTTGTCAGACGATGGGAAAGCAAACCTGCTTTCCTTTCGCATATTGTTTCTAAAGCAATTACTATTTATCTCCTGAGTGATAGCAGTAATTTAGCTAATCAATGTTTAAAATACACTTTACATTGAAATATGCTAAATACAATTCCCTAAGTGTTTCCACTAATTTTCCATATCATTTTTAGGGAAATCTCAATCTTGGAGTTATATCAAAAAACCACTGTTAGTAAAAGAATTCTAATACCATGTGACTGTGACTACTACAAATAAGCTTTATTGTTTATTAAATAAAAAAAAGAACCAATGAGACACTGAATGGAACACTACAGATGGGCTGGGCTGGATGAATGGGTGATTCAAAGACCATCACCACTTTGCTGCCTAAAGCAATTAAGATTTTGTTTATTTTGATTTGGTACACAAAGCAGAGCACCTCAGTTCTGGCTTGCTGAGCTGTTCTCAGAAGTAGCTTATTAGCTGGATTTTCATTTTAATTGAGAACCATCAATGCACTGCTCCTTACTCTTGAAATGGGATTTTGTTCCTTTCCAGCATTTTCCTGTTGCTTCTCAGACCACAGAACAGACGCTAAGGCTGCCGTCTTCTTAAAGTTCCATATAAATCCACATTGTAACGAGCCCTTCCTGTCATTCACTTGTTTGAACATTCTCTGTGAGATATTCTTCATTAAGGGAACATTGACTTCATCGGATGATATTCATCTCACACTCTTAAAATGTTCCTTAAAAACTGTGCTGGTTAGGTGGCTCAGGAAGCAAAGTATATGTCACACAAATCTGAGGACCTGAGTTCAAATCCCTGACTCCAATCTAAAGGTGAAATGAGAGAACTATGTGCAAAAAAAAATCATCCTCTAGTCTCTACATGTAAGCCTTTGCACATGCACTTTCACACACATGTCATGGATATATGCAAGTAACACTTTTTAATTTAAATCTAACTGAAATGTATAATTCTGTTAGATTTCTGTCTCTGTTAAGCACATTGCCATATTATTTAACCCTCCAAACTTAGGTATTCACAATCCATAGCTATCTACCACGGTTTGCCTGTAGAGGTATGTGGGAGTTCATGTTGACCACACCCTTAGCATTACCCAGTCATTCTCTGGGCTTAATTCATAACCTGTGGTGATATCATCAGATATGGCTCATGCTAATGGTTCCTGAAAGGAAAGCCCAGGAGAGGTGAGCCCAACTCCAGCACCTCCTGTCTGGCTGGTGAACAATGCAGAAAATGCATATCCATGAATACATTTAACAGGGGCTTCCTCTCCTGATGTTTGCACATAGGAGTTAGACTTAAATTGTGTTTATGTTTGCCCAACACAAACACCTCCTAGGAAACTATTTGGAAAAGGCAAATAGAAAATGTGAAGCAACAGAAATTGAGACAAGAATATGGTGTGTTTTCAGCCACCCTCTAGAGTGAAAGAAGATAGCAAGCTCCCTAACAATCACAGGAAAATAGAACTATCCTGACAGACTGGGTACAAGAGCAATGGTATTATTGCCTTGAGAGATACCATGTGTGTTGCTGCTTACCTGGCACTACAGTGTTCTCTCCCACAGGATTTATAAAGCTGGCAGAAAAGTTTTACCCCATACCTTTGTCCTGGCTCTGCTCTATCCATGAAGTCAGGGATAGCCCTGTTCTGGAATCAGGTTTTCTATGGTGAGGGCTCAGGAGATTTGACTAATGACCCAGTTTCTTTTTATGAAGGTCTTTTTTCCCTCTGTCATACCTGAAGAACCCCTTCAGCCACTTAAGGAATAGCCCAAAGTCCAAGGCATTACTAGATGGACATTTGGAGGCCATGATGCTAGACTATCATTGAACGTAGAATTTCATACTTGACTGAAGCTAGCCACTGTGTGTGTGTGTGTGTGTGTTGTGTTTGTGTGATACATTTATGTGTACATATGTGTATGATGTACACAGTGCAAACCAGGTATATAGTGGCCCAGCTTGTCTCCTATTGCCAGGAAGCAGCTGTTTCCAACATGTGTTTTCTTATCCTGACTGTGGAAGAGCAAAGTTAGTCATTTCAAGAGGACCTTAGCCCTTGAGCAGAGTTACTTTGTTATAATACTGATTGATGTTGCTGTTGCCTACACTCCCATGGGAATGTGACCCTAACCAAAAGAAGGAAATGGGTAACAGTTTTAACTATTCTAAAGCTCTTTGCTTGTGTGCTGACTTGCTAATCTGTTTTAAGTTTTTGTTGTCTTCAGACATGAATCTGCTGTGCAGAGTAAAGCTTGGCTGCCCCTTCCATCTTTGGTCCACTCCTATGTGTGCACATGCAACATGTAGAGCAGAAGACAGCAGAGACTCTTCTGGAATGAGCTAGTCGCTGGCTACACAGCGTGCAGTCTCTCCTTAGGTTTCCCAGTCCCCTCATGGGCCTGCCCCATGACAAGCCACAGTCAGAAAGGGCTCAGACTCCTCATGCTCCAGCAAGAGTCTGTGGTTGGAACACCCTCCAGTTAAAAGTACTTTAGCCCTCTCGTCTTAGGCCTAGCATCCCTCCTAGCTGTGCTGCCTTAGCCCTTCCCTGAGTCTCCCTTCCACTGTTGGCCCCATTCGTGGCATGTGCACATGAAATTCATACCCTTTTCCCCAAAGGTAGGGTTGTGGAGTTTCTGGACAGAGCCCTCTGGAGCTTCCTTGTCTTCTCCTAGATTACTAATCCTCAACCTCTCGCTGGATGCCAGCCCAGCACTATCTGCAACAGTGATTTCTGTCTGTCCATTATCTGATCTGAATGAATCCTGGGCCTTATTGTCCTAGGATCAGGTGACCTGTTTCTCTTGATTTCATTGCCCCACTTCCCCGTGCATCAGAACTGTATTCACAACTAATATCATCTTACTGCCATAAGACCAGCTGGGAGTCAACCTTCATAAAGATACATTTAAAGGGGGTGAGAAGACCATCTTTGGAAGAAAGACTGTGAATCTCCTCCTCTCTGACCCCTCCCTCCTGCAAGCCTTCACAGTGAGCACCATAACAGTACTCTGTGAATAGCATGAAGCTGGGTTCAGGTATCTTTCAAGGACATGTTACAAGAAGTCACTGTCATTTACATAAGAAGTCAAAGCCTGATAACAGGAATTCCCTAGAGACACTTCATCCAGAAAGGAGGCCATCTAAGAACTTAAGAGTTCCCTTCAGATATCAAGGATGGACAGAGAACATTTGATCAAGTAGCTTGATGTGTCAGCTGGAAAAAAAAAAAAAAAAAAAAAAAAAACACGTGGCAGGAATCACAGCTTGTCACCAACAGCTTGTCCTTAGGTAAACAGGGAAGCTCATCTACCTTTTACCACGAATAAGTTTTCAAGGTTGGCATGGTGCTGGTGAATAGCCTAAAAGAGCATTGGAGTTTGTACTGACTCAAATGTGTACTTTGGGCTCTTACCCAACCCTGGGCACAGATCAGTCAAGAAAAGCACACTGGGCTACCCTCATCCCCAAATATCTCATTAGAGTACCTCTACATCTGGAGACCCCTAGAAGATACATTCATACAAGGGATGTGAGAAGATGCCATGCTGGGAGCAGAAAAAGTAGGTGACCAGTGGCCTCTACAGCCTGAATGTGGACAGTGTGCCTGTTTCAACTTTGCTGTGTTTGAAAATACGTTGATCTCCCTTTCAGTGCCTTCCATCTATTTACAGGTTGCACTAAATTCACCTCCTTCTAAGAGATAACAGGGTGTTTTCAGTGGGGCACGTTTTTTTCTCGCAGCAGACACTTACTGAATTATCACCTTGTGCTGTGGGTTCTGCATTCCTCAGGGCAGACAATCAAGTTGAAGCCAGACAATACAGTGTGCACCCAAACCAGCACCTGAGCTGGAGAATTGGCATCATCAGGAGACACCAAATACATGCATGGAGACAGGAGCAGTTATAGAGGACAGCATTCATGATGGAACCCACGTTCTCAGGAAGGAAGGCAGGTGTACTGGCCAGTTTTGTGTCAACTTGACACAAGCTCGAGTTATCACAGATAAAGGAGCCACAGTTTAGGAAATGCCTCTATGAGATCCAGCAGTAAGGCTTTTTCTCAACTAGTGATCAAGGGGGGAGGGTCCAGCCCATTGTGGGTGGTGCCATCCCTGGGCTGGTAGACCTGGGTTCTATAAGAAAGCTGGCTGAGCAAGCCAGGGGAAGCAAGCCAGTAAGTAACATCCCTCCATGGCCTCTGCATCAGCTCCTGCTTCCTGACCTGCTTGAGTTCCAGTCCTGACTTCCTTTAGTGATAAACATCATTGTGGAAGTATAAGCTGAATAAACCCTTTCCTCCACAACTTGCTTCTTGATCATGATGTTTGTGCAGGAATAGAAACCCTGACTAATACAGCAGGGCAGTTTCTAAGTGTCCTCTCAAGCTACTGAGATCCTGCTTTTCTAAGGAGGGACACATTTGTGCCCGTATCCCCTTTGCCACCACTTGACCCTGAAGTCTTTGGCTACTATCTTGGACCAGGCTCTGTCTGTTGTGATTTGTCTCATCAACATCAATGAGCAAAGTCTAAGAACCATTTTTTTTCTCTGCATGTACTTCTCCTGTCCATTCCACACTGACTTTCAGTGGTCTATGTCACACATCTTAGAGCAAGGATTCCTGAGGAAGAGCATCCTTACTTGATGCCCTCTTTCAGGACAAAAGCCAGACCTACAGAATGTGTTCTATATGGATACTTCTACCATGACGCCACTGGGTACTCTACTCTATCCTGTGCTCTAGCAGGCTAGACTCACCACACTGTGAGTACAATAGTCTTTTCCATTTGTCCACATCTCTGTGGGCTTCCAGACAACGTTATAATTTTCAGGGACATCATGGGATACTTCCCCACTCCAGGTACCAACAGCTGCTGTGTGGCTATTTAGTGTGTTGAGGTCAGTCTAGGGTAGTGTCATTGTACAATGGCTCAGTGGTTAAATACAAAATATATCATGAACCGAGGTGATGAATTGTTCTTGGCACATTGGCTTCTCTGAATATTATCCAAAGGCTAGAGCCTAGATTGGGTTAGAGCTGGTGAGGTATTTCTGTAAAGCACATCATAGCTTAATTTTAATTGGATTACTGGTGGCACTGTTTTTATTTTTGCCACTTACTATGTTTCAGGATTTAATCTAACCCTTCTCCAGAAGAGCCTGCCAAATTAGCTTTTATTAATTGCTTTCATCTTGAAGCTTCTGCTCCCCATGTTTTAGCTATCCCATTCTGAGAGATGGTGTAGGGAGGGATGAACACTGACCTGGTAATGTGTCTAACAGCAGAGCCCAGGTGGCTTTCCAGAGCACATGTCCAGCGTAACCAGCCTCCTGTTTCCTTTGTCACTAGAACCCCAAATCTTCAAGGAATGCTTTCACAGATCAAGTACTCCCAAAATCTACAAAGTGACCTAAAAAGTGGTCGAATTTTCTTTTGGAATGCACTTCAAACCACTGTATTTTACAGTTTATTGGTGGATCTTTATAAAATATGTCACGTATTCTCTGAATAAACCAGAGGAAAATTGGTTTGCTTTTAAATTTTTACTTAAAAGGATAGTTTTACAGAACAAGTAGCATATTGCTAGAATATTACCTCTGACAACTCTAAATTCTGTCAAGTTGGCAACAGATAAACAAGCCAGGACAACCAAGTTCAAAGAGAAATTGTCAGCAAGTGGCCTTCATGATTGCTATTGTCCTTCTTTATTCCCTTCCTCATGAGCCTGTTCGCCAGGGTTTTCTTCTGCTCAGAGCCAGGGGCTTCAAAGATAAATGGGCCTTGGGGGAGGCGCAGATTTGATGCCTTCCCCTGGATATCTCCCTTGCACCACACCAAAATTATTAGGATCCACAGACACTGGTCATGAAAGCAATATGGGGAGCCACTCTTGGGACCAGGGAACATTGAAGCCACCACCATGAGCCTGTGGCCCTGGACTGAGCAATCAGTGCGGGATGAAAAATTGAAGCAACACTGTTGATTGGGAAGCTAATGAGGACACTATTAATAGCACCATCCTCACAGACATCACTTGGAATGCTCAACAGAGGGCCCAAGGTCACAATGAGCAAGACTAAATACTCATAGTACCTCGACTGGGGTTGGAGGGCAGGGGACAGTGGGTATTGTTTTCTTTGTTGGGATTTTGTAGTTACCTCAGTGAAAAATAAAGAACTGGTCAAGGAACCAACCCTTCACAGAACTTATGAAGCTCCAAGAGAAGGAAGGCCAGAAAGTGGATGCCTCAGTCTTTCTTAGAAGGAAGAACAAAACGTTCATCGGAGGAAATAAAGGGACCAATAGAGGAGCACGGATTGCAGAAAAGATCATCCAGAGACTGCCTCACCTGGGATACACCCCATATGTGCCCAATAAACCCAAGCACTATTGCTGATGCCAAGTAGTGATTACTGTCAAGAACCTGATATAGATGCCTCCTCAGAAGCTCTGCCAGAGCCATACTGGTAAGAGGCGAATGCTTGCAGCTAATCATGAGACTGAACATGGGGACCCCAAAGAAGGAGCTAGAGAAAGGACTGAAGGAGCTGAAAAGGTCTGTAACCCCATGAGAAGAACAAAATTATCAACCAAACAAACCCACCACAGCTCACAGGGACTAAAACACCAACTGATGAACTTGAATAGAAAGACCCATGGCCTGAGGTGCATATGCAGCAGAGGATGGCATTGACTGGCATCAATGGGAGGAGAGGCCTTTGGTCTAGTGAAGGTTCATTCTCCCAGTGTAGGGAAACGCCAAGGTTCTGAGGTGGAAGAGGGTGGTTGGGAGAGAGAGCACTTTCATGGAGGCAACAGGAGGGGGAGGGGGGAAGGGATTGTGGGATAAGGATAACATCTGAAATGTAAATGCAGAGAATTTCCAATTTAAAAAATGGGAAAAAAAGTTTCCTTTTAGCAGCCCTATATTTCTCACCCAGTCTGCAGGCACCATGGCCTTGAAATGTACGGCGTTGTGGGACACCAGGCCTGGGCCCTGGCTTTACTGCACATACTAGAAAACTATGACCAAGTGTATAATGATATCTTTGGTTCAGTTTCCTTATCTATAAAATAGAATCAAGAGATTTAATCACTGAGAGTTACTTCACTGTTGGTAAACGGTTAGTAACTGCAAAGTTTAAGACAATGTCTGGAGTGTGTGGATAGGTGATGTTTAAGATCATAGCAAGGAGCAGAGTCCTCCTGCCCCTGTGTTCGCGTGCCAGTGGAATGAAATGCTGCCTTTAAAATGGACTGTCTTAAAACAAGACACAGTTCCCCTCCAAGAAGGCAACAAAAATAAAAACCAAAAGAAAAACCACTTACACAGTTGGAACAGCTTAGTACACAGTCTGATTGCAACAGTTTTATGGTCTCATGAAAATTAACCTGATGAAGACGTCTTTGGAGCTTTTATGTGGTTTGCATTGGTAAAGCACATAGTATCAGCACCTCAACATTACATTATCTGGGCTACAAAGGCAAGATGACTTTTCAAGTTTCAAGTGTGTGACTTTTTAAATTTCTTAGTTAAATATTTTATTTCGAATATTTATTCACCGGTTAGTGTTTTGTTACTTGGTGGACTATTCTAATATTTTATGTTTTGTGATGTAATTATAAAGTAGATTATTTCCTTCATACCTTTTTTAGGCTGTTCATGATTGTCATGTAGAAGCATGGTTGACTTATTTTCTATGTATGAGAACTGTTCAGTTTTGTTGATTTTTTAAAAGATTTTCTGCATAAAAGTTCGTGTCATTTGTGAACAAAGATGAGTTTATGTTGTTTTTTTTTTTTTTTCTATTTCAAGTCTGCAGGCCTTTTGTTTCTTTCAAAGACACAAAACCCTCCCAAGCTTTCACCACTGACATTAGCTATGGGATTTCACACGCAGCCCTTCTTATGTGGTGTTGTTTCATTACATGTATACCAGTGATCTCTCTGCCTGAATCATAGAATGGTGTTGGATTCTGAAAAAGTTTCCTCCATCCCTTTCCAATATACTGCAGGCTATTGACTGAGTGTGTCATACCGCACTATCTTTTTTCTTTTTAAACAGAGATAAATACCACTTTGTAGCAGTATGTAATAGTCATAATGCATTGTTGAATTCACGTTGTTCTTGTTAGTGGTAAACGTGGGCACTGGTCTCCATTAGAAACGCTGATCTTTACTGTTCTCCTAGAGAGTCTTAGGCTTTGGAATCAAGCTCATGCAGAGCTTATCCCAGAGGACCTGTCTGAAAACACAAAATCTTAACTTTTTAAGAGATGTTCATTCTATTTTAGATATTTGGTAGCATTTACCAGAGAAGCCAAGAGGTTTCTTGGTTTCCTTTGGACTGGTCAGTGGCTGTGGCTCGGCACCTTTACCGGTTCTATAAATGTTCCCATTTTCTACCTCATGACATTCAGTCTTAGAAGATCGTGTGTCTCATAGGAACACATGCATTTCATCTCATTTCTCTCATTTATTTCTATGAAATTGTTAGTATTTTCTGGCCATATTTTTATTTCTGCAAAACCAGCAACTGCATGCCCTGTTTGGCTTCTGACTTTGGCTATTTGAGTTTTCTTTGTATTTCATCAATACAGCTAGACTCCAGGGCTTTCTTTTAAAAATAAAATAATTGCCTTTCAAGGTTTTGAGCTTGTAACTCTTTTCTGTTGTTTTTCTATTTTCTCCTTCATTTGCATTTTTTATCTTGCATATCTTTTTCCTTTGTCTAGATTTCCATTCCACCCTTTCTCTTCTTTTTCTCGTTCACCACAGCGTAATGTTGAGTTGCTGTCTGTATTCTTTATTTAAGGTCCACACCTCACGCTGTAAACATTCCATTTAGTACTGTATTCACCTGACTTAGGATCATGACATATTTTCCATGGGAGCACTTTACAACCTAAAAGGGATGTAACCACTTCTGATTGCAGCTCTGATCTCTAGTGGCCTATAGCAGGATGAGGAGGCTGAGCTAGGACAAGGACAGTGAGCAAGCACCTCCCTCCCTTTGCTTTGGCAAAGCTGCGTACCTTAAAATGCAATTAAGATACCTGCCACCTAGGTAACTGAGAGGGTGTGATCTGCAGGACTTAGCATGGTTCTTCTACTATAACTTGAAAGTGGACAGACTGAGCCCCGGCTTGAAGGCTGCCCCGTGTCTGCGCTGCTGACAAAGGGCTTCTGTAGCAGCTGCTTTACAATCTCTTCCTTGCCCTGGTGTCTCCAAACAACCCCAGGCTTCCTGCTCCTCTCAGTAAAAAGAATTGCTTCCTCAGCTCCTTTGTTATTTACCAGGCTCCATTGAAACATTCCACCATGTTCTTTATGATATTTCAAAAGCTAATATCCAAGCCTTTGTTTATTTAATGTTACCGGAGTGTGAATATTTTTTAATATGTGAAAATGAACCCAAATGTGCTATTTAAAACTACATTTTAGCACAGTCTGATTTAGTTCACAACCCACCATCGTACAAAGAGCTATTTTAATCTTAATTATCTTGATTTTCCTGCTACTACCACACATGTAATTTTCTGGCGTGGCATTTGGAGATGAAAGCATAGGTAGGTATTCAGAACCTTTCTGATTGTGCCTTCCCAGGGCTTGGGAGGCTTGATTAGCAACAGGCACACTGTGCCAAAAAGAAGCTAGCAGAAGAAGCCTGCAGCTCTGCACCGTGGGCAGTGAGAGATCTGCAGTTCTCATAGCGCTCAGCTTGATCTTCAGTTTCTCAACCGAGTGTCTGTGGAAAACCACCCATACACTGGGTCCTCCACGGCCTTGGCAAGTGATCCATCCTTAGTACATTGTTCATTGTAGCTACTAAGTAAGGTGTATGCTTGAGAAATGGAAGGGGGAAAGGATTCATTCATTCTCAGGGACAGGCAGAAGAGGTTGGGATGGTCCCTGAATATAGCTCAGACAGAGGCATGCAGAGCCTACTGGCTCCACACCCCACCATACCCCCAGCAGCAGTGTGCTGTCCTGTGCTCCTCTGCAGACTTGCAGTAGACAAAACCACTGTGGCCACTGGGAAGGGAGGGAAAGCCTAGCCGTGTGTTTGCTCTGTGTTCTAGAAAGAACTGCATGTAGAACTAAGAATCCAGGAGATTGTCACAGAAAACCTACACTAGAATTTCAATAGCAGTAGATTGTTTTAAAATATTTTTTATTAAATCCTTACATTATGTCATGACCAAAAACTAAAAATAAATGTTTTGAAAATAATCTTATGAAGCTATTACTTCTGAAGAGTATCATAAGGCAACTTTTTGTTCTCACTAAGTGGGAAAAAAACCCTAGATATTACATATAATATACAGGGTATCTCTGAGAGTAGGAAAACAGAAAACCATTGGTAACTTCTGTTACCTGGCAGAGCCATGGAAGAGAAACATTCTTTGCCTCTTGGTTTCAGGAGGTTCAGTTCATGATCCCTACTTCTTGGCCAGTTATAAGGTGGGATATCATGGAGGTGGGGTGGTGTGGTGTGAGTCTCTAGACAAAGCTGTTCAGCTGTGGAAGTCACAAAGCAGAGAGAGGGACAGGAAATGACAGGGACAAAATATCTTCCAAAGAGTTACCCCCTGAAGTTTCTGTACCCTCCCAAAATAGGGCCACCAGGTAGAGACCACTACTCAATGCATCTATCTTTTTCAGAAAGAGTTCCATCCAAACCATGGCAGAAACTGACTAGCCAAATGCCTTGGGACAAAAAGAAAGAGAGAGAGAGAGAGAGAGAGAGAGAGAGAGAGAAAGAAATGTGGGTGATTCCTGGATTTTCTTCTGCCTCACTTTTTCAGAATTAGAACTGAAGAAAAAAACTATGGCCAGGAAACCCAGGAACTGCCAACAGGCAGACTCAGAAGAACACTATGCTAAAGATGCAGCCTAGTAAGCAACAAATCATCTGCATAGCAATTATTCAATGTAAAACAGCTAGAACAGTCTTACTAGTTTAAGAGTTTGGTGACAAGCTTGAAGCTCAGTGTCTGAGAGTACAGGAGAATGTGCCATGCAGGATCTAAGAATCAGGTTTTGTTGCAGAGAACAGAGCCAGGAAGGACCCAGGCCAAAAATTGTTCCTATTATTATTATTATTATTATTACTTCTTTTTTAAATAAGTTGCAAGATGTTAGATAAGCCAGGTTGTTTTGCAAGCTTTGGCATATGATGGGCATTTCCTGCTTATTAAAATTTCATGGTTCACAGGGTTTTAAAGCCCTAGACCTGTTTTATGGTTCTGGCTGTGAGATTGGGAATTTTCTTGAGTCAGGATTTCCACCTTTGCCAACTATGGGGAGGCTCAGACATCCTTCCCATGTGGGTCCTCAGCAGACAAGTAGATGGCCAGGATTCTTAATCTTTATCCAGGCAAACAAGAAATCCAGAGCATGCATAGAAGCCAAGAAGGGGTTCCAGTGTTGAGCACACTTGATATCCTCTCCCCTGCTGAGACAGTATCAAGGAATTAGTTCAATCACATTTGCCTAAGATCAGACATCTCATAAGACAAAACTCCCCAGACTGCAAAAGAAAACCACCTGCTGTGCCAAGACCTGGAAACATCTCAGAGACTTGCTAGACAGTCCTCAGGTGCCAACATTGAAATTCAAAAATGTTAAACTTATTTTGGGAAAGATTCAAGGGCAACTGTGGCCTTAAAAAATATACGCTTCAAAAAGCAAGTATGAACATAGTTTAACAAATAGAAATATTATAAGCACAAACAGACCTAACACAAGAGAGGAGAGAAAGAATAAGATAGAAAATGTAAATGTGGGAATTACTGAATTCAAAACTCAACCAGTGAGGGAAGATAAGGGCAGAGGGAAGGGCAGGGCCAGATCCGAGTTGACAAAGCAGTCTATATGAGTAACAGGGGAAGCACAGAAGGCAGATTCAAGACGCAGATTGAGGTGTGATGCCTGTGGCCAGAAACCTGAGAGGAGAAAGCAGGAAAGACAAATATACTCAAAGAAATTATGGTTCAAAGATAGAAGCCTGTGCATTTAAGAGGTGAGCAGATGCTAAATAGAAACATCGAAAGGACACCCATGCCAACAAGACCTGCTGTGATTAAACCTCAGAAAACAAGATAAAAACCCGAAACTATCTTGAAATAAGCCAGAGGGAATAGAAGATTATAGAGTGAAATAACTGAGGTTATGCGAGATTTCTCATAAAAAAAAAGAACGATGGCAGACAGAAAGGTCCCAGTACTTAAGTGCCAGGGCGAAGACAGTGTCTGACAGATCCCATAGCTATTGAAAATACCTTTCAGAGAATAAAAATGTCGCTCAAGCTATTTCCTAATTAAGGGGGAAATGAAGATGAATCGTCCTTGGCAGACATTCCTAAAAGGACTTGATAGACAATCTCTCTAACCAGAAAAGAGAAACCAAGAAACAAGAAACAAGAGTGGGAACCCAGAGTGATGGAGAAGATGGAAGAGAAGGGTAGGGATCTTGTCGTGGTTGAAGCAAAAGCCATACTAACTGTCCAGTCTGAGTCTAAATTACAGAGTGCAAAGGCTTAAACCAAGTGAGTGGGGAGGGGAGGCCATGTGGACACAGGCAAGGCCTCTGTAAGTCTCTGGGGGTGAGGTCAGCCATGACAAAACTCAAAACCTTGCAGACAAATAAAATGAGAATGCCAACGCTTTCGTAACATGACGTTAATCAGGAAGCAAACAGGAGATTGGAAATTTGTGTGTGTGTGTGTGTGTGTGTGTGTGTGTGTGTATACAAATATATTATAATATAATTAATATGTTACACAGATAGCAAGTACCACTCAACCATATGATGTCTACAGAGAAGCTGCCTCAAATATCAGCATGTGGCTCAGGTCAAAGAAAAGCAAGGGTAGAGATCATCAAATCAAGTAGACTTCAAAGCAAAGAATGCTGCAGCAGGAGGAATTGTGGGGGGATGGGCAGCCAACTCCCTAGCCAAGGAATCTTGGCAATGTGTGTATGTTCACCAGACACAGGACTGCAAAATATATGAAGTAAACACTGATGGAGGGCGAAGGAAACAAACCAACAGCAAAGCACAGGAAGCAATCATATAGCATCCCCCTGAACAGGAGCTTACTTTCGTGTAACTGGAGGTTACTTCCAAGGGTTGTGAGACGTACACCAACATAAACCATACCCAGACAATGCAATAATCACAAAAAAATTGAGAAGAACTAAAACCATTTAAATTGTATTCTCCCATCAAATTGGGACCAGTAATCAGGAACTGAAAGGTAACAGGAACATACTCAAATAACTGAAAACATTATGTCATTAATGTGTCAGAGCAGTATTAAGGCAAATCACAAAGGTGGCTCTCTATAAATATCATGAACTTTGACAAGCCTGTAAAAAGGCTCATAAGAAAGAAAGAGAGGAAAGAACATGAGTTGGCAGAACCAGGAAAGAAAAGCCATAACAGACTTCTTGTAGATAGGCCCTGTGAAGCTCTGAATACATAGAGTAGGTGACAAAAATCAAGGGTTTCATCAAGGTGAAGCATTATCATCTTTCCTAAGAGAGACCTGGACTAGATCCTTCCACTGGAGAATTCTACCAAATACATAGAAAAGAATTGAAAGTAGTTACCCATAATCAAGCGAGGAGAAAGGAAAGGGAAAGGAAGGGCAGGGCAGGGAAGGACAGGGATGGAAAGGAAAGAGGGAGACAGACAAAGTCATGCATACATACATATATAATACACATTCATATAAACATACATATACAAGCACACACAGACACATGCCTATACCACACATACACACAGACACATATACACAGACACACACACAGAGACACATGCCTACACCACACGCACACACTAAAACAACACTAGAAAGGACACTCACATCACATCCTTTGTAAACACAAGCAAACTTGGTGAGAGGGATGTGAGCAGGCCTGCTCCTTGTTTTTCTGTGTTTGAGCCCAGGACGTTCCCAAGTTGCTTTGTGTTGATGTCTTGATCTTAATCATCATTATTTGCATCCTCATTTTTATTGTTATCTTAGACAGAGTCTGACAATATGGGCTAAGTTAGCCCAGGCTAACAGTCTTTCTGCCTCAGCCTCCTGAAAGCCAGCATACTAAACCTGACAGACCATTAACGCTTTTCACATAATCCCCCTCCTTGGATATGAGCAATTGCATGGGATAAATTCTGCACCATCTCTAGGCAACCACCCCCCCCCACACACCCAGAAATGATGGTTTCATATCTTTGTTTCTTTCTCTAGAACAAAGCTGAGAAGACATTTTTGATCACTAGTATTCTCGTTTGGTTTTTGCCTCGGAATTTTTTTTTTAAATGAAAACTCCATGTGATTCTGTGCTTGAGGTTTTGGGTGTTTTTCTTAAACACTGGTTACTCTTTATTGCTGCCTTTTCTTTTGTTCCGATGCTGACCTTCACAGCCGTACACTTTAAGCTATTATTAAGGCCCCTCTGACATTTTCATATAATATGTTCTAAAACGCTTTGCAAACTTGTTCTAAAGTCTGGGCATTTGTAGTGGGAGGCATTTAGTACATCTCTCCTGAGCATAGTAATTTATTCAGAGAGCTTTGTTAGGTGTCCTGTGCCACTGTCACCAGGAAGCATTGTTTTATGGGTCGTTGTATGCCATGCTGTAGTGTCCCTTAAAATAAGGCATGTTTCCTCTGCCCGGGGCCAGCCAAGTGTTCTGTGCATAACTTTTATCCTTACCTTAAACATCAGATCTAAAGCTATTTAGTAAGTCATTCTTAAAGCCTATATATCTTGAACAATTCCAAACATGTGACATAAAAATTATCCCTACCAGTTACATTAAAATGTTTGAGCTGCTGATGTATTTTTAAAATGTAAGCAGTCCACAAGGGTCCCTTCAAAGTGACCACTTCTCTGATAACCTTCTCCTACTGAATGGACCACGAGGCCTACTCTTCTCAAAAGCCTGGGAAGCAGGTATCAACTTGAGGTATTTTCCAGCATAGTAACAAAAAGGAGTTAATATACAGCACAATGCAGGTGCCGAAATCTAACACACATATGCACACACACACACACACACACACACCAAATCAGACTCTGGAGATTTTAATGAGGAGAGGCTGTGTGCCATGCAAACATTGGCTGACTGTGCTGTGAGATTCCACAGGGCTGAGCCTCTCTGCATGAACCTTCCATGTCTCTCCCCTGTCCTGAGAGCCTGCTCTCTGAACCCCTGTGAGAGGTGAAGGGGAGAATGGAGCCAAGATGCAGTGACAGCCTCACCAGGGAACTTTGATCTATTTTAATGCTATTTAAGGCATCTGTCTTGTTGCTGGGAAGAGGATATAATATAACATATCTAAGTGGCAGAGTCAGCAACACTGCAGAGGATGCCCAGGGCATCCTGGGTAGAGTGATGTACAGATGTGAGGTGGGCTCCTCCTGACTTCCTGGTGTTGAGTACATATGTCAGAAATGCAAGTCCAGTCCCATCATCATCCCTAAGCAAGGTCTTCATGTCTATTCCTTGAAAGCACCCTAATTCCCCCCCCACACACACACACCCAGAAATGATGGTTTCATATCTTCTGTGGACTGAGGTAACGGCACCTGCAGACTGATTACTGAAGTTTTAGGACTGATTCTTTCTATGTGCCCTTTATATTCCCTAGACTACAGTAAAACACTTAAAGCACACAGATATTCCAGTGAGTGTTTCTGAAAGTACCTTGGAGAACAGGTATCTGTTGAAATGTTTTAATGATTTGACTTTGTTTAGTCGATGCCTTTAAAAACATCCTTTGTTTGTCTAAAAATGAAAAGCAAGGAAGATTTGCAGTTCCCTGTAGCCCCCAAACCTTCCCTTTAATTCTACATAATTTGTGTGTTCAACGTTAAGACAGTGTACTTTGCCTAAAGTAGCTAATGTGCCCAACTACCTTCCTATAGTTAACCAGAACTATTGCAGAGTCCTCACGCAAAATTAATACTCTTTTCTAGTCAAAAACATATCTGTGCAGCTGGCAAGGAGAAACGCTGTGCTTCACGGTGGATTTTGCTCTGGGATTCACCTGCTTTGACAGTAAAACAAAGGTAAGATGCAGGGAATTCCTGCGGGTCTGTGTGTGTTAGTTTGCACTTACTCAGATATGTCTGAGAGCAGGCAGCTCCCATCCATCGGCTGTGCTTGAACTGAAGGTCTGCCTATATAATCTGCCTTCCTACTTGCTAGTTTGGGGGTCCCTGGGTGTTTACAAGCCCTAGAACCCATGCAGCAAAACCTCCAAAGAAATGGTGTTTGGCTATGATTCAGAGACAGATAGAGATGGGGAGGGAAGGAGAGAGGAAAACATAGGATGAGGTTTCAAAATCTCTCCGAAGGTAAAACCCACAACACTAGAACATACTAAAAAGAGCCCTGGCTTGAAACCAGAGTGGTTTCAGTGAGAGCAAACTCCACATGTTGGTAGGGTGCATCCAGGATGGAAAAGCTGCCCTTGATTCCAGCTGTGTTGATGAAGCCACCCGTGTAAGCAATAGAAATCACTGGATTATTTCCACCACCATCTGAGGGCTTCTCCAAATTACCTAAGTGTTAGGAAATTCTTTGCCAACATGAAGAGCCGATGCTTTTTCACATAATATTTATAAAAATCTACCTTGCTAATTGTAAATGAGTGACAGTTGAGAAAACAAGCCCCCGTGAGGAATGCTACGGTGGACCTGAGATGCCAGGAGATTTAGTTTGAAGATCTCATGGGGTTTTATTAGCAAGGACAACAGGAAACAGCCCACTGCAGACCCACAGAGCAGAAGAGTGGTTTCTCTGGGTGGCTTGAGCAGCGTCAAGGTGCCTCTTGCTACAGAACCCCATGGCTCACAGGAAGCAGCTTCCTGTGGTTTCTCTTGCAGCACAAAGCAGAAAGGCCATCCTATTTGTCCATTCGGGCCAGCGTGGCTCCCTTCAGATTGGCTGTTGCCGATAAGCACTTACGAAACTCTGAATTGTTGCAGCTTTTCTTGTTGTATAGAGCTTCAGTTTAATGATGTGCCATTGTGAGCGATGCCAATGTGGTCTGGTCTCTTGGGCCTCGTGCTCAGGCTCGTTCTACTGGACCGTGTCTTTATTTCTGTTACTAACCATAATGACATTTCCAGAAACTTGCTTTCCGCATGCCTTGTGCGGCTCAGCTTTCGCCTCCCCCTGGTTCCCAGAGTCCACACTGAAGAAGTAAAGGCTCATCAAAGGCCCGTGAAAGCCAGCAATCTTTTTCTCATAGCTGTTTCCAAACCACCATAGCTGAGCCTCTTAGGCTATGCTCTTTTGTGACCCAGTCTCTCAACCAGTTGATAAGTGTTCCCAGACCTCAACTTTGTCTAGAACTCTTCCCCATGCCCTTCCTTCTGCCAGAACAAAGATTTCAGCCAGGACAAGTCTGCCCTCTAGGGGACACATGGAGAAGTTTGGAGAAGGCTTTATATCACCCCTGGAAGGGGTCTGCTGCTTCTGGTGTCCGTGATGCTCCCCCCCACCGCCTCCGAAGTGCTGCTTAGCACCTGCCCTGAACAGCATAGAGCATCCTAAAACATCCAAGCAGTCTGTGTGCAGAGATATAGAAATCCTGAGACAGGAAAGGAACCTGCTTTTGTTACAGAATCCCTGTACCTGAAACCTCACATTGTTACTTCCTCGCAGGGAAATTATTATAATGGATTCACATGGTGATTGTAATAGTAATGAAATGCAGTTACATGAAAATGTAATATCAAGAATGGATTTCAATTCTGTATCCAGCATTCTGTATCAAAGGCCGTGTATGCTTAAAGCACAGAGTCAGTGAGCAAATGACTTCTTGACCTTTGTCAAGGGTTCTTCCCGCCACACCTTTCTGTGACCATGGCACTGTACAGACACAGGACCTGCACTTGCTACTAACATGATCTAGAAGCCAGACCTGAATGTTCTTGTCATGTGTGTCCTTCGGGCGTGCATATGGTGATACAGCATTTACCTTGGAGGAAGAAGTGCCTTCCACCTAGTTTCTGCTTCTTCCTCTGAGACACACAAAGTCTTGTACTTCAGGACACTAAATCTAAGACCTTCAGGATTCTACCTTAAGGGCAAGTCTGCATGTCCTGCCTCCACACAGTTGGAAGGATTCTCTGTGTGCCTTTTGTGCTGCACTTGGCAATGTCCTGGAATAGATCCTGGTCAAGGCCCTAACCTAGCAAAGCCCAGCACCCCAGTCTTACTGCCTGCTGGAAATTCCACTGATGGTCCATGTGTGCTCCTGTATTAGTCTTACCCATAGTCAGCCAGTCTTCCTGTCACTCCAGGGACTAGAACAGTACACACAAGATTCTTCAAGAGGCCATTGTGAGGATCGTACCATGTCTACCCACTGTCTAGTGTGCAGTCAGGGGTAACAACACTGCAGGGAACGACCTTGATGTAAAGTATGGTTCCTAGTGACCTGGAAGAGGGGGTCTAGTATTCTGTAGCTCACTTCCTGTTTCTGTAAGGATCTGTGCAAAGTTCTGAGCTGCTCTACACAGGCTACAAGCAACACATTCAGCCTCATGGCTGCACAACCCCTTACTCTTGTGTGGGGGTTGAATCCACAGCACACCATATCGACTAAGCCATGCATCAGCCATCTTGCTTTACTTGCTCCCTTACCCTTCTTTGTCCCTCCCTACTTCTCATAGTTTCAAATGGGGCTCCAGTGCAGGCCTTAGCATTTAATCTAGCATCATTCCCTGAAAATCAACCTTTCAGACATTTTAAATGGTATCATTTGTTTCAGAATGCTGTACATGACTGCTGTGAGCCCTTGGGAAGTAGCTTTTCTGGTGACAGACTGTCTAATCAAGCTAATCTGAAAGCCTTTAATGCCTCCTTGGGCTAGACAAAGTAGGCTGCCCCTTACCAGAGTACCATGGATAAGGATGGGGTCAGAGGTAGCTCAGTCAATACAGTGCTGGCCTTGCAAGCATAAGGTCCAGCCCCAGAACCTATATAAGGGAGACAAAAGAGCCAGAAACAGGTCAATTCTGGGAGCTTATTGGCAACCAGCCTTTTCCTATTTGGTAAGTTTCAAGCTAATGATAGGCCTCTCTCAAAAATAAATGAATGGATAAATAAATAATAAAAAGATAGATGGTACCTGAGGAACAACTGAAATTAACCCTCTGGCCTCCACATGCACACCTACACACGGGGGGGGGAGAGAGACAGAGACAGAGACAGAGAGACAGAGAGAAATGATGAGGAGGCTTTTTTAAGCCTTCACATTGTTGAACCAGTCCATTTCTGTACATGGCTGGGCCACAGCTAGGTCCATGACTCGGGAGTAGCTCTCCTTATTAACTGCCTAAGAAAAACACAATTTGAGAGTGGAATGTGATTTGGTGGAAAAGTATGATAGCACTCACAAGGCCTTCAGTTCTGGTTCCATTCTCTGTAGTGTGTCTGTGCGAATGCATGCATGCACACACACAAACACACACACACACACACACACACACACAGTGCTAAGATTTTAATAACTGTGTTTTAGTGGATATCCACATAGACATCCCTCATACACGAATGGCTCAGTTCTGTAATCCCCACTCTCCCTTACCTGGGAGAGACAAGCGGTTGTCTCTGAGCATCCATCTATTCTCATCAGCATCCATTTCACTAACATAAGGCGTCATTAAGAAGTGCAGGAAGAACAACCAAGCATTTTCCTACCCGGATGCTAAACAAGAAGACTATAGAACATGGGTCCATTTCTACAATGATATTTTAAAGTCTTCAAAATGGGAATAAGCAAGAACACCATTTTAGGTATATGGCCCCAGCCCTGGACCTGTCATGTCTACAGGCTGGTTGGCAAGAGAACACCAGTCAACACAATTTTTGCTCTGAGCTTGATGCTAACTGATGTTCTGGTCTTGTTGTGGTACATCGAGGCAGGGAAAGAGCTAGAAATGAAGAGGTAAAGCAGAGACTGAATACTTCTCTTTACTCTCCGAGTTCCTGGCTCACTTGCATAGAATAAAGAACAGCCAGATACCCAAAAAAGATCTTCCTCCAGCCATTATTATGAACAGTGTAAAATGCCCAGCCTTTCAGCAGCAACATAGGGCTCAGGACTCCAGGGTTTATGCCCTTCAGATTTCCAGCAACACCAGGGTTCTGTCCCTCTCTGAAATAAGTCACACTCCAGAGTTTTTTGCCACCCAACATTGGAGGGAGCAAATATTTCTTGTGCTACTAACTAGAGAATTGCTGGATGGTAGAACTCTGCTTTTCTTGCCTCTTTGCTAACAGCATCAAGACTCCAACTTTCTCAGTGTAGGTCTCCTGGGTGCTTGATGCTGGAAGGGTGCCCATGAAGCCTGATCTCCAGGCTGGACCCCCATAATACTATAAGGAGATTAGTCCAAATTCAAAACAAAAAAGGAAATAACTAAGGTACTGAAGTCATTCTGCTAGTAGAAATAGAATACCACAATTCCAGTGTCATGGCCCCAGTGGACCCCACCAGGCATCCCAAATAGGTATCTGTGTCACTTTCTACATTCAATACCTTAAAGCCCCAAGTACTTTCGAAGGGGTGAGCAGTGCTGTCAACGAAATTGTCAATGTTGAAAGGAAAGCAAAGGTCAGAGAAAGATAGATAGATAGATAGATAGATAGATAGATAGATAGATAGATAGATAGATGATATGTAGAGATAGAAATAGAAAAAGAGATAGAGATGCTTTGGTTGCTAAAAGCACACAAAGATGCGTTTCTGCTCTATGACCGAGACCTGAGTGTTGAGATGCCCCTCAGCCTTTATTACTCCAGTGGGACTCAATGCCCTTTCTAATCCATCTCCTGATGTCTAGAATTGAGTAAGCACTACCTGTGTCATGATCTCTAAGCAACCAGTCTGGGCTCTGAGTTCCCAGCTTGCAAACCCAGATAGATCTGTGTACAGAAGCTCAGTTGCATATTTAAGAAGGGCTCAGCATTTAGAGATTGAGTAGCTTACTTAGACTGCAGGCAGAAACGGTATTCACGGCTTTCAGAAATAGTTTTCTTTTAAATTAAAAAAGTTACATTCTAAATGTATGAAAGTTGAAACAAACGGCCATGAGTCATTAAAGACAAGGAGCTTAATAAGGGTCAACTATCCCAAGGTGCTTATGGCATCACCAAGCTGAGGGCATAAGGCTCACATGAAAAGAGAGAGAGAGAGAATAAGCCTGCTGACCACCCCATGTAATATGTGAGCCTGGATGTTTCATGACACATCCCAAAGCAGGAGACACGGAGCATCATTTTCTTCTAACACTCCCAGATGAGGGCTACATGATGAAACTGGGTTTAGACGCTTTGTGTTCTCTTAATTCCTGCTCTAGAAAACAGCCTAGTGCACAGAGAAGGCAGAGGCTCAGCCTCAGCAGGGAGGAAATGCAGGAATAGAGTGAATGGGTCTCAGTATACTGTGGAGTCCGAATGTCTTGAGCATGAACCTTGAGACTTTTCTGTAGATCCACATCCTCTGTTGGCTATCTATGAAGGACCTCACAAGGAACCCTGAGGCCAGTGTGGATGGCATGGCTTGCCATCTAGAGAAACAGAACCGGTTTTGAGACTTTCCATTCTCCTCTTCTTGTCTGCCTAACACTGAAAATGCTTTGTTCATTCAGAAATGATGTTTGTAATAGAAACAACCTGTAGGTTGCTAGAACATTTCTAATCCCCATTGGTATTTTTATAGGACAACATAGATTGTGTTTTCTTGGTTTGTGAGGCAGGTTCTCCCTGGTAGCCCTTGCTGGTTTGAAGCTCACTGGGTGAACCAGATTAGTCTCAAACTTGTGGTTGCCTTCCCGTTTCAGCCTCCTAAGGACTGAGATTACATTTTACCTCTGAAGCACGTCAGAAAGGGCTTCAGAGGCACTGGAGATAATGGTGGAAGACAGAGCTGTTGGTTCTTGGGAACCTGAGGCTGAATGATCCAAGGTAGCCATGGTGAAGTAATCAGCCAGGTTCCACCTTTCCATTTTAACGGGTGGGTATCCTACAGGGTAGAAGACCTGCCTTCAGTTGAATTCATAGTTCTGCAAGCAAAGAAGGAAGCAACTGTCTTAGGAACCTTCCACGATAGGGACAGGAAAGGCAGGAGGGAAAAAGGGTAAGGACCAGAAAGGTCAGTATGAGGCACTGAGCTGGTTGGACATGGGTCAGTCTCTGCACACTGAAGGTGAACATGCCGTAACAGGTGGCATTTACCCAATAGGTGCTTAACATTATTAACATATATTAATTAAATGAACTGATTGATTAACTATAACCCTGATTATCAATCACTCATTTGTCTCATCTCTCCACAGAATGTACTCTGGAGATTCAAGTTCTCTCAGCTTAAGGGATCTTCAGACGATGGAAAAACTCGAGTAAAGCTGCTGTTTCAGAATCCAGACACCAAGCAGATTGAAACAAAGGTATAACCTGTGCATGCTGTACCACAGACACACGGGGAGAGGCTCAGCTGATGAAAGGCTTCATGGGTGGGATCAAGTTCAGCCCAGAGTTAGGAGCCAACCTAAGCTCTGCGCTGATAGTTTTCCACTGAGAGTCTATGACCTGAAATTGTGACAGAGGAAACAAAGTATTTAATTCTAACAAAATCCACAGTTTGCTTAGTAAATAGCAGCAGGAAGTCAGCGCTTGAAAATGCTCTAGAAGCCAAAATCTAATTGAGGAGTTTTGCAAGCTGCATTGTCTGAGGCACTGAATGTAAGAAAAAGTCCCTTGTCCCTTTCAGAGGCACTCCACTGAGGTACCTCTTTTTTTATTATTAGGTAGACTTTCTTCACAGCTTTACATAAAATTGCCATCATCAACAAACTAGCTTTAATGCAAACTAAAGTCAAATGAATGTATAAATTTAGTGCATTCAAAGATTTGTGTGTGTGTGTGTGTGTGTGTGTGTGTGTGTAACACATACACATTTGTTTAGAGACAGAATGTCACCTCTTTCCTTGAATTTCTTCCTTATGAAGTTAACCAGAGCAACACAACCCACCTGACATTGTTGTATGTGAAGGATTAGGGTCTATTTTTATCCTGCCCTTGTCTCATTCCACAAAAGAACATTTTTACAAAGAAGAAAAATTATATAGAATTACATGGCTTTTCTATGTGGAGAATTGGCAAAAGCCAGTGGTAGAGATACATACTGGGCAAGCTGTGGTCAGTACAAGGGTGCAGAGCTCTGAAGGGAAGTGGGAATTGGTGGGTTCCTTAGATGGGAGATTCAGGCTTTGGGTTCCTGAGGTGGAGATGGGAGGGCTGTGGAGCTCTGCAGAGAGGGAAGACTGTGGAGGCTTGAGGTGGTAAGAAACCAAGGGAAACAGAAAAGCTGTTGAGGTCCTGAGCTGTAAGAGGGTGTGGAGCTCTGAAGGGCTGGGGACAACCTGTGAAGCCCTAAGCTAGGGTTAGCTGTGGACTCCTGTGTTGAGGTTAAAAGTGAGGGGATGAGACTCTTAGCATGTTGGGCTGTCTCCGAAGGTTGCATCCTTCCCTCTACTGCAAGCCAAGTCCTGGGGTCTGAGTGAGGTTACTATAGAAAGGGTGGGGCAGACTTGCAGCACTTTCCTGTCAGAATTTCTTCAGGGAGGGCCCTGTCACCTTTCTCTGCATCTTTCCAGTCGTTCCTTCAGCCTGAGAGTCACAGGGGGCTGAGGATGCTGGTTCACAGTAGGCTTGAAGCACTGTTCTATCCTAAAACACACGGAAGGAGGAGCACATGGTTGCCAGGCATCTGAGCTGACCCTATAGGAGGTGGAACTGTGGGATTTAAAGGTCGAATTTCCTGTCTTCTAACAATCGGTCAGTCAACTGAAGGTTAGCCATGTTGATAAAAGGGAGGAAGATGTGTCAGCCTGTGACAAATGGAAATTTTTGTGTGGTAATCTGAAATAAATGTCAACTTCTCTGTGGCCCTTAGCTTGGATTATGTAGATTTTCATCCTGGTTGGTAATAAAAGAAAAAGACCTAATATTTATAGAAGCCATAGAAATGAATGTTGGGAAAATAAGAGGTTTTTAAAAAAAATTTTTAGTTGAACAACTTTATTTTTAAAAAACAGAGATAATTGTACAGCTTTATGCATAAAAGTATATGAATACATTTTTGTCAGTACTTGATTTTTTTTAAGGTTTGATAGTATGCATTAAAATCTTACTAGTTACAATGAGCATAAAGTATATGTAAAACAAGATGTAACCTGGAAATAGTCAAAGTTTTCTTGGTGTGTAAAGATTAAGCATAATGAGTTTTCATTTTTTTTTTTCTTTTTCTTTTTTCTTTTTTTGTGGCCTTTGTTTTTCTTGAACTTCATATTACCTGTGATTTGTTTTTGGGGTGTTAAGAGCTTTCTGGGGTTAGTAGCCAATTATCAGTGACTGCATATAATGTCTGTTGTTTTGTGACTGGGTTACCTCACTCAAGATGATATTCTCTAGATGCATCCATTTTCTTAAGACTTTCATAAAGTCATTGTTTCTGATAGCTGAGTAGTACTCCATTGTTTAAATATACCACAATTTTTGTATCCATTCATCTACTGAAGGATATCTACGTTCTGTCCAGCTTCTGGCTATTATAAATAGGGCTGCTATGAACATTGTGGTGCATATGTCCTAATTATATGTTGGAGCTACTCTGGGGTATATGTCCAGAAGTGGAATAACTGGGTCTTCAGGTAGTACTATGTCCAATTTTTTGAGGAACTGCCAGACTGATTTCCATAATGGTTGTACCAGTTTACTATCCCACCAACAGTGGAGAAGTGTTCCTCTTTCTCTGCATCTTCACCAGCATCTGCTGTCATCTGAAGTTTTGATGTGAGCCATCCTGACTGGTGTGAGGTGGAATCTCAGGGTTGTTTTGATTTACATTTCCCTGATGACTAAGGATGTTGAGCACTTCCTTAGGTGCGTCTCAGCCATTAGATATTCCTCAATTGAGAACTTTTTCGTTTAGCTCTGTACCCCATTTTTAATAGGGTTGTTTGATTCTCTAGTGTCTAACTTCTTGAGTTCTTTGTATACATTGGATATTAGGCCTCTATCTGATGTGGGGTTGGTAAAGATCTTTTCCCAATCTGTTGCTGCCATATTGTTTTCTTGACAGTGTCCATAGCCTTACAGAAACTTTGCAATCTCATTAAGTCCCATTTGTTAATATTTGACCTTAGAGCACGAGCCATTGGTGTTCTGTTCAGGAAAATTTCTCCTGGACCTAGGTGTTCAAAGATTTTTCTTACTTTCTCTTCTAATAGTTTCAGTGTACCTGGTTTAATGTGGAAATCTTTGATCCACTTGCACTTGAGCTTTGTACAGGGAGATAAGAAAGGGTCTATTTTCATTCTTCTGCATGCTGAGTGCCACTTGGACCAACACCATTTGTTGAAGAGGCTGTCCATTTAACATTGAATGTTTACAGCTCCTTTGTCAAAAATCAAGTGACCATATATGTGAGGGCTCATTTCTGGCTCTTTTATTCTATTCCATTGATCCATGTGACTATCTCTGTACCAGTACCATGCAGTTTTTAACACAATTGCCTGTAATATATCTTGATGGTGATTACCGCAGATGTTTTCTTGTTGTTGAGAATGGATTTTGCTTTTCTAGGTCCAGATGAAATTGCACATTGCTCTTTCCAACTCTATGAAGAATTGGGTTGCATTGAATCTGTAGATTCCTTTTGGTAAAATGGCCATTTTTACAATGATGATCCTTCCAATACATGAACATGGGAGATCTTTCCATTTTCTGAGATCTTCCTCAATTTCTTTCTTCATAGATTTGAAGTTCTTGTCATAAAGGTCTTTAACTTCCTTAGTTATAATCACACCAAGATATTTCATATTGTTTGTGACTATTGTGAAGGGTATCTTTCCCCAAATTTCTTTCTCCACATATTTGTCCTTTGAGTAGAGGAAGGCTACTGATTTGTTTGAGTTAATTTTATATCCAGCCACTCTCCTGAACTTGTTTATCAGCTGTAGAAATTCTCTGGTGGAATTTTTGTGGTCACTTACACACACTATCTTGTCATCTGCAAACAGTTATATTTTTAAATCTTCCTTTCCAATTTTTATCCCTTTGATTTCCTTTTGCTGTCTAATTGCTCTGGACAGACCTGCCAGTACTATATTGAATAGGTAGGGGAAGAGTGGGCAGTCTTGTCTAGTCCCTGATTTTAGTGATATTGCTTCAAGTTTCTCACTGTTAAGTTTGATGTTAGCTATTGCATTGCTGTATATTGCTTTTATTATGTTTAGGTATGGGCCTTGGATTCTTGTTCTTTCCAAGACTTTTAAGATGAAGGGATGTGGAATTTTGTCAAATGCTTTTTTAGCATCTAGTAAGAAGACCATGTGGTTTTTTTTATTGAGTTTGTTCATATGGTGGATTACATTGATGGATTTCCATATATTAAACCATCCCTGCATCTCATAGATGAAACCTACTTGATCATGGTGAATGATCGTTTTGATGTGTTCATGGATTGAGCTTGTAAGGATTTTGTTGAGTATTTTTGCATCAATGTTCATAAGTGAGATTGGTCTGAAGTTCTCTTTCCTTGTAAGGTCTTTGTGTGGTTTAGGAACAAGGGTTATTTTGTCCTCGAAAAATAGGTTAGATAGTATTCCATCTGATTCTATTTTGTGAAATATTTTGGATTGTATTGGTATCAGGTCATCAATAAATGTCTGATAAAATTCTGCACTGAACCCATCTGGACCTGAGCGTTTTTTTGGTTGGGAGACTTTTGATGACTGCTTCTATTTCTTTAGGTGTTATGGGATTATTTGGAGAGTTTACCTGGTCCTGGTTTAACTTTAGTACTGGCATCTGTCTAAGAATTCATCTATTTCCTCCAGATTTTCCAGCTTTGTTGAGTATAGGCTTTTGTAGTAGGATCTGATGATTTCTTGAATTTCCTCAGTTTCAGTTGTTATGTCTCCACTTTCCTTTGTGATTTTGTTAATTTGTATACTCTCTCTTTGCCCTCTAATTACTCTGGCCAAGGGTTTATCAATCTTGTTAATTTTCTCAAAGAACTAGCTCTTGGTTTTGGTGATTCTTTGAATGGTTCTTTTTGTTTCTATTTGGTTAATTTCTGCTCTGAGTTTGATTATTTCTTGCCATCTACTCCTCTTGGTTGTATCTGCTTCCTTTTGTTCTAGAGCTTTCAACTGTGCTGTCAAGTTGCTAGTGTATGCTCTCTCCAGTTTCTTTTTGGAAGCACTCAGAGCTATGAGTTTTCTTCTCAGTGCTTTCATTGCATCCCATATGTTTGGGTATGTTTTGTTTTTGTTTTCATTAAATTGTAGAAAATCCTTAATTTCTTTCTTTATTTCTTCTTTGACCTTGCTATTGTTTAACAGAGCATTGTTTAGTTTCCATGTGTATGTGGGCTTTTTCTTGTCTTTTTTGTTATCAAAGATCAGCCTTAGATCATGGTGATCTGATAGGATGCATGGGAGTATTTATATCTTCTTATATCTATTGAGACTTGTTTTTTGACTGATAGTATGGTCAATTTTGGAGAAGTGGCTGTGAGGTGCTGAGAAGAATGTGTATTCTTTTGTTTTAGGATGAAATGCTCTGTAGATGTCTATTAATTCCAATTGGTTCATAACCTCTGCTAGTTTCACTGTGTCCTTGTTCAGTTTCTGTTTTCATGATCTATCCATTGATGAGAACGGGTTGTTCAGGTTTCCCACTATTATTGTGTGAGGTGCAATGTATTTCTTGAGCTTTTGTAGGGTTTCTTTTATGAATATGGGTGCTCTTATATATGTTAAGGATTGAGAGTTCCTCCTGACAAATTTTCCCTGTAATGAGTAAAAAGTGTTCTTCCTTATCTTTTTTGATAACTTTTGGTTGAAAATCTACTTTATTCAATAATAGTATGGCTACTCCAGCTTGTTTCTTGGGGCAATTTGCTTGGAAGGTTTTTTTTTTTTTTTTTCCAACCTTTTACTCTGAGATAGTGTCTGTCTTTGTATCTGAGATGAGTTTCCTGTATGCAGCAAAATGCTGGATTCTGTTTATGTATCCAGTCTGATAGCTTATGTCTTTTTATTGGGGAATTGAGTCCATTTATGTTAACAGATATTAAGGAATTATGGTTTCTGTTTCCTGTTATTTTTGCTTTTAGAGGTAAAATTGTGCCTGTGTATCTTTCTTCTTTTGGTTTTCTTGCTTAGGCATTTTCTTGTTTTTACTAGGATGTTGTTTCCCTCCTTATATTGGGTTTTCAATCTATAATTTGTTGTAGTACTGTGTTTGTGGTCAGATATTGTGTAAACTTAGTTTTGTCCTGGAATATCTTGGTCTCTCCATCTATGGTGATTGAGAGTTTTGCTAAGTATAGCAGCTTAGGCTGACACTTGTGTTCCCTTAGGATGTCTGTCCAGAATCTTATAGCTTTCATAGTCTCTGTTGAGAAGTCGGGTGTGATTCTGATTGGTCTGCCTTTATATGTTGCATGACCTTTCTCCCTTACTGCTTTTAGTATTCTTTCTTTGCTTTGGGCACTTGGCATTTTGACTATTATGTGTTGGGAGAAATTTCTTTTTAGGTCCAATCTATTTGTAGTTCTGTAAGTTTCTTTTATGCTCATGGTCATCTCATTCTTAAGGGTAGGGAAGTTTTCTTCTACAATTTTGTTGCAGATATTTATGTGCCTCTTAGTTGATATTCTTCTCCCTCTTCTATTCCTATTATTCTTAGGTTTGGTCTTCTCATTGTGTCCTGGATCTCCTGGACATTTTGGGTTAGGAGCTTTTTTTCTTTTGCATCTTCTCTGACTGTTTTGTCTATGTTTTCATTGTTGTCTTCGGCCCCTGAGATTCTCTCTTCCATTTCCTGTAGTCTGTTGGAGATGCTTACATCTGTGACTCCTGGTTTCTTTTTAAAGTTTTCTACTGCCAGTGTTGTCTCTTTTAGTGTTTTCTTTATTGTTTCTATTTTCATTTAAATTTCTTCTTCATTTCCTTCATCTCTTTGGTTCTGTTTTCCTCTAATTCTTTGATTTCTGTGAGTGTTTTTCGTGTTTCCTCTTTAAAAGCTTCTATTTCTTTATGTTTTTCCTCTCCTTCTTGTCTAAAGATCTTCATCATCATCTTGAGGTATGATTTCAGGTCTGAGTCTTCTTTTTCTGGAGTGTTTGGCATTCTGATGTTTGCTGTGATGGAAGAGCTGGGTTCTGATGTTGCCAGGTTGTCTTGGTTTCCATTGGGTAAGTTCTTTTGCTTTCCTCTTGCCATCTTGTTGTCTGTGATTATATGTGGTCTTATTGTCAGTGATTGGTTTCTGTCTCTCCTGTGTACCTTGCCTGTGTCCCTGGATCTCTGCTTTCCCCGTTGCAAATGGCTTGAGCATTTGGTCCACACGCATGGGCCTTCTGGGTGGAAACCAAGTCCCTAAGGCAGAGTTTCTGCTCTCCTGAACCAATGGGGGGGGGCACATACCAGGCCTAGCCCTCTCTGCACCCCAGCTACTCGCAGTGCAGTCTCACCAGGCCTGAGTCCCTGGATCTCTGCTGTTCCCGATGGCAAATGGCCTGAGCATTTTGTCTGCATGTCGCAAATAAGAGTTTTAAACTAAATAATAATAATAATTAATTTAGTTTAAATTAGTTTAATAATAATAATAGTTAATAAGTTTAATTTAGTTTAAACAAAAAATTTAAACATGAAGATCTTTTTAAGAAAAAATGAGAAATTTTATGTACATACATAGGAATGTCTGGAAGGTGTATGGATACCTCTCACCAAATTCAGATGTACAGCCTTGCAGCCCAGCCCTGATCCTTCATAGATCTCAGATTACCAGAGCTTCTCTGGGAAAACAAGTGAGGACAATGCATAAAAAGGCTGAGGCTTTAACTGAAGTGAAGCAAGAGTGAGGGGCACTTCCTGGCCTAGGAGGCTTCCACAGGTCCAGCCCAAGGTTACCACAGTGAGGGAAAGAATCAGGGGTGATTCCCCTCCTGATATAACCCTGCTCCACTCAGAAATGACCCCAGTGCAACTGCTATGGTGTATGAAGCAGGGGGAAAATTAAACCTCTAGGTGTTCTTGGAATTAACACACAGCTTCAATCAATCAATCAATCAATCAATCAATCAATCAATTGATTCCTCTGTCTGTCTGTCTCTCTCTCTCTCTCTCTCTCTCTCTCTCTCTCTCTCTGTGTGTGTGTGTGTGTGTGTGTGTGTGTGTGTGTGTCTATCTCTCTCTTTCCCTCTGTGGGTGTGTGTCTGGTATATGTGTGTTCATGTAGGTGTGTGCACATGTACATATGGGTTCACATACATTTACATGTACTGTTTGTAGAGGCCAGAAGCCAATGTTTGATTCTTTCTTAGTTTCTATGCTGGCTGGCCAATGAGCTCCAGAAATCTACCTATCTTTGCCTAGTGCTGGGATGAAAGATGTCTTCATGTGGTTCCTAAGTATATGACTTCAGGTCTTCAAGCTTGTGTGGCAAATACTTTGCCTACTGAGCCATCTCCCCCACTTCTAAAATGTTCATAAATAAAAGACTTACTTTCCTGGAGTAGCTGACTAGTTAGTTATATGACTTACCATGTGAACCCCTACCACCACACACACACACACACACACACACACACACACAAAATTTCTACGTTTGTTGGCTGTATTTAAGTTTCTTATGGCTTCTGTGTTTGAGACTGAAATTCAGGACAGGTTTAAATGGGTAATCATTGCAGCATGAAGTCCAGTGCACATGTATTTAATAAGTCCATTTTAACACTGAAGGAAAAACGTGGTACAGAAATACAGAAAGTACTGTAAAATGTTGGGTGTGGTGGTTCATGCCTGTAATCCCAGCATTTGGGAGGTAGAGGAGCATCACAGGTTGAAAGTCATTCTTGGCTGTACAGCAAGTTTAAGATCACCTTAAAATACATGAGACTCTGTCTTGAGGAAGAAAGAGAGTGGGGAAGGATAAGAGAAACAGAGGGGAAGAAGAAGGGGGGTTTTACAAGTTTCTCAGAAGAAAATGATTCTCATTATTAAAATGAAGTACTTTCATCACTGCAGACCAATACTGTCATCTTACTCCTAATATCCCCATCCATATCCCTGTAACAAAGCACAATCTAATGAAGAATAATTCTGTCTTTGGAAGAAACAATAGCACATCATTTTCACTCTGGAAGAGTAGTTTCTGTCGTCAGAAAGTCAATAAAGCCTGTGAGATGCAGAGTGGAGAACCGGGTATGAGCAACCTGGGCTAACAGCAGGCAGCGAGCAGAACTCTGCTCTTGGGGTCTCCCCACAGAGACCAATGCCAGGCATGGATCACTGATACTCCTGCACTAGTCACACTGAAAAACTAGTTAGAAGCAAAGCAGAGTGAACAACCCAATCCAGCCATTAGACATATTGCTACAATGCTCATGAGGAGGAACCAGGAACAGCTGAATGATCTCTGCAGCAGGAAGAGTGGAGATGGGTAAATGCCCCTCGGGAGCAGTGCTCAGTCCCGGTGTTCCTCAGAGTCATTTGAATCTGCTCCCATGCAAGCTTGTTCCTACTGCTTAGCCAGTACATAATAGCAGGTGGCTTTCTTTTGGCTTTGTTTTGTTTTAAGGGTGTCCTGTTTGTTGTGGAATTTTAATAAGAGTGTCCTGGCTGACTGTGAAATTAGAACTACCTTATTGACAGAAATACATAGCTAAATGATCTCTAAGCAAATATGTAACCATCAGAAGATACTTTGTATCAAGTGGTAGCTTGATAATACAATTACCCATCTAGGAGGTCCCTGGGCTGGAGCTAGTTTCTGAGGCTCTCTGACAACTCACATCCTGAGCTTCCTGAACAAGCCGGGCTGTATAGTGAGGCAAGCATGTGGGAAGCCTGCTCCCTAAGAATGATCTCTGAGCCCTTTGCTGCTGACTCTCTTTAGGTTAGAGGAAGGAAGAAAAAGAGGCCAAGGCAAGAAAAACTAGCGTAATTACACACTGGGATGTTCTTTCTAGAATGAGACAGGTGGACACCGGTGGACACCAGCATGTCCCTTGAGTTTAAGGACAAGTCTGTTTATAAGAGCTTCAAGTCCTAGGTTCAGCCAGATCTGGTTTCTGGCATCCGAGGCTTCCTGGTTCACAAATGCCACCCTTTCTGTATCCTCCTGTATCTGGAAGAGGTTTTTAAGCAAGAACACAGACCCATAATATAATCTCCACTCATGTGACCCCACAATCTCCATAAAGGCCTTTATCACTGGGGTCTAGGCTATGACATGACTTGGAGATGTGTATGGAATCTCAGCTGATAGTACTGTTTTCTTCAGCCTATTTTCCACACTCAGCAGGCTTCTCCAGAAACTTCTGTCTGTGGGCAGGCCTAGATGTGTTCTTAATCATCACGATCAGTTCAGCTTGGAACGATACTTATCCAGTGTACTTCAGAGCCAGCTCACGCCAACCTCTGCAAATGGTTCTCTTTTTTTTTAATGAGCTATGAGCTTTTTGGAGACTATAATAAATCATAGTGTCTGTTTAAAATTTAAATTTAATTAAAATTTAAAGATTTTATTAGTGACAAGTAAATGCTACCTGGTTAGATGATCAGAAAGTCCCCCAAGAGGTCCCTTAGTCACATTCTATGTCTTGGGTCTCTTCTACAGCACAGATACCATTTTCTGGGTGACACTTAGATTTGGGGAAAGACAGAGGACCCTCACCCAGGAAGTGAGCCTGGGAAAAACCATCACAGAGATGAGACTCTACCTGGGAAGAGGAGATATCTAGAAAGCTAACTGAGTTGCTAGGAACTTTGTCAAAGGATTATCTCCACCTATGAAAAGACTGTGCCCATGGCCAAGCATCAGGAGAACACTGGACACCCTGAAGCACCGCTGGCCTAGCTGCCCCTGCAGACATCTGTTGTAAACAAGCTTTTTCCTCTATGCAAGGGAACTGACTAGATTTTCTCTTCTACTCCTCATCCAGTTTATTAATCACTTTCCTTCTAATTATAGTTTATGAAATAACAGATTCTACAAGCAGAGACAGCTGGGCCCAATTCCCCTCTCTGTTTCAGGAATGTGAGTGTATTCCTTTTTCATTGTCCCCGGAGATGAGGGAAGGCTGAAGGTCTGGCTTCAAAGAAACAACTCACGTTAATGATAGAGTGAAAAGTGAGTTCGAGCACCGTGTTTTAGGAAACAGAAGCACAAGTGTGTGTGCATGCCCCTCTAAAAAGGGAAATGGATGCTATCCTATTGTCCTCACTGGGACAGGAAGAAAACCTCAAAGGCTGCACTGGGCAGCTTTGCAGAGGCTGATGATACTCCACGTGGCAAAGCACATCCTGGTGTGAGCCAGTGCCAGCTTCGTGCATTGGAAATTATTTGTGCATCAGAATAACATGAAGGCATCTTCCCAGGGCATCACCAGCAAGACTTAACCCTTCCACATTAAATTAAAAATGAGGGAAACTCTATACTGTCCATAAAGATATTGACCTTGGTTGAATAAAATGTGTAGGGTTATTTATCTTTGTCAGAACATGGAAATTTCCAAATAAAAAATTTACTAGCACAGAAAAAAAAAGTGAAACCACACAGGTGTTCTTCATTCCCAGCTTCTTTTGCTCTCGGTATGTGTGTGATACCCTGGAGCCAGTGCAAATTACAAAAGCCGTATTAGTTAAAACAGCTTTGCCAAAAGTTCTCGTCCATCTTAACATATGTGGAAACACCAAATGTGACAGAATCAAGGTTACTTGGAGAAGTCACGTTTGTCTTAAAAAAAAAAATTAATAAACCCTGCCAATGTCAATGAAATGCATTAATTTGTAATTCTCTTATTTACTAAAGGAAAAAGACTGGGAATGTGAGCCTGAGGTGCTTGAGAAATGGCTTGGTGGTGAAAAGCACAGAGTGCTCTTATAGATGAACCAAGGTCCATTTACAGTGCCCATGCCTTGCAGCTTGCAATGCCTATAGCCCAATTCCAGGAGATTTGATGCCATGTTTTGGCTTCCATTGGCACCTACAGTCACATATACATATCCGGCACATACATATAACCATTCACATATTTTTTAATTAAAATGGATCCTTCCTTGAAAAAAGGAATGTGAATCAGAGAAAACATATGATTCCATCACCAAACACAGATCACGGCCTAGAGACAGATTACAATGCCAATTTTGAAGGTGACAGCAAACATTTCAGAATAGATGCCTTCAAAACCTGCCAAATACTATGGTGGTTTGAATAAGTATGGCACCAATGGCCATATATTTGAACACTTAGTCACCAGCGAGTTGAACTATTTGAAAGAATTAGAGGGATTAAGTGGTATGGCCCTTTTGGAGGCAGTGTGTCACTGGGGGGTGAACTTTGAGGGTTCAAAAGCCCATGCCAGACCCAGTCTCTCTGCCTCTGTGCAGATGAGGATATAAAGGTCTGGGCTATTTTCTAGTGCCATGCATGCTGCCATGATGGTATGAACTAAGCCTTTGAAACTGTAGGAAAGCCTACAGTTAAATGCCCTCTTTTATAAGGGCTGCCTTGGTCATGGTGTTTCTTCAAGCAGTAGATCAGGGACTAAGACAGACATGAACCTGCTAGAAGAGATGACAGGGTTTCTATTTCCAGAAGGCATGCTTCTACCCATCCCTGACCCAGTGGCTTCCAGAAGTCACAGATAACACCTGCTTGAGTTGAATCTGAGATGTCCTCCAGGTGTGTCTGAACTTTTGGTCCACGGCTGCTATTGCTGATTTTGGAAGTTGTGGAAACTTTAGCACCAGGCTCCGGCTAGCGAGCCTCAGCTGTCTGAGATATATATCTTGAAGGTTATTTATCTGCTTCTTGTTCTGGCTTGCGGTCTCTGTGCCTTGATCTGTAAAGATTCGAGGAGCTGCCAGCACGTGCTTCACACACTCCCACTACCATGAGCAGCTCCCACCTGGTGCTGATCGTGATGAACGGCAATCTCTTGAAATCTTGACCCAAAGTAAAATTTCCTCCGGTAAATTCCTTAAGTCAGATACTTTGCCATAATGATTTTAGAAGTGATGAGTTTAACACTGAAACCAGTGCATCTATGTTTCCTCCAGTGTTTGCCATTCAAGTTCGTGATCATCCTAACATTTGCTAAAGGGAAGCAGTTGATGTCTTCTTATTGTCCTATCTGAATAGCCAATATAACCATTCTTCTTCCTTGGGGTCATCACTGCGCAGAGTAAGGGTCACTGTGGTGCCAACACAGTTGATATAACCACAGAGGGCCCCGAAATGACTAGCAGCCTGCAGTGTATACAGTGTGTATACACTGGGCAGAAGGATGTCAGCATCCCAGCTTAGAAGACAGGAGACAGTGTGTGGCCCCCCAAGCCACACAAATCAGTGTAGCTTAAAACTTAGAAATTTCTGACTTCTGGAAATTTTGAGTATTTTCATGTTTCAGTGAACCACATGTTGGGAAAGTGAAACCACTGTTTACCTGATGCAAGTAAGTTCCAAATAGAATGAGAAGAGGCAGCTCCTCTGAGGAGAGCAGTGTGTTCTCACACTCTCCATTAGTCCCCTCCAGCTCCATACTGACTATACCAAGAGTTGATCTCCCCTTCTTCTCCTGCTCCTTCCTTTCAGTCTCTCTCTGTCTCTCCATTTCTGTCTCACTCTGTCTTTGTGTCTCTGTGTTTCTGTCTATATCTATCTCTCTGTCTGTCTCTCTCTCTCCTCTCTCTCTCTCTCTCTCTCTCTCTCTCTCTCTCTCTCTCTCTCTCTCACACACACACACACACACACACACACACACACACACACACACACTGGTTGCTTCACAATTTCTGGAGAACACAGGTACAGTCCTGATTCATTGGGGATTTATTATCCAGGTTGTACCAAGAAGAACAAAGCTAGCCCTGCATCTACCTGCACCCTTCAAAGCTGACATTGCCTTCCCTTCTACCCTAAGTCAAGCCCCCACTGACTCTTGTCCTTTTCTTGGAAGAAATTTCTTTCCACAGGCCTTTTATGTCTCATGCTAGACAGGTGTCCTAGCCCCACTGACATGCCTCTGCCTCCTGCACACCCTCCATCCATAGCTCCCTAGACTTCCTGAAAGGTTGTTTTTAGAGTGGTGTTAGTGCTGTGCTCTGTGCTATGACCTTAACGAATCTCTCAGAACCTACTCAGCATAGTTTCTCCCCAATGATACCCATGCACTGACCCATAGCTACCATCTGCTTTTTGCTTTTGCTTCTGCCCCTTTCTGGACTGTCTCTATCCACCACCCCTGCACAAATGCAAAGATGCTTTATTCACAAGGGAAGAAGGAACCATCAAACAAAATTACCTTCTCCCCTCCATTCCTTGATACCTTCAGTGTGGTGTTACTGGCCATGTTCATCCAGCGTGAGGGCAGCTGACTCATCTGAATGTCCCTCCGTCAACACTGCCCACCTGTCCACCAAGACAGCTGCAGAATAGGGAAGTTGAAAAAGGCTGGGATCCTGTACTTCAGGGAAACTCAGGAATCCTGGTGATGAAGGATTGTTTGAGGTAAAGCTTATTCTCAAACAGCTTGCAACATAATGACACTATTGTACCAAGTTCCTAAAACTCTAGCAGGGACACAGGAAAGTCCTATGAGGCTTCAAGTGACATTTCTGCAACAAATTGTCCTTGTCACTTTGAAAGGTTGTTTGGAACTCCGTTTTATCATTTTAAAACTGGAATGGTGGTCTCTGACCTTTATCTTACTTTACATTGTAATTTTGAGGTGAGTCGATGTTATTGATTTGACAAAGCTGTGTTGATAGAGGGATAATAGACATCTCACACTGATGATGCTCCGATGACAGTCCCCTGATCCCTGTCCTCAGTCTTAATTAATTACACAGGGATGCTACAGGAGCTGCTATGAGGTTACAGGTAGGGAAATTACCCAGTGTCCTGGTTGCTCAGCTCAGCCATTTACTATATCTGATCAAAACTGAACCAGATTCATGTAGAAAATGGACTAGCCATGTGACAAGCAATTAGTAATTTAAAGACAATCATGGGAGGAGTGTTGACACTAAAGCTAGTAGCAAAAGTTAAAAACATTGGAAGGCTATTGGCACTGGCCTACTCACGACCGGACTCCCCACCCTGTATATATGGAGGACCCAGAATCTGAATTGCAGGGTGAGATCTCTGTGTCACAGACATTAGCCATGAACTCCACTCCATCCTGGCCTGGCACAGGTGAGCAGAAACTGGGTCACTGGTCAGGGCTCCTTTCTAGATTCGAATTCTTTGTTACTCAGACCTGAACTGAGGCTCTACTGACAACAAGCATGATTAAATGTAGAAACACCGCATACATATTAGCAGTATAACACACCGAGACTCAGGTTTATCATCCTCACCTGGGCTTCTCCTGGCTCCACTGCACTTGTGGCTGAAGACCCCCATCCTCAAAATGTCAAATGTGTTTGAAAAAGCTAGCACATGCATCACTCCTAGACTAGACGGCTCAGCTGGCATGAGAAAGGGGCAGCGACAGTCTATACTTACAGATATGGCTTTCTTGGCTTTTCTCCAAACTTGTTTTAAAAACAATTATCTTTATTATATATACCTCAGGCAAAGTTGGAAAAGGTGGCTGTATCCCTGCTGTATGACTTCCTACTGGAGTGTACAGATTCCCTATCTCAGTGGGTGGGACTTTTAGCTTACCCTCACCTGTGACAAATGTTTAAAGGGCCAGTGGGGAGTGTCAGGCACAGAGACAACACTGGAATCACTATGAATGTCCTGTCCCAACCATGTCTTTGGCTCACAACTCTTCCAAAGGGGTAGTTCAGGATGGCCCTGCTGGCAGTGTCTGCTTAAGATATAAGCAGAGCATCAGGTACCATGACTTGACCCTTGCCCAAACGAAGGATGCTCTGTATCTGGATCAAGACTGATTCCTGCTTCAGAAGCTCACACTCAATTCCTGCATAAGGAAACTCTTGGCTATGATTTTGCATGTAGTGACACTCTGTGGTAGATAGTCTTTTCCTTTTTTTTTTTTCAATGTGGCTTCAAATTACCATGCCGGGAAATACCAAGGCTGCTTTGAGATGTGTATCTCAATGCCAGTAGCCATCTGGCTGCTTCTTCCAGAGTGCCAGGCTGTTACTAAGTGAACTGTAGAAATTTGTAAAGCAATTTTCAGCCTTTGTACGTAAATCACAGCTGTGGAATCATACTGTGGGGTTTGTGACTTTTTCGTTCCACTTATCTCCCCGAGAAGGTGATGATGATCAGGAACATATACAGATTGAAGTAGTTTTGGTAAGCTTGCAAGAATGTTGTGCTTGTTCAAGAATGTTCTTTGGACTTCCTCTCTTATGGAGAAAAATCATAAGTGATAAAACATCCTGACTATCATCTCATGGTGTACAAAAAAGACACAAGGATGAGTTGACACCCAGAAAAGCAGCTAGGTAACTCAACTCATAGATTCAACATACAACTAGGATGGGGTGCCCATGTAGCAAGTGTAGAGTTCCACTATGAAATCCCTTTAGCAGTATAAAGAAAACCCCAAGGATCTGCAACATCTTGTTCTTTACCTATACAAAAAATAAACAAACAGAAAAAAAAAAAAACAAAGTAATTCTTTTATGCAGGTAAAATCAAGGTTAATCTTCACCTGCATGCAAAGCAGGATCTTATATTGGCAAGAAGAAAAGACAACTTTTGGTTCACAGGTATTAGAAGGTAGAACATAGCTTCTAAGTGCAAGGAACCCCATACCTGTGTCCTCTCTCTGTGTGTCTCTCGGTCTCTCTCTGTCTCTCTCTATCTCTCTGTCTCTGTCTGTCTCTCTCTCTCCCCCCTTCCCTCTCTTGCTCCCTCCCTCCCTTCTCCTCTCCTTCCCTCTCCTTCCCTCTCCCTCTTCCCCTCCCCGTCCCCCTCACTTCCTCTCCCTCCTTCTCTCTCTCCCACTCTGGCCTGGAATGACTTTGTGGGATTCATTTTCCATCTGGCTCACACTTTCCATGTACCAGCAGCTCAACTTCCTTGTCATTTCAAAGTGAATTCCCCTGTCCCCTCTCCTGGGTCACCCTTCCCTGGTACTCTGGTTGGTTCAGGGTCCTGAGCACCAGTACAGGAGCAGTTTCTGAAAGGAATGGACTAAAGACAAGAGAGGCATAAGGGTGGGGCTTCTGTAAAAGAAGTTAGAAGCTCGATTTGCAGTATGATATCCTTCTCTTAGGAAGAGAAGCACCTTAGTGCAAGCATCAGTGTCCAGAAGGATGTTAGCACCTCTGATGAGCTGCCTTCTTTCCTGAAGGCAGGTGTGCTGACTTTCCATTCCAGTGGTTTCATCTGGTCAGCTTCAAAGAGTAGAACTGAGGGACTGACACGCCTGAGCAGACTGTTCTCCTGAAAATGATGGTGCTTTCTCTGTGCTCTTGTCTCGGCACTTTAGAATATGATAGATTGTTGCTCAAATTTAGTAAATGGGATGTCAATGAATGAACAGTCACCTTAAGAGGAAGTGTGCTGTTCTTTCCCATATTGGAAATTCACCATATTGAAACAGCATAGAGTAGAAAACAAACAAACAACATCACCCCCCCAAAAAAAAATATGAGTAATGTACTGAAATCACCGTTTCTATCTGTTGGATGAATGGCAGGGCGGGGTGGACATGTACCCCATACACTAAGATTGCTTTTCTCTATAACAGCATGACACGTGAGGACTTCAACTTGTATGTAGCCTTGCAGGTTCATTGCCAATTTTGTTGGTTGGGACTGGGAACTTTGTGTGGGTAATTATGTAGAGGAGTGAATAAACTCAGAGACCAGTGAGATGGCTCAGAACCCATCTGAATTTGATCTCAGAAGTCATGGTAGAAGAAGAGAAATAACTCCACCAAGTGTACTCTGATCCCTACATGTGTGGCACTCACAAAATTATTATTTTATTATTATTATTATTATTATTATGACTTTTAAAATAATTATAACAGCTAACATAGGTTTTATTCTTCAACATTAGTCTTTGAGAGCTGTAAGGTGGAGAAGTAAGGACCCATGAATTTAAGGTGCTTTTTAAACCATAAATTTAACGAGAGCACCACAAGCTAAAGAACCTTATTCTTGAGCATCATTTCTTTCTTTTGTTGACATGACAACTGGATGTGGAGGAACCAATGTCTCTCCCTCTATGTGCTGTCCACACAGCAGGACTCTGGTTACCCTTCTAAAAATGCTCATTACAAGCCACACATGGAAGAATATATACATGCAACCAGGGTAAGCAAACAGCCAGCCCCACCACCACAGGATTCTGATGCCAGCGTCATCGATAGCCCTGGCATTTTTGCCTGTGGTGAAGACAGCCAGTGACTCTGATCTTCAGGGCTAAGACCTATTACAAACTAAGGAGGAATGCTGAATAAAGGGTACACATCTCACCCTGTATAGAGATTAAGGAAACCCAGCCTATATTGTCTGAGTACCAATACAAACAACAGTATAGCCATCTTTGTGAATAGATGTTGATTGTACTGCATTGCCTTTATTTTATATTAAAGTACCTGTTTTACTATGTACTTGTACTTACTTGGAGAACAAGTCTTACAGTACACAAAGAACCGAGTTTTCTGAAAGTTGCCTTACAGCATCTTCCTAGTGACCACAGTCCTGTCTTGTTTCCCCTCAGGAGCTGGAGTTCCAGGATTTGACAGCGGTCCTTCATTGCATCCACTCCTTCATTGCTGCCAAGGTGGCCTCCCTGGACCCTGTGTTCATGGACAGCCAGAGCATGGCAAGAAGATACATGTGCAGCAGCTAAAACAAGTCTGTAGAGTGCTGCAGGCAATTAAATTATTTTCTTAAGAAACAAACCTTTCCTGCACAATGTTGCAACTTTGTGTGGTTTTATAATGAGCCTATAGTTGTGATACCAATAAAGACATCACTAGTTTCACAGATGGGTCAGACTGTTGAATCTGACAATGGGGTATCAATCTGACCAGGCACGGAGGTGGTAGGAACTCAGGGTCCTCTGACACCATCCCATCCCAGCCTGTCTCAAACAGCCAGTGATGTAATACCACAGTCTACTGCTTGCATTCTTGAAATCCAAATTTTATTTTTGCAAAGTTCCAAGTAGGAGAGTCAGAAGCCACCATGTCTTCTTTCTTAGGAGAAATGGGCTCCCTACATGCCTGCAGTTACCAAACTCTCCCTTTGTCATGGGTGGGACTGGCATTTGGGTTGTGAGATGAATAGGGTGATAAATGAATAGAGAGATGAGGGAATTTGAATTATTTAGTTTTATATTAAATGCTTACATGTTTATTATGCAATTAAATTATATATCATTTAAATGTGAATTCTATTTTTTCCTAATTAATCAAATATAGCACATGCTTTGGTTTCCTTGTCTTTCATATTGTTTATAACTTCTAATCTGTGACTTTTCTATTTTTCTTATTAAAAACAATTTAATGGAATTCTTGAGTTTCCTTTCAGAAATTCAGGCTGTGGTTAGGAAAAGATGTGACCATATTCTCAGCTGTCAAGGCTTCTAGAAAAGGGTGACACCAACCATCTGACTTCAGAGCATAGCCACCTAAGGAAACACAGGGGCCCTGTGAAAAGCAGAGAGAAACACCATTTGGGGGCTAGCTATCCTTTGGATCTTGAAGCAATGAAGGGCTTGGCAATCAGCCATAGCTCATTGACTAACATCCATCCATGTTTAGCTGGGAGGAAGGATATAGTTTTAGCCTATCACACATAGTTTGTGCTTCTGTTGTTGAAATTGCAGCCTCCTTCTTACAGTGTTTCTCCATCATATATGTAGAATATGTGTTATACATGACGTCCCTCTGAACACTTGGGGTTCACCTCAGACTCTAGCAGGAATGGAGTGGTCCTCCTGTTCTACCCTAGACTGTCTATGTGGAGCTTGGTTCTCATGTTTCTACTCAGACTTCCTGTTAGCTGACTGTAGCAACAGGAGGTGAAGAGTTCTGTGAACACTCAGAGGGGAAAAAGAGAGAATGAAAACCTCTCTATCCAGATCCTCTTTGGGGATATATACACTGATCTTCAAATTAAACAGATTTTTCTTTATTAAAAAAACAAAACAAAAAATGAAACAAACTCAAAATTGGAAGGTGTTCTGGACTAGAGTTGAGGAAATGGGGAAATTTTTCATTTGTTTCTATGAAAAAGCTCAGTATTCAATATGGAACTTACTGGATACCAGAGAAGGTGACAACGTTTCCCCAGACGATTAAACCCTAAAGTTTATTTTCACATGCCTTGTGAATACACAGCTCTTTCTGGAGGATGCACATTTTAAAAATAGCCAGATGCTCAGTGCCTTCTATACACTACCCAGGCACCAAGTATTACAGCCTGAAATGGCTGTGGGCCATTTTAAGCCCAGGCTTCTCCAGGTGCTCAACCCTTCACCCTTTTCATCCAAACCATTCTCAGGACAGGATACCTCAAGGATCTGAGCACCTGATCCTGGGTCAGATGTTTATTTTCTTTTGAGTTATCTATCTACTTTTAAGACTATCTCATTCTCTATTTCTATTAGAAAATGATCAAAACTGGCTGTGATCTCTGTAGAGGCCATTTGTGGGGTCTTGCAGCTCGCAGGTCACTGAGGTACAGGTATTCTGTCTTGGGCTCTCACAACCAGGAAGAAGACACTGAGGCTTATGAGGCTCAGTGAGACTACAATGAGCCAAGCCAGTGTCCTCAGTGCCCACTACTTCCCACTTGGTGTCTTAGTTCTACCAAGCAACCCGTAGACTCTGAGCTGATAGGGGTGTTCATCTTATGAACATGAGCATCCATGTGTGATATCTCTCATTATAAACACGAACATTCATACATGTTATGTCTTCGTTTGAATACTAAGGGCAGAAAGCTTTCTACTGGCCAAGTGTGAGTAAATGGGGAAGAGTCTCATTTCGGAAATTATTTTATTCCAAAATATCAACCGTCTTTTAATTAACAATTCAAATATGGGTAGAATATTATTCCAAGTAGATAATGTGCATTGGTTAAAGTTACTTGGTCATTGTTCATCTTGATATTTTATTCACAACCTTTATAAGGAGACTAGAAATACCAGTGACCCTAAGAGGCAAAGAGAAAAAAAATGAGGTTAAAAGAAATTTATTGTATGTGTCATGAGGTAGCACTCCAAGCCTTCCGTGTGTCTTGCCTTCAGAATGGGTTTGAGTAGCTCATGCATAGCATCTTAGATTTTAGACATGATTGGATCCTGTTACCAAGGGGAAAAAAACAAGAATCCCAAGGAACCCCTTTTTTTTTTTTTTTTTTTTTTTAGCAGCTTTGATTGGTATTTTATTTCTACTTTACAAGTTCCACATAATAGACAAAGGCTTTTTGAAAGCATTGTTATTTTTGCTGAAAACAATCATATAATCATTTTAAACAACATAAATGTATACACACATGACTGAGGTTTCTGCAGCCTACAAACACCTCTTTGGGTTTAAAAAGGAAAAAGGCAATACACTGACAATTCAACTGTAACTCTTAAGAAAAACATTGGTTTTCTTACCAAACATGAGTGTTCTGTACAGGGACCTATCAACCAAGACAGCAATGAGTTCAAGCCAAGGGGAGCCAGAAGCAGCTCCCACACCAGTTCAGAAGACCCTCCCAAACCCATCACCTCCTCAAAGTGCTCCTCATCCTCACCATAGGAAGACAGCAGCCGCCCCCAGAGAAAACAGGAGCAGCAGATACAGTTGTTATAATGTCCGAATGTCTTCCGCAGTATTTCACACCCAGCATCTCAGGAACATGTCCATGCAGCATGCGAATCATTCTTTACACTGCACCCTTCGTTTCTCGAGCGAGGGAACCAGGCCTTCCTAATTCACTTTAGGTGCCTAGGATAACAAAGTATTTCACCAGAAGGGGTGTAAGCAATGCTATCTGATAGGAGCACGAATAAGAAAAGAACCCCATCTTTTATAAAAAAAAATTAGTTGAGACATAATTTCACAGTAACACTATGATCTCCAGCCAATGAATAAAAATGGGGCTTCAAAAACTGTAAGCTAGATTTTTAAAAGAAATAAATATATAAGTGTCATAGTTATTTTTGAAACCCCTGACACTTTTGGTGACCCTGATGCTTAGCATATTGGGGTTAAATTTTAGTAAGAACGGAATGCCTAGCAAATAGTTTTTAACACTGGAAATTTTACAGGGAGTAGGAAACACTCAGGATGAGCCCCAAGGCCCTTGCACATGCTAGAAAAACACTCTACGCCTGAGCAGATCATCAGCTCTCCATTTGCTTCTTATTTTGAGACAAGCCTTTTGGGGTTACCCTTCTGCACTGTGTGTATTCAGAAGCTAAGTTCTGTGCCCCTGGCCAGACTGCACCCTGATCTTGGGGTACTGTATTAACCAATGTTTTGTAAAAAATGTTTCCCGATAGTCCCTGATTGGTTACTAAAAGGCTGGACCCTATGACTGGACAGGAAGACAGAACCTGGGATGGAGTAGGAGGTTTCAAAGGAGACCATGAGGAGAGGGAGAGTGGAGCGGAGCGTGAAGAAGGAGGCTGCCATAAGGCAGGATGGACCATAAGCATGTGGCCAAGTATACTGGCTGGTTTTGTATCAACTTGACACAAGCTGGAGTTTTCACAGAAAAAGGAGCCTCAGTTGAGGAAATGCCTCCATGAGATCCAGCTGTAAGGCATGTTCTCAACTAGTGATCAAGGGGGAGGGCCCAGCTCATTGTAGGTGGTGCCATCCCTGGGCTGGTAGACATGGGTTCTATAAGAAAGCAGGCTGAGCAAGCCAGGGGAAGCAAGCCAGTAAGTAACATCCCTCCATGGCCTCTTCATCAGCTCCTGCATCCTGACCTGCTTGAGTTCCAGTCCTGACTTTCTCTGGTGATGAACAGTCATATGGAAGTGTAAGCTGAATAAACCCTCTTCCTCCCCAACTTGCTTCTTGGTCATGATATTTTGTGCAGGAATAGAAACCCTGACTAAGACACCAAGAGAAGCTCATCCTGAAGACACACATGAACAGAGCAAGTCAGGTGAGACTCAAACAGCAAGTAACATGGGGCCTGTGACTGGGATGTCGGTTCGAATAGCCCAGAGCTGCCCATTCTAGGCTTAGAGCTTGTTAATCAAAATACCACATTTCTATGTCTTTTATTTGGGAGCTATACACGCTAGAGTAGAGCAAAAACCCTAGACAAAAATTACTTCAACACAAGCCCCACCAACTTTCCCAGGTTGGCCTTGAACTCACTATGCAGTCCTTGTTGGCTATTATGCTCTTCTTACCTCAACTTCCCAAACAGCTGAGATTACAGTCCTGTGCTATCAGACATGACTTAGAGACAGACTTTTAAAGATATACATGAATTTACTTTCCTCTAGTGATCTGAACTTAGTGACCTCCGAGTATATCTTGAAAATTCTGGCAAGTCACTCAGAGTCTTCTTTAGTATTGATTTTAACTGTTGTTTGGATATTTGACCATTCAATTAATAACTTGCCACGATCCTTGAGTTCTGATACTTGTTCTGACACACAGTTTCAGTGCTTAAACTTCCTGAGCTTGCCTTCTAGGTATCTTGGCCTGCTTATATTCTCCCTCTCCCCCCACCCCAACCTACCACCTGCCTCCCACCCCCACCTCTGCTCCTTTCCAGTTTTCTTCATAGGGTTGTTTTGGTGAACCAGAACTTTTTAGCCTATCTGAAGCATGAAGTCTCTTCCATCTCCTTCAACTGCCATGGCTAGTTCTAGTTGTTATGGTTCAGTTGCTATAGCCTAATTCTGAAGACTTAGTGTGCTTTGCTCTAAGGCTCTTCAGACTTCCAGAGTTTCTGTTGAAAAATCATCTGATTGGTTTTCCTTTATATGTGTAACTTTTTTCTCTTGCATCTTTCAATATATTTTCTTTGTTCTGTATACTTATGTATAAGTAAGCACATACTTATACTATGTTCTGTATACATATATGATATGTATATACATGTGTATACATGATATATACATATGTATGATATGATTTGGGGAGTTTCTTTTATGCTCTTGTCTGTTTGGTGTTCTCTGTGCCTCTTATATCTGTGTGGGTGTATCTTCCTTAAATTCAGGCAAGTTTTCCCTATTGTTTTGTTGAAGATATGGTCTATGCCATTGTCCTAGGATTCTTCTCTCTCTTCTATGCCTATAATTTGAAGGTTTTTTTTTTTTCTTCATGGTGTCTCATAGTTTTTGTATGTTTCTTTCCTGATTTTTTTTCATAGCTTTGGCTTGTGTGGTCTAATATCTCTACTGTTAAAACCTGAAATTCTGTTTTCTATTTAATCCTCGTTCCAGAGATTCTTATTGGGTTCTTCAGTTATTTTATATATCATCATTTCAGCTTGAGTACTCTTCAGTGTTTCTATCTCTTTATTGAATTTAGTTTTCTGCTTCTGGGTAGCTTTTATAATTTCATTCAGCCTTATGGTTGTTTCTCTTCAAGTTCGTTTTCTGTAAGTTCATTGAGTTATGTGCATTTTCTTTAAGCTCCTTTGATGAAATTTATGATAGTTCTTTCAGGTAATTTTCACTGAAGGTCATTTCTGTAGGACTGATAGATTGGGGAAGGGGCATATTTGTTTTGACCTTTAACACTGTTGTGTATTTGAGGTGAGACCCAGGCGTGTGGATGTTTTTGTTGGTTTTGTCTGATATGGACATGGCAAGCTAGATTGTTGCAGAAGGTGTGCATTCTGACCCAGACTTGAATCTTGGAAGGAGCAAGCACAGCTCCTTGGACTGGACCAAAGCACTGTGTGTGAGCCCTGGGCTCTACCTGAGGACTGGCATGAGGGCAAGGTCCTTTAGGCATAGGACAGTGAACTTACCAGGCTTGGCCAGAGCATAGGAACTGTGAGCAGAAATTGGCTTGGAAGATGAATATGATATAGGGGTTATCAGGGTAAAGTCTGGCTGACAGAGTGAACAGGTTGGATGCAGGATATACATCCTGGTCCAAGCATGGAGATCGGGAAGGCACTGCACCAGCAGAGCGTCTTAGACTGGGTGAAAGCACTGAGTTTGGGACCAGTGATTCATCCTGTGGTCAGATTTTTAACAGAGTCATCAATATAGAGTGTGTCTACAGCTACTGTAGAAGCCTTTTCCCTCTTCAAAAAGGAAGATGGTGTTTCAAAACTCTTAAATGGGGTCTGCAGACATGGCTTGCTGGTTAAAAGCTCTTCCAAAGAACCAGCCTTCAGTTCCCAGTACACAACTGCCTGTAACTACAGTTCTAGTTATCCTATACTTTCTCTGGCCTCTGCTGACAGTTAAATGCATATATGTATACTTACACAGGCACACACACACATACCCCAAAGTAAGTTCATTTCCTTTTAAAAAAATTGTATTTAAAGTCGATTTTATGAGAACTCCATCATCCCTCTGCCATACCTTACCCTTCCTACTTCCCCTCTCCTCTCTGTTACATCTTCCACTATTATACACGGGACTAGGGAGCCAGATAACCTTGAAGAAGAACAATAGGCCTCATTTCCCAGAGCACTTCTAGTCTATCTGCAGCTAAGTCCAAGTCTGGATCGGGGAGGAAACATTTGTCTCCAGTCAACAAAGGTTGGCAACACAGAGAAGGACAAACCAAATGAAACCTACTTGGACCCTTAATCCTGACAGGAAGCTCTGAGGAATCATTTCTGCACTGTGGCTAGCAGCATCTGCTAACATCAAAACCCATTTTCCTCAGCATTTCCCCCTGGACTGAACACCAGTGACCCTCTAGAATCTTCCAGTCCTCCAGGAGCCGATTAGGACTGTTGAGGCGTGAGACTCATGGGAGTCTGGACTGAGTAGCTACTGGGTTCTCAGCCTCTCCAACATGCAGATGGTCGTGGTTGACCTACCCAGCCCTTGTATAAGTCAAGATAGTAAGTCCCATTTGTAATACATACGCCTTCTATTGCTTCTATCCCTCTAGAGAACCCTGACTAATCCAACAGTGCAAACATCTAACAGAAAAACCGCATCTCTTGACAGAACAGCATCCTTCCAAAAGCTGAAGAAACTTAAATGGTTGTGAAAGTGAGTGGAAAGCCAAATTCATATCTCTAAATTTAAAAATAAATCCCCCAACAGCTTTGGCAGTATGACAGCAATATTAAAAGAACAGTGCATGGGGAGGCAGTGGAGACAGCTTTAGTGAACACTTGGCTTTAAAAAATACATATATTTCATATTTGGAAGTGGCAAAATAGATTCCACAGGATTTGGCTGGGTGACGGATGGATATTTTATTGGTTCTTAACTCTTACATTTTCACCAGAGTAGCAGCTAGAAAACTTAAACAACATATATTTAGCACCAAGAAAAATGTTTCTCTTGAGATAAATTGCTCATTTAAAACCGGGATTCAGAGCAAGTTTGAAGCTCGGCATACACCGCGGAGAGAGAAGACACATCCCTTTTAGGTAGATTTGTGGCAGTTCTTCAGCTCAACTTTCAGAGGCAGGAGGGAGGAGGCCGCACACAGAAACAAGCTTTCTGTGTGGGTTGGTTTGGGAGAGCTTTATAGGTCCTACCAGAATTCCAGGACAGGCAGAGAAGGGTAGTGACTTTTGCATAGCCATATAAAATGCTACATGTAAACCCCACAAAGTCAGGTCATTACTTTGGTTTCAAAGGGTTCAGTCTAGCGTTGTGTTGGACCTGCGTTTGAGCCCAGCAGCATGTCAGTAGGGATGTGTGTCAGAGGAGCTTCCCCACCTTAAGGGAGCTTAGCTTTCAAGCTACTTCAGGCTCCTCCTCCCTTACCTCCCCTGTCATGGTGAACTCTGAACAGTGAACGGAAATAAGCCCTTTCTCCCATAAGATTCTATTGTCAGGGTGTTTCATCACAGGGGAGAAAACATACAACAAAGGCTTCACATGCCACATCAGTGTATCCAGAGGGTAGTGTAGGTGTGGAACTGTAGCTCTAGAGAGTGGTGGCTTATTTTAGCACAGTCACTAAGAGAATAATAAATTCCTCTGGACCCCTCCATTAACTTAAAACTTTGGATGCAGGGAACTCATGTGGCTGTCTCTGCTATTTTAAACTGGTCAGTGTCTAGTGTGGAAGAGCCAGAAAAATATCAGTAAAAGGTGTGAAACCTTGGATCTGATCTGCTTCTATTGTCTGTTTCTGTGAATCCCTTCCCTAGATCCCAGCTAGATTCCTTCACCTTGGAGTCTCCCAGAAGCCTCCACACCACAGAATGACCAGGCAGATTTGCCTAAAACTATGTGCCTGGAGATCTATCAGCATATGCATTACCCTTGGTTTCCAAATGTGGGCTTCTTCTTCCTCTTACAAAGGGTTTCCTGGGCGGCTGTATTCATACCACTGAGGGGAATCAGAGAGGACGACCTCTGACCCCACCTATGGTCCAATAAGGTCTGCAGGGAGAATAGGTATTGATGAGGAGAAATAATGCCAGTGCCCGGGATACCTGGAGAGGGCATGCCCAGCCAGCCAAGTGGGGCAAGAGAGAGCAGTGATCTGGAGAGGGGGAAAATACAGACTGCCATGGCTATGCCCTTCTGTGATCCAAAAGCCCCTTGCTGGGATGTTAATGAAAGCCATAGGGATTAGCCACAGGTGGAGAGTCAGGTCCTTAGGTTCCTCATACAATCTCATAGCCCATCCTCCTCCTGCACCAACTGTCCTTTCTGCATGTGCTCACTTTCTGGTCCAAATATCCCAACTTGTGGAAAACTCCCTTGCTAGCTCCTTTCCCCTGCTGCCCATTTCAGCCGCTATTCGATGGCTTCCCTGGAGCATCCCTGAGACTTGTACATCTGGTGAGGCCGCTTATGTCGGTGTGTATACCACTCTGCAAATACTGTGCTGACACACTGAACCTTGAAAATAAATTCATGTATGCTAAACAGGCTACGACTTGGTCCATGAGAAGTCTTGGACCGTGTTGGATATTCATTGTTCTATTAGACTTAAAGAAATATTTTCTCCTGGCTTCTTAAAAGATTAATTTTGAAGCCATGCATGGCGGGGCTGTTAATCCCAGGACTCAGGATGCTGAAGTAGGAGGATCACACATTTGAAGCCAGCCTTGGCCATTTAGAGAGGCCCTGCCTTAAGAAATGAAAAGGGCATTTACCTCAATTGTTTGTGTATTTCATAGACACAGGGCTAACACAATAGATGTTGATTTCTTTTTAGGAACATGCGTCATCTGTCTTCTTATTTCATTCTGCTTTGACAAATACTCGGAAGAAAAAAATAAGAAGAAAGAAAATCTGTTCTTTATGTTATCTAATAACATGAAAAAATAGTTTCCCAATGAAAACCCTGTTTATCCCATTATTTCCACAGAATAGCTGTATACCTTGAACACAGGCTGCGTTTTCGGACTTGTTATCACATGACACAGTATTGTAGCATCGTCATCATAGGGGTTGAAACACCGAGTCTCTTGTGTGAAGAAACGGTAACCAGTGATCACTGTACGGTCTCAGTATCTCCCATTTTTAATGTCTAGTTCAAAGAATTTAAAAGGACACACAAATAGCAAAGTAGCAAAAGAGTTTATTCAAAGGTAAAGTGAAAATCGAGGGGATATTCTGCAAAAGGGCTGCAGGCCCTGAGTGAGATTTGCTCAAGATCTCTGGACTATTTCTTAGGGCTTCTTTCCATGGCTCCTGGGGGTTGATCACTAGAAGCAGGAGCATGAATGTTTTCTGTTTTGATTGGCAGGTTATGCGAGCCTTTATTCTCTACTCACAGGCTTTCCTAAGATGCATCTAATTTTAATAATGTGCATGGCCAGTCATGCATAGGCATAAGATGGTACATAGAGGAATTCCTCTTCCCTAAAAGTTCAGTTTATGACATAGTTTTCCTTACTGTGAACATACCCCAAATCAGTCTAGGCTTGAATGGTATATGATGTTAGCTCCAGGGTGTGGGTGAGCATGTGCTTGGATAAATAAATTAATTAATCAAGTGAGTATGATAGTGGAGAGATTCTAGGAAGGGGTGCTTTGTTTGGATAGAGGTGTGTGTAGTGTGTGTGTGTGTGTGTGTGTGTGTGTGTGTGTGTGTGTTTGCAGGGGTCCCAGCTGCTAAGCTATCCCTTTATACAGGAACCTAAGAAACTATTATCAATTTTCAAAACAAAACAATTCTCAAAGAGCTAACTTAAACAGGGTTAATGTTTTAACCCAGCTTAGACGTTGTCTCACAGGACTACCTCCTGAGTTTAAGCTAATGTAGGTAGTTTGTTCTAGCCTTGCTGCGTTACCTAAGTGTTTAGATAGAAAGCTGTGTGTCCAATGCTGGAGCAGCCATGCAGCATTTAAAGTTGTAAACCTTTTGAACATGATTTGACCTTAAACTCTAAGGAGAACCATGCACATGGCAATGGTGGTCGTGAAGAATAACTTCCTGCTTGGACAAATGGCCCCAAATGGAATGTACAGACAGCTACTCACAGTTCCTCTCTTCCCAACTGTTCATTTATGTTTTCCTTGTCTATGACATCAGCAGATTCCATGCAGATCATTACAGAGTCAAAGAAGGGGCATGTATCTACATCCCACTAGCAAAAAGGCTCACTTCCATCAGAACCTGAGACCAGAAACTGTGTAGGATTGCCATAGGTTTGGCCATCATCCTTGCCACAGGTATGGATGTCCAAGGATTGTAAGCAGGAAGACTGCTCTGTGGCTCTTGAAGATCATTTGTTACTTAAGGGGTTAAGATGGACAATTCTGGGGAAACCTGAACTATGGATTTACAGGAGAGAGAGGCTATCTGCTGGAGTGTCAATTAGAAAGCCAACAACTGTGGTTGGACACATGGCTCGGCAATTAAGAGTGTGTACTACTCTTCTGTAGGGTTCAAGTTCAGATTCCAGAACCCACAGCTCTGGGGTCATGACCAATTGCCTGCGGCTTCAGCTCCAGGAGATCAGATGCCCTCTTCTGGCCTCCTTACCGTCACTCCTGTGCACACATCCACCAAAAGAAATACAGACACAAGAATCGAGAGAGAGAGAGAGAGAGAGAGAGAGAGAGAGAGAGAGAGAGAGAGAGAGACAGACACAAGAATCGAGAGAGAGAGAGAGAGAGAGAGAGAGAGAGAGAGAAGAATCGAGAGAGAGAGAGAGAGAGAGAGAGAGAGAGACAAGAATCGAGAGAGAGAGAGAGAGAGAGAGAGAGAGAGAGAGAGAGAGAGAATGCAGCTTTTGCCTATGTAAAGACTGCACTCCTAGCAAGTTACCAACTCCCTCTGGGAAAGGTCAGAAAACCACTAAGAAGTGCCAAGGCAGGGCATCTATTTCAACATGAATCACCACCGTGTTGTTCTGAGAAGCCTGGAAATGAAACCTAGCGGTTCAGCATCCTCACCGCAGAGGAGGTCCACAGCATCTGCTATGCTTCTCATGAGGATGCCAAACCTTATCCTTGATCTTGCAATCATGAGTCACCTTGAACCCCAACCAATTAGAGCCACTCACATGAGTCTTCCTGCTTGAACTATATGACCTTGTGATGCCTTTACATCTGCTCATCACAAGCCCTGAAGCCAACACCCAAAGAGATGAGTCTGCCTGTCTGTCCAACATGTGCAAATGAACTTAATATGATCCAATTTTTCTTAGTCTCTAAGCTTGAGGAAGAGCCCCTTTCCTAAATGGAACTTAAATAGGCCTCTGTCACTGAATGCCTCTCTATACTCTCCTATTTCAGCTTTAAAATACCCAGAATCAGCATCATTCTACCTTTAGCAGGAAGCTGTTTAAGACCAGGAGATTAGAACCTTCAGGAGTCACAACGCCTAACAATCACAAAGGCCTTCTTCAAGTAGCTTGGGCCATGCTAGGAATAGTGTCAATCAAATCAAATTCCAGGTGTGTAGGAAAGTACTAGCTTTCTCCTACAAGGCTGTGAGGAGGCTAATAATTTCTTAGAAAGGAGTTATATTCTATGAACATTTCTTATACAAATAACAACATTTTTCTATGTTCTGGTGTGTTGAACCTTTATAGATCCTGAGTCTTCAAAATGTGTATGTCACAGCACATAAATGAGGACTCCACCCTAATGTAGACCAGAAGCAGTGCCTGAGGAGTGTCATACCTGGACTCTAGTCAAGTGTGCTGTTGTGACCTAACAGCCACTGGGGACAGCAGCTCCCAGGAAATGCTAACATGGGGATAGGAGTGTTCCTTTCTTGTACAAGATTTCCACCTCTCCCTAAGAGATAAAGACTGTAGAGCTCAGCTAAATGCAGAATCTCAAAGCCACCCTCCTGGAGAACATTGCCCAGTCTCTGTCCTGGCCACCCTTCCACAGCCACTGCCTCTCCCACAGCCAGAGCCTTTTCCTGTGTTAAAATCAAGTGCTGAGCTCCCTGAAGAGAGATGAGGTGTGTGCCTAACTTTCAACATTGTTTCTCCTGCTTCCTGGCCTCCACTCCCACTTACAGAAGAATACGGGGAACTTAGAAAGGTTTCTTCTCCTAAATCATCTGCATTCTATCTATACAATGCCAGAAATGACAGGAATAATGAAGGAGGTGGGCTGAAAGGGGAGAAAATTAGATTTTAACATTCACTGCAGCTTGCACGCATGTTCACATGCGTGTGCTCAGAAGTGCTCAGTGTGTGAATACCCCATGGCTCATCATCACCTGCTGCACTGTAATGCGGTGTTGTTATCCCCATTTTAAGGATGGGAAAACTGAGAACCACAGTGACTTATGTGTTGTTCAATACAAATTCAGAAACCCCCAAAATATTGGGCCTTGGGATTAGCATCTGGAAGATGGGATCAGAGGACTGAATCACAGTTCCAACAAAGAAAGAGGGAAGGGAGAGAAATCTCACAGGCACTTTTGAGTGATTCAGATAGTTCCCTTAAAAGTGAGTAAAGGAAGCAGCCCACAAACAGAATAGAAATGAACTTGACAGCATCCACCACCTGCAAACCACTCCCAGCTCTGTCCTCACACTGGTCTTTCTAGGCTGCCTCGGAGCACGATGTGTCTCGTGGGCTGCTGAAGGTCTGCACATGCGTGGTTCAGGCTCAATGAACCCTTGCCTCAACTTACTATCTTTCATCATTTGCTTTATACTTTGACAAGAATTTTGTAAAAGTTACTTATCTCCTCCCTTCGGGTTTCGTGGAGAGATCAGCTCAGCATTTCAACCTGTTCATTCCAGACCCCTGTGATGTCAGGATGAGCAGCGATCACCACACAGCTCTGAGGAAATAAATTAAAAATGGTAAAAGTGAGATCTGAGGGCATTGGATGGGCAGAGCTTAGCCAGGCCTCCAGCTGCTCTCATGGCCGATGCAAGCTTTGATCTTCATCTTTGACCTAAAAAAAAATATGGATACATAAAAAGGAAAAAAAAAAAAAACTCTATGCTACAGTCTGACTGAACTCTCTCTCTCTCTCTCTCTCTCTCTCTCTCTCTCTCTCTCTCTCTCTCTCTCTCTCTCTCTCTCTCTCCCCTTCCCTCCTCCCCTCTCTTCTCTCTCTGTCTCTTTGTCTCTGTCTCGCTCTTTCCCTCCCTCCCTCCCTCCCTCCCTCCAGCTCAGCACACTTAAGAGAATTTGCTATAAAGATTGTTAAAATAGTAATGTAGCCAAGTTAAGGCCTAATCCTATGTGACCCACAGGTATGGTCTTATAGATGGATTTTTTTTTCTTTTGGCCAATCTCAAAAACAAAAGTAATATATATATATATATATATATATATATATCTTTCCTGCAATACTTGTGACCTGGGGTTTTAATTCATGAGCTATAATCCAGCAATCTCATGCCAGGAATAGCAGGACTCAGTCTGAGGTGTCCTTTGCAGGAGAATAGGTCCTTGCACATGGCTACTCTGGAGCCACTTAATCCTGACCAGTTCTCTGTCATGTGACTTTCTTCCACAGAATTTCTCTTCCTAACATCGCCATACCTAAGGTTGAGAGGGGACTCAGTGGTTCAAAGCACTGGCTAAGTTCTCCATAGCTCATCCAGTTAATAGCACTGGCTGCTCTTCCAGAGGAATGAGGCTCAATTCCCAAAACCCACACATAGCAGCTCATATATATTTTTTAAAAAAAATGTCTTTGGATAAATTTTAACTCTGCTTCCTACTCCCTGGCTTTATGAAAGTAGATGTCTCTAGATTAATGGAGTTCTCAGACTGTTCCTAAGTCAGTGCACAGCTGAGCCCGCCCCCACTACTGCTGACAACCCATGAGTACAGGGTGACAGCCCAGACTTGGTGGCCCTCCATCATAGACCCCCTGCCCGGGCATCGAACAATACTACTGACGAAACACCTGAGCTGTGGGCATCTGTGTTCAGACCAGGGCATCCCTGCAGCAGGTCTGCCAAGTGAGCAACTTCTCTCAAGTTCCTCAGCCCCTGGTGGAGATGAACCCATGTGTCTGTCCTGAGAATAGTGAGAGACAGACACGAAGGACACAGAGGCCCAGGAATGCCCTGTGAACACACTCCAATGCTTCCTTTCACCCACCTTCATAATGTGCCCACACAAGATGCCAGTCAAAGGCAAACTACTTCTGAGAAGTTTTCTTAGGAGGAACGGAATGTTCTGGAAAGCAGTCCTGACGGGTTTAATGAGTTCCATTTCTTGGGCTACTTTCCAGTAGGTGCAGCCCAACCCTAGGCTGAGTTCATGGTTCAGGGTGCATGTGAGAGGCTCTCAAGCTAGATACCCTAAACCCTTGTACTTCCACAGCGAGGTGCTGGCTGTGGTAGGGCAGGGAGGTGATGGGGGTGGGGGAGCCTCCCACTGTGTTATACCCAGTCACAGCTACACAGGTCTGCTGCTGCTCAACCTTGGCACAGGACTGACTTCATCCTGAAGAGCCTTCCATAGTCCATAGCCACCATCTTAGTTAGGGTTTTGTTGTGACAAAAACATCATGATCAAAAGCAACTTGGGATGGAAGGGGTTTATTTCATCTAATATTTTCATGAAACCGTGCAGAAACTCAAGCAGGGCAAGAACCTGGAGGCAGGAACTGAAGCCGAGGACATGAAGGAGTGCTGTGTACGAGCTTTTCATCACAGCTTGCTCGGCCTGCTTTTTATAGAACTCAGGACCACCAGCCTATGGTGGCACCACCCATGGTAGTCTGAGCCCTCCCACATAAATAAATGCTCCCCCAAGCTTTCCCACAAGTCAATTTAATGGGGCTTTTTCTCAATTTAGGTTCCCTCTTCCAAAATGACTCTAGCTAGTATCAAGTTGACAATCCTATATCCTGATTGATAGTCTAAAGACAATATTTAACCCAATGTGTGATAAGCAAGGATTGGAAAACTTTTAAGCATGCCTTGTTTCACCCAACTTAGGGTTTCTATTGTGATAAAAAAAACATCATGATCAAAAGCAACTTGGGAAGGGAGGGATTTATTTTGTCTTATATTTACAGTTGACTGTCCTTCACTGAAGGAAGTCAGGGCAGAAACTCAAGCAGGGAAAGAACTTTAAACCTATAGTAAAAACTCTGCTGACAGAAGAGAGGATATTTTTATGTTCTATCTATGTCTAACACCCAGCAGAAGCCCCACTGAAGGAGACAGTCTACTTGCTTAAATCCACTCAAATCTGTATCAATACAAATCTGTTCGCTCACGGCAGTGATCTTTACCTGCTGTGTCATATCAGAGACACCCAGAAAAATGGGAGAAATGGGTCTGATTGATCTGCTGCCCCAGAGTTCATGGCCTTCATCTCCTGAAGGTTGAAGGTTTTTCTAACACACTTAAACACACAGCAAATGCTCTTCACACTCCCCTTTGACCATGTGCATGTTGAGTCATGTTGCTGTTACATGAAACCTGCACATTCTAGTAGACGGTGCAGCACAGGGAGAAGGTCATATTGAACCTTTTCTCTCTCTTTGATGAAAGAAACTTCAAAGAATTTGCGACTTTTAATCCAGGACAAGAGATGATCAGAAGAACAAAAGAAACACTTGACACAGTGTCTCCTGAAAACTACTGTGAAGAAAACCCTCCAGAAGCCCGCTGAGGTTGGCCATTCTTTCCACTACCAGCCGAGGTGAGAGCATTCTGAGGTACTTCCTGGACAGAGACCCTGGATGGGGGGAAGGAACAGGACAAAGGTTACTGGCAAGATATGAGTTCTGGACACTGTGAACTGAAGACCAGAAGCAAACAGAATGGTTGATGTCATGGGGTAAATGGAAGGCATGAGCAGGTCTGATCTTGGGGATGAGAGCATTTATCTAGGTTTCAATGGTGAGAGGGGAGGGCAGAAAGAAAAGATGGCACAGACCTCTCAGAATGCATTTTAGAAATGCAGATGAAAAAGGCTGTTTCCTGGGCCTGCAGCCATGGTCCAGATGGTGGGAAAGATCTGTGAGAGGACCCAGTGTTGGGTGAAATGCTGGGTCACAAGCAGCTGTTACAGAGCCAGAGGAGCATGGGAGATCATGCGGGATTTACTTTTGAAACTGAGGTAAGATTGATGACAAAAGCTAATCAGGGGAACAGTTCTTAAGGCCAAGAACAAAGTCCAGCTGGAGCCCGGAACATAAGAGCATCAGCTGCAGGTGACATTTAGAATTCTAAAGTTGGATCAGACTATACGGGCCTAGAAGCACACTGAATGGGCACGATGTGGCAGCTATGCCAGGGGCTGCCTCAATAGTGAGGAGTTAGAAGACCAGCTGAGGGCTCTAAAAACTTCAGGGGGAGTGGAAGGGTCAGGAGAGTATAGTGCCAGGACCATTGTGGGGGAAAGTATTCCAGGAACAAGGACATGGTTGACTGTGTCAAAGCTGCTTTAAGTAATCTTGGCCATGAGCCACATATCCTTGGCTGTGGGCTGTAGAGCTGGAGGTAGGGAAGGAAGCTTGGAGCCGAGTGACTGAGAATGGAAAAGCTTTTGTCAACTGGGTAGAAAGCCATAGGACCGTTCTCAGGGCAGCAGCGTTAGGCACAGTACTGTAGAGCCATCACCCAAAGCCAGAATGCCTTTGTCCCAAACCAGAACTCTCTGGTGACAGTTATCTCCCATGGTTCATCTGTGTGGTAGTTCCTGTCTGAATTTCTTTCCTAAAGCCAAGTAGTCTGCTTTGTATGTGTCCATGTATCTGTATACACACGAGTGTGTACTTGTGAGCACATGTGCATGTGTACTGTATATATGAGCTGTTTCCTCCTTCAGACTATCATGAGCAATGCTCCAATGATCCTGGGTGTACAAACATGTATTTTACAAATTCTGAATCCTTGTCTTCAATTCTGTTGAATTTAAAATGCGGTAGGGGAGTTTCTGGGCCCTACAGCAGTTTTATTTTTAGGTTTCCAAGACCTGTTCATTTGGTTTCCCATTAACAGTCCCATCACTAGTACACAAAGGTGCTAGCAACTCCACAATAACTTCTGATTGTCTTTTGTAAAAGTTTAATTACAAAGCAGATCAGAGAAAGTGCTAGATCCTTAGGGAATGTTCAAAAGTGTGTTTAAACAATTCAGCACCGAATAAAATGCTGACACAAAATATAAAACCAGCTTCTTTTTAAATTTAATTTAATTTATTTTACTTATTCACTTTACATCCTGCTCACTGCCCCCTCCTAATCACTCCCTCCCACAATCATTCCTCCATATCCCCTCCCCTTCTCTGAGCAATGGGGCCCTCCAGGTATCTCTCCCACCCTGGCACTTCAAGTCTCTGTGAAGCTAGGTGCTTCCTCTCCCACTGAGCCCAGACAAGGCAGCCCAACTAGTAGAACATATCTCACTTTTAGGCAACAGCTTTTGGGAGAGCCTCCATTCCAGTTGTTCAGGACCCACACGTAGTAGGTCAAGCTGCACATCTGCTACATATAAGTGGAGAGGCCTAGGTCCAGCCCATAGATGTTCTTTGGTTGGTGGTTTAAAGTCTGAGCCCCAAAGTTCCAGGTGAGTTGACTCTGTTGGTCTTCCTGTGGAGTTCCTATCCCCTATGGGACCTACAATTCTTCCTCCTGTTCTTCCAGAAAAGTCCCCAAGCTCCATCCTCTGTGGCTGTGGGGGTCTATATCTGTCTGAGTCAGCTGCTGGGTGGAGCCTCTCAGAGGACAAGGTTCTCATGTCTGCAAGCATAACAGAGTATCATTAATAGTATTAAGAGTTCACACTTGCCCATAAGATGGGTCTAAAGTTGGGCTGGTTATTAGTTGGCCATTCTCTTAGTCTCTGTTCCATTGCCCATGCCTGTATTATTTACAGACAGGATAAATTTTGGGTGAAAATTTTTGTGGGTGGGTTGTAAAACCAGCATCTTGATGGCACAGACTCAAGCAGAATGACCTTCATCAATGACCCAGGTGAGGAAGAAGAGCATACCTGAGATTTTAGGCAGGCAAGACTGTAGGGGAGATATAACCTGCAGATAAATATTTAAATCCCTACTCTAGTTAAATTTCATCTTTGTCTTATGACCACCAAGAATCTTAAGATATCTTAGTCACAGAAGAACCATGGACTTCTATTAAATTTAATAAGGAGCCTTTTATACCCAGTTATCATGAACCAAATAAGACTAATAAGTGGCCAATACCTGAGTAAAATGGGAATACTTGTCTCCAACTATGCAGACAGGCAGATATAGGGCAGCTCCAGGAATACTGGAACTGTAAGGGGCACATCTAAGTGACTTGTCACTGCATTCTTGACAGTTGAATATCAAGGCCCTACTGCAGGTTTAGGCAATCCATGAACATAATCATTAAAGACTCCATCCCTATCTGAAATCTAACACACCAATTGTTGGCATTTTATCTAGGCTCTGCCCCACAGTTACCTAGCAACAGCCAGGTGTGACTGAGTCACTATAAAAGGAGTTACTTACCCCCTCCTCTCTTTTTCTTCTCTTTCCTTCTCTTGTTTACCCTTTCCCCTCTCACCACCTTCCCCATATGCTCATGGCCAGCCTCTACTCCTCTCTCTCTCTCTCTCTCCCTCTTTCTCTCTCTCTCTCTCTCTCTCTCTCTCTCTCTCTCTCTCTCTCTCTCTCTCTCTCTCTCTTTCTACCTTTCTTCTCTGTCTCTACTCCCTCAACTCCCTTCCCCAGGCCCTAAATAAACTCTATTTCATACTGTACCACATGTATGACTGATACTTCAGGGGAAAGGGATGGCTCAGCATGGGCCTGCAGAGGCACCCCCTTCCCCCACAGCATACTGCACCTCCACCAAACATATCTCTGCATTCGTGCCATCGGTAGCCCCTCACTGCTGCCGTTGGTCCTAAGTGAGTAGGAAAGAAGCGTGGCTATGCGTGTGGGTAAGTGAAGGATGAGGTTGAAGAGTTTGGAAAGTGAAGAACTGTGAAATAATAGTTAATAGAAGGGAGAGGCAGCCTACAAGGACAAATAGGAGTTGTTGCTCAGTGGGATAGCCTTTTTGTGTCTCATTAATTAATTTACTTATTCACTTTACAGCCTGATCTCAAGCCCCCTCTCTCCTGTCCTCCCAGACCCACCCTCACATCCACTCTCCCATTTCCCATCCTCTTTTTCACAGAGAAGTGGAAGTCCCCGTGAGTACCGGCCGACCCCAGTATATCAAAATGCAGCAAGACTATGTGCATCCTCTCCCACTGAGGCCAGACAAGGCAGCCTGGCTATAGTAAAGGGATCCAAAGGCAGGCAGGCAACAGAGTCCTAGACAGACCCTGCTCTAATTGTTAGGGGACTGTCTTAGTTAGGGTTTTATTTCATTGAACAGATACCATGACCAAGGCAACTCTTAAAAGAGCAACATGTAATTGGGGCTGGCTTACATGTTCAGAGGTTCAGTCCATAAACATCAAGGAAGGAACATGGCAGCATCCAGGTAGGCATGTTCCATGAGGAGCTGAGAATTCTACACTTTCAGAATACTGACTTCCAGGAAGCTAGGGTGAGGGTCTTAAGCTCATGCCCACAGTGATACACCTACTCCAACAAGGCCACGCCTCCTAATAGTGCCATTCCCTGGGCCGAGTATATATAAGCCATCACAGGGACCCACAAGAAGAACACGTTGTACATCTGCTACATATATGTAGGGGCCTAGGTCCAGCTCATGCATATTCTTTGGTTGGTAGTTCAGTCTCAGTGAGCCTCCATGGGTCCAGGCTAGTTTACTCTATAGGTCTTCTTATATCCCTCTGGCTTCTTTCATCCTTCCCTGACTCTCTCACAAGACTCTCCAAGCTTCCCCTATTGTTTGCCTATGAGTCTCTGCATCTGTTTCCATCAGCTGGTAGATGTAGCCTCTCAAGAGATAGTTATGCTTGGCTCTCATCTGCAAGCATATTAGAGTATCATTCATAGTGTCAGGGGTTGGCTGTCTCCCATACGGTGGGAGACAAGTTGAGTCAGTCATTGGTTGGCCATTCTCTTGGTCCCTGCTCCATCTTTATCCCTGAACTTCTTGTAGACAGGACAAATATCTGGTTGAATGTTTTGTGGGTGTGTTGGTGTCACCTGCCCTCCACTGGAAGTCCCACCTAGCTACAGCAGGAGATCTCTTCAGGCTTTAAATCCCCTTTTGGTAGAGGTCTCAGCTAGGGTCACCCCCACGGACTCACAGAAGCCTTCCCCAGCTCAGCCATGCCCCTCACACTGAATCTAACTCCAAGGAGGAAATAAAATAGACATCTAAAGTACTAGAAGGGGTAACTGGGTAGGAGAAGGGTAGGAAGGGGAACAGGGGTGAGGATCAGGAATGGGAAGCTGGGCAAGACTGGAAGAAAGAATGACACAGCCTTTTAAATGCTGATGGATTTGTGAGGGCTAATAGTGAGGTATATATTGACAAGCTAGAGCTAAAGACAGTGCATGACTGGGTGGGAGGGAACTGAGTTACCAGGGGAGATGTGGACACTGAAAAGAATGTGAATTGCTATGAAGTTCCTCCAAAGTTCATCTTTGGAGTTGACAAAGGTCCGTTGTGGATAATATAGACCAGTAAACAGCAAAGACAGGAGAGTCATTATGGAAAGAAATCCTTATCAATGTTTCTACCGGTTTTCTTTTTCTTTTTTTTCTTTTCTTTTTTTTTTTTTTTTTTTGGCATTTCTACCAATGTTTAATTCATATAAAGTATAGCTCTCTAGGCTTACACACACAGTCCCCAATTCCATGGTGCGAAAGTAATGTGTGGCCAATTTAAGCCACACTCCAGAGGTGACATTTGAACTTTCCCAAGGCTAGTGGCACACACTGTGACACTTCCTCATGATTCAGAGCATTGTCCTCTCCAGACTGCCTCTAAGGTCACAAAGGAACCCACAGATGCCACATTGTGCTGTGCTCCTGAGCTACCAAGATGTAGCTCTTGGTCCTTTGATGCTATTTGTCTCACACAGTGTCTTTCGTACATGAAACCATCAAATGTAGAGGGCATCTATACAAATAATATAAAAAATATATAATATAAATGTTTCTTGACATTCATAGACCAAGTATGTCTATGCGTCCAGGATCCCTCTTTGTACAATGGAATCACTGACAAACAGTCCCCAGGCTGAGATGGTGAGGGCATCCCACCTTCTGTGTCCAGGCTGTCTTTTATTTTTATTTATATATATAAATATATATTATATATATATATGTATATATAGCACTCTGCACTATTATAGTTCTTTTGCAGGATTGTTAGTAGAATCGATTAATACAAGGAAAACATAATTCGTGTTTTGTCACATGAAAAATGTTAGCATATGTTATATCTTATTATTATTATAATGTCTACTAATGACTCTTGAATCTCATTTATCATTCTCTCTTCCCTGAAGCAATTTAATCCTGTCCCCTAGCTTCCTTCCAAGTTTTTACACCAAGAATAAGGATGTCATCAGATTGCACATGAAACCTATAGCAGGGATCCCCCCCCCCCTTTTTTTGCAGCCTGCTTACCTGACATTTCATTCAATATTTTTAAAAGAAATGTTTATGGTTTTCTTGTTCTATGACTATAAAATTTTATAAAATGTTCTACGTCTAAAACAAGGTATTTAGAGTAATCGCAATCTATCTCCAAGCTATGGTCACTCAAATATGACTTCAGAATAAACTCTTTCAAGTAAGAACTGGACTTTGTTACTGACAGCCACATCCTTTGGGACAGGGCCCTCCAAAACCACATGAGCAGAGCAATGTGAATCTCAGCTGCTAGGGACCTACAGAAGCCTAAATACACAGCTGCCATGTGAAATGGGCCAGTATATGTATGCCCCTGGCTCAGCCACGTGGTAGCCATTGTAAGATTATCCATTAGCTTTGCATGTGGCTTTGTAAGGTAGTAACCAGGAAGGAAGTTACAGTGTCTGTTACCCCAGAAACAGACCCGCCTGTAGAAGTAAGTACTCGGGAAAATACAATGTTACCAACCATTCCATCTACAGTGTACAGGGAACTTTATCCTCTAAGCAGAGAAACACCATTCCTGCCTAATTGCTTTCCCAGTCAAAGGAGTTGAGCTCTGTGTTTGAGGCTAGTGACAGGCTTGTGCATGGGCCCACAGGATGCAAGCAAAGTTCTGCAAAATAACTATGAACAAACATACTCAGCACATTTGCATTTCATCAGTCCCTTATGCGCAGTTTTAAACTAATGAAGGCGTTGTGTTGAATGGATAAATGAAATAAAGTACTACTTGGGAATAAATCATGGAATATGAATTGGACATTCTTATACTGCCTAAAATGAAATAAAGTACTACTTGGGAATAAATCATAGAATATGAATTGGACATTCTTATACTGCCTAAAACGTCACACTTGTTCAGGATATGTTCACATAGAAGGTATTTTTCAAATAAGACTTAATCCGTTCCAGACTCAAAGCTGATCGTTATCGATCTGTTCTCTCACCTAAAAAGAAGAAATAATGGTGGATGAAATTAAGACTCAACCCGTATGCAGTTTAATGTATCTCTGCTCTCTCTTGATGATTTCAGTTATTAGCATATGGTTGATGTTACTGTTTTTGTCTTTAAACTGTCTGCAATTTGGAAAGTATTCTTCCCAAATCTGGCCACCTATGTGCATTGCAAGTAAACATGAGAAAACAGAAACCTAATGTACCCCCCAGAGTATTGGGCTGTTTTAGGACCTGGATGTGTGCAAATGCTATGCTTGGATAGTCACTGATTAAAACATAAATTACTACCCTATGTCCTCCTCAAAAGGAGGGCAGCTAGCACATCTCTTCCCCAGACTCCCTCCGGCCCCCCAAAAGAGCACTAACATAACCTTGGCTACATTCCATCAGCTTCCCTTGTCGCTTCCAGGCTTTCCACAGGATTGTGATTCAGGGTGTCAGGCAAAGCCTACCCACACTTTATCTAAAAGCACAGTGGGTCTCTCCAGGTCCTTGCAGAGGGCTGGGTTGTGTTGTGGGTCCTTCTCCAGAAGATATCCACTGCCTGCTAGTCCCATCTGGTCACAATTCCTTCTCTCTCCCTACAGCACTCCTATGTGCTGCAGTGTCTGTTGCCCTGGAAACACGTACCTGCTCTGGCCTCTTGCCACCCATTCGGATCTTCCTCACTCTTTCTCGAAACTTCCTTTGTCCTCTCCTACCAGAATGTCTGAGTAAAACATTCTCAGATCCTCCCTCACATTTCAGAAATTTATTTCCTAACTCCCACTGGGTCTGTCCATAGGAATCCAAATATTCACACATGCAAAAAAAAAAAAAAAAAAAAAAAAAAAAAAAAAAAAAAAAAAACATTCTACAAAGGACAGGAGAAAATATTGTTTGGATTTTTTTTAGGAGTGGAATTTCATCTATATCCTAGGTTCTCATTGAGTGCAGTGGGGGAAAAAGGGCACCCAGTCATTCAAAAATCAACCAACCAACCAACCAAATAAACAAACAAACCCAGAAAACCTGGCATCCAGCTAGAAAACATCTCTCAGTGGTAACCACAATTCTGGGAAGAACTATTCAAGAGAGAAGGTTCTGTCCACTCCTTATTCTCTGCTGGTAGATGTATGCTTATATGCTTGATGACATCTAGTGATATTGTAACTGTGTCCTGGAGCTAGCAGGCCCACACAGGACACCTGTGACCACATGTCCTATCATCTCAAGTTAACATACCCGATTCCCTTTCCAGGCCATTTTCATGCTGGGCTCTAGATCTACTAGAAACTTCAGAATTTAGCTCAGAACTTCTCCTCAGAATTCCCTATGTCAAGTCCATGCTGCAACGCAAGGCTCTCATTCTCCAAACTCCTCTGAAGCAGTGGCTACCCATATGTGTTCCTGTTCCACCCATATAAGGTCCTGCCATGCCCTACAACTTCTCTGCCCTTAGAGAAGCCATTTAAACACAAAGGATTTCCATCTTAGCCATTTAAACACAAAAGAGGCTAAGATGGACTTTTAACAATGTTTAATATCTATCTACCTAGTGCTGAGAGAAACCTGGGTCCTTTCACCTCCCTTGCCAGGGTTCCTTCAAAAACATTTCCAGGTCTTCTATCAAGATGTATTTGCCAGATACAGATGACCATACCTGTTGCCTGTCAATCTCTCATCCTACAAGTCTACAAAATGTTTGGTATACTCACTGGGGACCCTCCACAGGTCACCTGTTCTCCCCAAGCTTTTGTATATATTATTATCATCAGATTACATTGTCTGCAGATATAAAATCTCCCCATGGTCCCTTCTGGCGTTGGCCAGTCCCTAGGTGACATTAACTCTTATATTTTAACATCCTATAGAAGTTCCTCATCCCACTGCAGTGGTCTGTCTGATTCTCAGTGCTTATTTCACCTCAACAACACCATGTCAATCATTCACATCCAATGGCCCGGGGAATGCTATGTTCACAAACACAGCCATAAAACACTACACGGCCCACCTGTCCATTGGCTTTCAGTGGTCACTGTAGGCACAATGTTTTTGCACATGGTGTAAAGGTTATTTTTGTGTTGCTCAGATGGTGATTTCTCCACTCTTGTATCTTGTTTCAATCCAGACATGGCATTGTGATGCTTAGATCAAGAATCTCCTGTCTCAAGTTTGTATAAACAAATCTTATCGTTTATTCTCAATCCAGGCAGAAAAAGGGGTAGAGCAGGACTTCCACCAGCCAGAGGAGAGAGAGGATGGGGGAGGGAAAGGAAGGAATAGGAGAAGAACAAGGAGGAGAAAGAGGAAGAGGAGGAAGAAAAAGAGGAGGAGTTGGAAATGGGAAGGAGCCCAGGGAAGAGAACTCGAGAAGACATCATAGAAAGAAACATCTAAAACAGAGAGAGCTAGAGTAATATTAAACTGCAAATATTATGGGATGGGAGTTAGCCGGATTATCAAAGAGAGTTCAGGTAGATCATCTAACTGCCTAGGTATAGAGGTGCAACTTGAAATAATCTTAGTTTATCTATGTAGTTATTGGGGACTTGCAGGTAAAGAAATACAGCTGCTGGATTAATTTACTGATTATATTTGTATTAAAACAATTCATTTTACAGGTCCTAGCTATGTGATCTCCACTGCAAACAAGTTTCCTGCAGTTGGCCTTCTATGCTAGGAATTCCCAGGAAGCCATCACCATTTCTCAGCCTGAAGTTCACCTCTTTTCCAGCCTTCTTCCGCATTCTTATGACACTGTAATGAGATCAACCATAACAAACACATGGATAGATACATGTGTGTCTTTGCATAATGCAACAATTTATGTAGTAACAATAGATACATGTCTGTCTTGCAGAGTAGACCTAGAGTCCTTAAGATGGAAGGAGCTGTTAGCAAATACAGATTTTCCCCCTCTGATCATGTTATATTAAGTCTCAAATCACATACAACATATAAATAATAATAATAATAATGTATATGTCTGTGTGATCTCTCTCTCTGTGTGTGTGTGTAAGAGAGAGAGAGAGAGACAGACAGACAGAGAGAGAGAGAGAAAGAGAGAGAGAGAGAGAGAGAGAGAGAGAGAGAGAGAGAGAGAGAGAGAGAGAGAATCACTGAAATTGGGTTAAGAAAGCTGCAGTAGAGTTAGAAGCATCCTATTAGGTCTTACTAGAGAGCCACAGGGGTTAAAGAGCTAAACTGTAAGACAAACTGGTGGTTTCAGAGTTAAGGAGATTTATAGCTATAAAAATGAGGTAAGGGATTGTGGAGGTCACAGGGACACACATAGAACTATAGAACCTTAGAGAAGAGGCACACAGTCAGGTGCAGAGGAAAACATAGATGGAAACGCTGTTGGCAATTTGAGTAAAGCTGTGTCAGCTGAAGGGACAAAACTGAGCTGAACCCCAAGGGGGAATCAAAAGTCATTTGCCAGTCAGTTCCTTGATACCCACACATTGACAGTTCTGTGGGTGCCAGCCCCATCCCAACATTCCAGCATCTATGTCCTCTTCATTAAGAGGCACAGATGAGTTTGCATCCTTCCTTGGCCTTGTGTGCTTGATAAGTTCTCCAGTCTTGTTTCTGATGGGGTTTTTATATATCCATAACAGTTGGACTCTGATAATGTATAAAGTGGCAGTTTTTATTATTAGGAATAAGTTATCTACTAGCTAATGTCCAGTGAGTGATAGTGGACCAGCAGTGGTGCTGACATGAACGACTAGAAGCAGAGCCATCCTGCTTTTACATTCACCCTCAAAAGTAAGCCAGTGCTGAGGGCAACACAAAGCCTGAGAGCTGCTGTTTCACACAATAGGACACAGCTGAGAGAAGGGTGCAGCCTGCTCTGGACAGGTACTTTCCTCCGCTTCCTGCTGCAGCACCTTCTTACCTTCAGAAAACCTATTTTCAAAATGCTGTTATACAAAATACAGGAGTTACACGAAATACAGGAAATCGCAAACAACCCTTGCTTTAAAAACGAAGTATTGGTGCTTGGCTTCACATTTATCTGAGAATAAAATCATTGCAAGAAAAATCCTTGCTGCCACGGTGGGTCCAGATAGGGAAGGTGGGTGTGTGAACTTCCTCTATGTTTTCATGCAAGCAGTGTCTGCCCTTAAGAGTAGAAGTGAAGTAATAGGGGAGAGACCACTGACTTCACCCCCAGGCCTCCTTCTATCCTGACAAGTCAGTCACTGATCTATAAGCCTAAAGAAAGTCTTCTTTAAGATTCTTTTTATACTTTATAAACACACACACACACACACACACACACACACACACACAGAGAGAGAGAGAGAGAGAGAGAGAGAGAGAGAGAGAGAGAGAGAGAGAGAGATTGCTTTTTAATCATGTGTTCTTGGTACCAAAAAGTCAAGCAATCTAAATAAAAAGAAAATCCTCTCTAAAATGACATCTTCCTACCCCTTTATAAATTTATTATAAAAAGAAGTAGTTTACTTTCAGATTAAAGAGTATAACTCATTCACTATAATGTATCCTTATAATGACCCAGACACTTCCTAAAATGTGTGTATCCCTCATTCATTCATTCATTGACTTATTTTACCAACCTTATACCATTCACCCACCAATCTGCCCATATCCTTCATGTGCCCATCTCTGTGAGCCACTAAGTCTGGCTTGAGCTTCTAAGACTTCAAGCCTGCCTCCTAGTGACACACTTCCTTTACCAAAGCTACACCTACTACAAAAGGCCACACCTCCAACTAGTGCCACTCCCTGTGGGCTTCTGGGAGTCATCATTATTCAAAGCACCAAAGCCCCTCTCTCAAGTTCACTTAGTGGTCTTTTTTGTTCACATTAGAGAGGTGCTCTAGATGAGAAGCTCTGTGTTCTGGTGTGGTTCCAGAACTTTATCTAGCAACTAATAATTCTGAGTCTGGCAGAAGTGAAGAATGTAGGAATGCAGCATGTCTTTCAAAACCCCAAAATGTTCCTTTTTTTCCCCTCCTTAGACCAACTGTTCTGTGGTTTGCTTTCCATGAAAAGCATGTGAGGAATCTAGCTGAGCATTATCACACTCACTGATGTGTATTGGTAACAGCCTTCCCAGCCTATGGAAATTTGGGCTGAAATTATCACTCCTGGCTCATAGCCCCCAGAAAATGGGAATAACAGCAAACTGAACTTCTGACCATCTATCCATCATAGTCCTGCCTGTATATTCTAGAGCTCAAGGACCTGGGTATCTCATGTCCTGGTATCTCATACCAGGAGATCAGCTTCCCACATTGTTGAGAGGTGAAGATAGATTGTCCTTAATGCTTAATCACCTTTAGCAACCTCTTGCAGCCCCAAGGGTCATTGGCCTTCCAGAAGCGAAAGACTGAGCTTTTTCTCAATTAAAGGACAGGGATGTCAGGAGAAGAGAAAGCTGCCAGGACCTCTTCAAATAAAGCAAACCATTTTGAGCAAGTGTGTCGTCCAAAAGATCACAGACCTGGAAAGGATGATGTGTTAATGTGTCACCATGTCATTCAGTAAGCACACCACCCTGGGGATAGCAGCAAATTCACTTTCCTACCTATGGATGTTGGAAAGCACAGGGAGACACAGATAGGAAGGAGAAAAGAGAGCAATGCCAGAGTTTGTAGGGGGAGGGCTGAAGCTCATGGGCAGCCTTCAGGAACATCATGATGTATGGTCCTCTCTGCACATCCTCCAAGGGGGCTTTAATTCATTCTATGCTAATACTAATGAGCCGTGTGAGCACCATTCACTCCCCATACCCTTAGAAAGGTTGTAGTGGCAGCAAAGCACCTTGCCATCCAGGGGACCCTCACCTGAAGCCCAAGGCAGCTGAGGTGTAGATTTGGGACACTGGTAGCGATTTGATCCAGACATCAAGATGAAGTGCAGTTCTAGGACCCTCAGACACAAGAAAATTAATTGAGTGCTGTGTGAAAATGCAGCGCCATTCGTTTTTATGACCAGCTGAGCAGGTCCTTGACATTATTTGTCACCAGAAGAAAAGCCACTGTCTTATTTTCTTTCTTTTTAAAATTGGCACATTTATTTTTTATAAATCTCCCAAAGCACTCTAATTCCCAGGTTGTCTTGAAACCTATGAATGAGTTCTACATTCTAGAACAACCCTGGAGTTGTTTTTCTTCACATCATTCCAGTATCTGTATCTTAATGCCCACTATAAAGTTGAGCTTAAAGCGGTCAAAGAGCGGTGTTACAATGCCTCTAAGCCCCAAACTAAAGAGGCACGCTGAACGTGAGGATTGCCAGTTCAAGATCAGTCTAGGCTACAAAGTGAAAACTTGTCTATAAAACCTGGGCTGACTGTATCAGAAGCATTAACAAGCAAGATGACTAGGTAACATCTTAGGTTGATTGACATGTCTTGCTTCCCCCTTCCCTTGCTGCAACCTCAGCTCACCAAAGTAAGAATAATTATGCCCTCCTCTTTCTCTCTTAGGTCAAGGATACAGTGATCATGTTTGAAAATGCTTCTTCAGGATAACCCTGTAAAGGTGAGTTGAACTAGAACTTCAAGTAACGGGTGCAAAAACTTCAGATTACAGATCATTTACCCTAATGACTGTTGGGCCTGACAACATTGCTCTGGATCCATCTAGGGGAGTATAATATGGTGTGATGTGTGACTTAGCACTTCCTGAAAACTCCTAAGAGAGACAAAGGGCCCTTCAACATTCCCACTTCACAAAGCAACTGTGGAAGACACACACGGTACTTGAGCATCTGACGTCAAACCAGAGCAGTCAGATAAGGGTTGTAATTTCTCCTCCAGAAACAGGAATTTTCTGGTTGTCCTGAACTGGGCAGTGCCGCCTGGCTTTCTGTTTCAGCTTGGGAGGGTACCCTTACTCTGCCTGGGGAAGGGGTGTCTCCAGACTGATTATAGAAGAGTTACACATAGTCCCTGACAAGAGACTGTCTGGTTTCCTGGTTTAGCAGTTTGGGTATACAGCCAGAAGTGGGAGCATAGTAGGTATCTTATAAAGAACCCTGTCACAAAAGAACAGACATAATATGCAGTCACTGATAATTGTATACTAGCCCCAGAAAGGTCTGAATACCCTAGAAACAATTAACAGGTCATATGAAGCTCAAACAAAAAATCAAAGGCCATAAAGTGAAAGCCTCAGTTGTTCTAAGAAAAAAAACAAGTATATAGCACCCTCTCAGAGTGTGTTATACCTAAACCTTAAATCATTAATAATTCAAGAGCTAAGAATATAGCCTTGTGGCATTTTTTGGTATTGAAAAATCATTATGCTTAATTTATACACACCAAGAAAACTTTGACTGTTTCCATGTTACATTCTGTTCTACATGTACTTTATGCTTATGGTAACTAGTAAGATTTCAATGCATACTATCAAAGCTCTAAAAGAATCAAGTACTGACAAAAATATATTCATATAGTTTTATTCCAAAATACCTTAAAAAATCTGTACATATATTTCTCTTTTTAAAATAAAGTTGTAAGAAAATTTTTTAAAAAAGAGCACTGATTGCTCTTTCAGAGGTCCTGAGTTCAAATCCCAACAACCACATGGTGGCTCATAACTATCTGTAATAAGATCTGATGCCCTATTCTGGTGTGTCTGAAGACAGCTACAGTGTACTTATAGGATAAATAAATAAATAAATAAATAAATATTTTAAAAAATAAAAATCAGATGGTTAAAGGAGAAACAAAATAAAGAAAGAAATAAAAACTCACACTACAGTGTAGCTGAAGCTACAAGTTCCTAGAAACAGGGATGGGGGAGTTTCTACCCTCTTCTCTCTGCTTGCTCTGCCTTACATAGTGCCAGAAAAGGAGCCCAGAAAACAATTCCTTCTCAGTCCTACTCAGGGGAAGTGCCTGCTGTCAGTTTCTCAGGACATGACTCCAATAGTATAAGTATTCACATTTCCAAAGCATCCATTTCATGTCTATAGTAATAGGAGAGACCCTTGAAAATGGGAAGCTACAGACCGAACTCTTTGCTTACATGTGACCTGGACATTAAGGTCCTTCTTTTGTTCACTTTGTCTCTGTGAAGACTGTCTGTCCTCTAAACCAACGTAGCTAACATGCCTAACATCAATGGGACCTCACACCATGCTGAGCAGATGACTCTGGGCGGGTGTGGAATATTCTGAATTCCAAGATGAGAGCCACTGTATAGCTTTAGCTCACTGAAAGGCAGTTACCACAGTGCACACCTTTAGACATTGGAAGATACATGCAGACACTATAAAAGCAGGCTTGTAGATGGCCATTGCCCCTGACACAGCATCCACTTATGGCTAGGTCTCTTTAATTGAACTGAGCTGACTGGAGTTAGTGGCCACATACACAGAAAGTTCATAAGCATGAACTCTACCCTGGACATACCATGGAGCTCACTGGCTGAGATGAATAAGCCAATACAGACTGAGGCCCCTACAGACCGAGGATCCCACAGACTGAGGCTCACACTCAACATCTGGACTGTGGAGACTGTCACCACTACATATGGAGGATTGAAAGTGTGTGAGAGAACCATTGCCTGTGTCATTTCTGTCAACTGGAGTCTCTTCTGGACAATGCCTTTGGTTTCTTCTGACTTATGTAAATGAGCAAATTGCATGATGACCTAGGAAACTTTAAGATGATTCTCAAGGGAGCTGGAAGACTGGAGCTATCTTTACAACCTCCCCCAAAAGGAACATGGTGGCAGCAGTACATTCTTTAACCAGGAAAGAAACCTCAACATCATCCTTCTCAAAAGCTACTTTGTTCTGGGTTCTTTAGTTCTCTAGTCTGTCTGTTTTTTATCCAGGGATGCAATGCAGGTACTGTGTTGAGGTGTTAGTACCACAGACCCTTTGTTTCCATGGCTTAAAGATATTCTTCTCTTAAGGAGTCATAACCAAGTTTATGAATGAACACACACACACACACACACACACACACACACAGTTCAGTCATGAAAGTCTAATACTTCACCATCTTTCTTATACATAGAACCTAAAAGAATCAAGATTATGAAAGTGAGGAATGGAAACTGGTGTCAGAACAGGGGTTTGAACTAAAGGATTATGGGCCAAGGTTCTTGTGTAAGACAAAAATTCCTGAGGACCTAAGGTTCAGCCCGGTGACCACAAAACTAGAAATTCAAGTAACAGGTATGAAGAATTCAGACTACAACTTATGTATCCTAATGGCTGCTGGGCTTGACGATACTCTGGATCCATCTATGGGAATAAGACATGGTGTGACATATGATTTCGAACACCTTGAAAACTTCTGTGAGAGACAGTGTTCTTGGAAGTTGCTTAAGGATCTTAGAAGAAGTCATCACAAAATCCCAGAATTTGAGTAGAGTTCCTTAGAACAGGATGAGGAGACATTGTGTCTTAGGTAGTTTTTAATGTCAACTTGACACTCAATAAAGTCATCTGAGAAGAGGAAACCCCAAGTTTAAAAAAAACACAAAAACAATGCCTCTGTAAGATTGGGCTGTAAGCAATCCTGCAACAGCAGCTTCATGACTTTTTCATCAATTCCTGCCTTCAGGTTTTAGCCCTATTTGAATTCCTATCCTGACTTCCTTCAGTGATGAACTATGATATTCCAGTGTAAGCCAAATAAACCCTTTCCCCCAAGTTGTTTCTTGTAACGGTGTGTCATCACAGCAGTGTTAACCTTAACTAGTACAGAGGAGATAGCAGGATAATGACACATTGCTATGACAGACCCGACCATGTTTTGTGGAAATCTGTGGAAGGACTTTGGTAATTGGGGCTAGAATGGCCATTGAGTGTTGAGAGCTCAGTGAGCTGTTTTGTTGGATCTTTGAGGATAAGAGTGTTGAGTACAGTACGGAAGATGGAGGCCTGACTTAGGATGTTGCAGATGGAAGCAAGGGCTCTACTGTGCCATTTTGTAGGAAGAAGCTATGGTTTCCGGTCAACTGAAGCTGAGGAATTGGTTGGGATTAACAAGAGACCAGACCACTGACACAAAACCTTTGAGTTACCAATACAGTTGTTGCTGGTCAGCTGGAGCTTAGCTGAGGCCACCATCACTGAGGTGAAATCTGCTAGATATTTCCTGAGAATCAGCACCAAAAAAGCTACATTCCAGAGGCAGCCAAGGCTGTACCTCGAGCTGACAGCCGATCTTGGTAGTGTAAGAGTCAGTCAGGCAGTACTGGGTTTGGTTTTGAAAGTATGAAGTGGTCACAGAGAACAGATGAAGCTCCGTACTGTCTGGGCCAGGAGAGGCCTTTGGAAAGGGGTAAAGATGCAGCCTCAGTAGCAATTGAAGGCTTGGAACTGAAGGAGTCACAGAGAGAAGCTAAAGCACCATGGAATGGCTAGGAGAGGCTATTGGTGAGAACACAGTTCAGTATTTTGGAGATGCTCGTATCATGGGACAGCCACCAGAACAGCAGCAACTGAGGTGTGGAGTCTAACTTAGAAGACAAGCGATGTGGTGATACAGAGCATGGAGCTGGAGGCGTGGCAAGATGCCTTTGAAACAGGCCAGAAAATTGTAAGGCAACCCATTTGGCCTTGATCTGATTGTGAATGTGCCCTGGTTCTTCCTTCTTGAAGTAAGAAAGTACTTAATGTGATCTTTTTTTTTGGAACCCCACAGTTGAAAGAATTGAGACTTTTAAAAGAAAAAAAATGCATTTCTACAGAGACTGGATAGTTTAAAGGGACTGAATTTTAATGTTTGAATTTATAAACATTATGAGACTTTTAAAGCTATTTATGTTTAGAGTATGAGATCTTGGGATGAATGAGAAAGAAAAGTTTTCATCTTAATGGTGATAAGTCTGTGTGTCGAGTTGACAAGGGGTCAATTATCCTGGATATTTTTATGTCAACTGGCACAAGCAACAGTCATTTGAAAGGGGGGGTTCTCAATTAAGAAAATGCCTCCGATGGTTGACTCTCAGAAGGGGGAATAGAGTATTGTCAGAGGTGGATGGTAGGAGAGAACTGTGTGGGAGAAGGGATGGCAAGGGGAATGGGGCAGAGGTGGGTGGGATTAGATAGGGACAGTAGGGGCAATAATAATAATCAATCAGTTGGGGGAGCAATATTAGGATGTGCCAGAGACCTGTGATGGGGGATGCTCCAGGGGGTCTGTAGGGACTAAGACTCCTAGCAGTGGGGGATATGGATCCTGAAGTGCCCACTTCCTGTAGCCAGGGACTCCCAGTAGAGGGATAAGGACAGCAACCCATCCACAAAATCTTCAACCCAAAGCATGCCCTACAAGATGTGCAGAAGACAAAGATAGAACAGAGAGGGAGGGGTGGCCAACCAATGACTGCCACAACCTGAGACCCATCCCATGGGCAAGAACCAATCTCTGATACTATTAGTGATACGCTGTACATTTGCAGACAGGAACCCAGCATTACTGTTCTCTGAGAAGCTCCACCCAGCAGCCAATGGAAAGAGATGCGAGACCTATAGCCAAATATTAGATGGAGATAAGTGAGTCTTGTGAAGAGCTGGGGGAAGGATTGAGGGTCCCAAAGAAGACAGGGATTCCACAGGAAGACCAACAGAGTCAACTAACCTGGGTCCTTGGGGGATCCCACAGACTGAATCACCATCCAAAGAGCACACAGGGGCTGGACCTAGGCCCCTGCACACATGTAGCAGATGTGCAGCTTGGTCATCATGTGGGTTCCCCAACAGCAAGAGGGCACTGTCCCTGAATCTGTTGCCTGCCTCCCTGTGCATCCTGTTTCCCTAAATAGGCAGACTTGTCTGGTCTCAGTGAGAGAAGATAGACTCTCCTCTCCCAGCAGCAACTTGATGTGCAGTAGGAGAGAACTTCCCCTTCTCAAAGGAGAAGGGAAGGGAGGAATGGGAGGAGGATGTGTGTGAAGGGGGTACTGAGAGGAAGGGGCTGGTACTGGGATATAAAGTGAATAAATACATTTAATAAAAAGAAAAATAGGAAGTGCCTCCTTAAGACTGGGTGGTCGACAAGCATGTAGGGCACTTTCTTAACTAGTGGTTGGTGGGTGAGGGCCCATGTCATCATCCTTAGGATGGTATTCCTGGGTTCTATAAGAAAATAGGACGAGCAAGCCACAGAGAACATGCCAGTAAGCAGCACTCCTGCATGACCATTGCATCAGCTGCAGCATCTAGGTTCCTACCATATTTGAATTTGTTCTCTGGCTTCTTCAGTGATGGACGGTGATGTGGAAGTGTAAGCCTCTCTGAGCTGCTTTCGGTCATGGTGTTTCATCATAGCAGTAGTGGCCTTAAGGAAGACACAATGGGAGAAGGGGACTAGGAAAAGATGCAGGGAGAGGATGAGAGGTAAGGCCAAAAAGAGATGATGAAAAAGGCATGTGAGGAGAGGTTGAGAGATGTGAAGGCAGCCTGTGGGGAGAGGGTGCATGGAAAGACTGTGAGGGGAGAAGAGAAAACATACAGAGACGATCTGAGGAGGGATCATGGGGAGTTATGAAGAGACATGAGGAGAGGCTATAGGAGCACACACGCAAGATGAAGCGTGTTTTAAGTGGATCCAACCAGTCCTTGCTTTTATACACTAAAGTGCTGTCCACACGTGGATATAATTTTTACTCATCACTATAATTTGATAAAAATGAAAGGAAACAAAAAAATGCAGCTATAGTTCAGAGGGAAAGTTGTAGTTTTTAACATTTACTGGGCTGCCTTCAAAGGAGTGGTTTTCCCTAAGGCACTCTGATTTGGCCTCAGGTGCCTTTGAAATGTGTTTACCGATGTGTGATAAGACTTCCGGGGCAACACAACACATGTCTACTCACCAAAATCCAACTTGGATCACTGGGGTTACTTGTAGAATTAAAGGTGAGGAGTTATTTGCAGGAGCAGAAATGACTCAAAGAGCTGCATGGGTGACAGCTCATGATCTGGGGACAGCCTGCAGGTAGCTTAGCCTGTTGGTGCCTCAGTTTGCCTTAGAGTTCTCTTTGCACTTTGGCTTTTACTGTTTCCTCCAACAGGAAGGAGGAGCCTGATGAATCTGTTCACTTTCAGAGATTGTGGGATCGGGGATGTGGCTGGCAAGGCGGTACGTCCTAATGAGACTCTTTATTCACCCTTTTAAAAGTAGATGTATTTCATTCGCTTTTCAGCCAGAAGAACCCTGGTATCTCAGGGATACACAAAAGGTTCCAGTTGCCATTGCCACTGGAGACCAGCAGAAGATACAGTCCAGCTGATGTCATGTGATTCATATCTCCTCCTTCATGTGGTACTTTAATTTATTCTATTTATTCTTTTACAGTTTCTCACATGTATTTTATATGTGTATGTATGGTGGTTTTTAATCAAAGTGCCCTATTATCCTCTCATTCCCTTACCCAGCCCCCACCAAATTTCTTCTTCCTAAGTCTGCTTTCTAATTTACTGGTGTGTGTGTGTGTGTGTGTGTGTGTGTGTGTGTATGTGTGTGTATATGTGTATGTGTGTGTGTCCTTGTCCAGTTGGTTCCATCATCTCAGAAAAGTGGAAGTGTTAAAGGGGTTAGTTTTAATAAGTTACTTCTTTCTCCGAATATCACACTTCTGTGTTTTATAAAATTAATGTGTTTATTTCCTTTACATCTGGAGTGAAGCTTCCCATCCCTCCTCTCCTCTAGTTCCTTGCCCTCACCTCATATTCACCCCTCCCCCTCCCTTTCTCCTCAGTGAAGGGGAAGATTTCCATAAATATCAATCTGCCTTGGCATATCAGCTTGCAGTAGAACTAAATGCATCTTCTCCTATTGAGGTTTGACAAAACAGCCTAGTTAGACAAAAGGAAGCCAAAGGGAGGCGACAGAGTCACAGACAGTCCCCGTTCCTGCTGTTAGGGATACCACATAAAGACCAAGTTGTACATCTGTTACATATGTGTAGAAGGGCTTAGTCTGGTCCATGAATGCTCTCTGGTTAGTAGTTTAGTCTCTGTGAGCCGCTATGGGCCCTCATTAGTTTCTTTAGGTTTTCTTGTGGTGTCCTTGACCTCTCTGGCTCTTTCAATTCTACCCCCCTTGCACGACATCCCCCAATCTCCATCTAATGTTTGGCTGTGGGTCTCAGCATCCATTCCCATCAGTTGCTGGGTGATGACGGTTATGCGAGGCTCCTGTCTGCAGGTACAAGAAGATATCAGTAACAGTGTCAGTGGTTGACTTTCTCTCATGGTGTGGCTCTCGAGTGTGGCCAGTCATTAGATGACCATTCCCTCCATGTCTGCTCCATCTTTATCCCAAACATCTTGTAGGCAGGACAAATTGTGGCTCAAAGCTTTTGTGGGTGGGTTGGAGTCCCCATCCCTTCATTGAGAGTCTTGTCTGGTTACAGGAGACATCTGGACTGAATGGGGAGGGGAAAACTGGGTGGGAGAGGGGGTCAGGTGGTGAACATAGATCAAGTGTGTGGAAGACAGAGGGAGAGAGAACTGGCGGAGTGGGGGTATCTCTGGGACGAACTGGAAGTTTAGGACAAGAGAAACTCCCAGGAACCTATATGGGTGACCCTAGCTAAAACTCCTAGCAATAAGGGATATGGAACCTTTCTGTCTTTCTAGGTCAGGCAGACAGAATGTCCTCTATGAGTGGCACATTTTTTTTTTCTGACCAGCCAGGACACATAAGCACTTGGCAGAAACACAATACTAAACAAACATAGAATGAAGCCATTCCTGTCTAAGCTTGAATGGGCATCAGAGCACGGAGTCCATTTATACGGTGGGTGGGTGACCAAGTCCCCAGAAAGTGATCGAGATTCACAGTTCTGAAGTTAAGGCCACAAGGAACACACCAAGCTGTGAATACCCTGCCTCTTCAGCTGAGAGAAGGAAAATGGTCAGGTTGTAGAACTTTTTCCCATGTTCTAAGAGAATCTATCATGAAATGTGTAAGGTTGTCTATGGGAGGTCATTATTGGGCTGTGTGGCAAATAGATGTTTTTCCTAGCGAAGCTTGGTGGGGCCCCATTCCCATTACTTCAGCTCACATGTGCTAGGACACCTATAGACCCATATTTACTATAATGTGTTCATCTCAGGATGTTGAGTCAGGGATCCTGATGAATAGGGGACCAGGTCTGATCAGCACTTCAGGCTGCCTGTGCATCTTTCTGGCTCTAAGGATAGTTTAAGGTCCTAAGATGGCAGCCTTGGACTTGAGACAACCCACCTGAGTACTGGATATTTATGATACATCCCTCAGTATTTTGCTGACTTTCTAATTATCTCTTCCCAACTTCAACTCCAGAGTGAGAACACTTGGAGCTATGGCAGTAACGCTGGTGGTAATGAAAACTGGAATTTTCCTCCCTCTCATCCTGAGAAGCAGAAATTTCTTGTGGGGTGAGTAAGAAATGATGTATGATCTTTTAGTTTTGTAAGATTGCTTTTCACACTCAACAGACCAAACATGTCACAGCAGTTGCTGAGAATCAGTTAAGACCCCTTTGTGCTTGTCAAAGAGAATAATGTAATTCTTCAGTTTAGAAGGATTAAATTATAATTCCTCCTTTAAAAGAACCGATTTTTCCATGATTAGAGAATAAATCATTTCATCTTATCTATACATATATCTTTTCTAAAGTTATGAGAATGTTTGTTTCTTTGTTATACAAGCATCTTAAATGCCTCTGGTAGAGTTTTTTATTTAGTTGTATGAGAAGTTATAGTAAGAAAGCTACTGAGATGTCTGGATTAACATAATCATTCTTTGCTATAAAGAAGAAAAAGAAAGGAAGAAAGGAAAAAAAGGAAGAAAAGAGGGGAGAGAAGGGAAGGAATGGACAAGAAAGGGACCTAGGGAAAGGAAGGAAGAAAGAACAAGTGGCCACCCTGAAAGCAAGCTTTCTGGTGGCAGGATGCTGGGAAAGGGCTCTCAGAAACAGCCCAGCCATTGAGACTTAGCATCCTCATCTGTACTCCGACATGTTTCTTGATAGGAGCTACATTCTGCCTAATTTTTCTGCCTGAATATCCTGACTGTATTGAAGTCACCCTGCTGCCTTCTTAGGCTCAGGAGCTCCTAAAGAAAGCATCCTTCCACCTTTCCCTCTGGGCATCCATACCGGCTATTCTGGGATCTGCAAAGCATTCTTTCTGATAGGAATGCCACTGCCTTTCCAAGTCTGGGTCTTCAACTGACCACCACTACAGGTATTCCTGGTGAGCATTAATATCGTGGGAATTGTGTTTCCATGACAACTAAAGAAAACCATAAGTGCTCATTTTAAATCTTCAAGAAAAACTAAGCATACCCCTTCATTCCAATCTTTCTAACATCTGGACCATGACAGGTGTTCAGCACACAAAAGGAAGTAAACCACTTTATCCTTTTGTTCAATAGTGATCAAGACCCTAGAGGAATAAAACAAGGCTGAAAGATGGAGGAGAAGAGTCTAGTCAAGAGCTTGATATTGCACCTGTCAGCTGCTCATAAAAACGTCTGCAGTGTGGCTTTAAAGTTTTGAAATTATGCTTCTGCTCTCCTCTCTTGCTCTCTCTTCTCTTGCCCTTACCCCCTTTGTCCCTCCTCTCCTCATTCTCTCTTTCCCCTCTCCACGTGCTCATGGCCAGCCTCTACTTTTCTACTCCTCTCTTCTCCCTCCATCCCTACCTCCCTTACTCCCTCACTCCCTCACTCCCTCTCTCTCTCTCTCTCTCTCTCTCTCTCTCTCTCTCTCTCTCTCTCTCTCTCTCCTCTCTCTCTGTCTGTGTCTCTCTTCCTCCCTCCCTCCCTCCCTCCCTCCCTCTCTCTCTCTCTCTCTCTCTCATTCTCTCTCCTTCTAACTCCCTTCCTCCCCCCTCTGCCCCAACTACCCTCTTAACTCCCCTCCCCATGCCTTGAATAAACTCTATTCTATACTTTAAAAAAGTTTTGGAATTATAATCTTTTCAAAAATGAGGACATGGGACATCTGTAACTCTGCCCACAGAGTGTTTGTTCTGTTTCTTGAAACAGGGTTTCAGTAAACAGTTCCTGTCAGGTTAGAGATCACCATGCAGAACATACAGACCTTGCTGCCTCTACCTCTGCCTCCAGAGTGCTGGGATGAGGAGCTAGACTTTCAAATCTGTAGTAGAAGCAACTCGTTGGCTTACATTTTAGTAATATACAATGATGTACAACATGACCTCCATAATGATAGTACACTTTGGAGTGCGTTTTACCATTCATTGGAATATTTTTCAGCTGGCTTATTATCCATCTACTCTACAGATTTCTTGGGTAGAAATCCTGCAGGTAGTGGTGCCACATACTGTTAGGCAAACACTGAAGAGGACAGAACAGGAGACTCACCAGGCTGAGGTCAGCTTTGGCAATGCCTTTAGTCTGGTATAGAAATGTCTGAAACAGAAAAACCAAAACAAGTAAACAGTATTTGCTCCACAGTGGTTCAATGTTAGGTTCTTTAATGTAAGAACATTTATCAGTTGAAAACTAAAAATCGGTGCCTTTGAACCAATAAATATTCAAATACCAATCAAAGGTATTTGAAACACAATTTTCATATGATCTATTTCACCAGAGACAAAATTAAATGTATCTGGAAAATGACAATGCAGATGACTTCTTTGTGCATTTGGGGGACATCAATGATACTTTGAGAAGCAAAGATATAGAGGACAACTCACACACACACACACACACACACACACACACACAGAGTTACTTTGTAAAGCCAGATGCCTCAAAGCACAGAGGAAAAGAAGCCTCAGCACCTGGAAATTCAGTACTGAAAATGGAAAAAAAAGGCTTCATTTTCTCCTAAAGTATACCCACAATCATTATAAATCTAGGGAAACTGCTCATTGTGTCTCTTGACAACCCTCAGTAGCACATGCTTCATGAAGTCCTGTGACTTCCTCTCAACAGACTGAGATTGGCTCCCAGTGTTTGTGCAAAATTAAGATCCATGCGAAATTATCTTTATGGTGAACTCAGCAGCTCCTTGTAGCTGTGAAAAGAAAATAAGATGCAAATGAACAGCGTGAGCAGGAAAGCTGCCTGCAAACCCTGAGATTGGGAAGCCGGCCTGGTGGGGGAGTTTGTTTAAAAAGGAAGCTGGCCAGCTCTGTTCCACTTCACCAGATTTCTGAAAACAGAGATCATCAAAACAGGATCCACTCGTGGCTCCAAGTGAATCCCAAGTGATCAGAGTCAGCCAAGGGCAGGGCAGAAGAGCCTTGGTCCTGTGTGGCTTTGGAGAGGAAGACATTGGCTTTCTTTCACGTCTTTTGCTTTGTATTTCTGAACGTGTTTGGAACTATGTACTATGTAGCCTGGTTTTTTGTCCTGACATACAGTATCTTCTTGTATAATGATTTCTTGCATTGCAGTAATGAATATGCGAGAGGTGTGATTCTAGAGGCCAGTGTGACTCCCAAAGCAGATGGCACTTTCAGGACATACACGTGGACAGCCAGATGACAGATGCTATCTCCAAGATAGGCAGTAAGAAAAGTTACTCTCTAGAATGTAGATTTCTGTTCTAGACAAACAGACCAAGTTGAAATTCTTAGGATTATTGACCCTAGCCTCAACCACAAGTCAGAGGTAGCCCGAGTACCTGCTGGGTGGATCTTGAGATGCAGGAAAAAAAAAAAAAAAAAAAAAAAAAGCCACAGGTCTTAGAGAAGCACTCTGTTTCCCCCTTCTGGCCAGAAAATCCATTTGCAAATCATCCCACCACTCCCTATCTGGAAGAAGGAAAGGAGGCTCCAGGTCGCTAGGCAGCCATAGACATCCAGGAACCCACATTAAAACCACAGCTGCCAGTTGCTATGTGCCTGGGGGCATTCCCCATTTATCTGCCTATTTGCAGCTTGTTCCCTAGTAAGTAACAACCTGTTTCCTTCCCCTCTCTTTCCTCTTTTTCCTTCCTTTCTTTTCAAGCCAATGCTCTGCTCCAGCAGCTCCCAAGGGATGCCAGCACACAGATCAAGGTCTGCTGGCTTGCCAGTTTTCTCTCTTGTTTATCCTTCCTTTGTCTAATTCATTCGACCCCAGAAAGTTCATCTAAGAAGGACGGAAGAGAAGATTCTCTCCTCTGTTCTGGATGAATGAGACACCTCTGTTCATCTAAACCATAATTAATTTCAAGTCTATCCAGTTCCACAGGGAGTTTGGCAGATCGTAGAAGTGTTTCTGTGGGAAATCTTTCAATAGAAAACCTTTTGGTTCGAAGATAAAATTTTGAAACAATCAAGTTTTCTTTAAAATTGGAAAAGTATTTTATAATATAGAAAATGGGAGCATAAGCAATACATGCCAATTTAAATATCAACTTAATATTGGTTAATAGCAAGAAATTAGTTCACTAGCAGCTACTATTCCTTGGAAATGAAGCATGCATACACACACACACACACACACACACACACACACACACACACACACACCATTTTTCTTCACAGGCAATTGTTCTATACAAGCATTTAGCTATCCCATAATGACAAGTTTCTACTAAGTCCTACTTCCACCTGGGTGCCAAAGAGGTAAAGACTATGGTCCAGCCCTCCAAGGTTCATAGTGCACAGGGCACACAGTGAAGGACTGGTCTGTTTCTGTTCTGCTGTATTCCACTCAGAGGGTCATTATTCTGCTAAGGACGAGAGAATGAGTCGGATAATTTAAGTCGATACATGGGGGAGTGGGTTGGAGGGAGTATACACAGGTATGTAAGGGTGTTTGTGCCCATGTGCCTGTATATAGAGGGTAGAAGAGGGCGTCTTCCAGTTTCTATTCTATCACTCTCCACAATGTTACCCTATGACAAGTTCTCTCACCGAACCTGAAGCTAGACTGGCAGCCAATGAGCCTCAGTGATCCTTCCATCCCTGATCTGTGCAGCATTGCAGTAAAAGCATGTGCAGACATGTCAAACCTTTTCCCTGGATCCTGGGATCTGAACTGAGGTTTTAATGCAAATGTTCCTATATCCACTAATCCATTTCTTTAGTGCCAGATGATGATGCATTTTAAAGTAAGGGGGAAATCAAGCTATCATATCTAGAGCTTTGAAAATTAAACCTTGTCCTTGTAGATTGTGAGGGTCTTAAAGTCCATGGAAAGGAGTGTGGGTGTCACTCTGTGGGCATCAGGTCTTTGTACTATGAGGGGAGGCACAATCCAGCAGCTCTATATTTACAAAGCCATCCGACCTACGCTTTACATCCTGAGCCATAGGCAGCAGGCAGATGGATTAACAGACACCCACGGAGAGACTGAGACACCATGCTATTCTAACAAGGACACATCTCCTAATTCTTTCCAAACTGTTCTAATAACTGACCCAAGCATTCAAACAGAGGAGCCTACGAGTACCATGCTTATTCAAAACATGACAGAGACCATGAATACTGGTTGGAACAGAAGAAGTTGAAGAAGAAGATGAATATTTGGGGGAGGATAAGAGAGAAATAAAAGCCAAAAAGCCAAAGATGCCATGGAGGAGGAAGGGAAGAGAACCCAAGAATCAAGGCTGGCACAATAGGACCATAGACAAGAGATCTGGCATTCTGTGGGCCCTCTGGATTCAACAGGCTTGCCACAGAGAGCCCTACAGTTTGTCTATAAACAGAGCCAAGAAATTACTATTCTCACTGTGAGAGCACTGAGCAGGATGTAGCATTCCAACTATGGAAAAACTCTGCTCATTAAGGTCAAAGTCCACCATGACCAGATAGCCCCTGGCTTAGCACATTATGGGAGACTCCCTTCATTGGTGGGTTTTTCTCCTCTGAACTTGTTCAGGGAATTCTAAGTCTCCAAGCCCACCTCTACCTGAGGAATGTCACGTAGCCTCAATTAGTTCATAAGACCAATTTCCTTTCTCCTGACAGAATCTGTTCAGCCAGCACCTGAGATTCCTGAAATACTTCCCCCACGTTAATGAGACATCCTAAGTACCCCAAAGTCCCCAGCCAATGACATTTGCCCATCCTGGACGTCCCTGTTTTCAATCCCTTAAAACTTTGTAAGATTTCAATGACCCTAAGTTGATCTGCTTTCTGACTGGTCTCAGTGTGGCCATTCCCCGTACATACTCACAGGGCTTCTGAACTGCCTCACTCCTACATGACCTCTCTCTGTTCCACGTCTCTGTTCCCACTGCCCTTGTGGACCAAACCTGACAATGAGGGCAGGGAGATCCACACCAACATCCCTCAGCGATGCCATCTTACCACAGTATCCTGACCTTGGAACCCACACATATAGCCTCCCTGCTAGAAGGCCAGCAATGCCAGCTCAGTCTAAGAAGAGTATTTTCCCAAGCTGGTAAGTTCAGGACCACAGCTGACATTGGGAATGGACATGAGAATTGGTTATAGAATGATAGATTCAGAAGGAAACTGAGTAGGCATACTGCCTCCCCCCATTGGAGACTGGGGTAGTCCTTTGAACTTGTTATCTTCAGGGTCTCAGACAGCTTCCCATCATCCAGTTTCCCCTCATACTGTTTCTTTTTCCTTCCAGTATCAAAGGCAGATGCTGTCAGCTGCTAAATGTTGCAAAATTCTCTGATTGATACAGTTTCTGAAATAGGCAGTTATGTAGTTTACTTTTACACAGTTTGTTTCAATTTTACATAGGGGTTAATGCTCAAGAGAGTTCCAATAAGCGGATCATTTCTAGAGATCACAAGACTGTCACTACACCCTCTGCACTTGAGGAAGAAAGCAAAGGCTGGCAGAGTTGCTCCACTTGGGGGCGGGGTCTGTTTTAATGGTGATGTGTTTTATAATCTAGAGAAGACTATGATGTCCCGTGTTATCAGTGCTGTGGAAACCAGCCAGCTCCTGGTGGACAATGCAGTCTACAACACCATGAAAAGGTTAGTGACGGTGTTTACCACAACGTTCATTTGTGACAGTAAGTGACAACAGGGTTCACCATGACAACCTTTTGCAATTGAGGCATTGAAGCTCATGATTCATGGTTTTGGTGGGATTGTCTGCAATGAAAAGACAATGCTCACTCTCAAAACTCTTCGCTCAGAGAAAACAAAAATCAAAAGCTGGAGGTCTAATCATAGTTCAAGATGCCATGATGTCAGTCTGAAACTCAGACAGGAATAACACTAGGACACTTTACAGAGAAAGGGGTGCTGCACACTCAGGCTTGGTGCCTAGCCACTGTAATGTTACTATAACACTCCGTCAAGCATAGAACCAGAGCCTCAACCTGCTCACCACTGGATCCCGGAATAATGGGCTTTATATACTAAGTTTTAATTTAAAACTGTTTTATAATCTTATCACATGTGTACATCTGTTCCCCACATGCATGTCTAAAATTCATATACATGCCTTGGGCCTGCAGTCAGCATAAGAGGGCATCAGATCCCTAAAAGTGGATTTACAGACAGTTACAAACCATAGGGTAAGTACTGGGAATCTAATCTGGGTTCTCTAAAAAAGAAGTCAGTGCCTTCTGAGCCATGTCTCTGATCCCTGGTATCACAGGATTTTTTTTCTTTTGTTAGATTTTTAAATTTACATTTTAGATGTTATCCCCTTTCTCAGTTTCCCCTCTGAAAAATCCCTATCCCATAGCCCCTATCCCTGTTTCTATGAGGGTGCTCTGCCACCCACCTACTCCCTCCTACCTCCCCACCCTGGCATTCCCCTAGACTGGGGCATGGAGCCTTCACAGGACCAAGGGCCCCTCCTGCCATTGGTGCGCAACAAGACCATCCTCGGCTACATATTCTGCTGGAGCCATGGGTCCCTCCATGTGTACTCTTTGGTTGGTAGTTTAGTCCCTGGGAACTCTGGGGGATCTGGTTGGTTGATAATGTTGTACTTCCCATGGGGTTGAAAACACCTTTAGCTCCTTCAGTCCTTTCCCTAATTTTTCCATTGGGGACCCTATTCTCAGTGCAATTATTGACTTCCAGCAACCACCTCTGTATTTGTCAGGAAAGAACTATATCAGGTTCTTGTCAGCATGCACTTCTGGACATGAGCAATTGTGTCTGGGTTTGGTGATTGTATAGGGGATGGATTCCCAGGTAGGGCAGTCTCTGAATGCCCTTTCCTTCAGTCACTGTTCTATATTTTGTCTTTGTATTTCCTTCCTTGAGTATGTTGTTCTCCTGTCTAAGAAGGATTGAAGCAGCCACACTTTGATCTTCCTTTGTCTTAAGCTTTATGTGGTCTTTGAATTGTATATTGGGTATTCCGAGCTTTTGGGCTAACATCTGCTTAGCAGTGAGTACATACAATGTGTGGTTTGTTTGTTTGTTTGTTTGTTTTTGTTTGTTTGTTTTTAGTGACTGGGTTACCTCACTCAGGATGAAATTTTCTAGTTCCATCCATTTGCATAAGAATTTCATGAAGTCATTGTTTTTAATAGCCAAGTAGTACTCTATTGTGTAAATGTACCACATTTTCTGTATCCATTCCTCTGCTGAAGGTCATCTGGGTCCTTTCCAGCTTCTGGCTATCATACATAAGGCTGCTATGAACATAGTGGAACATGTGTCCTTGATAGAGCATCTTTTGGGTATATGCCCAGGAGTGATATAATTGGGTCCTCTGGTAATGCTATGTCTAATTTTCTGAGGACTGATTTCCAGAGTGGTTATATCAGCTTGCAACCCAACTAACAATGGAGGGGTGTTTCTCTTTCTCCACATCCTCATCAGCATCTGCTGTCACCTGATTTTTTATCTTAGCCATTCCGACTGGTATGAGGTAGAATCTCAGGGTTGTTTTGATTTGCATTTCCCTGATGACTAAGGATGTTGAACATTTCTTTAAGTGCTTCTCTGCCATTTGATATTCCTCAGTTGAGAATTCTTTGTTTAAGTCTGTACCCCATTTTTAATAGGGTTATTTGATCCTTTGGAGTCTAACTTCTTGAGTTCTTTGTATATATTTAATATTAGCCCTCTATGGGATGTCGAATTGGTAAAGATATTTTCCCAGTCTGTTAGTTTTCATTTTTGTCCTATTGACAGTGTCCTTTACCTTACAAAAGTTTTGCAATGTTATGAGGTCTCATTTATCAATTCTTGGTCTTAGAGCATAAGCCATTCTTGTTCTGTTCAGGAAATTTTCCTCTGTATCATATGTTGTAAGCTCTTACCCACTTTCTGTTCTATTAGTTTCAGTGTATCTGGTTTTATGTGAAGGTCCTTGATCCACTTGGACTTTTGCTTTTACAAGGTGATAAGAATGGTTGGATTTGCATTCTTCTAAGTGCTGACCATCAGTTGAACCAGAACCATTTGTTCTGCAGCAGGAAATAGAGCCAGGTCTAAAAGCTGACAAGTGTGAATAAGACCTGCTATTAGTCATGGCTGGGCTACATAGGAGGTAGCTCCTACTAAACACATTTTGGCAACTAGTGCCCTTTCTGGACCTATAGGAGTGAAGCCACCAACTCCTTGACTCTTTCAAACCAAGAATCCTCGGTAGACCAAGGAAATGAGGTTTCCCAGCTCAAACTTTCACTTGAGCATCTGCAGAACCAAACATATATCCATATATTCATTAGGTGGTCCTCTATCTCTATCTATCTATCAATCATCTATCTATCTATCTATCTATCTATCTATCTATCTATCTATCTATCTATCTATCTATCTATCTCCCATTCTCCCGACTGCTCCTTATCTCTTTATCTCCTAGCCCCCTCCTCCTCTCCCTCTTTCTCTGTGGTTCCTAAGTTCAGCCCTGCAGTGGGGTTGTGGGACATGCTATTGGGCAGGCAAAACACAAGGAAGCTGCCAGGCGTTGTGCTTTAGGGACATGCCTAGACACCACACAGTCTAAGTTGTAGGAAGCCAAAGTTGGGGTTTTCTGACTCTTAGGCACCCAGTCACCATAGGGATGTCACACAGAAGACTTGGGAACAAAGGATCAGGGGTCCACGGGCCTGGGACGAGGCTGGGACCATTGGGGATCCATTGGATGAAGACAATTACAAACCTAGGGCTAGAGAACTATGGTTTATCTCATCAGCAAAAATATTTGTGATGGTCTAAAAGTTGAGGGGCCTTCTATGTGAGACAGGTTGCAGCTCTATAAAAGAAAGCATTCTTCATGTTTCCCATGGTGGTTTCAATAAAAAAGACAACCCATGTTTAGCCATACCGTTTATTAGATGTTCATCCTGGAAAACGGATGTGTACCAACTTCTCAGGGTGGACCAGAGATTAAACACCTTTTGCAGGGAGAAATGACCAGGAAGGGAAGCTTATTGGCTAAAGCCTCAGGTTTACCTCATTAGCATGGAGAACTCTGTCTTGGGCTATATGATTAACCTGGGGAATGCAGGCATGTGTTCTAAGACAGGAATCTGGCAGGGAGCAGGGACGCACCTACTATCTCAGGTGGATACCGAGTGCTGGAGTCTCAGACCTGTTCTCCATTACCAAGTTTCCTGACACAGTCCATTGTCCCACACTCTTCCTTCCCTCCAGTCCAGAATGTAGATTGACTAATTTCCTTATTTTTTCTCAGCTGAGAGGCAGTGGGTCTAGGGAAACAGGAAGCTGTAGACAGCACAAAGTACCATAATTTCTGGTTCACAGTTGCTCATGGGCTCCAGGATATACTCATCTGGATGATTTGAGTCCAGATGTGTGATATCATCTCAGTGTGCTGACACTGAGATAGTCTAGGTTCTGCCTGGCAGCAGACTCAGAAGCAAAGGGCATAGGATGACTTATTGAACACAACACTGTTGCTCTGCATTCTCTACTCCTCAAACACTCGGGGGACTAAAGAGAACATAAATCTGACATGTGGCTCTCCTCCTTGCTTTTCACATGAGGAATGCTGAGCCAGCTAAACCAGAAGTTCCCGAAATCTGAGTATATAATCGATATCCTTCTGCAAATAGGATACACACCCCTCATTTAACCCCCTCCCACTCCCTGCAGCTGGAGTGTTAATGAGCCCTACAAAGTGGCTGCAGACCTTCACGGTGATTAGAGGGTTAAATCATGGAGACTTCTGTTCTGCACTGTGATTGGAGGGTAAACAGATGGAGCTGTCTCTTCTGCATCGCCCTGGGGAGAGCAGCAGACAGACAGCTGACCAGGCAATTGATACATACCTCTCCAAGGCCCTAAGATCACAGCATAGGGCATGGTAGTGAGGTAAGCAGTAGGCAGGACCAATCCTCTTGAAGTGTGATAGCTAACAAACCAGAGGAAGAGATGGGCACTGATCCATGGTAATGACCACTATCATCAGCAAGCTATAAGGACTAGAATGTCAAGTCTAGGGGTCTAGGCACCAGGACAGCCAGTCTCCAGTAGCTGTCCACCTCAGACAGGGCAGAATACTGACATCACCAATCAGCCAACCAAGGGTTCATTTGCTGCATCCAGATAGGACTCCTGGACATCCAAGAAGCTCTTCAGATGCTGATCTCTAGTGGCTTTCATTTCCCTGTTTGACAGCAGTGAGCAACAGTTGTGAGCTTATAGAAGCAACTCTAAGTGTCACCCTTTAGTGTCACAGTCCCTGTGAGTCTCAAGTATTAGGGCCCCAAGTCCTATGGATGTCCCTACCAGGCCTAGAGCTGTAGCCATTTAGCCTTTGTCGGGGACTAGTATTACAGCCCTCCGCCTAGAGTTTAAGACCCTTAACTCTAAGGAATTGACAGCTCTTTGAGACTATTCCAGCAGGCAGGGCCTATAGGTTCTCTTCTCTGACATCTCACAGCCTGCCCTTTCTTTGTCTCAGCTCTCCACTGGCTCATCAGCTTCTCATCTTCCCTTCTGATTTCTTCGTCCTGCTGAGCTGCTCTCAAACTGTTGAGCTGCTTCCTTGGCAGTCAGGGTCCTGGCTACTCAGACCCTCTTCAATACTAGCACCAGTCGCACCCATCAAAGCTTGTGTTTGGATCCATTGTGGCCTTGTCCCAGTGCCAGTCTAATGAGATAAGAGATGTTCTTCCCTAATGAGATAGAAAATGTTCAATAAGGCTCATGGAAGCAAACAGCCTGGGATAGACCACCTTGAGGAGCTGGGATGATTTGCAAAACTGTGGACATTGGTAAGGTGTCTATGGTGTATTCGGGCTATTAAACTGTCTTTTTTCTCAAGGCAGCTAGAGAATCCATCAACCACAAATCACCTTGCACCCAAAATATTTGCCTGTTTACAAAGAGGAACATCAAAAGGAGTGCTCACAATACAGACATTACAACATCACATTTTTCCTGTTAGCAACGTCCTCTGCCCAAATATACTTTAGAGAAATAAATCTTTAAAGGCTGTGCTTCTGTCTACCATTGGCTCTTCAGGAAGATGTAGCCCTGCTAGCGGTGAGGGACAATAACCTCCACTTCTGAACTGGGGTCTCCTGCCCCTCTGCCAGTTCCCATGAAGCTTCAATCAGTGTATGTTGTAATTAACAACCAAAAAACCCATCTCTTCAAGGCTCAGGATGTCATCGGATATTTTTACTCGCGTGTCACATTTTATCATGGACATTGGTGGACTGAGTCACTGGTTTCCCATCTATGTGAGTTAGGTGTGTTTGTATCTCAACGTTGTTGCTGTCACTCACGCCTACCTTGCGAAAGCTAAGTGACTCACATAAGTTAAGTGTTAAACTCCTCATCTGCATAATTGTCATAATTACAGTATTTATAGCTTGAGGTTATTAAGTTTCCTTCGTATTGTGTATCTCTGGGTATGCAGCATACTGTTTGGATACAAACACAGATAAATAAGATTACAACAGACACTGTCTATCACCTAAAGTGACTGGTTGTGTTCTGTGGTAAGAGCAGGAAGGATCTCATCACATTTTTAGGCTACAGTATAACGTAACTGCAGAGAAGCCCCTGGGATATGGTTTTTGCTCAGGAGCAGTATGTATGTATTTTAGGCTATTACTGAGTCATGGAAAGACACAACATTCTGCTTATTCACAATCTGATAAAACTGGAAAGAGGGCTGCTTTTTCCAAAACCATAGTGATATAAACCTGGGTCCATCTGGGAGAGTCGACATCAGGAAAGAACATTTGTAACAGCTTCAGGGCTCTGTTTGGCCTCAGATCCTCAGAGGTCAGAATCTGGAGGATTTGGTGATTCTCCTTAGTCCAGTTAAGACTCTGACCTGTAGTGACCTCCTGGCCCAGGTTATGGTGAGAACCTAAAAAAAAAAAAAAAAAAAAAAAAACCCAGTTGAAGAGAATCTGAGATAAGGATGCATTTAAAAGAAAATAATGGCCATATTCTTCCACACCCAATATTTATACCCTCTAGTTATGCTTTGTCCCTTTTACTGAACTGAGCAGTTCTGTGGCTCAGAACTAACTAGGCTTTTTCTTTGTGTGGTTCACAGTTAATTGTCTGGTATATGCAGTCACTTAATATGTGTTCTTTTGATTTATTTATTTTGTCTGTATTATATGTGGTATATGTATTAATGATAGGGAAAGGCTGGATGGGAGAAATTCATATGCATATACATGAAGAGGCCAGAAGTCAACCTCAAGAACTATACATCTTATATTTTGAGACTTGATCTCTCATTGGAAACTGGGGCTTACCAGTGAGGATATGCTGGAAGGTACCCAAAAAAATCTACCTGTCTCTGTCTCCACAGCACTGGGCTTACAGGAACTTAATCACTATGCCCAGATTTTCTGGAGGTCAAATATAAGTACTTACATGCTTGTTCATCAAATACATTTGCAAACTGAGCTGCCTCTTGATCCCTGTTTAACTTATGACTTCTTATACTCTAGAAACCGCAAGAAAAGGGAAGTCTTTTCTCCAGCCCAGCTTCTCTCTTTCTCTAAGCTGCCAGAGTCCACCAGTGGGGCTATTTCCCGAGCAGCAGAGATCATGGAAACATCAATACAAGTCATGAAGCATGAACAATCACAGTTCTCCACAGGTAAGCAGCTGCATGCCTCTGTCTCTGCTTAAATCCATTCCTAGTTTCTTATTTTTTGTTATTCTGGGAAATACAGTGTCTCCCATAATCAAATTCTATTTGGAGAAGCAGCTAAACAGACTCTAATTTATGTTCTAAAATACATTGGGAATTTTCCTATAGCCTTCCCACCTAGTGAAACACAGGGAACACATTCACTCATAAGGGCTTTCTGGGGAGACATTCATTCGGGTTGTGTCTTGTCACAGCAAGCAGAGGACTGGACAGGACTCGCAGCTTCCCAGTTTGTAACCAGGACCTTCTGACTTAGTCTGTTTTCCATAGAATGTAACAATCCAAGGGCTTTTCAAAAATGAGACTCATGCTGTCACTGTCCCCTCTCATGGTGGCCACAGTAGAGTATATTTGAAGAAAACAGAAGCCAAATTAAAGCTTCCATGACTATGGTGCCACACTCAGAACTAAGCTTTCTTCATAACAACCTCAGTGAGACTTACTTTCAGTGCAGTGCTATGAGCTGTTTGATCTCTTAAATTAGTCTGGTGCTACTTCATCTGATGAGATGAAGTCATTTTAAACTAGTATTAACCACAATTCTCAGATCCTACACTGAATAGTTAAGTTTGACTTTAACAGCAACCATAAAGTCACTCTGCAAAAGGTTTCATTTCAGACCACATAGTGGAAAGACCTTTCTAATTACATTGCTCCCTATCCAGTAGTGACATCAGCTCAGACACTAGTAGAAGTGATGGTGGGGTGACCTGTCCTGAGGATGGGATCCTATTGTCATAGGGCTCTCAGTCCAGGGAGAACACATTTCGAAGACAGGCCATAATGTGAAATTGGTAGTGAAAAATTCCCTAAAGAATATGTTAAATGTATTTACATTATAGACTCAGTCACTCTGGAGCATTAAAGATATAAGAAAGGTGAGCCAATGCAAACAGACTTCCTGCCATGCCTGCAGAAACAATCAGCAAGTACACTGGGAATAGGTAGCAGGTTGTTCCTGAACAATGGCTTGTTGGCCAACAAAAGTTCAGTCACCCAAGTCTCTTTACCAGACTTGATATGCTGTGCTTTAGCAAATAAGGGGCACATGGCCCTCATACAGCTGTACCATTGTCGGGTTGCTCAGTAAGGACTGGGGCGGAGAACTCTTCTATTTGAAAATAGGATGCATTTCTGTTGGTTGTGTTTTCTAGTAAGACTCTCAGTTTCTTTTGTATACATCCATCACAGTTTTATAGAGTCATCTTTGAGCTCCCTCGCCTTGATTTGCTGACTAGCATAAATAGTGACAGAACTAGGAAGAAAAACAGTAAATATAAACAAAGGAGACCGCATTCGGAGGTACTAACCCAGAGAAATCAATAGGAGGAAAAAAAATAAAGGCTTTTTATAGCAGAAGGAATGAATGCTATTAGCAAGCTCAGCCAAAGTGGGTTTCTGTGGGAGGATACACATATCCTGTCTGAGTGCCCTCCTGGGTAATTGTGAGATGGGAATATTTTGTTGTAGAGATAGAACAGGTTGGTTCCAGCGATGTATCTTGTGAGGTGGGAGACAACTCTGACTGCTGACTTGTCTTCCCAGGGCTAAATGGCTCTTGGGTTGCTTTTCAGAATCATCAAGAAGCCAAAAAGTAAACAACCCCCCCTCCATGCACACTCCTAGCAATGAAGATGGTTAAGGGACTGAATAAAGAAGCATAGACTAAGAAGGAGATGGAGGGTTTCCTCAGTGCACTGACTGAGGCTGCACACGAAGCCCTGACTTAGATGTTGAGGCTATGTCTGATACAACTGTTGGAAAGATACTTTATCTGGTATAGATGCCACACATTCTGCTATGTCGAGAGACTACCTTGCATAGTATATGGATGCATCACCTGTCAATTACGAAGCCTGTGGCCTATGGCATAGGCAGGAAATGGGAGGTGGGCAGTCGGGAGATGAAAGATACTGGGATAGAGCCAAGCATGGGAATATCAGCCTAGGAAGATATGAGGAGATGGATACGTGATACCTGAACATAGATAACCAGCTATATGGCAGAATTTAGGTTAAAATATATGAGATTTTTTAAATTTATGCGAGTCAGAGATGAGCCTAGCTATATGACCAAAGTATTTATAAATGTATTTTGAGTCTGAGTCTTATTTCTCAGAGCATGGGGCTGGGAAGAAGAACCAACTGGACCTAACGTCAATACCGATCTATTGTATTTTACAGATGCACTATCAGCAGACATTCTGGGCACAATCGCCAACCTGTCAGGATGCTTGCCTTTCATGCTGCCACCGAGATGTCCTGACACCTGCCTGGCAAATAAGTACCGGCCCATCACAGGGGTGTGCAACAACAGGTACTATGTGAAGACCCTCTGTTCATCATGAGCCTCTCAAGACTAGATCATGACCACAAGCCATTGTGAAGTAGGCTCTAGATCCATGACCCGGGACCACCCACCCCTCTGTGTGTCTCATTATCTCACACTCCAACTATCTGCCTCATGTTGCTCTCTACACTCCCGATAGAGGAACAGAGGGGAGATGTATTTCTCTATCTCATCCTTATTTTCCAAAAAGTACAGAATGGATTATCATCACCTAATATCCCAAGCCAGATACTAAACATCTTTGCTTTCTCCAAATCTCCTACATAGGTGTGTTATACCAGGTCTATCTGCTTCCTCCCACCTTCCTGACTGATGGAAGAATATGACCATTTGCCCTTGTGACATGTAGCTCCTGCTTCCCTTTATGTATGTGCCCTAAGTCAGACACAAACCATCACAATGCCCCTTTCCTCTTTGTTGGGGGTTGGTCTGGTGCTGCTTGTGTTCATATGCTAAATTCTGTACCCAAAGATCTGGTTGCCCCAAGAGGAGCAAGTTTTCATATACACAAGTCTTTGTTGTGCAAACCTTACTCCCCAATTTAAAACTATTGGTTAAACAAAACTGACAGCAGCCAATTACTGCAGGGAATTGAGGAAGGTAGTGTCCAGGGAGAAGGAGAAAGGAGAAAGAGAGAGGAGTACAGAAGGGAAGACTGGGAGAGCAGGAGGTCTCCACTAGCCATGATGGACCAGCTGCATGTGCCCAAGTGAAATGCCTCCCCAGGACACCAGACTTATGGAGCATAACTAACCCAGGAAGATGCAAGCAGCAAGGATTTGGGAAGCAGGGTTGGGAAAGGAGCCAGTCTAGTATTAAGAGAATTAGATTGGGGTAATCCCCAAGTAATTACACAGAGCCTAATAAATAAATCATAGTTGTGGTTTCATTCATTGGAAGCTAGATGGGGATAAGCTTAATTCTTATTAATTTATACATCTTGCCCTCACTTAGCTTCAGAGCAAGATTCTAGCTCAGTCTATTCTTCCTGGGCTTCCCACCTAGTCCAGCCAGACAGTTATATCAATGCTTTGACTACTTCCTTCATGTTTCTCCATTTTAGCCCTTCCCTTTACCCTCCCCAATATTGTACCTATATACTGAGGGGCGCATAACCCTGCCTTGATTCTAAACACGTGCTGCATATCAAGGCTGGGTAGAGCTAGATGAGTATCCAAGAAGTGTGTGGGATGAGTATGGTAAGGAACACTGTGGGAAGCAAGCCCCTTAAGGAAGATACTGTATACTCTGACAAATCTCTTTTGGGGTTCTTTCTGCTCAGCTGCTAGTAGATTCCAGCTCTTTCTTTGGGTTCTTCCAACCACCAGAATGTGCCAGTGTTGGGTAGTTTGCACATGTGCTTGGTGTTACTTCCCTGGATTAATTTGCTATATCCAAGACCTAATGTTACCACACTACACACTACAGCTTACCTTTTCAACTAGGCAGGTCCCTCTTACCGGGCTTCTAACTACCTCTATCAGAGTCTGCTTCTGTAATCAGCATGGAGTTTCAGACGGAGCTGCTTCTTGTCTTGATTTGACACATCTACCCTGAGTTCCGCAGTGTGCCTCTCCACTCCCAGGTCACTACTTACCCAGGCAATAGCAGGATGCTTCCTTCTTGGCCATTCTCTTTAGATTCCCAGTGAGCCTCAGCTTCAGGTACACTTCAGTCTCTATCTCCAGAGCTGGTCTTGCATCTCTTGGCTGTATATCCAAGTCCCGGTCACTGTTCTACAGCCTTGTCCATCTTTTTCCAGCCCATAATTCCCACTGTGTGTATATGAGGGATCTCTCTAGAATTCCCACTAGCCTTGGCAAAACTTCATGATCTTGGCCCTGGAGACTTCACCTGGTATATCATCCCCTCATCTTTCAGCTCCTGTTAGAATAGTGACTACTGCTTATTATCCTGGCTATTTTCCTTCTGTGGGTCATGCTAAGGTTGTCTTGGGTTTTTGTTTTTCCTGTGGTGATGGTAAAATACCTTGACAAAAATTGAAGGGAGAGAGGGTTCATTTTGATGTACAGGTCTGGGCTATATCATTGTGGAGAAGTCAGTAGGACAGGATCATGAAGCAGCTGCTCACGTTGTACCCCTGGTCATGAAAGAAAACACTGAAGAGTGGTTGCAGCTTGGATAGCTTTTTCCATTTTATTAATCCAGGATGCCCCGCCAAAGGAATAGTCTTACACACAATTAAGGCGGGTCTTGCCATATCAATATATTCTCTACTGGCATACACAATAATGTACCAGATAATGCTAAATTCTATAAGATTGATGATCAACACTATCAGAATGGGCTTCTAATCTGTCATGTTACCTGTGGGTTCCTCATTTGGTAATTTTGTGACATTTGTAGTGGGCATTAAGGGGAGGTGTGTGTGTGTGTGTGTGTGTGTGTGTGTGTGTGTACATAAATGATGTTCAGTGTATTTAAAACATTATTGTTTCTATGCTGCATTGTATTAGTACCTTATCCTGAACCATGGACCTTCATGTATGTGAGACTTCATTGCTGAACTCTGGCAATTATGGGAGAGAAGTATACAATGATCCCAGAGGTCATAACCATACTAGGAAAACAGATGGGATGCAACAGAAGCGACCTCTGTCATATGCTAGAAGCCAGTGTGGATCTTACTAGCAACAAAAAAAAAAAAAAAAAAAAAAAAGCCACACTGGCTTATTCCATTCAAGGAGTTAAGGGCTTGTGGCTGTGAGGAATGAAACAAAACAGAGTTCTTTCCCTAGTCACCATCACCTGTAAACATGACTTTGTTTGGAGTCTCGTTTTGATTGTCAGTAGGTTCTTGCTGATCTGATTGCTGTTGGCCTCTAGAAAACACCAGCTGTGTGCCCCACTGCCATTGCTCCCTCATTCCCCCAGCAGAAGCTCCACTGAGTATCAGCTATTCCCTTGACAGAGCTGCTTTGGTTACAGCCACTTGGCTACAGCAGTAATTTCTATCCCTGGCCCTTGTTTCCTTCCCTAAAAATACAGCCCTTAAGTATTACTTACCAGAGAGCTTATACTACAAACCTGTATCCTAAGGAACTAAAAAGTGTACCACAAAGGCTGGGCTCACCCTTAAGCAACTTCCCTGTGGGCAGATGTTAGAGATTTAGAACTGCCTGCTTAGAGGGATCCTGAGACTAAGAAGATGGAGAAATTCTCAGCCCTTTGATCCAATAGTTGCCTTTGCAGAACTGTTCCTCAGACCTGGGTATGTTCTATCCACCCATGAGGCTTTTTCTCCCACCCACACTAACATCTTGTTACTGAGCCTTTCTCTATGTGGTGGTTTATTATCAGGAGCCTTCTGATTTATTCATGAATCCCTAAGGAAGTAATGACTGTTTTTGACACCCAGGATTTATAGAACCATATCTGCTCCTATACCTAACCCCGTGTTGGTTGAGTATAGGAACCTACCAATGGAGAGCACAGATGTTCTTTCATGTTTTAAAACAGTCTCTGGGAAGGATTCTAGAAAAAGAAAGGCAAGCTACCTAAGATCCAACTACATACTGAAGCTCTTGATATACTTCAATGGGCAGTGGTCTTACACTGAAGGGTAAAGAAAAGGCCATAGTAGAACAGGTAAAGGTGATGAACAGGATGTATGAACATTCTGCTCACACATACATGCTTGACACTGTGGAGGGATGCCAGGCATAAGATGGTTCAGGGCCATGTCTCTGTCCTCAAGACTTAAACATATTGTTTGGCTGAAACAGATAAATCATGTACAAGTACTATGTTAAACAAATGCCTCCCAGAACACAGAAGAGGCATGAGGACCCCAGATACTTGAAGTGAGGTCAGCCCTTCTAAGAGAAATAGATTAAGCAACAACCCATGTTCATGAGATCTTGATGCTCTTTGGCTGCCTTTCTCTGCTTTATATAGTCCATGACCCCCTGGCTATGGGAGTGGTTCCTAGAAGGAGACATGTCTACCTATTTCAAAAGACAGTCTTATGTTTAAGAAACTAAAAGGAAAGAGGGGATATATGAAGCCCTACACAAAGCAAAGGAACATCAAGAGTGGGACCAAGAGCTCTCTCCTGCAGGTGGAAGCAGGCATGGGTAGTACTTCTTAGAGAACAGCCTGGGATCCAAAGCTTGGCCCTTGATAAACAAGCATGACCCTTCCAATACACGTAGTAACAGATGGGAACAGGGCAGCCCTGTGAGATCATGCTCAAGGCCTCTGGAAACATACACAGATGAGAATGTGACTCACCCTACCAATCATATGTGCCCTCTGGAGCCCAGTGATAATTACTATGACTGTCCCCGTAAAATGACTCTTCTGCATTTAACATATTTGCTCTTGGCCCCAGATGTGAACCTTAAAATATCCCAACATAACTCAGCATGCTTTTCCAAGGAGAGCAATTCTAGAAGGTATCCACAGTAAGCAGGTGACATGACTGATCTTAGGGTATTCCTGCATTTCGGAGTTAAAGCAAGCTTTTTGGCCTGTGTAAAGTCCTTGATGAGCCCTGATGTCCTAGGTCCTCATGGTCTGATTACTCCCTCACCAGACTTGACTCAGGGTAGTCTAACCTTTGCCTATATAACTGTGCCTGCCACTCAAAGACTACCATGGTTAGCAAAGGGCAAGCCCTACCCAGGGCCAGCATATTGGCTTCCCTACAGGTACTCTCTCCTCTTCCTCAGGGACATTCCTGTTTAACCAAGTCTAAAGATATAGAAATAATCCTTAGGGGAAATGATAGACTCTTGAACAAAAAGTTGACTGTTGTATTTCTGTTTCCAGAAGAACTCCCAACTCCATCTGCACACAAAATGTAATGTGTTATAGATTTTTCCATAGTCACTCCCTGATAGTTAAATGAAACTTTGAGTTTGGTTTCCAAATACATTGTGAAATAACCCACTTCCTGATAACTGAGAATTTGAATTGAGACCATTCCAGAAGGACTAGCTAGCAACAGGTGCAATGCTCTGAGGAGGCCTGATGGTTTCTGTGTGTCTACATGCACAATAAGTCCTTCCCCTAGATGTGTGTCTTCTGCACATATATTCACAGGCACCTTTAATCCCTATTTTTATCATTTGGTTTTAACAGAATTCATGAAATTGTGATGATATCTTTTGAAGCTTTCTTAGGAGAAATTAACACGCTTATCTCTTTTGGGAAAAGTCTATGCATTGATAGTTAAGCTGCTTTAAACAATAGTTGTTACAAACATGAGCCCATGCAGAGTCTAAATCATACTTTAAAATTCAAGAAGGAAGATATCACTTAACAAGGTGGAAACTAGGTATTAGAAATCGAAACAAATCCTCTGGGTTATGTGGGAGATCAGTACACCCCTAACAAACTCATTAACCTTAATGGAAAAGGAGAAGTTGATGCTGGTATCCTGTAGTACTCTCAGACAGACGTGGGTACCAGTGGCTCCAGGAGAGAAAGATTTAAAACTCTTAAAGAAGGTCACATTTACAGGAAAGCACGCTCCCATCTGAGAGACCTCAATGTGCTTCACTGCCCACAGCAATGACAAGCCCACCTCCAAGATCATCTCCAGTGAAGCAGCTCTTGCCAGAGTCCCCCCCCACCCCTTCTCATTCCTCAGGGCCTGCTTTTGGAAGTGTGGTAAAATGCATGGATCACTCTGGGACCGAATGACAACTGAGGTGTGCTGAGCTGCTCTGTGGGTGCCTGCCTTATGCAAAGTAGCCACCTTCCTCATCCCAAGCTGAGAAAGCAGCATGCCTACAAAAGGAAAGCTAATCTTGTATATGACCCAGGGCTATTTTTTTCCTATGCGTTGGGGCTAGGTAAATAACCAGAAAAACAAATCAAATGGTATCTCCCAGCACGACAGCGTCCCTTTTAACCTGGAGATATACGGGCTTCTTCCTTGTTAGCATGTGGAACACTGAGGTGACTAAATACCTAGTACCTATGCCTAAGTCCAAGTCAGGTCACTGGAGCTCTGATGGAAGAACAGTCATCACTTCTCCAAATAGCACTTTCAGAACTGTTCATGCTGCTGCCAGCATGTTCAGATGGTCGCTATTACTCCAAGCCAATAAAGGAAGAGCTGAAGATAACTGCAGGATGACACAGTGATTCCACTAAGGACGAAAGCTCTTTCAGCACATGCTCATAGGTGTTTATGTGGTCCAGAGACAACAAGTGACATTCATAATGTACTTCTGGGGTCCTATTAAGCAGCCGACCCTAACTGTGTAGGTTTGACAATACACTGTGTGTTCACTCCGTGTTCTATAGCACCTAAGACCTCCTAGTGGGTTTTTGAAATATAAAAGCCAAGGGGTGAAAAGAGATAGAACTCACAGCAAGGTTGTGTAAGCATGTTAGTTTGGGTGAAATAAGGCCTTCTTGAAAGTTGTACTTTATTGGAGCTCCACTAAGGAACAGCTGACTGTAACAAATCTGTGCAGAAGGCTGGCTGGCTTCACGTTGCTAATTAAAAGCACTATTCCAAATTAAGCCAACTGGTGGGCTAGATGTCAATAAAGTATATTAATAATAGAATTGTTTTCCACTTACTGTCTCTCCAGACATCCAAAAGTCATTAGGTTCCTTGGAGCACTGGCCTGTTACTAACTAGTCCTCCTTGAATGTTCCTAGGTGAAGCTGCAGACCTGTAAACAAAGAAGCTCACCCCTCCAGGGTCATTTCAGGCAGTTCTTTGTAATGCATAACCATTCTCCCTTTATCTGAAGAGCATCTCAGACAAAGGAAGGGTTTGGAAGTCTATCCACAAGGGTGAGGTTAAGAAGAACATAAACAGTATTGAAATACTCCAAGAGATCTTAAAAATTACTTAGCTGAGCTAGGGAGATGGGGAGATGGCTCCGCTCATAAACTGCTTTCGGCACAGGGTACCAACTGGATCCCCAGACTCCAGGTGAAAGTGGCAGCCTATCCATAGCCCCAAAACTTGGGGTGTGGAGACAAAGGATTTCTGGAACAAAATGCCAAACTGGTAGTTTGCCAGACTGCCTCAAATAGTGGAGCTCTGATTCATGAGGTCATAGGTTTCCTTCTTTCTACATGGGCTGTTTCCTTCTAGCAGTCTGTAGGGCTGGATTTGTCAATAAATGCTGCCTAAATTTGGTTTTACTATGAGATACCTTACTTTTTCCACCTATGGTAAGTGAAAGTTTTGTGTCATACATTAGTCTGGGCTGGCATCTGTGGTCATCCCCCTCCTGACCCTTGTGACTTTTAGAGTCTCCATTGAAAAGATGGGTATGATTCTAACAGGTCTGCCTTCCTATAATGCTTAGTCATTGAAAAGACGGGTATGATTCTAACAGGTCTGCCTTCCTATAATGTTTTAGTCCTTTTCCTTTGCAGCTTTTACTATTCTTCCTTTGTTCTGAATGTTTAGTGTTCTGATTATTATGTGCCAAGAGGACTTTCTTTTCTGGCCCAATCTATTTGCAGTTCTGTATGGCTCTCATATTTTCTCTTTTAGGTTAGGAAATTTTTCTTCAAATCATTTTGTTTAAAATATTTTCTGAGCCTTTGACCTGAGTTTTCTTCTTTCTTTCTTTTTTTCCCCCCTTTCTTCCTATTATTCTTAGATTTGGTCATTCCGTGGTGTCCCAGGTTTCCTGAATGTTATGTGCCAGGGATTAAACTTTAACATTTTCTTTGACTGATATATCCATGTCTTCTACTACATCTTCAATGCCTGAAATTCTCTCTTCCATCTTTTGTATTCTATTGGTGAAGCTTGCCTCTGCAGTTCCTGTTCAAATTCCTCATTGTTTTTTAATTTCCAAAATTCTCTCAATTTGAGGAATTTTCAGGATTTTTGTATCATTTTGGGTTTTTTTTTTTAATTGTATTTTCTTTAACAGGACTTGAATAATTTCATTCATTAACTTTAACTCTTGTGTTTTCTGGATTTTTTTAAGGGTATTTTTTCCCACTTTTATAAACTTCTATCTCTTTTATACAGGCTTTTTAAAGGTTTTTTTTTTTTTTTTTTTTTTTTTTGTTTTGTTTTTTTTCCCTTTGTGCCTCAGCTATGTTAGAGTGTTTAGGGCCTGCTGTGGTTTGGCTGCTGAGTTCTAGAGAAGACTTTCTGTCCTGGACATTACTGGTTGTGCTTTTACACTGGTGTCTAGGTATCCAGTTGGCAACATTATAGTTCTAGGTGCTGTTACCTGGTCTTGTTTTTGTTGGGTGGGTGTTTTGTTCCTTGGTTTCTGATTTTACTTTGAATTTTAGGAAAGTGTGTTGGCTGTGTGTGGTCTGCTAGGAGCTTTTATGTGTACGTGATAGGTGTGGCCGCTGGACGTTCCAGGTAAAATGTGTTTCTGAGTAATGGGAATTGACATTTAGTCATGGGAATAGGCTTGGGATCCTAAGGGGTTCACAGTGCTGAGGAAAGCAAAGTGTTCTGCTAGCACCTGCTTATTTAGCCTTCTTAGGATAGAGGTAGAGAGCAAAGAGAGGTCACTTCAAAACATTTGTTATAGAGCTGGGGGTGAACCTGGGGACCGCAGGAATGGGCAGAGGGGGGATGGATCTGCAGTCAGCCTACCTGTTTTTCTGGCATGAGTGGTGTGTGGGTTAGCAGGGAGATTCTGCTAGAGTTCAGGATTGAGATAAAACAGTGGGTCCTGAAAGGGAGATTAGGAGGGAAAGTTCTTTGGGGTCCACAGGGGATGTAAGCAAGGGCAGGGAAGGCTGCAGCAGGTTTTCTGTTTCAGAGTTCTGAGAAAGAATGGGGAATTGAGTTTCAAGGAAGGAGGGTGTGTAGAGGGTCTTCGGTTTCCTTACCTATTTCCCTGTCCTGCTCTGCTGATGTGTTCCCAGGGAGTGCCTGCTGGCATTAGAGTCCTGGATGCTGGATTGAATTGGTGTACTGGCTGTGTGTCAGCTTGACACAAGCTGGAGTTAATCACAGAGAAAGGAGCCTCAGTTGGGGTGGTGCCTCCGTGGGATCCAGCTGTAAGGTATTTTCTCAACTAGTGACCAAGGAAGGGAAGGCCCAGCCCATTATATGGGTGGTGCCATCCCTGGGCTGGTAGACATGTGTTCTATAAGAAAGCTGGCAGAGCAAACCAGTAGAAGCAAGCCAGTAAGTAACATCCCTCCATGGCCTCTGCATCAGCTCCTGCTTCCTGACCTGCTTGGGTTCCAGTCCTGACTTACTTTGGTGATAAACAGCAATGTGGAAGTATAGATGAATAAACCCTTTCCTCCCCAACTTGCTTCTTGTCATGATGTTTGTGCAGGAATAGAAACCCTGACTAAGACAGTTGGGGAAAGGGAGGGTAGAGGAGAAAATGGTACTGATCTGTTGGGACTGGGGTCAGAGAGGAAAGGGAGACTGTAACAGGCAGTCAGTTCAGCTACAGAAATGGAGATGAGACTGAGGTGTTGAATACAGAGGAGAATAGGAAAGGTAAAGCTCTGATGTCAGTCTACTGGCTTCTCTGGAAAGAATGCAGTTAACAATTTTCAAGTCAAAATCTCAGGCATTTCTATTTCAAAATTCTCTCTTTGTGATCTCTCAGGTCATAAGCAGTAGTTACCCACCCAACATTAACTCTGAAACTCTGCTCTACCTTTCTGCAACTTTCTGACCTATACCTCCAACTCCAGGACTCAGATTAAGTCACTGAGCACAGTTCTCTGTTATGGGACTGGAGGTGAGCAGTGGCCACCTTCCCCTTCTTCAGTAAAGGGATCCGAGGAACCTTGTACATGTGAACTTGTCATCATCAACAGAAGTTTATTATGAAATCGAATCTGGGTTTCAGAACTGTCTCTGAGGTATACAAGAAAGTGAACATACAAATGAGCTTTCGTTAAAATGGCTCATTGGGGCCAAGAAAGAGGACAGTTTGTAGAGTCTTGCCTAGCATGCACAACACCTGAGCTTCAAGTGTCAACACCACGTACACTGTACATGGACATGTTAAGATGTGCTTGTAATCCTACTACTGGAGAGGGAGTGGCAGAAGAATCAGAAATCCAAAGTTGCTCCAAGTCAATTAAAAGCCAGTATAGGCTATATGAGACCATCTCAAAACCAAACATATACTGGTCTATCTTAAAACAACAAACTCCAGGTGGTTGTTCTACTTAAGCAAGACTTGAAAATCACCTGCTTTTCATTAGGGCTAGTAGCCAATAATTAATATTTCAATTTCTCAGCTTCTGGAGAAACTGTCAAACAGTATTTAATTAGACCCATTCTTTCCCCTTTGGCTTAGAAGCGCTGTCCCTGACATACTCAGATGCAGCTTGGGAAATCAGTGAAGACTGATCAACTCACATTTGCCTTAGCATGAACCTTAAATATATCTTTGCCTAGTTATACTTCGACTAAAGAATAAAATCACAGATCAGTTTGAGTGTAGAAAACATCCCCCTTTCGCCTTGGTGACAGGGTTCATTCTTAATTCAAAGCAATTAACTCAGAAAAGGTTCTAATTTTATTTTTAATTCAAATGCACATATTAATATGTAATCCCCTCCATGGTTCTCTCTCTTCAGGAATTTCCCTAAGTATCTTATTTCTAATAGAAATACCATCATCATGATAAGCACAAGGGCCCTGGGTGTGTCTTGATTAAAAGTGTTTAAATATTACAATATTTTGAATAGTCCCTTTGAATGCCCCAAATAGCTGTCCTCTGAGTAGAACCCCACAGTAGATTCTAGAGGGATGAAAGCCCTACTTGGGAGAAAAGCCTTAGGGTGTCTCCTGGGAAAGAGCAGTGTGAGGCAGTTATCAGCAGGCAGAGCTCCTTGAGGTAAGATTTCCCCTCAGGAAGGTTACAGACTAAGGTCCTAGAAATCAGTTCCCTCCACATACCCCAAGAAACCCATCAGGAAGACCAGCTTCTAGGGCCTACCTAGAGACTCAGAAATGCCACCAGGATGTTTGATCTTGAGTGAGTATTGAAACCTCAACATTTCTTTATTCTCTTCCATCTCAAACACTTCCCTTCATTTGTTTCCACAGAGATCACCCCAGATGGGGAGCCTCCAACACAGCCCTAGCAAGATGGCTGCCTCCTGTTTATGAAGATGGCTTCAGTCAGCCCAGAGGCTGGAACCCTAATTTCTTATACCATGGCTGCCCACTGCCCCCGGTTGGTACCTATTTAGAACCCACTTCTACAAGACAGGAACAGGTTTCCCAGAATGCTGACACACTCCCCACAGCCCAGGAGGACAGTGGGCAATGACTGGGCTGATTTATTATGTAAACATCCCTTGTGTTCCCAAACTTCCTAAAAAGTTGGAGCCCTGAGATGTAATACCTGTGGATGAGGCTTTGAAGGTTAGCTATACTCCACTAGTGAGAAGAACAACTGAGATTTAAAGTCACTCTCATCTAATTTTACACCTTTCCTCTTGAAAGCAGTTTGATATTCTTAAGTAAATTCTTCTATTCATCTGGTGGAAGACAAGGTTCAGCAAGGATATGCATTCATTAATGAAATCACGTATTCACACTATCTATGTGCAGATGCTTGCTACTTTTACTACCTATGGCATATTTGTGGGGGCAGGGAGGTAAGACACAAATGCATTCATTTCCTACTTGTCCTTTGGGCCAACATTTGCTGTTAGGTCAATTGATCTATGTCATCAAAACATGGCCCAAGTTTGACTCTTCACATCAATGGATAACTCAATATTTGTTTCTAAGCCACGTTTTACATCAGAATTCTGAAAATGCACAATAGATGGCGGGTACTCAGCTCAGCATAGAGAAAACAGAACCAGAAGTAAGGAGCTGACCCATCAGCTATAGACTGGCACATTTATCATCACAAAGCATTCCAGTGGAGACTCAGCCCTGTACATAGGCAGTTTTTCAGGTATCTTTTCAGTGAGAAAGCCAAGTGTTTCTAATAGTTGGTAAGAACCAGCATGTGGAGTTGGGTACAAGGTTAATAGAGAAAGCATAGTACTCATATGTACCCTTACTTCCCACCAGTTTGTTTCTCTTCCTATTGTATGTTCAACTTTGGACCAAATCAAACTGTGAGGTCTTTTGAGCTCTGTACTGATACTGAGATTCTACAAATTTGTATTTGTTTATATATTGTTATCATTTACAAGAATCACCACTCGAGTATATTTACACGCAACCTTTCCACTGCTTGAGTTTATTCTTTTTCATGTCTTAATTTTATTTGAACGGTTAATACGATTTTAGTGGCTATACTAATACAAAATTTAACCCTTCAGTTCTGTAGGTCAAAAGTCAAGTGTCTAAAGTCAAGGTGTCTCAGGACTATGCCCTTTGAGATGTTCTTGGGGGAAATCCCTCTCCTTGACTTTCACACATGTGTTTGTGGTTGGGGTGCTGAGGTTCAAGCCCAATGCTCTGCACATGCAACACAAGGCAGATGCTGTTACCACCGATTATCTCTTAACCCTTGCCTTTCCTAACTTCTAAAAGCTACACTATAGCCTATGCTATGGCTTCTCCACCAAAGTCTGCCATGTGTAATCTATCCACATCTTCCACCCCAAGTCACAGCTCTCTAACTATAGGCAAGAAGGCTCTCAAATATTAAAGACCCATGTGACCAGACTAAATCTACTTGGAAACCTAGAATAATCTCTGCATCCAAGCCCAAATGTGTCTGTCTTCCATCTTGGCTCCTTCCCATTCTGTGCACAGCAAGAGGTCTTTCCAGGGCTCTTCAGAGCTGTGAACAAGAGCCTCACCATGAATTTAGGACCCCAAGGTCTCCATTATTGGCCCACAGTGCGGTCTAGCTACACCACTGCAAGCTGTTCTGTTTTCCCAGGTACGGGAGGTGACAAGGCACCTCATTCAAGTTTCAAATGAGGCTGTGACTGAAGATGACCAGTACTCTGATTTTCTGCCTGTGTGGGGACAGTACATCGGTCATGACATTGCTCTCACACCACAGAGCACCAGCACGGCAGCCTTCTGGGGAGGTGTCGACTGTCAGCTGACCTGTGAGAACCAAAATCCCTGCTTCCCCATACAGGTCATTTCCCTCAACTCTTCGTTGATCATAAAATGGCATGTGACTTTTAAAACATTAACCAGCAAAGCTTAAAATAAAATGCAAAGTCTCTTTCCCATACCCTATCCCCAGGAGCTTCCACATGTGTATGCTACTTGGACATTCAATGCACTCCTGCTTACAATACCATGTTAGGTGTGTAACGTACCCCATAACTCCTAGTCCATGCCGTGTGCATGCTCTGATCCAGGGATTGTAACTCAGCGATGAGTATTCCCCCTTGCCCATCATCTAATCAACACAACTTTATTTTATGATTTAAAGATTCTAAAAGGACCCAAGAGCCGGAAGTGACATCCAGTCTCCCCTTTGCCACAGCTTCCCTCAAACTCCTCGGAAACCACTGCATGCCTACCTTTCTACCGCTCCTCAGCCGCCTGTGGCACTGGGGACCAAGGAGCACTCTTTGGCAACCTGTCTGCAGCCAATCCGAGGCAGCAGATGAATGGCTTTACCTCCTTCCTGGATGCTTCCACTGTCTATGGCAGCTCCCCTGGCATTGAGAAACAGCTGCGCAACTGGAGCAGCTCTGCAGGGCTGCTGCGAGTCAACACTGTCCACCTAGACACTGGCCGTGCCTACCTGCCATTCGCATCAGCCGCCTGCGCTCCAGAGCCTGGTGCCCCACGCGCCAACCGCACGCCCTGCTTCCTGGCTGGCGACGGTCGCGCCAGCGAGGTCCCTGCCCTGGCAGCGGTACACACCTTGTGGCTGCGTGAGCACAACCGCCTGGCTACCGCTTTCAAGGCCATCAACACACACTGGAGCGCCAATACTGCCTACCAGGAGGCACGCAAGGTGGTAGGGGCACTACACCAGGTATGTGCCTCCGTGCAGGAGCATTACACACAGGAAACAAAGTGACTGCTCCTAAGATGTGTCCACAAGGCCAGTGTGAGGGCCCCAGGACGGGTGTATTAGGTAGGGTCACAGCAGGCTTACTAGTAGCTTCTAGTGGGACCACCTTGGGCTTTCTTAGTTTCTGGCAGGATCACCCTTGGTTACTCAAATGGGAACTTCCAAAGCAACAGTTTATGTGAACAAAGCTCTCCTAATACCAGGGGGCTCCTTGTGGCTTTGTTGTCCAAGTACTGGGTCATCTATAGTGACCATAAAAGCATGGACCTCCCGCACCCACAACGGTTTCCGGCAGTAGTCTTTCAGTAGCTGCTGCCTGGTACTCGGAACTCACTGAGCCAAACAGATTGTATGTAGCTCATAACACTCTTCGTAGCAGCCCTGTGAGGTGGGTATGTATGTAGCTGGATTCTAGCTTATTTGTGTTTTAAGTCTCTTTCCCATGCCCTACCCCCAGGGATTTACCAACCCCATCAAAGTAGTCAAACACTCCAGGACCTGTGTATGCGTAGTGAACATTAGGGATACGTAAACAGGGACTCCTGTTGTTAATTTAATCACTGTGCACACCCCTAGTAGAACCTCACATCAGTGTCCATGAAGGGGGTAGAACCGAGACAGTTTGTGTCTTAGCTTTCTAACATGATCAGAGCCTCAACGCCCTGTCATTTTCAGAGAGCTGAGGACCCAGTTCCATGTTTCTCCTTAGTGAAGTTTACAGTATTTGTGGTATGAGTCACTGGGTATGTCCTTCCACGAGCTCAGTAGTTGTAGAATAGAGGGTTTAATTCTGCATATCTGAAGATCTTAGCTAAGCTGAACGTTAATCACCCAGTGGACTACTCTCAATGGGAAAGTGCTAATACCCTCAATGAACAGGAAAGATGCTCTCTAGATTTCTGTATCATCCTCCTCAGTCTAGTGTCTCTTTATTATATTTTTACATTCCTGCGGGTTGTACTCTTGCCTGATGGGTTACACCTCTGCCTGTGTCTGTGAGCTGCCTCCTCCTTCGGGAGCCTCACGAATCCTATGATGATCTATCGTAAGGATGCCCAGACATCCTCCCTGTTGCTTGACCTTTAGCCTTCTGTTGGTCTACAGGTATCCCTGGACTGTGCTGATCACCTTCCCTGCTCAGAGAACATCTCTCTCCCTCTCTATAGATCATCACCATGAGGGATTATATCCCCAAGATCCTGGGTCCTGATGCCTTCAGGCAGTATGTGGGCCCCTATGAAGGCTATAACCCCACTGTGAACCCTACCGTGTCCAACATCTTCTCCACTGCTGCCTTCCGCTTCGGCCACACCACAGTTCATCCACTGGTGAGAAGACTAAACGCCGACTTCCAGGACCACACAGATCTTCCCAGGGTGCAGCTGCACGATGTGTTCTTCAGGCCCTGGAGGCTTATTGAGGAAGGTATGCCCATCTTCCTGACTTAAGCCTACAGCAAAGCACAAGCCAGGGTAGCCGAGTGTGACCCTTCACCTTCCATGCGCATGCTATCTGATTTACCAGTATTTACATAAGTTGAATTGAATAAGTGCATTCAAATCCTTTCCTGTGAGTGTGTGCGTGCGTGCATGTGTGTGTGTGTGTGTGTGTGTGTGTGCGTGTGTGTTTCTGTGCATTCAGATGCATGTGTATACCACAGAGGCTAAAGGATATCCTCAGATATCATCCTTAGGAAAACAATTCACTTCCTTTGAGAAAAGATGTTGGATGGACCCAAAGTTCACCAATTACACTGGCCAAACAAGGGACAGGAACTCCTGTCTTAGCTGCCCCAACACAGGAATTGCAAGCACACACCATCACACCCTACAGCTATTTGCCTAGGTTCTGAGGAAGATTCTGGGGTGCTTGAGCTTGCCGTGCAGCATACTTTTCTGATTGATCCCTACCCTCGCCCCTGGCCCCCACTCCCAGTCCAGTGTTCACAGTTTTTGAAAAGGTGACATATTCGTGAGAAAGGCCATGACTCACATCTGCAGCTCTTCGGAGCTCAGGATAGATTCTCCAGGTAGAATACACTCTCTTGGTGTTTGTAGGCAGAGAAGTAAAACTGTCCTGGTGGTCCTGCCTCATAGATGGCACTGTCATTTCTCAGTCATTAAGCAGGATGCCTGTTCTCCGGTGAGACCAGCACTGTGAGCTGTGTGGGGTGGGGGATGGGGGGTGGGATTTGAAAACAAAAGCAAAGGCTGAAAGCAAGCAAACAACAACAAAACCTTACAGTTCTCTAGCTGTACTCTGGAGGGTTGTTTACATGCTACTCCATAGTCTTCAATCTGCTCATTCGCCGATGCTCTTCCTGTCCCTCTGATAATTCTAACCTGTCTCAAAAGTAGAGGCAGGAGCAGGTTTGATGGCAGCTGACATCATTTACCTCATCACTGATAATCACATTGCTTTCATGCTGAGCATAAGGAGAGAGGTTTGGGGTCTTCCCAAGTCACTCTTCCCAGCTAAAAATGTTTTAGACACTTGCTATTGTGTGTGTGTGTGTGTGTGTGTGTGTGTGTGTGTGTGTGCGCGCGCGCGGGGGTGTAACCCAAGGTAACTGGCCTCTCAGTGGATGTTATTGCATGTAACTCTGGATTCATGCAGCTAAGGAGAGCAAGATCTGAGAAATGGATGCTTTGCTTCCTTTGAGGCCTTCTGTGAGGATAGCCCAGACTTTAGTGGGTTTTAGAACAAGGTTCTTGAGAAACTGAGAGTTTGCCAGACCAGGAAACATCTTATTTCTCCCAGCAGTGGAGGCCAGTGAATATTTCCTTTGGCTCTGAACATTCTGCCACTGAGAAATAAATAATAATAAGTCTGAGGAATGTGACCTTGCTTATGCCTAGTCCCTGGGGTGCTGAAGGTGCATCCTTGGCACATGGTTGCTAATAATGGCAGTGTCCTAAGGAACCTGGAAATCTTGGGATTGTGTAAGGTAATTTGGTGAAGGCGCACAGACACTTAAGAGTAAACATTCTCTTATAACAGAATCTATCCTGTGTCCCCAAAACTCAGCAGGGACCTAGGGGGCCTCTCTGATGTGTATATGGTGTCTTTCAGGTGGCTTGGATCCAATAGTGAGAGGCCTCCTGGCAAGACCAGCCAAGCTGCAAGTACAGGAGCAGCTGATGAATGAGGAACTGACAGAGAGGCTCTTTGTGTTATCTAATGTGGGCACCTTGGATCTGGCATCGTTGAACTTGCAGAGGGGCCGGGACCATGGCTTACCAGGTTTGTCAGGTCTCTATATGATTTGCTTCAGTGTGTGCCGAAGGAAGAACTATCTGGGCCAATACCTGGTATAAAGTGAGATATATCTACAAGTCTGTTGCACTACCAGCTCCAAAGGAATAGATTTGTGGATTTTGCTTGTCTATTTGTTTGTTTGTTTGGTCTTTGTGGTTTTAGATAAGTTTTTGCTATGTAGCTCAGGCTAGCTTTAAACTCATGATCCTTCTGCTCCAGCGTCCCAAGTAACTGGGATTATAGGAATGTGCCAAGCCTGTAACTAGTTACATACTTATGTGTAGACTGACTCCTCACAAACCCTTCAGAAGAATCTGTGTCTCTATCTGTAATATGTGTTTGAGACGTCCTTTCTGATGTGTTTCCTTGTATTCTCTGGGGACAAGTCCCAGTCTACAAAGGGCATCCAACTACAGAATTACAGAGTCTCTTCCAGGACCCTGATGGAGTCAGTACCACTAAAGTCTGTGGAGGATCATGATTCCCCAGCAACTACCACATTGATGCCTTGCCTAACCCAATGGGCCACTCACAGGGCCAGTGCCCAGTTTCCTCTGCCCTATGAATATGATTGAGAAAAGACCCTAGATGCAGGTGCTATGGCCCAGGCTGCCATCCTGAAGCTCTGACTGCAAAATGCAACACAGTTGATGTCATCCTTCTGAGTCATTTTTTCCTCTCACTGCAGCCTTCAAAAGGGCCGTGGCAACTTGGATTTGAGAGCATGTCTATATGGGGAAGTTACAGAAAGGGTCCCTTCTGTGTGATGGAAGGTCACATGCCTTCTGTGTTTCCCCCTGAGCTCCAGGTGCACCTGCTTTCTCCAAGCTATTGAAGCACATTTCTGCTGCTCATGGCGCCCGAGAAATCTCTCTCCCGATATTCAAGTGTAATTCATCCACTCTTTGTGCTCCAGTTATCCTGAGAGTAAATGATCCCTGCAAGTGGATATTCAATGAAGTAACTAACTCCTATATTCCCCAACCTCTGCAGCAAGCAGTGGGAATATGTATTTTCATATAAATCAAATTCACTGATTTTATTTTGCTTGCCATGGGATTGTAGGACTTGTGAGGGTCTGGCCTAAAGCAGTCTGTAATGGAATCAAAATGCTATGGGACTGGTCAGAACTCAGGAGACAGGAAAGGGGAAAGCTGTCATCTTGTTAGATGGCTCCTGAGAGACATGACTGAGGTGACCCAACTGGAATTAGAGAACGAAGAGAGGACTTGGCAATGAGCTATTACTTACCAGGTCCAGCTCTGCACAGCTGACGTGGAGTGGGGCAGAGTAGTCTTGTTGACCAGGAAGCTCAGGTGAGATGGCTCAGAAAATGTGGTATGATGCTTGGCTGCATCAAATATCAATGCAGACACACACACACACACACACACACACACACACACATGCATATACACACAGGCACACACTCATGCACACACAAGCATATATACGCACACCAACACATAGCTACACTAAACACACCCCAGCTTCTCCGGAAACAGAACGAAGGAACCACCATCATCAAGATCCACCACCAAAATGGCTGTGCTCACGAACTACAGATTTTAAATCTCACTAGTGATTTTTCTTTCCCTCATTTTGGCTTTTACTTGCTGTATCCCATTACCTCTGTGTTTTCTCCTGTAGCTAGATGCTCCCACACCCCGTGCAATGGCTCAGCAAGGCTCTTGTCACACCAGCATCCCTTCCCAGACTATCTAGAAGATGCATGATCATTTCTTTAGATTCTACCTTATTTACACATGGGGTTCACCATGAGTCCCCAAAGTTTGTATCCCATTAATGCCATCATCACCCCTGTGGAGAGCTGGCCTGCTCCTCAGTGCGTTTCTCTATGTGCTGAGGGTCTATGTGCATAAGACAGTGGAAATAACACAAGGATGGCTCCGACAGAGTGCTGATGGCAGAATAGGCAGGCGAAGGGGATGACAAGGAACTGTGCTGCCTGCTGAGAGCCTCTGGGTAGAGTCCCACAGCTGACGGCGCCTGGCATTTCCCATCACTGTCAGGAGGAGGAACAGACTTCTGGAAGAAGTCCAGATGAGGAGGATGAGGCCAAAGGCAGCGTGTAAGGAGGGTACTGCAAGATCATATCGTGTGGAGAAAGCAGCCCAGCAAAGCCAGAGCACTACATGTAGGGTTAATGAAGAGTGAGAGGTGCTGGGACCATGAAGGGCTTTTTCAGCAATGATAAACTCATCCTCAAGCAGATAGAGAATCCGCAGTATTACAGACAGTCAGACAAAGAAAGGTAGGCTTGTGCATGTGTGTACTCTGTCTACGTGTATATGTGTGTGGGTCTCTCTGTCTATCAAAGTGTATGTATGTGTGTGAGAGAAATAGAGTGTGTCTGTGAATGTATATAAGAGTGTGTGCCTGTGAGCATATCTGTGTAAGAATGTGTGAGTGTATGTATAAGAGAGTTAATATATGTGTGTAAACAATACAGTGTCTGTGAATATATATATATTTATGAGTGTATAAGGGAGTGTGTGTCTTGAGTGAGTATATGTGTAAGAGAGCATGTGTCTGTGTGTAAGAGAAAGTGTATGTGAGTGTATTTGTGTAAGATAGTATGTGTGTGTGTAAAGGTATCTTGAGTAAGTGCGTCTATAATAGAGAGTATGTCTGTGTATGAATGTGTCTAAGAGAGTGTGTCTGTGAGTACATGTGTATAAGAGTATGTCTGTGATTGTGTCTAAGAGAGTGTGTGAGTATGTGTCTAAAAAAGTGTCTGTGTTTATGAACATATGTGTAAAAGTGTCTATGTTTGTATGTGTATGTGAGAGCAACAGACAGACAGAGACAGAGAGGCAGAGAGAGAGGGAAAGGGAAAGGGGAAGAGAGAGAGAGAGAGAGAGAGAGAGAGAGAGAGACAGAGAGACAGAGAGACAGAGAGACAGAGAGACAGAGAGACAGAGACAGAGAGAGAGAGAGAGAGAGAGAGAGAGAGAGAGAGACACAGAAACAGAGAGAGAGAATGAGAATATACTAGCGTATTTTTGTTCTTCATGAGCCCCCAGTGTCCTTCTGGAGCATCCAGAGCTCTGACAAAGGTGTGACCCTGCTCCCACAGTTCTGTAGGGAAAGACTGATCCAGTCATAGCATAAGTCCACTAAAGTGTTCTGACTTGACACCCTTTCTAATTCCAACTCACTCCAAAATACACTCTTTATAAGAGCCTCAAGTCTATACTACACAGTCTGTCCTGTTAAACTCCATATTGCTGAATGTCATGCCACGATAGTAGGGTCACTCTGCAGCAGAGACCAGCAGGCAGGGCTGTGTCTCTGCAACCCTGGCTTCTAGGGGTCAGCAGAAGCCATGGGTAGACTGGCAAAACTTAAGTCCCTGTAAAGACAGACCCATGCTCTCTTTCTTGTACAGGCTACAATGAATGGAGAGAGTTCTGTGGCTTATCACGCCTGGAGACACCAGCTGAACTGAACAAGGCCATTGCCAACAGAACCATGGTCAACAAGATAATGGAGTTATACAAGCATGCTGACAACATTGATGTCTGGTTGGGAGGCCTGGCTGAAAACTTCTTGCCGGGGGCCCGCACTGGTCCTCTGTTTGCATGTATCATTGGAAAGCAGATGAAGGCTCTGAGGGATGGGGACAGGTCAGTACATGTGGCAAAGTATGTGTTGTATGCACGCTGGGCACAATACAATACTCCACATTAGGTTTGAATGGAGCAGCTGGGCTCAAGGGCTTAAGTGACTCCAAATAGGTTTTCTTTCAAATGTAACATCCTTGACAATAAAATGCTGTTGTCGCGACACAAAAGGACCACAAGACATATAGAATATTCTGTTCATTTAGAAACATGACTACTGTTTTCTCATATTTCTAGTCACGTGGATGAAAAAGCATGGAACAAAACTCAAACTGTGACAATCTACAGCTTCCATCTTTGGCCATTCCCGGCTACCATAGGCATAGAATAGGTGGACCTGCCTTAATGCAGATGTGGACTCTGCTAGTTCCTCTGAGCAGTCTCTGGCAGATCAGACTCAGTACCACCTCCCACCATGCCTCCATCCCCAGCTCCTCACAGATGCCTGCCCTTGCATTTGCTCCTTCCTCCATTTCAGCCTAAAATTTTGAACTTCATGCACACAGAGGAGGTTAGGAGAACAGAGTTGTTATCTGTGTACCTCATGATATGACTCTAAATAGTGATCAGCAGAATGTAAAGCATAAACCATTACAATTAAGAAACCATACATTAAAAAACAAGGAAGCATTTCTTTCTTTTTTTAAGTAAGCAACTGTTTTCATTTCATTTATTTATCTATTTATTATATGTATATGAGTATACCACAGCTATTTTCAGACACACCAGAAGAGGGCACTGGATCCCATTACAGATGGTTGTGAGTCACCATGTGGTTGTTAGGAATTAAACTCAGGACCTCTGAAAGAGCACTTGGTGTTCTTAATCTCTGAGCCATCTCTCTAGCCCTCTTTCTGGTATTTTTAACAGTCCCTACATACTGGACTGTCTTTTTGCCTGCCTGCCTCCATCTCTCCCTCTCTCCCTGTCAAAATGCTCTTTGGGTACATCTTGGATGTTAGGTGCAGCCTTTGTACTCATTCACTAACTTTGCTAAAAAAATGTTGCTATTAATTTCTGGGATATGGCATTTCACATACTTGAGACACCTAGAAGAAATCCTGGAAGTTTTTATCTCCCTTGAAACTGTGACTCTAGAAAAATGATGTGGCTTGACATAATTAGGACACGAGAAGTCACAAGCTTGGATGGCAGCTCATGTCTTAAACTCCCTTCAGTAGGACATGGCTTGTGGGTCATGTTCAGTGGCAAAGTCCAAGAGCCTCTGGCAGATACTGGAGTGATGCTGGCATTTTTCACCCTCGTGTTTATGACTGGATGTCTCCAAAAAGCAAAATTTCAATCAACCAACTGATATAGAGGAGACTCCTTTCTGGTGCTGTCCAATACATCTGGAGTCCTTCTCCCATCCTAAGGGAATGTGTTCCTAAGTAGGGATGCAGACATGGTTTATATGATAAAGGGCTGTGGAAAACTGGAACTTTGTCTGTGATATTGACATTCTGAAAACTAACATTGTTTTTTTTTTTTCTTTCTGATGACCCTGGACTGGGGGTAGGGGCAAGAACAAAACTTGGACCTTGGGCTGAGTAGCACCTCTTCCTGTGGCTGACTTTGCTTTTGCTGCACTTATTTCTGAGGCAGGGCTGCACCCACACAGACTCAGGATGACTACTCCACTACAAGTGGGTCAGCTTGTGGCCCAACCCACAGACAGGCTCAGTCTCTCCTTTCCTCCTCCATGTGCACAATGACTGATTCTCGTGGGTCCTTTGTGCTGTGACTACACTATGACAGGATTTCATGCATTGAGTGCATGAAAAAGCAGAAGAGCAAAGCATCCCATCCCACCCACATGCCCTTTCCTGTGCAGGTTTTGGTGGGAGAACAGCCATGTCTTCACAGACGCTCAGAGGCAGGAACTAGAAAAGCATTCACTACCTCGGATCATCTGTGACAACACTGGCCTCACCAGAGTACCTGTGGATGCCTTCCGCATTGGAAAGTTTCCCCAGGACTTTGAATCCTGTGAGGACATCCCTAGCATGGACCTCGAACCGTGGAGGGAGACCTTCCCACAAGGTAACTCGAAGCCTCTTGATATTTTATTGTGACATTAAAGTCAGTTTAACCTCTCAACGAGGCTGGTCTTAAATCTGTCCTTCTGAGATGACAAGACTGAGCCTTGTTTTCTCTTGTAGAATGGTAGCACCCCAGCAAGAGCAAAGAATCAGAGCAGAGGTTGGAAGGCCTGTGCTCCATCTAGGTTCATACACTGTGCTTGGGAACTGCTGGACCGTAGCACTCGCAACCCCCCAGATTTTGCTCTTCTGTCATGGGCTCTGTGCCCAGGAGATTTGAACATTACTCTAGAATTCTGGCAACCATGGATGAGTACAGAGCCTCCTGGGAGCCTGCTGGCTCAGTCTTCCCAGCTGCAAAGCAGCAGATGAACTTTCATTTAAGACCAAGTAGTGACTGACATTTGGCCACATGGAAAAGATGTAAGACTGAGCAGGGACCTACAGATTCCCGAGGTTTAATTAACAAAGTAAATATTCTCACCTTGGTTTTAACTCTATACATGCTTGGGACAGACTAAATTATATCTCATGAATTACCACCAACTCATGAATATTTAATTTTTGTATGTATGCATATGTATGTGTGTGCTGTATGTATATTTTTGGCTCTTGCATGTGTTTGGGTGCACATCTGTGTACACATGCATCTGGAAACCTGATACTGACATTGGGTGTTCTCAATCTAGCTTCACCTTACTTTATTGAGGCAGGATCTCCCACTGACTGTAGAACTCCCTGGTCTGGCTAGCCAAGTTGTTCCGGGAATTCCTTGTCTTTGCCTCTTGTGTACTAGGACTGTGATCAGAATACCATACCCAGCCAGATTTTACATGGACTCTGGGTATTCAAATTCTGGTCTTCACACTTACACAACAAGCACCTCACTCACTGAGAAATTTTCTCAACCACACAAAGTGTTTACTTCTTCATTAACTATGACATCAGATTTGTGCCATGTAAGACTTGGCTTCAAATGGGAACAGAAGAATTAGCTACATGACAGACATTTTTCCAGGGCCTTGGACCCATTTGCCAAAAGAAACACATGGATGCATGTTGTTTACACCAATTGAGAGAGACACATAGACTAACTAGTTAACCACTTCCATCCCAGGCCAAAAAAAAATAACCAAGGAAACCTCTCTGCATCCTCCATCTCCAAAAGTAATGCTATGTAGATAGAGTATTGGGGACATAATTTTAATGAAAAGGTATAGCTCCACCCACAGTAGGGCTGGTGGTGGCCTAGAGTCTTTCTTTCTGGTGGCCTAACTGCAGTTTGACCTTCAACATTCCACAGATGACAAGTGTGTCTTCCCAGAGAAGGTGGACAATGGAAACTTTGCGCACTGTGAAGAATCTGGGAAGCTGGTACTGGTGTATTCCTGTTTCCATGGATACAAGCTGCAAGGCCAGGAGCAGGTCACATGTACCCAGAATGGATGGGACTCAGAGCCTCCTGTCTGTAAAGGTCAGTGGTGTCATGTGGTATGGTTAACAATAATTACAAAGCAATCTGTTTCCCAGTGGAGATCAACAGATTCTTCACCAAAACATTATTCTAAGCACTGGTATCCCTAGTGCTGATCTTTCAGTGAGAAAAAGGAATCTCTCTGTTGCCCACACTTCATTGCTTTCCCCAGATGGCAATACATGGAGACAGTCACATCAAATCTGAACTCATGGTGATTTAAGTAAGGAAAGAAGAAAAGAATATAATCAATTCTAGATAAGGTTATAGACAGAATTTATAGACCCTATTCCCCAGATGAAATAACAGAGAAAGTTCTCATTTATGGTACCCATAGAAAGACCCAGAACTATCATGCCTTTGAGTGCAACCTTCCAAGCTGTGTTCTTGACCTCCTCAGACTCAGGAAATCAATTTCCAATCCTTCTCATGTCCAGTAATAGAAGAACAGAAGGGAAAAGGTACTCTCAGGTCCTGCTGTAAGAACTCCCCTGGTTTCCGCTACTCACTTCTTTCTTCTGACTCTGCTGAGTAGAAATCACCCCAAGATGGATGGGAAGTAGGCAAGAATGTTAGCCTCTTGTGGAAAAGCCTGAGTCCTGGGTTTTGTCAGCAGAGAGACAAGTCTGTTGGAAAAGATACCTGGTCTTTACTCCCCTGCCAATGAGACTTATTGGTACAATAGTTAGCATCTTCTGTAACTTAAAATCCACCTCCTTTAAGTAGTACTTCTGTCAGGGGAATGGAGCAGTGAGAGAGGATACAGGAGCCCTACTTTTAAAGAGGATATAGTGCCTCAATGTCTGTCAGTCACATTAGTGATAGACTCCTGAATAGAAGACAAACTTTGCATACCGAGTGGTCCTTCAGAAGGAGTAGATGCCAAAGCTAGCCTTCTATTGCCTGCTTACTATGGAAGACATTTAGCAAAGTCTCTGAATGCAAAGGTGATATCATGAAGACACTGGATGGTTTGCAGAGATTTTTGTTTTCTTTTTAAGAGCTATGGCAAGCTGGTATGACTCTGTTCAGCACTGAATATGCCAGATACCTTTGAGTTCCCACAGTCAGTGTCTGAGGGTGAGCTTTACTTTATATCTCTTTTGCCACAAGGTTGAACATTTCATTTTAACTTTGAAACCCAGAATATTTTGTTCTTGAAGGGTTACAATGTTCATCATTTCTAGACCCTGAGTAGGAAAGAAGCAGAAGGAAAGTCTCAACCTTAGCCATGATTGTCTCCTGAAACCACCAACCTGACCTGAATCCTGGGATGTAAACCAACAATTCCACTGTCTCAGACTTGCACCATTAGAAAGAGGGCTGTGAAGGCTCAGAGCTGACAGACACTCCAGCTCTGATTTGGATCTGATTATGAGCAATAGTAAGCCAGGGAATAAGGCCAAGGAGTTTTATCACTGGGAACACAACCGGAAATGCTCTGCTAGCAGACAGAATGCTCATGGAAAGAGTGACAATAACCCAGATGTTCTATGAAGTGGCAGCATTTGTGTGCAGGTGTTGTTTCTGACAGCTGCTACTTTGCTCCCTCTGAATTATCACATTTTGTAGTTAATCTTCATTAACATTATGACAAAGCTCAAAGCTTTCATGCTGGTTTGGCTTAGCAATTAAACAAGAAATGCTCACTTGACTAGGATTGCCAGTTCTCCCCACTGATGTGATACTTGGGGTTTGTCACAGCGATGTTTTATGGCTGATCAGCCCTGGGATCATGATATCTAAGCTTGTACACCTTACTACATTTTGTCTTCAAACCTGAACTTCTATGTCCTCATTCTGGCTGATTGCTTTAGGACTTATGACTGCAAAGGAAAGCTTAGCTAAAGAAAACTCTACATGTCCTCAGTCTGCATGGGTGAATATGAGATGACATAACCGTTTGCAAGGCTCCCCTCTGGCAAAATGTTAATAGTAGCGCACCCTCATGCTCTCACTAGACAGTTTTATACCCTAGAAATAATTGTTTTTTTTTTTGTCCTCAGCACATATCCTTCAGCTGTTCCTATCTTAACCTTATACTTCTAGAGTCCCTAACTCCCTAAGGTTATAGAAGATGTACAGTACAATGGTCAGTAGGTACTAAGAACTTAGTGACCATTGCCTTAATGTCTGAGCTTCCTGAGTTCTTCCAATTATAGGAACATCAGGTGACATGGCCTCAAATGCAATAAGTGAGCTCATGAATGTAGACTCTGAGCCGAAGACACAACATCCAATATCTTCTTTTCAGACCTGCAGCCTTTCGGGACCAACAGTTGTGAGGTCAGTTTGGCATTGTCTCTGGGACACTATGAGGAGTGAGATACCCATTGAACAGTATTGACTGTGAACTCTTTCCCCAGTGCAGTAACTCAGCAGCTCCACACCAGATTGGCTCTTTCAGAAGCGAATTACTCTGCCCCTTATGTCACTCAGCCTTACTCCTGCCTCCAACTCTTTAAATATACAGTGAGAGTGGCATGGGATCCAGCTCATTGGTTGTCTGTTTAAAGTGACTAATGAGTGTACAACATCAAGAGCAAGGCCTAGTGCCCTCTCTGCACACCATGAAATATCATACTGAATACATTAAGAAGGGTCTGATAATACTGTAGAACCAAGTTTACCCAAGATAAATCACTGAAGAAAACCAGAAGTGACAGCGTAGTATTCTAAATGAGAACCAATTCTGATTTGTTCCATACCAATTTGCATGGGATACACAGATAAAGGTCTTCATGAGCTTGCAAAGAGCATGACAGGACTGAGACCTTAAAACTGCAGGCGTTTCTGCAGAGCAAGATAGGAAACTGGAATGAAGATAGATTGTTAGTTTTATGAGTACAAGTCCCATGTTTTCTGCCCTTCTATTTTTATATTTTTTTTACACAAATTGTGGCAGTACATTAAGGAAACCTTCTAGGTGTGGATACATAGACACCTACAGGTGTATACACTAAATCTTACCTCTAACCACATATATTCAAAGAGGGTATTACAAGGAAACTAACCAAGCCTCTAAAGAATAATAAAGACCAAACATTTTTGTAGTAAATTATCATGAATATATGTCTAGCCAATCTCCAACCAGTTGTGAATCCATGTGACTGGCTATAGATGGGAAAGCTACAAGCTTTAGTATTTGACATAGTAAATCCAATGAGATTGTTTTATCTTCGCTGTTCAAATCCCATTTAGCCACTAAAATCCATCTACAATGGTTTGAATGAGTTGAAACCAATAGTCTCAGACATTTGAATACTTGATCCCCAGTGGGTGGTGCTTACGGAGGCTTAGGAGAAGTGGTTTTGGTAGAGAAAGTGTATCACTAAAGACAAGTTTTGAGAGTTCAAAATCCTGTGCCATTCCAATTTTGCTCTCTGTTACTTGGGATTCAAGATGTGAGTTCTTAGCTGTTTTAGCCACCATGCATCCCTTCTGCCACACTTCCCTACCATGATGGACTATTATCTGTAATCATTAGCACAAATAAACCCTTCCTTCTACAAGTAGCTTTGATCACAATATTTTTTCACAGTAATATACAAAAGTAATAAATATAGATGTTGTTAGTATGAGGAATGGACTATTGCTATGCTTGAGCATATTGGTTTTTAGAGGAATGTGAAAGACCCTGGAATTTAGGACTAGAAACATGCTTGAATGCTGCAGTGTGGCTTAGTGACCCTCCTATTAGGATCTTAAAAGATAGTAATGATGGGAGTTCTGTGAACTGTGGAGGCCCATGTCAAGAGATTCTAGAAGACAAAAACATTAGTAACTGGGCTAAAAACCATTATTGTGAGATTTTGGTAAAATTTTAGCCACTTTCTGCCCTTGTCCTAAGAACTTGCCTGGGAACAAATTTAAAGGTAATGATTTAATTTATTTGTTGGAGGAAATTTTAAGCACCCTAATATTGATTCTAGCATATAGTTGTTAGTAATCATTCTTATGCATGTCTGTAATGAAAATGAGCAAGAAAGACAAAAAGAAATTTCATATGTGACTCAGGGGCTCTAGAGTCCATCACAGGCTGGTAGGAAACTTTCCAGTGTTATCCACATCATAAAAGATGTGAGAATAAAGAGGTTATGGAATCTTCTCCTACAGTCTCAGAGAGCCACTGAGGTAAAACATTGTTACAGGGGAGTCCTTACATAAAGGTCCTTAAGAGAGCAAGAGGTCCTAAGAGATCATTGCATGAAGCTGTAAAAATGAAGCCTGTGTTTCAATAGAGATAAGTTGTTCCATATTACAGCCTAGAGTATCTGCCAAGGACAGCTGAACACTGGTAGTGGACGGAGAGAGAGACAGAGACACAGACAGACAGACAGAGGAAAAAAAGAAGGGTAGATATGTCTGAGCTTTTTGACATCAAACATGTAGCTACAGGATTTGGTATTTTCCATATTGGGTTTTAGTCATGCTTTGGTCTATTATTGTCTCGCTATAGCTTTTACCTCCCGTTTGGAATAGCAGTGTATATTATATGGCATATGTGTTAAAGTATGCAGTTTGCTTTCTGAGTTTACAGGGGTTACAGATTAGATATTGCCTTTAGTCTCAGAAAAGATGCAGACTTTGGACATTTAACTGTAAAACTCAGAGACTATGAAGACTTTCAGAGTTGGACTAAATGCATTCTGCATTATGATATGACTATCAGCCTACAGGATACAAGGAATGCAATGTACTGTTTTCAGTGAGATATTTCCCACAGTCTTGGGCATTTGAGTACTTGGTCACAGTTGACTTCATTGTTTGGGGAAGCTGATCATATGCTTGTCAAGTTTCAACCCCAGGACAAGTGTCTAAGGTAACATATCAAAGTGAACCTGGCCTCCAGATTCTCCCAGAATCCCTCAGTCCCTACTTGTTATAAGGTATTGCTGATATATCCCACTCTCTGCCTGAACTTGCTAGCCTAGGTATTGAACTGCCATATCCCCAGAGATTCTTTCTTATATAATTCAAACATTTTGGTTACCTACTCTCTCTTGCCCCTTCTTTTGGCCTCCTGGATGCTGTTCTTGGCTCCCCTCTCTCCCTCATAAGGGATACATGCATCTATTTCTATGTTTGCTCTCAGGAATAAACATATCTGTGAAGATATGTTTATGGTGATTTGAAGACACCTTCTACTGATTTTGAATAAAAACAAAATTTTATCAGACACACAACACCATTTAGGTTGCACTAGAGTTCTAGTAAAGTAGCCAGCCTCAACATGTTTTCTCTTTTCTTTGTAGAAAGCACAACTCTCTACTCTGGGAAGACTCGCAGCACATACCTCAGGGTTAATCATCTGCAAGAAAGCCCAGAATGTGTATGCTCTCAAATTCACTAGCTCTTAGATTGACTTTGGTTCTGAATAAACAGAACTTGTTAAGTCTGAGATTTACTGCTGTTTACAAGAAAGCTATGTCCAAGTCCTAAGCCTCAGTATCTAAGTATGTAGTCCTATTTGAAAATAGAATCTTTTCAGATGGTCCCAGGTGGTCCTTACCCACAGTCCAGTGTCCATTCAGGAAAAGACACCAGGATAGCTGGAGAGGACCAGAGAACACAACAATGAGTCTACAAGATGCCACACATTCAGAGTTATTCTGGGAGATAAAAAGGAAGAGCCTTTGGGGCATTGTGCTCTGACACCTTCATTAAGCTTCTGGACACCAGAACCAAAAGGGAACCAGGTTTTAAGGCTCTCAGCTTGTGGTGATTCCTTGCTGCAGCCGCCAAAAAAAGCATACAGGAAAAGTAAGGATAAGATTCCCCAGGATGCATTGAGAAGGTGAGAGGTTCATAGTATGTGTTAGTCATCCATTACCTCCCACAAGCACAGAGGCTGAGCTGAGTCCATATAACCAGCAGAGTCTTCATACAGTGAGGCAGAAATGGTAAGTTTGGCCCTTTTGCTTAATGACTCATGCTCATAAGAAAAAGGCAGTGGAGGCTAAGTGGAAGCCTCAATGGCAGTGCAAGCAGAGACAAGGTAGACCATGAACCACAGGAGCTGCTGAGATAGGCCTGGCACAGAATCTGGACTGAGATGCTCTGCAGGTTTTTTACCTTAAACATGAGAAATATGAGGTGGCCAAATAAGTGAGAAAGTGGCAAGACAAGGTGTCCTTGCGCACAAGGGTGGGCCTAGGTGGCTTGGTAAAGAAGTCTGCTACATGGAGCTGAGGACCTGGGTTCTTTTTTTCCCTACTACTGACTATGCTTTGTTCCTACAGATGTTAATGAGTGTGCAGATCTGACGCACCCACCTTGCCACCCCTCTGCAAAGTGCAAGAACACCAAGGGAAGCTTCCAGTGTGTGTGCACAGATCCCTACGTGCTAGGTGAAGATGAAAAGACCTGCATAGGTGAGTGGCTTCTTTGGAATAAAAAAAATGCTGTTTAGGGTTCTCAGACTTTAGCTATGTTCCTATAGGGCACCCCAAAAATTTCCCAAGTGCCAAACTGAAGCTCACCCTTCCTAGTAGCAAGTGGACAATGAGATTCTGGAGAAATTCAGGGAATGACACCCGAACAGCTCTCAACAGCATGTCTGAAACACCTTTTCGATGCAAATCATGCTACAGAGTGTGTAGAACAGAATTTGAGGCCACTTCTATCTGCTTTTACCTTGTAAATTTAAGAAATCTTATTCAGAAAGAAACCTGCCAACCATGAGGCCCTGAAGTCAGCATCCTAATCCCCAGTAGGCCCAGAAGCATTGCTAACCTCACTTCATCCCATGAGAGAGCTCTAAGAACTGAGAATAAAACTCTTGATGCTGTCAATCAGCTAAAGGGCACATGTCTACAATTCTAATGCTTAGCTCAGGATGTCTTTAGAATTCCTTTCTGAATGATTGTCACTGAAGCCAGAAAAATGTTGAGAACAGGATTTCTCCATTTGATGGGTTATCACCAAAGAATACACGGTCCAGAAACACAAGAGATGGACAATGGCCCTTGTATGTGTGGGACTGAAGATCTTGACCAGGCTGAAATTGATAAAAGCATTTCAGAGAGACAAAATATGGTGGTTTCACACCTGCACTAGGGATTCATAAAGCTGACCACAGTGCAAAGCCAAGTCCTGAGACTCCGCCATCTTGTACAGGCCAGCGGACCGTAAATGGCCTAATGCACTGGAAAGTCCAAGCTGGGGAAGGATAGAAGGATCTTGGTAAGGCAGTGTCCAGGAAAGAAGCTGGGTAGAGAATGAAGTTCATCTAAATAGTTTTTCATGGAAATGTGGCCAAATTTAAACTCTAAGGGTCAACTTTAAGAAATTTTGATGCCCTCAGCTTCCAAGAGAGATTTTAAGATTCTAGAGAAAGAGGACAGTTGGGGTGCAGGTCCCAGTAGGAAAGCCAATCTAAGCTACCAGGACTCTACTGCCTCCTCTCTCACTCAGAATCATCCCTAGCCAGCACTGACACAACCCCCACAGCCTGCTGCTGCAACTAGTTCCCATAGCTTTAAGGGTGTCAGAAATGGACATAGGGCATGGCACTTAATAAACAATTCTTTGGTGGGTGATTTCTTTTTTTCTTTATTAATCTTATTATTTTTTATTTTTATTGAATATTCTCTGTATTTACATTTCAAATGTTATTCCCTTTCCCTCACTCCCTTGCTTCGATGAAGATGCTCACTTTTCCAACCACCCTTTCCCAACTCAGCACCTTGGCATTCCCATTCCGATACACTAGAAAAAATGAGCCTTTACTGCACCAAAGGCCTCTCCCTCATTGATGCCAGACAATGCCATCCTTTGATATATATGTAACTTGAACCATGGGTCTCTCATTGTGTATTCACTGGTTGGTGTTTTAGTCCCTGGGAGCTCTGAAGGAGTTGGTGGGTTGATAATGTTGTTCTTCCTGTGAGTTCCTTTTAGCTCCTTCAGTCCTTTCTCTAGCACCTTCATTGGAGTCCCCATGCTCAGTCTGATGGTTAGCTACAAGAATCTTCATCTGTATCTGTATGGCTCTGGCAGAGCCTCTAAGGAGGCATCCATATCAGGCTCCTGCCAATAACCACTTCTTGGCATCTGCAATACTGCTTGGGTTTGGTGGCTGCATATGGGATGGATCCCAAGTGAGGCAGCCTCTGGATGATCTTTTCTTCAACCTCTGCTATTATATTAATTTCTGTATTTCCTCCCATAAGTGTTTTGTTCTCCCTTTTAAGAAGGACTGATGTATTCACTTTCTGGCCTTCCTCCTTGTTGAGCTCCATAAGGTCTGTGAATTGTTTCTTGGATGTTCCAAGTACTTTGGGCTAGTATCTGCTTACCAGTGAGTGCATACCATATGTGTTCTTTTGTGACTGGGTTACCTCACTCAAGATGATAGCTTCTAGTTTCATCCATTTGCCTAAGAATTTCATGAAGTCATTGTTTTAATAACAAAGTAGTATTTCATCCTGTACATGTATCACAATTTCTCTATGCATTCCTCTGTTGAAGGGCATCTGGGTTCTTTCCACCTTCTGGATATTATAAAATAAGGCTGCTATGAACATGGTGGAGCAAGTGTCCCTGTTATATGTTGGAACATCTTTTGGGAATAAACACAGAAGTGGGATAGCTAGGTCCTCAGGTATTACTCTATCTTATTTTCTGAGGAACCCCATGACTGATTTCCACAGTGGTTGTACCAGCTTGCAATCACACCAACAATGAAGTAGTGTTTCTTTTCTCCACATCCTTGTCAGCATCTGCTGTCACATGAGTTTTTTATCTTAGCCATTCTGACTGGTGTGATGTGGAATCTCAAGGCTGTTTTGATCTGCATTTCCCTGATGACTACGTATGTTGAACATTTCTTTAGGTGCTTCTCTGCCATTTGATATTCCTGGATTAATAATTCTTTCTTTAAGTCTGTACCCCATTTTTAATAGGGTTATTTGGTTATCTGGAGTGTAACTTCTTGAGTTCTTTGTATATATTGGATATTACCCCTCTATAAGATGTAGGATTGTTAAAGATCTTTTCCCAATCTGTTGGTTGCCGTTTCAACCTATTTACAGTGTGCTTTGCCTTACAGAAACTTTGAAATTTTATGAGGTCCCATTTGTTCATTCTTGATCTTGGAGCATAAGCCATCGGTGTTCTGTTCAGGAAAATTTCTCCTATGCCTATGTGTTCTAAGATCTTCTCCACTTTCTCTTCTATTAGTTTCAGTGTACCTAGTTTTATGTGGAGGTCTTTGACTCACTTGGACTTGAGCTTTGTAGAAGATAAGAAAGGATCGATTTGCATTCTTCTGAACCAGCAACATGTGTTGAAGAGGCTGTCCTTTTTCCATTAAATGATTTAGCTCCTTTGTCAAATATCAAGTGGCCATAGGTGTGTGGGTTCATTTCTGGGTCTTCAATTCTATTCCACTGATCTACTTGCCAGTCTTTGTACCAATACTATGCAGTTTTTATCATGATTGATTTGTAATAGAGCTTTAGGTCAGGAATAGTGATTCACCCAGAAGTTCTTTTACTATTGAGAATAGTTTCTGCTATCCTGGGTTTTTTGTTGTTTCAAATGAATTTCCAAATTGCTCTTTCTAACTCTATGAAGAATTGAGTGGGAATTTGATGGGGATTACCTTGAATCTGTAGACTGCTTTTGGCAAGATGGCCATTTTTACTATATTAGTCCTGCCAATCCATGAGAATGGGAAATCTTTTCATCTTCTGAGATCTTTTTCAATTTCCTTCTTCAGAGACCTGAAGTTCTTGTCAAACAGATCTTTCACTTGCTTGTTTATGATCACACCATATTATTTCATATTGTTTGTGACTATTGTGAAGGGTGACTTTTCCCTAATTTTTTTTTCTCAACCTGTTTATTCTTTGAGTAGAGGAAGGCTCTGATTTGTTTGAGTTAATTTTATATCCAGCTACTTTGCCAAAGTTGTTTATCAGTTGTAGGAGTTCTCTGGTGAAATTTTTGGGGTCACTTAAGTATACTATCATATCATCTGTTAATAGTGATATTTTGACTTCTTCTTATCTGACTTGTATCTCTTTGACTTCCTTTTGTTGTCTAATTGCTCTGGCTATGATTTCCAGCACTGTGTTGAATAGATACAGGGAGAGAGAAGTTTTGTCTAGTCCCTGAATTTAGTGGGATTGCTTCAAGTTTCTCACCATTTAGTTTGATGTTGGCTACTGGTTTGATGTGTATTACTTTTACTGTTTAGATATAGACCTTGAATTTCTGATCTTTCCAAGACTTTTAACATGAAGTTGTGTTGAATTTTGTCAAATGCATTCTCATCATTTAATGAGATGATCATGTGTTTTTTTTCTCTTTGAGTTTGTTTATATAGTGGATTACATTGATGGGTTTCCATATATTGAACCATCCCTGCATTCCTAGGATGAAGCCTACTTGCTCATGGTGAATGATCATTTGATGTGTTCTTGGATATGGTTTGCAAGAATTTTATTGAGTATTTCTGCATCGATGTTCATGAGAGAAATTGGTCTGAAGTTCTCTTTCTTTGTAGGGTCTTTGGTTTAGGTATGAGTGTAATTGTGGCTTCAAAGAATAAATTGGGTAGTCTTCCTTCTGTTCCTGTTTTGTGGATTAGTTTGGAGAGTATTGGTATTAAGTCTTCTATGAAGGTCTAATAAAATTCTGTACTAAACCCATATGATTCTGGGATGTTGTTGGTTGGGATACTTTTGATGACTGCTTCTATTTCTTCAGGGGTTATGGGACTGTTTTGTTGGTTTATCTGATCCTGATTTAACTTTGGTATCTGGTATTTGTCTAGAATTGTCTATTTCCTCTAGATTTTCCAGTTTTGTTAAGTATAGGCTTTTGTAGTAGGAGCTGGTGATTTCTTGAATTTCCGCAGTTTCTGTTATGTCTCCACTTTCATTTCTGATTTTGTTAGTTAGGATTCTCTCTCTGGGCTCTCTAGTTAGTCTGGCTAAGGGTTTATCAATCTTGCTGATTTTCTTAAAAAACCAGTTCCTGGTTTTGATGATTCTTTGTAGAGTTCTTTTTGTTTCTATTTGGTTGATTTCTGCTCTGAGTTTGATTATTTCCTGCTATCTACACATCTTGGATGTATCTGCTTCCTTTTGTTCTAGAGCTTTCAGCTGTGCTGTCAAGCTGCTAGTGTATGCTCTCTCCAGTTTCTTTTTGGAGGCACTCAGAGCTACGAGTTTTCCTCTTATCACTGATTTCATTGTGTCCCATAAGTTTGGGTATGTTGTGCCTTCATTTTCATTAAATTCTAAAACGTCTTTAATGTCTTTTTAAATTTTTTCTTTGGCCAAGTTATCATTGAGTAGAGCATTGTTCAGCTTCTACATGTATATGGGCTTTTTGTTATTTTTGTTGTTAATAAAGACCAGCTTTTATTCCTTGATAATCTGATAGGATGCATAGGATTGTTTCCATCTTCTTGGATCTGTTGAGGCATGTTTTATGACCAATTATATTGTTAATTTTGGAGAAGGTGCCGTGAGGTGCTGAGAAAAAAGAATATTCTTTTGTTTTAGGATGAAATGTTCTATAGATGTCTGTTAAATCTTTTTGGTTCATAACTTCTGTTAGTTTCACTGTGTGTCTGTTTAGTTTCTGCTTCCATGATCTGTTCATTGATGAGAGTGGAGTGTTGAAGTCTCCCACTATTATTGTGTCTGGTGCAATATATGCTTTCAGCTTTAGTAGAGTTTCTTTTATAAATGTGGCTCCCCTGTGTTTGGAGCATAAATGTTCAGGATTAAGAGTTCATCTTGATAAATTTTTTCTGTGATGAGTAAAAAGTGTCCTTCTTTATCTTTTTTGATGACTTTTGGTTGGAAATCTATTTTATTCTATATTAGAATGGCTACTCCAACTTATTTTTTGGGGGCCATTTGCTTAGAAACTTTTCCCCAGCCTTTTACTCTGAAGTATTGTCTGTTGCTGTGAGTTTCCTTTATACAACAAAATGCTGGGTCCTGTTTACATATCCAATCTGTTAGTCTATGTCTTTTCATTAGAAAATTGAGTCTACTGATGTTAAGAGATATTAAGGTATAGTGATTGTTGTTTCCTGGTATCTTTGTTGTTAGAAGAATAATTATGTTTTTGTGCTTTTCTTCTTTTGGTTTTGTCCTTTTCTTAGGGTGTAGTTTTCCTCTTTGTGTTGAAGTTTTCTATGTATTATCCTTTATATGGACAGATTTGTGGACAGATGTTGTATAAATCTGGTTTTGTCCTAGAATATCTTGGTTTTTCCATCTATGGTAACTAAGAGTTTTGTTGGATATAGTACTCTGGCCTGGCATTTGTGTCCTCTTAGGGTCTGTATGACATCTGTCCAGGATCTTCTAGCTTTCATAGTCTCTGTTGAGAAGTCTGGTATAATTTTTATTGGTCTACCTTTATATATTACTGGACCTTTTTCCCTTACTGCTTTTAGTAGTATTCTTTCTTTGTTTTGTGCATTTGGTGCTTTGATTATTCTGTGTCTGAAGGAATATATTTTCTGGTCCCATCTATTTGGAATTCTGTAGGCTTCTTGTATGTTTGTGGTCATCTCTTTCTTTAGGTTAGAAAATTTTTCTTCTATAATTTTGTTCAAGATATTTACTGGGCCTTTTAGTTGGGAGTCTTCACTCTCTTCTACACCTATCATCCTTAGGTTTGGTCTTCTCAATGTGTCCTGGATTTCCTGGATGTTTTGGGTTAGGTGACTTTTTATTTTTGCATTTTCTCTGACTGTTGTTTCAATATTTTCTATGGTATTTTCTACCCCTAAGATTCTCTTTTCTATCTCTTGTATTCTGTCGGTGATGCTTGTGTCTATGACTCCTGATCTCTTCCCTAGATTTTCTATCTCCAAGGTTCCCTTTGTGATTTCTTTATTGGTTCTATTTACATCTATAGATTTTGGATGGTTTTGTTCAATTTATTTTTGTGTTTTTCTGTAGCTCTTTAAGTGATAATTTGGGTTTAGTCTTTAAGTGCTTCTACTTGTTTACCTTTGTTTTCCTATATTTCTTTAAGGAAGTTGCTCATGTGCTTCTTGAAGCCCTCCATCATCAACCTGAGATTTGATTTTTAAGTCCAAAACTTGTTTTTCTGGTGTATTTGGATATATGCTACTTGCTGTGGTGGGAGCACTGGGTTGTGATGTTGCCAGGTTATCTTGGTTTCTGTTGCACTTGCCTCTTGCCATCTTGTTATCTGTGATGCTGGTTGATCTTCTTGTCTCTGACTGGAGGTTGTTTCTCCTTTGGGTCTGTGGGCCTGTGGGCTCAGGAGGGAGAGCTCTGTTGAGTAATCTGCTCTCTGCGGGTAAGCTGTGAGTTCTGATGGCAGTGCCCTGGCTCTAGCTATGGGAACAGATAGAGTCCAGAAGGGTCTGGTTCAGGCAGTACAGTGATACCTGTGCCCCAATGCTGGGTTATTTCTAACAAATTTTATGAGCCAGTGATGAGCAGTTGACAAGAGAGTTCATAGCAAGGCTGTGATAGAGATTTTGAAGCAATGGCTTCTGACCCCAAACAGACTGTTCCTCACAGGAAGTCACTGGGTTAGGAACTTGGCAGCAGCACAGGAGGAAATGAGAGCAATGCCTGCTCAGACTCCCAGATCAGATGTTACAAGTCCTTGGCTAGGGTAGTTTAATGGTTCTGTCCTTTGCTCCATAACCCCCAATGGATACTTCAATATATCTCTATGTGGCAAAGATCACTGAGAAATTTGCTGTCTGTCCCTAGATTCCCCAAAACTTCTAACTGAACATGACTACTTCCTGGACCCTAGCTGAATTTCACAGTTTTTGAAAATGCATATAAAGACATTCTGAGAATTGTGCTGAGTTCTTCAGGTGCAGCTGCTGTAGCCCCACTGTCATGTCCCATCAGAGTCCTTTAGGAGTTTTCAAAAGCTCACTCAGGAAGCTCACTGTCCTAGCAACGGTGGCCATCACTAGACCTGAACCTATCTCCCAGTTAACAGTCAGTCCTTGCCAGCTCTCCCTGCCTTCAATTCACTCAGAGAAGGACATATTATCTAAATAGCTTTTCACCATGAATTGTGCTAGGAGCCAGGGGGGATCTGAGGTCATGCTGGCCAGATCTGCTGACCTGTGTCCTCCTGTACAGATTCTGGCAGACTACCTCGGGCATCCTGGGTCTCCATTGCACTGGGTGCACTTCTCATTGGTGGTTTGGCCAGTCTCACCTGGACTGTAATTTGCAGGTGGTAAGTTCCTCCTTCTGCCTAGTAACACAGGGTGTTACCTCTCCTTTGGGTGCAGCTCTTTCCAAAGCTCCCTTATTATGAGGAAAGTTTAAACCCCAATCTTATTTATCATGGGCCCTGTACATCAGACTATATTATCAGGTGTGGTTTAGGTAATAAAGGCGAAGTAGGCAGTATAGGGACAGAAGAGATGGTCTTATTCAATGAGAAGAACCCAGGTCATGCATATAACTGCTGTATGACCAGAATGGTGGCAAGCTGTGGCAGTTACTACCAATCAACCACTGTGACAGGGCCCTATGAAATGTTGTGGGGACCAGTCTGGATGCATCTGTGAAGTCTGTGTAGGCAAGATTAGCTCTAAAATGATAGAACGAGGTGGAGGATGGACACACATCCATAGTGTGTAGAGCACTGTATAAGTGTTCCCAGGAAACTGTGACATTATGAGTGGTTCTTCCACTAAGCAGCTCACACATGTCCCAAGTCACTGGCCATGGTGACCACTAACTTATCAGTGTACAGCCTAAATTAGGCTGTGTCAAGTTTTCTCTTCCCCTTTCTTTTCCCCACCCTCTTTCTCTCCCCACATCCATTTTCACCTCTCCCTTCTTCTCTTTTCTTTCCCCCATCCTGTCTCTGAAAGAAAGACTTTACTTTTATAATCCACAGCATTCTTTCCCAAGCACACAGTTAACCGTAGCTCACACACCTTGCGTCCCTCCAGGAAAGATATTTATACACTAAATAGGGCTTTGTAGCCTGTTTTAGGGTTCCAGGACCAGGCCCTTTTGGGGGGAAGGCATTTCTTTAAACCATCATCATCAATCTTACAGAAATTTTGTTTACAGTTATTTTGTTGTAAGAGAAGTAGGATTGTGCACAGGACACAATTCCTGCTGAAGAGGAATGTACAGACAGACAGCCCATGGCTCACGGATGGAAGAAAGCATGGCTCTTCTTCCAGCATCACATAACCACTTGCATGTACATGGGGGTGGAGAGCCATAAGGTAGATAGGCTCTGTGAGGTGACAGAAGTGACAGTAACATGGCCTTCCCTGTCTACAGGACAGCTTATAATCCTACAGCTGCAGCAAATGTGACAGGCCATTAACAAAGGGGAAGCAATGAGTAGCAAGCTTCTGCTTTACAAATTGGTTTCTCCTTGCAGGCTCTGCAATTTGATGAACACGTTTCTTGAATCATTAAAAGCATGATAAATTAAATGAGGCGGGGTCAGGCATAGATGCAGCTTTTCCAAGCTACGATGAGTGGTTTTGCTAGCTGCTGTGTCTGGAACTCCTTCTGACACTGCCAAAAACTCCTCTCCACTGGTTCTTCTACAGTCAGGTTATCATTTAACAACCTGCATGAGGCCATAGAAAAAGCCATTCTCTGTGGTCCCCTGAGTGACTTCCCTGGTGCTGTCCAGAGAAGTGACTACTGTTCCCATGTCTATGACGAGCTCTGTGGAACAGGATGGTCTCAGGCCCTGGAGTGGTCTTCTAAGTTTTGGCAACAATGACTAGATACGTGTTTATTCACAGGACACATGCCGATAAGAAATCCACATGGCCGATCACAGAGAGAGATGCAAGAGTGACCATGGAGTCGGAATTCAGAAAGAGTCAGGAGAGGGGGATTTCACCACACAAGGCCACAGTTCAAGACACTCGACAGGTGGGTACACACTGGTGTATGTCATCTCCCCAATCCCAGTAATGTCACTAAGACTCTCAGCTGTTTTTACACCCATACACAGGTGCTCTTCAAACAGCTATTTAATATGGAGCCCTATTGTATCCTGTACTTCCTTCCTCCTGGCTTTCTTTCTCACACTGTTTATTTATAAAAGACTGCTAATTTGTCCGAAGTTGAACCTACTACTTAAGAAGTACAGGTGAGTTAGAATTAGTAAATTTCAGGTCCAAAAGAAACTGAGGACAAATGGCTAAGTGGCACTTATTAGCATACCCGAACATATGCTGGCTTCAGGTCCTCTCAACATAGCAAGAGTCCATGCTGGCTAGCTCTTCTCACTCCATCCCTACCCTAAACTTCTTCAGCTTATGGAGAGTCCATGCTGGCTAGCTCTTCTCACTCCATCCCTACCCTAAACTTCTTCAGCTTATGGAGAGTCCATGCTGGCTAGCTCTTCTCACTCCATCCCTACCCTAAACTTCTTCAGCTTATGGATCTCCCTCCCCCTAGCTTCTCAGTCCTTATATAATTCTGGTCATATGCTCTCGTGGCTCTTGGTCCCTTCTCTCTCTCTTGGTCCTCTTGTCCCAACCTCTGCCCCTGCACCTCCATTCCTTTCATGGACTGGTTTGATCTACTGGCCATGTTTAGTCTACTACTGATGTTCTTTCTCTGCTCTGGACACTTCCAGATGCCTCTAGTTGTACTCTACCTCATATCTATGACAAAAACCTTCCTTCAGCCATGGAACAGTCATCTTTACTTTATACATCTGGTGCTAAAATAAAAAAAAAAAAAAAAAAAAAGGCATATGAGCCACCTAACCAGCTTGGCCACTCCTATCCAAACCAATCTACTGATCTGACTCCCCTGGAGCATGTTTTAATCATTTGTTTCCGCTGGCTTCTGCCACCCATCATATTTGTTTCCAAGAAATATGTTTGTTTCTAGAGTCTGGCTCTTCAGCTGCTTCTTCCCTATAAAATGAATTATTGTAATACAAGTGTAAGTGTATATCTTTATTCTAGCTATATAATATAATGACACAGAAAAACTAGCATTTATTTTAATATTTCACCTCAATATCTGGGCAGTCAAGTGATCTATCTTAACCCCCTAAACTAATCTGGCTACCTCCCTGTCATGATCACAATATACTTACTTATTATTGTTGATCTGGCTCTTTGGGCTTCAGATGTGTTTTAGGGCCTCTCTCTGAACCCCTTCCTCAATGCTTCAACTCCAACTCCTCTTCCTTTGGTTGGTAGAAGTTCCTTCCACCCCACCCTATTCTCTCTTCTACCCAGTCATTGAGTGATCACCATTTATTGACAAGGCAGAGAATAAATGGCAAAATTTGTTTACACTAACTTGAAACGGGAGATTCTTGGCATAAGCATTACAGAGCCATGTGTCCAGATTGAAATGAGACATGACGCAGACAAGTCAACATTTGAACAACGCAAGGATAGCCTTCCCACGGTGCACAAAAACATGCCAATACTTCCTTCTACCTGCTACCATTCGTCTTTCCTTGCCCACTCAATAATTGTCCAATTAGTCTCTCTGGCTTCTGGAGCTCTCTCTCTCTCTCTCTCTCTCTCTCTCTCTCTTTCTCTCTCTCTCTCTCTCTCTCTCTCTCTCTCTCTCTCTCTCTCTGCTAAGACAATTTACCCCTTACCCCTCTTCCTCTGTTCGAATCCTCCCTTTTCCTAAAAGCCTCTCCCAGTCTATATCTGCAGCTGCTTTCTCATCTACCTGCTCTAACCACTCACTTCTCTTCTACTAGGTAAAATATCACCCCAGAGACACCTGCTTTGTCTACTGTTACTTTAAAAGCCACACTGATGTGCCAGGATAGGATGCTCCTCTCATTTCCATCAATATGGAAAGGGGTTCCTCTCCTCTATAATGTGGGACATTTCTCTTTCCACTTGGAGATGCTCAGATTGAATATTGTGTCACCAAGACATCCTCTCCTTCCCACCCTCTCTTTCTCCCCACGTTTCTTTCTGGGGTCTCCTTACCCCCCCACTAGGGGGTGCTCTTTAAGCCATTCAGGTTCTTTATGTCCCCTTGAACCTTTACTCTTAGAATTCTCACTATGTAGAGTTGCTGCTTGCAACACTTGTCTCTCATGGAGACCTTGTTCTCCTCTGTCTCTTAGTGGAATGTATTGGAACCTTTTATCTAGTAGAACTCCAGTCTGTGATCCTTTCTTCTCTCCTTGGACTCAGATTTCATTAAACCCTTGCTGTCTTACTGAAAGCATCTTGTTCTCATTACAACTCAATGGCTAAAAATGGCACACTTGATTTCCAAATTTTTTTATATGGTAACAACATCTGCCACTGCAAAAACAAATCATCCCCAAATGTCTTCTATATAAACTGTCTCTGTTTTACATTCTCAAAAGCCTCTTACTTCTAATCTTTTTCTACTTTTCACTCTTAAAAATCTTTTCACCTCTACAATTTCTTTGCTCTACTTTCAAACAAAATCTTTTAAAACAACTGTGTAAACTCTTTAATGCAGGATTTGTAAGTTTATTGGGTACAATTTTTTTTTTCCTGTTTTGGTATTTTTTATGAGGGTTACTTGACAAAAACCATACAACACATACTTAACAGAGTATTTGGCATATAAAAATCATTTAATAAAGAGTAACTGTCACTATTGCTGACTATTAGTTCCCAATTGGTTTAAATCATTATTTTCATTGCTCTTCATTAGCTTTTATCTTCCACATACTGTCTTATAACTGCAATCTGCTAGTTTTGTGCATTCTGTGGTCCATCTTCCTCCTTCTTCCTTCCTCCCTTCATCTCTCCATTCCCTCCGCCCCCTCTTTTTTTTTTTAAGCTTATTCTTTTTTTTATTTTTTTAAACGACTTTATTTTGCAAAACAAGGAAAAATGTAAAGATTTTAAACATTTTTTGCTTAAAATTATACATTTTTGTCAGTACTGTTTTTTCAGACATTAAAATAAATTTTACATAAAACCATGTGAATATGTTTTTTAGTCAGTACTTGATTTTTTTCAAGGGCTTGACAGTATGAATTGACAACGTACTAGTTGCAATAAGCGTAAAGTACATGCAAAACAAAACGCAACATGGAAATAGTCAAAGTCTTCTTGTTTTGTGAATATATGTATATTTTTTGTTTTCTTTATTTCTTGGACTTCATACAGTCTGTGAGTTGTTTCTGGGGGAGTGCAAGCCTCTGGGGTTAGCATCCCACTATCAGTGACTGCATATTATGTCTGTTCTTTTGTGACTGGGTTATCTCACTCAGGATGATCTTCTCTAGATGCAGCCATTTTCTTAAGAATTTGGTTAAGTCATTGTTTCTGGTGACTGAGTAGTATTCCATTGTGTATATGTACCACAATTTTTGTATCCATTCGTCTTCTGAAGGACATCTGGGTTCCTTCCAGCTTCTGGCTATTATAAATAGAGCCGCTATGAACATTGTGGTGCATATATCTTTGTTGTGTATTAAAGTGTCTCTGGGGTATATGCCCAGAAGTGGAATAGCTGGGTCTTCAGGTAGTACTATATCCAATTTTCTGAGGTATCGCCAGACAGATTTCCAGAGTGGTTGTATTAGCTTGCAACGCCACCAACAGTGGAGAAGTGTTCCTATTTCTCCGCAGCCTCGCCAGCATCTGCTGTCATCTGAGTTTTGGATCTTGGCCAATCTGACTGGTGTGAGGTGGAATCTTAGGGTTGTTTTGATTTGCATTTCCCTGATGGCTGAGGATGTCGAGCACTTCCTCAGATGTTTTTCGGCCATTCGGTGTTCCTCAACTGAAAATGATTTGTTTAGCTCTGTACCCCATTTTTTAATAGGGTTATTTGATTCTCTGGTGTCTAGCTTTTTGAGTTCCTTGTACACCTTGGATATTAGGCCTCTATCTGATGAGGTGTTGGTAAAGATCTTTTCCCATTCCGTTGGTTGCCGTTTTGTTTTCTTGACGATGTCCTTAGCCTTACAGAAACTTTGCAATCTCATTAAGTCCCATTTGTTAATCTTTGACCTTAGAGCTTGAGCCATTGGTGTTTTGTTCAGGAAATTTAATCCTGTGCCTATGTGTTCTAAGGTTTTCCCTACTTTCTCATCTAATAGTTCCAGTGTATCTGGTTTAATGTGGAGATCTTTAATCCACTTACACTTGAGCTTTGTACAAGGAGATAAGAACGGGTCTATTTTCATTCTTTTGCATGTTGAGTGCCAGTTGGACCAGCACCATTTGTTGAATAGGCTGTCCTTTTTCCATTGAATGTTTACTGCTCCTTTGTCAAAAATCAGGTGACCATATACATGAGGGCTCATTTCTGGATCTTCTATTCTATTCCATTGATCCACTTGCCTATTTCTGTACCAGTACCATGCAGTTTTCAGCACAATTGCCTTGTAATATAGCTTGAGGTCAGGGATAGTGATTCCCGCAGATGTTTTTTTTTTTTTGTTGTTGAGGATGGATTTCGCTATTCTAGGTCTTTTCTTATTCCATATGAAATTGCACATTGATCTTTCCAATTCCATGAAGAACTGGGTTGGAATTTTGATGGGGATTGCATTGAATCTGTAGATTGCTTTTGGTAGGATGGCCATTTTTAAGATGTTGATCTTTCCAATCCATGAGCATGGGAGATCTTTCCATTTTCTGAGATCCTCCTCAATTTCTTTCTTTAGAGGTTTGAAGTTCTTGTCATGCAGGTCCTTCACTTCCTTAGTTAGAGTCACACCAAGGTATTTCATAGTTTTTGTAACTATTGTGAAGGGTACCTTTTCCCTAATTTCTTTCTCCACATGTTTGTCCTTTGAGTATAGGAAGGCTACTGATTTGTTTGAGTTAATTTTGTATCCGGCCACTTTGCTGAACTTGTTTATCAGCTGTAGGAGTTCTCTGGTGGAATTTTTGGGGTCACTCAAGTACACTATCATGTCATCGGCAAAGAGTGATGTTTTTATCTCTTCCTTTCCGATTTGTATCCCCTTGATCTCCTTTTGCTGTCTAATTGCTCCAGCCAGGACTTCCAGTTCTATGTTGAATAGGTAGGGAGAGAGTGGGCAGCCTTGTCGAGTCCCTGATTTTAGTGGGATTGCTTCAAGTTTCTCGCCATTAAGTTTGATGTTGGCTGTTGGTTTGCTGTATATTGCTTTTATTATGTTTAAATATGGGCCTTGGATTCCTGTTCTTTCCAGGACTTTTAACATGAAGGGGTGTTGGATTTTGTCGAATGCTTTCTCAGCATCTAGTGAGATGACCATGTGATTTTGGTCTTTAAGTTTGTTTATATGGTGGATTACATTGATGGATTTCCTTATGTTAAACCATCCCTGCATCCCAGGGATGAAGCCTACTTGGTCATGATGAATGATGGTTTTGATGTGTTCTTGGATTCGGTTTGCAAGGATTTTGTTGAGTATTTTTGCATCAATGTTCATAAGTGAGATTGGTCTGAAGTTCTCTTTCCTTGTAGGGTCTTTGTGTGGCTTAGGTACGAGGGTTATTGTAGCCTCAAAAAATGAGTTGGGTAATATTCCATCTGATTCTATCTTTTGGAATAGTTTGGCGAATATTGGTGTTATATCCCCAATAAATGTCTGATAAAATTCTGCACTGAACCCGTCTGGACCTGGGCTTTTTTTGGTTGGGAGGCTTTTGATGACTTCTTCTATTTCTTTAGGTGTTATAGGGTTATTTAGATGGTTTACTTGGTCCTGGTTAAACTTTGGGAATTTGGTTAAACTGTCTAGGAATTCGTCCATTTTTTCCAGATTTTCCAATTTTGTGGAGTATAAGTTTTTGTAGTAGGATCTGATGATTTCTTGAATTTCCTTAGTTTCAGTTGTTATGTCACCACTTTCCTTTCTGATTTTGTTAATTTGGATACTCTCTCTTTGCCCTTTAGTTAGTCTGGCTAGGGGTTTATCAATCTTGTTGATTTTCTCAAAGAACCAACTCTTTGTTTTGTTGATTTTTTCAATGGTTTTTTTTTTTGTTTCTATTTGGTCTATTTCTGCCCTAATTTTGATTATTTCTTGCCGTCTACTCTTTTTGGGTATATCTGTTTCCTTTTGTTCTAGGGCTTTTAGCTGTGCTGTCAGGTTGCTGATGTGAGCTCTCTCCAGTTTCTTCTTGGAAGCACTTAGGGCAATGAGTTTTCCTCTCAATACTGCTTTCATAGCATCCCATAGGTTTGGGTATGTTGTGTTATCATTTTCGTTGAATTCTAGAAAGTCCTTAATTTCTTTCTTTATTTCTTCTTTGACCCTGCTATCCTTTAACAGAGCATTGTTTAGTTTCCATGTGTATGTGGGCATTTTGTTGTCTTTGTTGTTGTTAAAGACCAGCCGTAGACCATGGTGATCTGAGAGGATGCATGGGAGTATTTCAATCTTCTTATATCGATGAAGGCTCGTTCTGTGTCCAATTATGTGGTCAATTTTCGAGAAGGTGCCATGGGGTGGTGAGAAGAAGGTGTATTCTTTTACTTTAGGATAGTATGTTCTGTATATATCTATTAATTCTAGTTGGTTCAAAGTCTCTGCTAGTTTTGCAGTGTCCTTGTTTAGTTTCTGTTTCCCTGATCTGTCCATTGGTGAGAGTGGGGTGTTAAAGTCTCCCACTATTATTGTGTGGGGTGAAATGTATTTTTTGAGCTTTAGTAGAGTTTCTTTTATGAATGTGGGTGATTTTTTATTTGGAGCATATATGTTAAGGATTGAGAGTTCCTCCTGACAGATTTCCCCGGTAATGAGTAAAAAGTGTCCTTCTTTATCTTTTTTGATAACTTTTGGTTGGAAGTTTACTTTATTCGATATTAGAATAGCCACTCCAGCTTGCTTCTTGGAGCTGTTTGCTTGGAAGTTTTTTTCCCACCCTTTTACTCTGAGATAGTGTCTGTCTCTGTCTCTGAGATGAGTTTCCTGTATGCAGCAAAAGGCTGGATTTTATTTATGTATCCAGTCTGATAGTCTATGTCTCTTTATTGGGGAGTTGAGACCATTTATGTTAATAGATATCAAGGAATAATCGTTTCTGTTTCCTGCCATTTTTGCTTTTTTGGGTTGAGTTGTGTCTGTGTTTTTTTCTTCTTTTAGTTTTCTTGTTTAGGAGTTTTCTTGTTTTTACTAGGCTGTATTTTCCCTCCTTGTATTGGGTTTTCCACCTATAATTCGTTGTAGTGCTGGGTTTGTGGTCAGATATTGTGTGAATTTTGATTTGTCTTGAAATATCTTTGTCTCTCCATCGATGGTGATTGATAGTTTTGCTGGGTATAGCAGCTTGGGCTGGCACTTTTGCTCTCTTAAGGGGTGCATGATGTCTGTCCAGGCTCTTCTAGCTTTCATAGTCTCTGTTGAGAAATCGGGTGTGAGTCTGATTGGTCTGCCTTTATATGTTACCTGACCTTTTTCCCTTACTGCTTTTAGTATTCTTTCTTTACTTTGGGCACTTGATGTTTTTACTATTATGTGTCGGGAGGTAGTGTTTTTCTTGTTTCTTCTTTAAAAGCTTCTGAATCTTTTTGCTTTTCCTCCCTTTCTTGTTTAAGTAACTCTATCAGCGTCTTGAGGCATGATTTCAGGTCTGTGTCTTCTTTCTCTGGAGTGTTTGGAATTCCGATGTTTGCTACTATCGGAGAGTTGGGTTCTGGTGTTGCTAGATTGTCTTGGTTTCCTTGGGATATACTCTTTCTCTTTCCTCTTGCCATTTTGTTGTCAGTGATATGTTCTTGCCTTTCCCTTGTATCTGGTCTGTGTCCCTGGTACACTTTCCGTGTGCACTCCGCAGAGATCTCTCTACTCCCCGGCAGCCCAGGTTCCGGGTGGCAGCTGGGCCAGGGTCCGCTCTTTGTACTGAAGTTGCCTCCGGGTGGAAATAGACGTTCCTAAGATCTGTTCCTGGTCACAGATGCTCAGCCTCTCCGAGCCACCTTTCCGGCTGGCTGTTGGGCCAGGCTCTGCTCTGTGTCCTGAAGTCGTCTTCGGGTGGGAACAGAAGATCCTAAGATCTGTTCCCGGTCACTGGATCGGGGAGGACAGGGCAGGTCAGGGCAGGGGGTGCCCTTTCTGTGTGCACTCCACAGAGATCCCTCTGCTCCCCCGCAGCCTAGGTCTCCCACTCACCAGTTGCTCAGCCTGTACCAGCCGCCTTTCCAGCTGGCAGTTGGGCCAGGCTCCGCTCTGCATCCTGAAGTCGTCTCCGGGTGGGAACAGAAGTTCCTAAGATCTGTTCCCGGTCACTGGATCGGGGAGGACAGGGCAGGTCAGGGCAGGGGGTGCCCTTTCCGTGTGCACTCCGCAGAGATCCCTCTGCTCCCCCGCAGCCTAGGTCTCCCACTCACCAGTTGCTCAGCCTGTACCACTATTGGGTACAATTTTTAAAAATCTGTTGAACCTGTGACAAAAGGCTTAAAAAAAATAAAAGAAAATGGCTAGTAATTGTTAAAAAACAATACATAGGTAATCTTAATCTGCTATACCATCCTATATATGTGACTCAACTCTTGTTTAGATAAATAGATGACAGCATACTGTCTAAGTAACTTGAATTCAACTTTGTTTAGGAAAATAGATGTTTTCAAATAGCAACCATGTTACTCACCTCCACCTTGGCTGGTGACCTCATCAGGATGGAAATAACCATGTGGCTGGCAGCCATTTTAACTAAGGGTACATGTAATCTTCCCACCATCTTAGTTCAGATGACTATGTGATATAAAGAAACCAAGGCAACAATCATAAAACTACTTAGTGCCACAGCCCTCTGCTTATCATTATATCTCCTTTTTAGACTTAGGAGGAAACAACAGGCCTCCAAAATATTTTGGATTAGGATAGATTTTTGTATAATGATAAATTTCTAAGGTTATAAAGGTATGTTTATGTTAACAGAACCTTAGAGGAACATGTCTCACAACTTATGTCTTTACTAACTGTTTAACATCAGGCTTCTAGAAAATTTTTAAAGGAACAACATGTTGATAAGTTATTTCTTTGTGGGTGATATGAACCAACTCAAGCCAGACTAAAATATATATAAACACAGGTTTATTGGGACGTTGCTCTCAGGCAGGCCAGTTCACTGGCCCTGAGGGAGCCCAGTGAAGTTGCCATTGGAGAGGGAGACAGAAGGAAAGGGGAAAAGAAAGAAAGCAAGCATATATTGGAGAGAAGGAAAGAGTGGGGTGAGACCAAAATGTCTGGGTTAAATAGGCTCTGAGGAAAAGGCAGCATGGGCTAGAATGTTCTTGGTAGGGGACCTGTTTATCAGTAGTGACTGAGAGATGCTGGGAGAACTTGGGAGGCCAGGTCTACTTTGATGTGTAAAATATGAGCCTAGGCCTTTGTCCCAGGTCTGAAACCCAGCATCTATGTTTGATGGATAAGATATATCTGGTAATCAAGGTTTATGAATTCCTAAGGTCTATTAAGAATATCAGAAACTGACCTAAAGATATATGTCTAGCCCCTTTGTTTTTGCAACTGTATTTATAGTTCAAAGATGCTAAAGAATTTTTAGTTAAGTCTTCAAGTTCTTAGTGCCCAACTTTAAGTGAAATAAAATTGTAAAAATCCCAATCTAATGTACGCTATTAACTTGTTGTAAACTGTTAAAGCTAATTAAACCATGCAAGTTAATGGCCAGTTATCTTAAAACTGACCAAACGTTTTAATTCGTTCAGATCTATGCTCATAGTGACGCTAAGTACAAATGTAACTCATTTCCAAGGACAAGGTTTATTTAGCTTCCTGTATATTTTTTTCAAAGTTAAGCCTAAAGCAGCAAGGAACTAAAAATAAGTAAAGTTTGTTTAAACAGGTACACTAAACAGATAGTCCTCAAACTCCTCAGAGAACTGCTGAATATGGCATTTAAAATATTTAATGAAAAATCTTCCCACAATAGACAGAAATGCCAGCTCCTCAAAGAAGACCAAGGGGCACAGATGATTACACCTGGATTGTAGTAACACTAACTGGGAAATGAACTTCCATGCCTCTCCCACTTTCAGGGTCCTGCTTCCTGAACTGTAGACACTGAACTGTAGGGTAAATTGCTCTACTCTGCCTCCTCAGGATATGTCAGGTTTCCAGAGTTGCTCTTCCACAGGAAAATCTCTCAGACCTTCTGGGTCTGGCAGCTGAGACTTAATACTGCCCTGGGTGACAGCCAGAAGACTGATAAACTCTACCCCCAATGGACCCTTTAGATTATCATGGGGAGCCTAGATAGTGAGTAGATCTTGTCATTTTAATTGATGCGAAGGTCATTTGGGCTATACTTCTTGCCCTGATTTATCCTTTTCAGATCTCTGATTCTGTTAGTGGCTAAAGGTGGCTCTATCAGTTTAATAGCAGCAAGCAAACCAGCTCCTCCCCGAAGTCTGCAGCTACAAGGTCAATCCATTTCATATATGAAATCAGAACGCAGACTGTTTACTGCTCTGGTAGACTTACATTGAAAGAGATAACCTCACAAACAGGGTTCAACATAAGATTTTACTACTCCTTTATTTAAAGGAGCTCGTGTTGCAGTGACTGCTCTGAGTAAACAGCTGTGTGTCATGGCAAATGACTAAAGAAAAAGATTTGGAGTTTATGTAACTTGTGAGGGTCTGAGTAATTAATTTAAGATGTGCAGATGCAGGCTAGAGAAGTTGCTCAGTGATTAGAGCACTGACTGCTCTTCCAAGGGTCCTGAGTTCAATTCCCAGCAACCACATGGTGGCTCACAACCATCTGTAATAGAATCTGATGCCCTCTTCTGGTGTTTCTGAAAACAGTTACAGTGTACTCATATAAATATAATAAATAAATAAATCTCTTCTTTAAAAAAAAAAAGATGCGTAGATGCATTTTAAGTGAAAACCTAAGCTGTGAGGGACATGAAAGCAGTTTAAGATTTGTAAATTCAAAGTGTATGTGAGAGAAATGAAAAAAAATGCTTTAGATTCCGTTCTCTCTGAGTATGCTAGCTATTGTTTGTAGTTAGTGTTAGTATTAAGACTTCAAAAGTTCACAGTTTTAACAATAACCAAAGGAGTTCTGATAAGCTACTATCTAGCTCTGGTAGAGTACTGACTGCTATTATCATAGTCACCAGCTCAACTTTTCAAATTTTCTTTGGTTGTGTAGACTTCAAAGTACTTGCTATCATGCTGAAAACATCTCTGTCCAGGCTGTGTATCCAACCCTTTAGACAGAGGAGTGTTCATGATTTAAACCCAAAAACCATAGCTGCTTCTATCACTCAACAGAGTCTACCACAGTTGTTCACAAACACACACAATGGGGAATTCGGTGCAGATTACAAAGGATCTGCTAATTTATCTAAAGCTTTAAATCCATGTAAGCTTCTGGGAATTGAGACTTGGATCCACCTACAGACCCCCTCCCCAAACACCCTCCCCCCTCCCCCACCCATAGTTATATGTTAATGGAAGAGCCATGTATCCCTTTTGCCAGAGATAAGGAGAATAAATCCTTCTAGCAAGTAGGAACTAGTTTCTCAAGTCCTGGAAGGAAAGTCAGCTCTTGTCTAACTGACAGATCTTGGAAGGTCCTGAGATCTGACATTCCAGCCTTTTTGGTTGTTAACATAGGGTGACTAAAGATATAATCTCTCCTCTAACTACTTCTCAGCCAAAATTAGGATTTCATTTGTTAGAAACCTGGAAGGCTGAAACGCCAGTCATAAGGCCAGGAAGAGAAGTCAGGCAATGGTCAGAAACATCTGTATTTTTTTTCCACTCACTGTTCTGTAAGACTATCTAGGGCTAATGAACTACAGGCCACTTTGGAGCAGTTAGGGGCTCAGGCTGACAGTTGATGGTAGGTGACCAGGGGAAATTCCATCAGAAGTATCTGGTTTGCCAACCACCAGGTAATTTTGCTAATTCTTTCCTGAAAGAACTCAAAGAGAAAAGGATCAATAATTACTATGAGGAGTATGGAAATCAGTGGGCCAAGAAGATTTAAGAGCCAGGAACCCAAAAGAGTCAAAAATGAGAGTTCTAGAAAAGAGTTAGCCTCTAGACACCAAAGAGATTTTTCTAGATCATGTTACTTTTTACTCTTTTCTTCTACCTGGCCAGATTGGTTCTAACATAATAACTGCATTCTTCATTGAGGGAGAGGCAGGTACTTGTCTTTCAGCTTTCATTTTCTAGGACCACCAAGGTTAAAGAACTGAGCTGGTTTTGGAGTAATTGCAGAGCAGAGACTGATTCCTGGATGGTGTCTCCTAGCTGGGTGATATCTACTGAGACAGACATAGACGTTAACCCCAGATGCCTGTGGCCAAACTCATAGCAGCTGCTGAGACTGACAGACTAATTCTAGTTATGATCAGAAGGGCTATGTAGCCCATCAGACCCTGTGTGATACTTAGAGGAGAGGAGAGGAGAGAATTCTCCTTCTGTTTATAGAATTAGTTGGGAAAGTAATAGAGTTGGAAAATGGGGACTATGAGTGGACTGGTAAAGCTTGTGAAGACTGCTAAAATGGATACAGCTTGAAATGGTACCAGAAGAAGGTTCTTGGAGTTGAGAGGTTAATATGTGAGGACAAAGGGCAGGACTGAGAATGGTTATTGGACAGGCAGTAGGATAAGAGAGACAAGAGGATCAGAGGCACCACACCTGGGGTGGTGTGGTGAAAGGGAGCACCTGGGCAGGCCTGTGCCAAAGTGCTCCCTCTGAGAAATCACCCATATGACAGGCTTAGTCTACAAGAGTGTATTTGAGACCTGGAAAGGTGCAGAAGGGAGAGAGACAGAGAAGGACAGAAAGGAAAAGGAGAGAGCAAGAGAAAAAAAGGATAAAGCCTGGCCAGGAATGTAGGGAAGAAAGAGAGAGAGAGAGTAGGAGATAGAAAGAGGGATAACATTTGAAATGTAAATAAAAAATATCCAATAAAAGAAAATAAAGAAGTAGAGAGAAAGGAAAAATGGAGAGAGATAACTATCAGTTTTTATAGGCTAGCCAAGCTTCTACCTGGCTGTTGCTAGGTAACTGTTGGGCAGAGCCTAGAGGAAATTCTAACAAGAGTTGATGGAGGAGGGCCATGTTTTGAGGTTATAGAATGTAGATTTTAGGGATTGTTGCAAAGCAGCATAAAGGAAGCATGACGTTACATTACTTGTTACTGTTCACTGCTACTACCCATAGTCACTGCCATAGATGTGGAGGGGACTCAGGTTCTTTAGAATGGTCTTCCAAAGGGCTGGGTTAAAAGAGGTCTCCTGTAACTTGGACTTGTAGAGTGATTTCAGACTGTTGAATAAACTTCCTCTGTATTACCTAAATGGATGGTGAGTGTTTCCCCAAGGGAATCTAACAAAATTACCACTTACCTTTTGCCAGATGGGATAGCCCCAGTCATATAGGTTTACATCTACCCCACAACCCTTGAACATATTCTTTAACTCAAGGAACCTGGATGATGAAGATGGCCATACCTGGCATGGTCCACAACAGCATTGTTGAGGTTGTGTGTCCCACCCTGGTTATAGTGATGGTACTTAGAGCTTGAATGTAGGCATCTGTCCCAGGAGGAATAGTCAGTGCAGGCTGGGTTTGGTATTACAGAAGACAAAGGTACCTAGGATTGTTATAAAAACTGAAGGTGGACCATTCCTTGCTGTACTTGTAAAAAGTCTGCTTGGGTATGGAAAGTTAGTGTCTTAGTTAGAATTTTACTGCTGTGAACAAACACCATGACCAAAGCAACTTTTACAAGTACAACACTTAACTGAGGCTGGCTTACTGGTTCAGAGCTTCAGTCCATTATCATCAAGGTAGGAGCATGGCAGCATCCAGACAGGCATGGTGCAGGAGGAGCTACAAGTTCTATATCTTGTTCTGAAGGTAAACGGGAGAAGACTGACTTCAAGGTAGCTAGGATGAGAGTCTTAAAGCCCATGCCCACAGTCCCACACTCCCTGGGCCAAGCATATCCAAGCCAGCACTGTTAAATCTCTGGGTGGCAGCAAGAGACTAGACAGAAGGCAGAACTAAAGAGTTTATTACTAAGAATAGCATATTTCTGGAACTTGAAGGATTGTTGTGGTCCTGCTGTCTGAGAAGAAGGTTAGGAAGGTGACAAAGGCGGCCATTCTCGGGGATAGGTGGTAAGTGAGACAGCTTAAGCTTTAAAGTTTACATAGACTTGACTGCTGTATTTCTCAGATAAGAGATCAGGAGTCCATTTGAGCTGTGATAGGTTAATCCAGATTTTAATTCCCTGAAAATTAGCTGCTATTGGTGTAGTTACCACCAATGACAAGATGCAGACCCATTCAGTGTGGGTTGAAGGCCTGTGGGAGAGAAACTTTCAATTAAAACCAATCTCCTGTGGTTGGTTTGGTTGGACAGTGTGGTTTGGGTGGTAGAATCAGTAGAGAGCTAGAGGAGCACAAGATCAGCATGTTCCCAGAGATGGTGTCTCAGAGAAGAAGTAAGTAGAACAGTCACACAGTGGGGCTGCTTCCACACGAAGTAAATTTCCTAGAAGGTACTGATGCAGATTAACTCAAAGGTTCTGAGGAAAGAGGCGTGTGGCCCAAATTCCAGTGAGAGAAACAGACAAAAGTTGAGTCCAAGAAAAAGAACGTACAGAAGACAGTTTTGATAAATGAGTCTTAATAACTCTATTAGCCCTTCCTAATTTTCCAAAGGACTGGGGTTGTTATGGAATGTGGAGGTACCACTGTACCCCTAAGGCCCTCAAGATTAACTGAGTGACTTTAGAAATAAATGCTGTGTCATTATCTGAACATGTGGATATAGGATGTCTAAACTTGAGTAGAATATCATTCATGATGTAGGAACAAATCACTTCTGCAGTTTCAGCTGGAATAGGAGAAGTTTCTACTAATCCTGAGGTGTGTGTGTGTGTGTGTGTGTGTGTGTGTGTGTGTGTGTGTGTGTGTGTGTGTGTAAGAGAAAGAGGTGGGGGGAGATCTGCCAGTCCTCCCTCAGAAGAGTACCCCCTAATGTGGCTGGGGAGGTGGCTCAGTGGTTAAGAACACTATTCTTCCAGAGGTCCTGAGTTCAATCCCCAGCAACTGCATCATAGCTCACAATCATCTGTAATGGAATCTGATGCCCTCTTCTGATCTGTTTAAGGACAGCAATAGTGTGTGTGTGTGTGTGTGTGTGTGTGTGTGTGTGTGTGTGTGTGTGTGTGTGTGTGTATGCCTTAAAATCAGTGTGGTTTGGAAGAAGGAGGGGATCATGCAAGGCCCCCTTTTGGGAAGTTTGAATTCAAGTGCCTGGATGGTATCCTTAAGAAGGGCAAAGGCTGGTGAAATAAGAGTTGGAGGAATCAGTAGAGAGATTGAGCCCCGACGTGAAAAGATGTATAAACAGGACATTGCTTGAGAGTCAGAAAGACAGTACCTGTACTGTAGAAGGAGCCAATCCTGAAAACCCATGATGCTTCCCATAACATGGAGAGCCTGTCATTGGTACTCAGAGTACATAGAGATTAAGCTTGGAGGAACCAAGAGACGAATAGAAAAAGGATGGTAGGAATGTCTCTTTAGCAGTACTGTCAGCAAATGCATTTCCCAAAGTTATATTTGTCTGGTGCCCCTACAATAAATAACTGCTGCCTAACTGGGAAGGTAACAGGCTTCTAGTAGCCTTAGAATTAGAGGCCCTTTGGTAACAGATGTTCCTTTGGTTGTGAGAAAACCTCTTTCCTGCCAAATAGAAGCATGTTAATGTAGACTGTGGGAAGCATACTTAAAATCTGTGTATATGTTAGGCAGTTTTGTCTAGTGATAAGGTGAAGGCTCTAGTGGGGTCCATGAGCTCTGTGTTCTGAGATGTAGAGCTTGGGGTTAAAGGGAAAAATTCTACAACCAGGTTGGAGGAGACTATGGAGTCTCTCTGGCTTGGCAGGAGCCTATGGAATAGAGAGATGAGCGTGTATCTATAAACCAAGTATAGGCATCTGACACAGGAGAAATAGGAAGCTGTGGGTTTGTGTAGGTCAGGGTTTCAAATGACTCTGGGCAGGAATGGTAAGAACAGTAGACTCAGGAAGGTAGGTGAGTAGCAGGGTCAAGTGAAGGTCAGGGACCAAATGAAATATCAGGCTTTCTTTAGGATGATGATGATGTGAAACAGCCAAAGCTTAGAAGGGACCAGAGTGGAGAGAGACTCTTATTTGAGAAGAAATCCTCAAGTCAGTGTGATGAGACAGCAGAGAGAAGGCAACCAAAAGTGAGCTTAAAAGCTTCTCAGGCCAGTAGGAAGTCTGTTACTGGTGCTCATAGGCAAGCTCTCCATTGCTATGTTTGAAAAGATAACAAAAGCAAATGTGTGTCTTCTCATTTGTTCCCAAACCCCTACAGCCATTTACTGTTTCTCAGTAGTAGAAAGGGTTGATCAAGGTCTAGGAAAGCCAGGGCAGGGGCCTGTGGGACTGCATCTCAGAGGCTAGGGAAAACAGGCATGACAGGCTTAAAAGGATTTAAGGGCTCAGTCAGGGAACCCTTAGATGCTTATTAGAACTGAACAAGTTTTAACAAGGAGCTGAACAAGGGGCTTAACAATAAGAGCAATATTAGGAATCCAGGTTCTAAGGTACCTCACCAGGTGAGGGAAGGAGAGAATCTTTTCTTTGATGGTTGGAGACATGAGCATCCATAGGTACTGTCTGTAATCAAGAGTGAGTTCACAACTATTCATGGATAGCAGAAAGCCCAGATTCTTGATCTAAGAATAGATAGAAAGTTGAGCTTGAGAAAGGAAGACTCTGTATCCTTTGCTTCCTAGACAGTAAGAAGCTAGGCAGTATGTAATTGTGATAATGAGAGTGAAGGATTGCATAGTAGAAGGTTGTCTACATATTGGATTAAGTGGCTGTGGGTAGATCTAAGGAGAGGAGGTCAGTGGCCAGAGCCTGGCTGGAAAAAATGTGGATTATGTCAGAACCTCTGGGGGAAGACTCTCATAGTAAGCTGGCATGGTCTATCAGTGTGAGGATGAGCCCAGGTAAGAGCAAAAAGATCATGTGAATTTGAGTGTAAAGATATGGTGGAGGAAGTGTTCTTAAGGTCTAGGGCAGTAAATTAAGAGGTAGAAGAAGAAATCTGTGAGAATAGAATATAGTGTTAGGGACGACTGGGTGTATTGGAAGGGCACCTGTGTTGTTAATAGTTATGAGGTCCTGAATTAAGCAGTATGAACCATCAGGTTTCAGTACAGGCAAGATATGAGTGTTGTAGGGTAAGTGAGTATGTGAGCCTATCAAGAAAGCACTATGTGAGAGGGTTAAGCCCTGTCTAGGTTTTAGACAAGTATGGTACTAAGAATGACTGGTGTAGAAGATAGGGTCCAAGGGTGGGATCTTAATAGAGGGTGATGTGAGGCCACTTTGGTATAGGAGTGGGTCAGTGAGAGAATCTGATAGAAGGTATGGTAAAGCATTAGTGTTAGCCTGTGAATAAGGGGGCTCCTTCAGAAGCTGAAAGAGGGGGAAATTCCAAGGAAAGTTGGTTGAAAAGGAAAAGTGTAACGTAACCATGATATCTCTGCCCAATAACGCAATGAGGAGGGAGTGAGCTGTCATGTTCCCCAGAGAAGAGGACCTGTAGCCTTGGGCTGGTGGGCTGACCATCACTACCACACTCACCACAGGATCTGAGAAGGATAACTTTCATCAGAGTAAGCAGGAAGCAAAGGCCAAATAGCTCCCAGATCTATTAGGTATGGCAGAGGTTTACCCACTACTTAGACTGTTATTCTAGGCTGCTGTGATGATAATCTTGATGGTTTTGTTAGAGGTGGAAGTCCCAGGGTGGTGTTAATCTTTGGACAACAGGCCCAGAAGATCCAAGAGTCTTTCCTGTGAAGGAGAAACTTGGGGCACTGACCTACTTTAGTGAGGCAAAGAGGTATAGTCAACTCTTCCGTGTCCTGTTTTTCTATAGTTCAGGCAGGGTCCTGGAGGTAGGCAAAGTGAAGGGAAGGTTTTCACCCAGGGGTTGGCTTTGCCACTTTAAAGCAAGCCCCAAGGTTCATTTATGTCTCCATCATTGTCTTCAGAGGACACCATAGGGCTGTGGCCAGGAGCTGGTAGTCTCTCACAGTTTGCATCTTTCCCTGCCTCTTTCTTCCATGAAATCCAGCCAATCTCTCTGGGGAATATGAGGACTGTCATCCAGCCTTTTAAGTTTTATTTTTTTCTTTTCTTTCTAATATCGGTAGCTAACTGGAACAGGAAGCAAGAGGACAAGCATGCCTTCTTGAGAATTGGGCTCTAGCTTTGTGTTCTGAAGGAAGGGCTCTCTAGGGTATAAGACTTGGCAGTATTTTCATCTGGCCTCAGAGTGACCTCCCTCAGTTTATTAATTACCTGATGCAGGAGGCCTTTTAGAGGCTGGTCAGGAGACAGTCATTTTATCTCAGGCTACCCTGCGGACGGACTGATTCTCAACACAAGCCAGGTAGATTCAGTGGGGATCTTCCCAGGGGACTGCCTCTTTCCCCCAACACATAAAAGAAATTGTCTGTACGATGGACATCACCATGGAGAAGCAACAGAGAAAATAATCTCTGGGGCTATAGGGAAATGGGCATCTAAGAGGAAGTCAGTGAGCTTGGTGGGAGGCTTTGGAGTATACAACAGTAACTAGTGAGTAGAGGCTGAGAGAGGCTAGAGACAAGCATGGACCCTGATGCTATGGGCACTACAGGTATATGTTAATGGAAGATGATAAGCTTTTCCTCTACTGGAAATGAGTCAGTTCACACAAAAATAGAGTATATAAGGGTAGGCTTATTAGAAAGCAGCTCCAAGTGAGTTCACTAGTCCCAAGGAATGAGGCCAAGGAAGTCACCATGAGGAGAGAGACAGAGGGGAGGGGGAAAAGAGAGAAGGAGAGTGTGTATACAGAGAAGTGTGTGTGGGTAGGGTGGGCGGGGAACCAAATGTTTGGATTTTATGGGGAAGATCCTCTGGAGAAAGGGCAGCCCAGTCCCTGGTATGAAAAGTTCAGGGTAGAGGGTAGGAGATACCAGGTAGGGACTCGGGGTTGCTGGGAAACTGTGGAGGCCAGGTCTACTTTGGTATGTAACATATGCACCTCAGCCCCTTGTCCTGGGTCTGAAACCCAGCAGAAGGACCATGTGTCCCTTTTGCCAGTGATAAGGAGAATGACTCCTCCTAGCAAGTGAGAAGTAGCTTCTCAAGTCCCTAAGACAGTGCCGGCTTTTGTCTAAAGACCAGACTTTGGGGAGAGAAAAATTTCTTTGAACTTGCTGCTTCCACACCAACTACCAAGAGCACAGGTCTGGAAGTTTCAAGTACATGTCAAAAATTTAAAAAATTCCCCTCAGTTCTTTAACTTTACATTTAGTCCCTAGTCTAGACCTGTCCCAGGAGATTTCCAGTCATCTGAAGCCTGAAAATTGCTCTAAATCAAACCAGCAAGTCCTGGATGTTCTGAAACCAGATGTAAACTAGATGTTTGTCATGGATTTTCAACCAGCCAGACCCTCTGGCTTGACCCAGCACTTCTAGGCTGACCCGAAACTGCCAGTTCTTCACTGGTCCCAAGTGTTCCAGAAGAAACTGAATAGTGAGCAAAACAGATGGCCCCAGCCTGCGCTCCTGGCTTCCTACCTGGTCTTTAACTACTATCCCAGCCTTCCTGAGCCCTGACAATGGCAACAGTTAGCCCAATTTCAGCAAAGAAGCAATTACAGAAGAGATTACCTCACCCCTTATAAAAAACAGTGCTCAGATGTCAAATCCCAAAGAAACCACAGGACAAATAGGGTTAGGGTTAAGGTGCCTATTAGCATACCAAAGCACACACTGGCCCCAAAGGCTCCCAACTTCACAAGTAACTGACTGTGACAGTCTATGCTGGTAGCCTCTCACTCTTCCACCTACCCTAATCTTCCTCTCATAAGCTTTCCTTCCCCCACCTTCTCATTTCTGTCTAACCCTGCTACTTTGGTCAAGTGCCCTCTGGACTCTTGGTCTTCCTCTCTCAAACCCCCTTCACAGTCTGGTTCATTCTACTGACCATGCCTGGTCTCTCTGCTCTGGACCTTTCCAGATACCTCTTGCAGTACTGTCCCTTGGATGTACAATGAAAGCCTTCCCTTTGAACATACCTTGAAGTAGTCATACCTTGCCTTGATACATTTGGTGCTGAAACCCCACTTTGTACCCTGTGAAAGATATGTACAAACAGGTTTTGAAACTACATGCAAATATCTGTACATTTGCTTCAACATTATCTGAGTTATTACTTGGAGGAAGTAGGAAAAAAATTTGCCTTTTAAAATAAAATGTCTAAAGGGGTGGGAGAGACGACTCAGCAGTTAGGAGTGCTTGCTGTTCTACAGTAGCAGTTTAGTCCCTAGTATATCAGGGAAGCTACTTACAAATGCTTGTAACTCCAGTGTCCAGGAGATCCGAGGCCTTTTTACAGCCTCTGTGCCCAGGCACACATATGCACATACCCACAAAGACATACACACATACACAGGAGTAAAAATAGAACTGAACAAAAATAAGGTTATAACCAGCATGAAAAAAATCAGCACAAATTTTGTCTTTTGCCTCTTACCCTCAGGTATGCCCCCAGGTGATGTATTTATAGGTCATGTGTGACATAGGTCAGGCTACCTAACATGTGAGGTATGTGACTCTCAGGAGATACAGGATAGAAAGTGAAATTTCAATCAGACAGGAAGGGCTGCTCCCCAAAGTGTGACCATAGCACTGTCTTTTATGTCTTGGAGTTGTTGAAAGACTGGTGTGCAAAATGTTCTCTCTACAAGAAAACTTTCAGGTGCCAGGTTGGTTAATTATTATTCTTATTCCACAATTCTAGCACATGTCAAAATATAAGAACTTACAACACAAATACATTGGATTATCCTTTAAAAATAAAATTTAGGGATAGGGACATGGCTCAACAGGTAAAGGTACTGTCATCCTTGAGGACCCAGATTTGACACCCCCACTCCCACCTAGGACCCACACATTAGAGGGAGCGAACCAACTCTCATGATTTTTCTTCCTCTGACCTCCACGTGTATGCTGTGGCATGTTCATGCCTATAAAATAAATGGACTAATTTCTTTTAGCAAAATTAATTCAAAGTCATGTATCACATGAGAGGCCTGTATGAAATGACCATTTTTACCCTAATATTCACTGCTGGGTGGGGCCCAAGCACTCCACCCCTTAAAGTGAGCAGAGGTCCTAGGCTCACTGCAAAAGCTGCAAGTGGCTGAGCCTGCCTCCTGGGGCTCATTCTCATGGAAGTGAAGGCTTTGCCCAGCTAAATGCAAAGGGTGCCTTTGAGTTTAAGCCCATACCTCAGTGACTTGAGTGGCACCTGAAATATCAGGGGTATTAGTATTGGGGACACTGTTCATCCTGCCTTCTCTCTTGCAGGAACCTGCCTATGGATCCAGGGACCTCCTGTGTGAATAGAGAACCTCACTGCTTTGGAGCCTGAGCAAAGAAAGACATGATGCATATTGGAGTCAGAGGCTTGAGGACAGCAGATGGTTAATCTTATCATCAGTCTAAGGCTGCATTAGCTTCCATCTCATGTTTTTCCACAGGAACAGTCCAAGCCAGACCATGCTAATGCCTCTCCTACATATTAAGGCTAATGGATGAGTGGGTAGAAGGCTAACAGAAACACATGAAAGAACTTGAGAGAAGCTGGCATAGACTCCAGATCCTTCCAGACAATTCCATGAACCAACAAGACTCCTTTCCAGATACATTCAGTTCTCTCATTATGTTCCAGTCACCACAAAGCACAGATGAATAAATGCCACAGCCTTTTGCTGGTCTAGCTCAGATATCCTCCTCCTCTAGGCTTGCATTAAAAACATATTTACATATGATGTATCTTTAGAAGCCCAGACACATCATTTCACCATGACCATCCTAGCTTGTTCATTAACACTCATTCTCCATCCTTAATCCTTCCTTGTCTTCCTACTCTGTTAGTCAGCTTCGCATTATGGTCACTGATGCTTGGCATGGTAAACTATAGGGAGAAAGTTTTATTGTTGCTCACTGTTCTGGGGTTTTGGTCCATGACTGATAGGTCACGTAGCTTTGAGTCTCTAGTAAGACAGAACACTATGGTGGGGTCACATAGTGCAACAAAGCTGCTCAACTCACGTCTGAAACACAAAAAATATGGGGAAGGGCAGGAGTCCTACCATTCACTTTAAGGGCAGTTCCACTGACCTTCCCATTAGAGCTAGCTCTTGTGGGCCATATCACTTAATCGTAAAGTGGCTGCAGCCACTATTGACATCACAGAACTAAAACTAGAGTTGCCATTTGATCTGGCCATATCTTTCCTAAGCATGTACCTGATGGCTCTAAGCCAGCACACCACAGAAATACCTACACAGGAGCTCAGAAATGGACCCACCCTAGATATCCATTAGTAGATGAATAGACAAAGAAAATGTGGTACATGAACACAATAAAACTTTATCTAGCCTTAAGGAAAACTGGAATCCTGACATTTATATGAAAATGGATAGTTTAAAATGATCACATAAACCCAAAATAAGCAAGATTCTGAGAGATAGCATGTGCTCTGTCATATGAAGATATGTGGATTTAATTTTTATAACTGTACAAATGCAGGGAGGGTGTAGATCCTAAAACTAGAGAGGAAGCCATGAAAGGGGGAAAAGGAATCTCTAGAGAAAGGGGGAAGAGAGAAAGCAGACAATCAAGACAGCAGGAGGGTATAGGAGAGGAAAGGATGGTGTGAGAGGACAGGAAGGTAAGGGAGAGGAGAGGATGGTGTGAGAGGACAGAAACATAAGGGAGAGGAGAGGATGGTGTGAGAGGACAGGAAGATAAGGGAGAGGAGAGGATGAAGATCAGCAGGAGGACAGGATGGTATGGAAAGGGGAGGATGGGGAGCAGCAGGAGGACAGGAGGGTAGGGGAAGGGAGGATGGGGAGCAGCAGGAGGACAGGAGGGTATGGGGAGAAGAGGATGGGGAGCAGCAGGAGGACAGGATGGTATGGGGAAGGGAGGATGGGGAGCAGCAGGAGGACAGGAGGATAGGGGAAGGGAGGATGGGGAGCAGCAGGAGGACAGGATGGTATAAGGAGAGGGGACGATGGGGAGCAGCAGGAGGACAGGAGGGTAGGGGAAGGGAGGATGGGGAGCAGCAGGAGGACAGGAGGGTATGGGGAAGATGGGGAGCAGCAGGAGGACAGGAGGGTATGGGGAGGATGGGGAGCAGCAGGAGGACAGGAGGGTAGGAGAAGGGGAAGACTGGGAGAGAATAACAAAATCAGAATAGTTAGCAAACCTATGAAGTAAACTGATAGAGTCATTTTAATATCTAACAAAATAGACTTCAAACCAAACTGATTGGAATAGATAGGGAAGGACACTGTGTATCAAAGGAAAAATGTCCATCAAAATGACATTTCAATATTTCACATCTATGCCCCAAACACAAGGGCACCAAAGTTTGTAAAAGAACACTCCTACAGCTTAAGTCACATCTTGTCCCTTACACACTGATAATAGGATACTTAAATACCTGACTCTCATCAATAGTCAGGTCATGCAGATAAAATCTAAACAGAGAATCTAAGTGCTGGAGCTAATTGGTGTTATAAACCAAGTGGATCTAACAGATATTTACAAAGCATTCCACCCAAACTAAAAAAAAAAAAAAAAAAAAAACTTCTCTGCACATTATGAACCTCTCTCCAAAACTGACCACACATTCAGTCACAAAGCAAGTTTCAACATACACAAGAAAGTGGAAATAACTCCCTGTGTCATATCAGATCACTACATAGTAAAAGTTGGATATCAACATCAAAAACCTTACAAACTCATGGAAACTAAACAATTCACTACTGGATGAAAAATAGGTCAGGTCAGAAATGAAGAAATTAAAGACTTTCTTGAATTAAAATGAATACTCAATATACCCAAACATATGGACACACTAAAGGCGGCTCTAAGAGACAGGTTCATAGCAATAAATGCCTACATTAAAAACAAAACAACAACAACAAAAAAAAAAAAACTGGAGAGATCTCATACTAGCAACTTAACAGCATATCTGAAGTCTCTAGAACAAAAAGAAGTAATTATACCCAAAGGGAATAGACAGCAGGAAATATTCAAACTCGGGGCTGAAATAAAATGAAAATAGGGAGCACTCAGAGTTAATGAAGCAGAGAGCTGGTTCTTCGAGAAAAACCAAGGAAATCAACAAACTCTCAACCAAATTAACAAAATCATAAATGAAAAGGAGGGACATAGCAACACCAAGAAAATCCAGAGACTCATAAGGGAAGGGCAAGCTTTAAAATCATGTACCCAATAGGAAATCTCAAAGAAGTAGATAATTGTATAGATAGGTTCTACTTGCCAAAGTTAAATCAAGATCAGATAAGCAATTTAAACAAATGTATAGCCCCTAGTAAAATGAAAGCCATCATTAAATGTCTCCCAACCAAGAAAACAAACGAACAAAAACCAAAAACCTCAGAGTCAGATGGTTTTAGAACTGAATTCTGCCAGACTTTCAAAGAAGAGTTAATACCAACACTCCTCAATTATCACACAAAATAGAACCAGAAGGAACATTGCCCAATTCTTTTTATGAGACCACAGTTACATTAATATCCAAACCATATAAAAAGCCAATAAAGAACTTCAGATGAATGTCCCTTACTAGAAATTCAAAATTACTCAATAAAATACATATAAACTGAATTTAAGAATACAACATAAATTATCTACAATGATCAAGTAGGCTTCATCTTAGAGATTCAGAGATGGCTCAATATACAAATATCAACAAGTGTAATCCACTAAAGAAAGAAACTGTAAAGACCCACATGATCATCTCATTAGATTTATATAAAAAAAAAAGCTTTTGACAAAATCCAACATCTATTCATGATAAACATCCTGGAGTGATAGGGATCTGAGGCATATAACAAAGGCAGTTTAGAGGAAGCTCATGGCCAACATCAACTTAAATGGGTAGAAGCTCAAAACAAATTCCACTAAAATCAAGAACAAGACAAAGTTTCCCAGTATGCACATGTTTATTTAGGAACAGGAAGCTTTAGCTAGAGCAATAACACAGCTGAAGGAAATCAAAGGGATATAAATTGGAAAGAAGTCAAAGTATCATTATTTTCAGATGATTTGATACACATAAGTGACCCTAAAAATTCTACTGGGGAACTCCTACAGCTAAGAAACACATTCGGCAATGTAGTTGGATATAAGATTAATGCACGAAAATTAGTAGCCCTCCTGTATACAAGTGACAAATGGTCAGAGGAAGAAGCCAGGGAAGCAACAGCTTTCACACTAGTACACAAATCAGACAAATTCACACATAATACAAGATACCTTGGGGGTGATTCTAACCAAGCAACTGAGAGACTTTAATGATAAAAACTTCAAGTCTTTGAAGAAGGAAGTTGAAGGAGATATCAGAAGATGAAAAGGTCTCCTCCCATGCTCATGGACAAGTAGAATTATCATAGTAAAAATGGCCATATTACCTAAAGCAATCAACAGATTTGATGCAATCCCCAACAGAATTTTAACACACATCTTCACAGATCTTGAAAAGACAATTCTCAACTCCATATAGAAAATAAAAACAAAACAAAACAAACAAACCAGGATAGCTAAAAATGATCCTGAACAATAAAAAAGAATTTCCAGAGCTTATCACCATCCCTGATTTCAAGCTAATATTTTTTAAGTATTTTTATGGGACTCCTTCCTGTGCACGTGTGGATGAGCAGTCTCTGACTTCTGCACTTGGTCCTGGCCTCTTTTCCTTCTGTCCCTTTGACTTCATCGTGGTGGTTATTGTCTTAATTCATGTTGTTGTGTTTTCTTGTTATCTCTGAGAAGCCTGTTCTTTTCTAATGAGAGACAGAAAAGAGTTGGATCTAAATGGATGAGGAGGTGGGGAAGAACTTCGAGGAAAAGGGGGATGGGAAACTATAATCCAGATATAGTGTATGAGAAAATAATCTGCTTAATAATAAAGAAAAATCATTAGAAAACTACTTACTTTAGAAATTAAATTTTAAAAACGAAGATGAAAGTTTCCAACATCCCCAATGCTGCCTCCCTGGGTACAAGCCTTTAGGCCTTTGGGGACACCTGAATTTCAAACTATGATACATTTCCCACCCACTGAGATTATCCCAGTATTTTCCCTCCAGCAGGTAGGATTTTATTCCATCACTTACTACAGATGACTCACCTTGGTGCCTCCTTGGCTGTTCCTATCCCCTGACATTGGAATAGAACCCATAGAGCTTCCTAGGGCCAAAAGGTGAAGAAGGGCCGAGAATCTAGGGGAAGAGGGAAAAGGGCAAATAGGTAGACCTCATCATCCAGGATTTCTGCGAGGTAGCTTTTGCTCCGTCCATTGTCCCACAGCACCATCTGCTGTCAAATATTGGGGAATCTCACAGTTGTTGATTTTTTTTTCTTTGCCATGGTATTGGCTCTTCTGGGAACATTTACTTTCTTAAATCCCAATGTGTTGTTTTGAAACTTGCACACAGAAGTCTTTTTCATTTTATCCATTTTGGTTCATGTGTATGTGTGTGTGTGTGTGTGTTCTCAGAGTTATACAAACAAGGCTAGTTTCTTATTCGGCTGTGAAACTGAAGACCGTGGTTTAGCCGACTCCAGTGTGATTGTAGTGAGGGCTGTTGCAGGATCCTCTTTTCTGGACTGATGGCTTCCCCAGAGTTGCATAGCTGCATGCTGAGAGTACACACCTGTTTACTCCTTTCTACCACATCACCTGCCATGCACCTGCAGCGGCAGATGGGCTGAGGAGTGACAGGCCCAGCCTCCACCATGTGCAAGACTCCAAGCACCAAAAATAGCCTAAAGTGTTTCAAGCCGGAAGCTGTAAGCTCTGAGCTCCCTTCCCTTGACTCCAGCATAGTTTCATAGTATCTGGCCAGCTCGCTGTCCAAATCACAGAATGTGATTCCCCGTGGCACCTTCAGCAAATCCCATGGCTCTAGGCTAAATTATTTTTTAAAGCCTTAAATAAATTGCATGGGTTTCCTGCACATTATAGAGGCTCAGGAACACTGGATGTATTTCTACTGCCCAATAAGATGGACACAAATAAACTACCAGGAACTACAGGAAGAAAACCCAGAACGGAGTCAGGCCGTGGTGTGTCCTAACCTATACAGGTGTAGCGGCAGCAGTGTTGCCTCGGGCCTTCCGTCATGTTTCTTCACAACAATTCATTTTTCCCTTCAGACTCAGCACAAAAGCATAGGGCAGCTGAATCTCTTGTGCTTTCTTTTTATGGTCCACTCTCTCCTGCCCCACTGAGTAGATGATTGTGCTGTGCTCTTCTTTTAATAAAGTGTCTCTGAGTATAAAAGTGGCAGCCACAAGCCTGATGCCAAGGGTATAGGAGGAAGAAACAGTCCCCTGCTCCCAAATGCCTGAACCTGATACAGACAAGGATTCTTCTCCCTGAGTGGGAATCCCTTCTCTCCTGTCTTTATCCTCATCCCCAGAGAGGTAGCACAGGACTAAAAGAGGTTGAACTGGAAATGGCCTCATTCACCCAATGCCAACACCAGCAGCCAGTGCCACCTTTGCTCTAGAACTGGAGCCCAGAGTCCCAATAGACTTAGCCCAGTTAGGCCAGTTGGTGTAAGTCTTCCATTGAGAGCTAGAGGGCATCCCGAGCCGCGGCAGAAAGGAGCTAAGAAAGGTCTAGTCTACAAGGAGCAAGCTGTCCCTCCTGGAAAACACTAGCCACAGATGCCTGGGCAGAAGAGAGACTGGATCAGTCAGCCTAAGCAGAATGGTATCCCTGAAGTTTTCAGGAGTGGGATCCTTAAGGTCTGGGATGTCTTAGTCCCAGAGCACCTGTCTTCCTAAGCAGTGATTCCAGACGGGGCATGTCTGTCTCATTCATCTTGAGGTCCTTGGTGATGGGGAGATAAGAAGGTAAGCACCTTCCCACTGATGACCCAGCAGAGTAGGACACATTCTTCTTAGACCTCAGAAGCCCTTAGAGATTTGATTTCTGTGGGCTAACATCAGCAGCATCAAAGGAGAACCAGAGACCTACAGGGTAGAAAGGAAGCTCAGCTCTTGGGTTGGTGAGACAATTTAGGAGCCACCAGCTGCAATGGTCTCAAGATACTGCAGAAGCCCCCTCCTGTGTCATATGATTACTACCCTACCCTTTCCTAAATGGAAAACTGAGGTCCAGAGTCAGCAGCATTTCCTCTAGGCAAGCTCAGAGCAGCCTCAAAATAGGCAATCCCTCGCCTAAAAAAAGCACAGCGTGGCATGTTGTTGAGCTGGCTGGGACTAAGCAGCCATCCGTGAGGAAGGCAGCTCCAACCAACAAAACATTTTAGATACTGGCAAATCAGTGTCTGCTGTGACTTAGCTTCGAAAAATTATTTCTATATCCAGCTTGCTCTGTCATTCTCTGAGACACCGCTTAGAACCTACATGTTAGATGTTACTGAGAGACAGTATCCTTTAAATATTTGAGGGTTTACTTTAGAAAAAGAACATTCTATATCTGTCTTTACAGTGACAAAAATATAAAAAAATAAAGGCTCCATTAAAGTATTCGTAGAATTTAATTAATCACAACTGAATATATCTGATAGTATTTATGTAAAGCTTCCCTATGTGAAGATATTTGAAAGGAGAAAAGTCACACCACTTCTGGGATGACAAGGAGATTCTTTGTGCATTCTGTGTCTCTAGAGGTAACTGTTGCAACTGACAGTGTTGGCGTTCATTATGCAAATGTCACGGAAAACAATTTAGGTGGACCCTGTGTTCACTTAGGTGCCACCTGAGCAGACAGTGTGTGTGAAAACAGGTGACACCACTGATCCTCTGACTCAGTTTCCTGCAAACCACAAGTATCCTACCCTTAGCCCATAAGCACATCAAAAGAAATTTTGAGACATTACCAGATGCCTATGGGACCTTAAGAAACTGGGCAAGAAGTCAAGTGTAAGGAAGAGTCCCTTACACCATGATAACCACAAAGGCTTCTTGGTTTTGAGCTTAACCCCAGGCCAGCTTCAGAATGAATGTGCTTTATAGAGGAAACATATGGCTATCTGAGTTCTAAGGTGGTGTGAAAGCCTTCAGTGGTCACAAGGCAGGACATGCATAATGTTCCTTTGATTCTTTTTTCTTTCAAGGAGAGTCCCCTTGGAACTGGCTGCTAAAGCCAATTCGATTTGTTCAAGGTCACTAAAAACAATAAAGATGTTGTGGCTTTGCCGACTCTCCCACCAGCAACCACTACATCCACAAGTCACCAAAGAGCCCAGATGTCTGCAGGTATCTTCCGTAAAACATATATTTCTACACATACACGGGTCTTAGTATAGTAAGCACTGTACTTACTTTTTTACTTTCAAAAGCTCACAAAGTGGTAGACGGGGAAGGATATGGGTTCCAAACTATTTTCTGGAAGAAAAGTCTATGAACTTTTTCTAGGAGAACAAATCTCAGGGTGTGTCTGTTCTGTGTCTGCTGTCATCATAAGAAAGTCAGAAAGGGCGATGAGCCAGATGGGGCCAAAGGCATGTGGCTAAAGAAAGAGCACAAAACACCAGAAGCTTGTACAGCAGGAAGTAGTGAGCATCAGAATTCAGTTCTCACCTGGATGATTGATGCTGGTGGAAGAAACGAAACGCTAGGGCTGATGGGAAGGTGTTTAGCTAGGAAACATTTATGTGCTTGCAAGTAATGATTGTGTAAAAGCCTGTCTTTCTAATTATCGATTTTATATACATTTTATTTTTATAATTTATACACAGCTTTATCCATTTAAACCAAACATTTCCAAAAGCGTAAGACATGCCAAAATAGTGGAGATCTATTTCTAAAAGCTAAGCAAAATTGATATTTTCTCGACAATAATGGCTGGGGACACCTGTCATTTTGATGCATGGGGAGAGGAATTAAACTCACGCTGAAGCCATTCAAGTCCCTCAAAGCTGAAAGGCCAGGCATACTAAATAGGACTGTGTTCCATGTCCAGAGGGTCCAAGAGCTATGGCCCCTTCTTATCATAAATGACTTTCCTCACAGAGCCAGGCCACCATGACCTCCACCTCTATACTGAGCTTCCCCAGTATTATCCGGTGGGAACTTCAACAATAACTCGTTCTCTTGGTCCTCATAGATTGATTCATCTTCTGCTGAGGGAGCAAAGCCCTAGGGGACATTCAGAACTCTGTAGTTCTGTATGAAGCCTAGGGGTGCTAAACTCTTTGCTATTTTCATTCTGACAAACTGTTACACTTCTAGGACAACCTTGAATGTTAACAATGAAAAGGGTTGAGGAGGGTTTTTCCATGACACCTCATCCATCTGCTTCCCTAGAACCCTCTGGACCAGTGGAGACATCTGCTAAGGATCCTAGCATGCAGGGTGAGCACTACATTGCAGGGTGAGCACTGCATGCAGGATGAGCACTGGCATGCAGGGTGAGCACTACATTGCAGGATGAGCACTGACATGCAGGATGAGCACTGGCATGCAGGGTGAGCACTACATTGCAGGGTGAGCACTGCATGCAGGATGAGCACTGGCATGCAGGGTGAGCACTGGACTGACATGCAGGGTGAGCACTGACATGCAGGGTAAGCACTGGCATGCAGAATGAGCACTGGCATGCAGGATGAGCATGCACATTCAGGATGAGCACTTCTATGAGTATCTGGAACACTAACTTGTTAAGAGAGAGTCTGGAAATCGTCACTGTAAAAGAGACAGACTTTAGATGTGTTCATGGATTCAACAGACACTGCAAGATAAACAAAGTTTGTACTTATGAATTGGGCTATCCTAAACTTTCAGAATTAGCTGTAACTCTAAATTATTTTTAGTGCCACTGTGGAAACATTTTCTGCCTGTCGTCTTTCACCTGACCCCACTTAGTCTTTCTTCTCCTCTTCTAAACCATGTTCCTCTCCTCCTCTCCTTCCCTGTCACACTGGTTTCTTTCATTACTGTCACCTATCAACTGTGAGGGGCCTAGCACAGGCCTCTGATCATGTTCTGTGGTGAGCTGAGAAAACAGAATTTGCCGAAAGCCACCTAGTGCTGTGCTAAGTGCTGCTTGCCTATCCAGGCAGGTGAATCAGCCTGCACCTGCTCCCTAGAGCAGGGCCCTGGGGCTGCCAGAAACATTGGCTGATCTGGAAGCAGAATATCCTCCAGGTACAGAAGAAGAGGTGGAGGTATCTGGAAGAGATGGTGATTGGTCTGTGCCTTGGTCTGACCTGCTGCCCCTCCCCAGGAGACTTCTCCCAGCTTAGAAAGTCAGCTTTTCCCAAGGAGCATGAGAAGGCTATTTGTTGAGAAACCACCACTTGTAACAATCTCCCTACACAAGACATCTCACTGTCATCTTCCCTTATCTGTGACATTCAAGAAACACCTTGAGTTATTAGCCATTGTGCTGAACCTTCAGGTAAGACATGAGGACACACCACACACACACACACACACACACACACACACACACCTCTTCTTAGAGGATCTTCACCCTATAACCACATCCTACACTGCATGAGTTGTGGTCAGCTTGGAGCAAGACAGAGCTTCCATGACAGAGACTCCATTGGAATTTGTGGGGAGGGGACCAGGAGCATTGGAAACTTTAAGAATTTCTCAGGAACCCCAGCCTTCTTCAATGTGCCATCTCATTATTAAATTGGCTTGGCTTTCCTAGTAAAATTAGCTTGCGCAGGACAGTGACAGCCCAGGGTAGCCACAGAAAATGCTTCTGAGAACTCAAAAACAAAACAAAGAAACAAACATGCACACAGGCAAGTCTCATGGGACAAAAGGATCTCTATGGAAAGATTCTGTCTTCTGTGGATGCTTAATCTGTTCACTGGCATGAGTATTTCCTGGAAACTTCAGGACCAGGTGGAAAGTTGGACCAACACCCTGAATATAGACTGCTGGATTCTTGACTACAATATAGGCCTCCCTGATGGCTTCCTCTAGGGCTCGCAGGCCCTGTTCTCTGTAAATTCTTTTCAGGCCCTTCCCCTGTATGAGAGTCCCAACCTTCCACTGTGGCCCTCTGCTTCTGCAGATGTGGGGTCACAGACAGACATTAGATTCATTAATCATCTTGGCAGATGAGGTGCAGTTGTGGGTAGCTGCCACTCCAGAGAAAAAGGTTGGTTGTCGCATACAGGCTGGATAGCAGGGGAGGGCTGCCTTATAGAAGGGGACAGGGACTCAGAGTCAGTGGGCTATTCCACTTTGAATCTAGTTGTGTTTAAGTGAAGCTAAGGACTCTCTTAGAATTGGGAGCAGGAGTCACTCACATTCCACCTGAGGCAGCCAAGGAGATTTAATGAACAAGTGACTTTGAAAATCAGTGTTTCAGCCTGTGAACCCATCCAAGGATTTTTGTTTCCAGACACCACAGGGAGCCCTCTTTTCTAGCACAAGCCCTGGAGCTCCCAGGACAATCTTATTAGAAATCTACCTTCAGTTAGGCCTTGTCTGGCCTCAACAGGAAAAGATGAGCCTATTCCTACTACGGCTTGATACACTAAAGCAGGTTGATATCCATGGGCCCATGGGCAGTCTCCCCTTCTCCGAGGAGAAAGGGGAAGGGAACGTAGGAAGAGGGAAAGGGGATACTGGGAGGGAAGGAGAAAGCTCTGGTTAGGATGTAGGTTACATAAAGGAATAAATATACAAGATATAAAAAAATAATAAAAATTTAAATTATAAAACCATTTTGAGTTTTATCAGTAAACAAAAAGAAGGAAATGTACCTCACATTAGTCCTCTGTGCCATCACCTTGAGCCATCTTTTCCCAGAGCAGCCCTTCCCTCTACTCACTAGCCAATCTTCGATACGGGAAATATCCTCCCTCCCACAAGTAGTCCTACATAGGCACATCATGCTCACCTCAATGAACATATGGGTAGCTAATCACCACCGAAATTATGGTGAAGGGGAACAAAAGGTTCTTAAAGCCAGGTTCTTGTGAGGACCTTAGAAACCGGGGTTCAGTGTATGGCTAAGTGAACGTTCACGGTTCAGGAAAACCCAGGGGGAGACGATCAGTTTAGTGGACAGTTTACAACTGTAATAGGAATAAGAAAAGCAATAGATAAAAAGGTTTTATTATATGCTCCAGCCAGAATTTATTTGAATACTTTTCTAAATAACCTCAGTCTTGTTTTATAGAATCATTAAGGGTTGAGCCAGCCAATTAAAATTTTTCAGATTTGTTTTGAATTCTAGGAGGAAAACTCTAGACAGTGGAGTTCTAGAATACTTCCCCTGACGGCAATAATCAATGAATACTCTCTAAATCAGCTGGGGCCTTGTGCTGCCCCCACAGACAGACACTTGGTGCCTGTGAGTGTCATAGGAGAGCCTAAGCTATGTTGCTCTAAACATTCCCTGGGGGTCTTATGGACGATGATGCCAAAGAGAGGGACTTAGAAAACTCCAAGACACTCCACTGCAGGTGATTTTGTGGTAGTGCCAAGAGGGTGCTCCAAACCCAAGGCATGTCAGGAGAGCACCTGAGGTTCTATTGTCTAAACTACCCGAGTCTGTTTTGTGGCACCTTGCTCACACTGTTCTACAGCCCATGGGTGCTGTAAGAGGTTCCCCTCTGATCCACGGCTGGCCCTGTTGGGTTCTCAAGAGCTCCCACTAGTTCCCTTCCCCCCATCTCCCCAAATGTCACACCAAAGAATATATGATGATTTTTTTTAAATTGCCAATATACAAAACAAAAGCAAACAAAACACACACAAAAGAACAAGAAACAAAACCATAAAACCTCCCTAACCTTCCTCCACCACCATCTTACCTCCCTATCCTCCATCCCAGCATCCTTCTGCTCAGAGTGGGAGGAGAGGAGGAGGAGGAGGAGGCAGCTGGAGGGATCTTCCTGGGCTCACATTGTTCTGTGGCTCCCTGCCTTCTACCTACAGAGATCCTCAAACTTTTCAGGATGGCAGCTGTAGGCCAGGCTTTCCTTCTGGAATTTCTCAAGGTTTTCCTGCAGCTAATTCACCCAACAAACAAGAAAACTTTTATTGGACAGAAAGACAAAGAAAAGAACAGAGTAAAGCCTACAATGAAACCAGTTCCTGTGTCCTCAGAAAAACCAGCTTTGGCCCAGACCATGGACAGCTGTCCACAGGGCCTGTGGTAACACTGCCTTCTCTTCTGCTCCTTGTCAGTGAAAAACAGAGACAGAAAGCAGATGGCAACATGAGCAATGCGTATGTCTCCCATGTGAAAAACAGGTTGGGAGGCTGAACTTCAGCAAGTGAAGGCCATTAGCTCTGAGAGCAGCCTTCCTGCCTCCAGGCTTGTCTAAGAGTTCTTCTCCCAGAGAAATGGAGAGTTTGGAAACATTTAGGAACTGTTTTTCCAGCTCCCTTGAGACACCACCCCCCATGTTAACAACATACTGAGGTCTCTCCTTCCCTCAGGTCCACTACCTTTGTACCCCAAAAGGGAAATGTGAATATCTCAGCCTGTGTGTTAACTTGAAGTGAGGATGCTAGAGCATTCTCAACATAAGCACCCCTTCATACTGGCCTCCTCTGGGCCTTAGTATAAAGGAGCAAATTCCATCACAGTGCCAGTTGTCCTTTATAAGGGCCACCACATGTGGCTGAGCAGAAAGCCTAGTGTTGTAGCATCAGGTCCCTCAGTACAGAAGGGTTTCTGCCCTGCAGGGACAGTCAGAAGTCTTCCTCGGTCCCTTATGAAAGAGCATCAGATACTCTGCTTGCAAAGTAACCCTTGCTTTCAGCTAGCCACCTGCTCTATTAGCTGCATGCCCAAACATCTGACATGCAGCAGGCTTTTACTTAGGGTCTATGAACAACAACTCAGGTCTTCTTTGCAGAGTTTATCAGCTCAGGCCCAAGAGACCAAACTTGGCCAACCGGAGGGAAAGGACGACCCTGGTGTCTAAAATGAAAACTAAATACTCCTGGTACTCAGTAGAACACTGAGCTGTGCAACTTTAGACAGGAAGACCTTCCCACAACACTTTTCTTAAATGTCTCCTCTGTCTTTATGTTTTTCTCTTGTGTGGATGTTTTGCCTGCACATATGTCTGTGCACCATGGGCATGTCAGGTCAAAAAAGGACTGGAGTGACCCATGGTTGTGCATCCTCATGCAGATGCTGAGATTAGAATCTGGGACCTGTGGGAAAGCAGCCAGTGCTCTTAACCACTGAGCCTTCTGTCAAGCTCCCCAAATGGGTGCTGCCAGAAACATCATATTAAATGAATTAAGTCTGTCTCGAAAAAAACAAAGAAAATGCATGTTTCCTCTCATTCGTGGGTTTTAGGCTTTATAAATTCATAAAATCACAAATGCACATATTGCATGAAAATAGAAGAACAACAGTACAGGGGACCAGAGAGAATTAAAAGAGGAGGCTGAGAAAGAGAGTATAGAAGTTTTAGGAGGATAGGCTCAAAGTACATTATAAAGTTACATGAAGATAACCTTGGGTAACCCAGGGTACTACAAAGTAAAGGAACGGTTAGCAGCTATCTAGGGTGTGCTGAGCAGCTGACCCACTCTCACTATTGCAAGGCTCCACCACAAAGCCAAGTGCTCAGAGTCATTCACAGCCTCGCTTCACAAGGAGTCAGTCGGCCTCCCAGCATAACGCACTGGCTCGTCAAAGGCTAACTCCACTCTTGGGGACATACAGGCGTTCCAGGAGTCTCTATGCTGGGTTGGATGCAAGTTGTTGTATGAATTGGATGTGTCATGAAATTCGTCTGACACTCGGGAAAAGCAGTCCTCACCCTCTGCTTTGCAGTCATAACTTTCAAGAGCCCTGCTTGTCAACGCCCAACAAGCTTGAGACACTAAGGAAGCCTCCAGTTCGGATGAGAAGCAAGTTGTAGCACAGACCATACATAGCTAACAGATTCAGTTTCTTCCATCTGTAACCTCAGGAGAAGGGTAGACTTCTCTGTTAAAACCCTGACCGGCAGCTTCACCCCTATGACTCTCACTACCTGGTTTGTTTGTTTCTTGTTTGTCTGCAAAAGGGAAGGATAATTGTTTGGGTTCTTGTAGCACATTTCCAACTCCAAATTTTAACCATAACCACCTCCTCCTGTGTGCTGAGCTGAACTCTGACCAGAAAAAGATACCTCCTACTGTGTGACAAGCATATCTTTGTTAGATTGTTGTACTTAAGGTCTGGGGGCCCCACTCTGCTCCTCGTAGGGAAGGTTGCTCCTCACTGCAGGTCCCAGGGAAGGCTGCCTCTGGGGCTCTCTGTCTGACCTGCTTGAGTTCAGGCTGGGAAGCATGGGAACAATCCACCAGGCCTGTGAACTCTGGAGGGCCAATGCTCAGCCAGGTGCTGAGATTATAGCTCTACTGACCAGGGCCATAATAGAGCTCTGGAATAGAGCTTTCATGGAGACAGAAGGAGTCAGAACCACAAAAGAGCCAGGACCAGGGAGAAGGTTTCAACGTGTGTCTTTATTTTTGTGACTCTCTCCTTTGTTCTGTTCTTTTTAAACAGCCCAGGATCCAACCACCAGATTCCCATATGTTTGCCTCTAAGATTGGCCATAGTTGTTTTTCTAAAGCTATGTGTGTGTGTGTGTGTGTGTGTGTGTGTGTGTGTGTGTGTGTGTGTGTGTGCAGGGGAGGGACTTAGGGAGTGGCTGATTTAGCTAGAGTCTATGTCACTCTCTCCTGTGGAGGTGGAGTTTGGGACTTGCCTAGTGCCTTGTACATCTGCCCCATTGTGGTGCATCCAGGCAAAGTGGATTTGCAATCTGGAGTTCAGAAAGTACCTGCCGGTTGAGAGTTACCTGTCTTTGGGGCTTCAACTGACCTCAACCTCTCATATTTCCAACTTTGACCTTTCAAACCCACATTGGATGTCTTCTGGTATTTCTTCAAAGACCCAGTGTGAGGGGTTCTGAGCCAGATATAGGGTTAGGAACACCAGGCACGTAGCAGCCAAACACATGGCTGTGTTTAACCTGGCTCCTCCCAGTGCCAAATTCACATGCTAAGCTACGTCTCAAATAAGACCCATTTCCTTCATCTGTCCACTTTATTTCTTCTCTCTCTCTCTTTTAAAAAGAAAGATTCATTTACTTATTGTATGTATGTGTGAGTGAACATATGCATGTACACCTGCAGGCCAGAAGAGGGCATCAGATCACCTTATAGATGGTCGTGAGCCACTATGTGGTTGCTGGGAACTGAACTCTGGAAGAGCAGCCCGTTGTGCAGCCCTCTATCTCCCCACCCCCTCCTGTCTCTCTCTCAAACAAATTCTCCCAAGCCCCTCTGACTGAGTTCTAGTTAGTGGGCTAGTACAGCACCACTTTCCAAGGAAGCACACTCCCCAGCTTGGCCTCCTCTAATTCCTATAAACCAAGTGGTTCATTTCCTTAAACAAAATGTCTTGCAGCTAATTGGGACAGACTGGGAGATCAATAACTCAACAAAAACCCGGCTCTTCTGTTAAATGGGACCACAGTCATGTATAGTTTTTCTCTTGTTTACAAGGCTAGGCAGACCAGGATGCCTTCTGTCACGATGTACTTAGCTTTGGTGGACTTTCTTCTCACTTTTAAGGGAACATTGGCCTGTACATCAAAAAATTCACACAGAGGAGAGCTGCCATGATACCTCAGCATCCCGGCCAAAGGAAGCATATCCTTTTTTTTTTCTCTCTCTCTCTTTTTTTAAAGATCTATTTATTTATTATATATACTGTAGCTGTCTTCAGACATACAGAAAGAGGGCATCAGATCTCATTACAGATGGTTGTGAGCCACCATGTTGTTACTGGGATTTGAACTCAGGGCCTCTGAAAGAGCAGTCAGTGCTCTTAACCGCTAAGCCATCTCTCCAGCCCAGGAAGTATATCTTTACAGCACAGTTTCCAGTTTGGCTTTCCTTCCCAGGCCTGACCGTTGAAACAGAGCTGTAGAAGATCAGGGTTAACTCCAGGATCCTCTTCATCAGTGGCCAGCCCTCCAGTCACCTACTGCATTGGCAGAGCATGCCTTTACAGCACAAGAGTGCCACCCTCTTACCTGATAGGACTCAGAGCATATGCTGCCACCTTGTGGAAGACCAGAGGTAGAGCAGGCTCCATTCACCTGGCAATCTGTGTCCCTTGCTGTATGGGATGAAAAAGATTGAATGTGTCAGTTCCCTCCCCACAAATATAGCCAAAGTTCTGTCCAGCATGGAGTCCGCATGTTGTTGGATCCCCTATCCTATATCCTATCCCACTCTATTCTGATGGAGATGATGCATTTGTGGCTCATACCTCCTGCCAAGGGCTTTCTCACTGTTGGAGCAGCAGGGGCTGAAATTAGAGAAAAGGTCAGTATTTCTATGCATCATGTTCCCATGATGGAAACAGCACCCAGGATGATCCCAGATGCTCTACCTCCCACTGGCAGCCATCTTAGAACATCTGCAGGTTTTTTAGCCTTACCCCCACCACTTCTTTCAGAGCCCGGGCAGCACACAGGCAGTCCTGAGCAAGGCAGACTTTGCCCACCTGTGCCTCTGGTCTGCTCTGCTGTTTCTCCATCCCTGGGCCTGTGAAGAACACATGCAGAACACACACACACACACACACACACACACACACACACACACACACACCCAAAAGCATCTTTCTGTCTCTCTGGAAACAAATATTCTCTTCTCCTATGCTACCTGACTCCCTCTCCCCAGGTGTCTGCAGATGTAACATCTGGTACAGGTGATGGAAAACAGATGAATACTCAGAGATCCTGGTCCCTCGTATTTCACATCCAGTAAGGAATACTTCAATAACCTCTTGGGGAAGACTACTACCTTTTAATCATCTCTGTTCCAGCTCTGCTCTTTCCTTGCTAACCTCCAAAAATATACACTCTGGATCCTGCACCCTGGGGACTGACTGTCCTAGCACCTAGGAGAGACCCAGGCAACAGAGATGTTGAGGAAATTGAGGGCCAGGGCATTTGGTTTTACAAACCGCAGCCCCGGCTGAAGAATCATCCTACAGATAGATTTCCATGTTAGCCAGCTGTCTTAGTCAGGGTTTCTATTCCTGCACAAAACATCATAACCAAGAGGAAAACGTTTATTCAGCTTATACTTCCTTATCACTGTTCATCACCAAAGGACGTCAGAACTGGAACGAAAGCAAGTCAGGAAGCAGGAACTGGTGCAGAGGCCATGGAGGAATGTTACTTACTGGCTTGCTTTCCCTGGCACTCAGCCTGCTTTTTTATAGAACCCAAGACTACCAGCCCAGGGATGGCACAACCCACAATGAGCCCCCCCCACCCTTGATCACTATTTGAGAAATGCCTTACAGCTGGATCTCATGGAGGTATTTCCTCAAGGGAGTCTCATTTCTCTGTGATAACTCCGGCATGTGTCAAATTGACACAAAACCAGCCAGTACACCAGCCTTTATCTTAGCCAGAATTACTATCACTGTGATGAAACACCATGACCAAAGTAACATGAGGCAGAAATTGTTTATTTAGCTTATATTTCCCCATCCCAGTTTATCATCAAATGATGTCAGAACAGGAACCCAAACAGGGCAGGAATCTGGAGACTGCAGAGGCCATGAAGGAGTGAGTATTGTTTACTGGCTTGTTCCTCATGGCTTTTTCCAGTCTCATTTTTTTAAATAGAACCCAGAACCACCAGCCAGTTCAGGGATGGCACTGCCCACCATAGGCTATGCCCTCCCTATCAATCAATGATTAAGAAAATGCCCTAACAGGCTTGCCTGCAAGATGATCTTATGGAGTCATTTCCTTAATTGAGGCTTCCTCCTCTTAGATGACTTTCAAATGTGTCAAGTAGACTTAAAACTATCCATCATAGACTTTTGACCTATAAAGTCCCCTGACCCTAAGCGGGGGCTTGAACCCTCCCCCATGCATGCACTAGCCCTACATTCTAATGTAATCTTGTGGGTTTGGGTAAACAATGGAAAAGTGTTTCTGTTCTGAAACTCTGGCCCTTGCTTCGAAGAGCTCCAGCAGCTCTTGACTGCAGTGGGCCTCTGGTTGTCTAGCCACAGCCATTCCCATAGTAGGAGCTAGAATGTTAACAGAAAGGGTGTCAGGATGGTTCAGCTGTTCAATAACAGCAAATCTAGTGGAGAAAACCACGAGGCTGCCAGCCAGAGAGTTTCTATCCTTGGTGGGTGAGCTCTGCAGAGCCCAGAGCTGTGTCTAAGAAGCTAGTTAGCATTCAGCAATGGCCGTGGGAGTTTTCCTCATAAATTTAGGTTCACCATCACACCACTGGGAACCATATTCCAAATCTTCCAGTAAACAACACACCTCACACCTGAGTCAATATGAAAATAGCTTTTCCAGTTTCTTCTGCTAACCACAAAATGGATTAGCACATGCCTCCCAGGACCAAGCTTTCCACTGAAGTGTTCTGTGGAGAGGCCAAGTAGCTAAGTACCTCCATCCGGAGCACAATACATTTGAAGAGTAGCAGAACAGCTCATCTTGTTGGTTCTCCTCCCCATCTACCAGAATCTCCACTATGCTGAGCTCCATAGGAAACCTATGCTTTGGGGACATGCAGAGGGGTCCCTAGACATCAAAACATGTAGGTAATGACCATAATGGAAACTCCCATGGTGAGAAACACTCCACTCTAGGCAAATCAGTACCTTCTTCAAGGGTTGATGCAGAACTCAGCCCCAGGGATGTTCACTTCAGTTAACCTAAACTTTGTAGTGTCTCTTTTGACGTTTCAAGAGGGCCTTAGTTTTAGGAAGAAACCATCCTAGACGTTGTCCTTGAAGAGACATGGAGCAAGGCCATTTCTCCCCAGCCCCAGACCCTGCTTACTGGGAAAATAAAGTTCCAGGTTACCACAGGAAGCCAAGAATACCGACTCCCCTGGAAAGTGTAGGCAGGACACTGGCAGGTGTGAGGGGCCATTTCTGCCTCCCTGCCTTGAGGTGGAGAAGGCATTCCACTATATGCCTCGCTTAACTTGCCCAGAATGTTCTGAAAGAATGCTAGGTTCTCCTAAATTAGCTGGCAGCCTCATTAGTACTCTGCCCCACAGGCTTACCACCCAATTGTTCAGAGGTGCCTACTTCATCTGTAGGACAGCTGTGACAACAGTGTCTCAGCCTTCTTTGGCACCCCCTCCCTGGAAAGTACCACTGCAGAGACTTTGGCCCTCTAGTCCCACATGGCTCACAGGGGCTTGGAGAAAAAAAAAAAAAAACAAAAGGCTTTTGTTGGAAAGAAGCTTTGGGAGAGCAGGGGCCTCCCTGGCTCCGTGCTCTGGCTGCCCTGCCAGGCCACCCTAAGCTGCCTAGCCACACATTTCCCACGCTTCATGGCCTTTGTGGACACTGTACTGAGAAGGAGGGTGTTGAGGTCATCCCAAATCACTGAGTCATTCTCTAAAGATGCGTTTTCTATCCAAAGGGGACTCCCTCCCCCTACACACACTGCAAACAAGCACAAAGTGACACATACTCATGTGTATGCATGTGTACAGGTGCACACACACACACACACACACACACACACACACATGCACACACAGGACTGACAAAGACTGCAATTCTCTGCCCTTGGGTCTTCAAGGCTAGGTCACTGTGCACAGAGAGTTTCCCACAGGAATGTCCATTTCTACAGAACAGGAGGATCAAGACTAACTCTGCTTCCAAGCAAGATCTCATCTCCCAAGAGACAATCTGGTTTCTTCCCAAGCCACAGAGGCTCCAGTTGGTGCTAGGATGAATCAGAGGACCATCATCTTTTTGGTATCCATGAGTCTCTGGAACATGCATTCTGTCACCGACCTGGCTGATAGTCTCTGAAGTCCCTGCACTGTGCCTTTGTGACCAGAGTTACTTGGGTATACCCACATGAAAATCTAGACCACCTTGTTCATACCCAAACACACAGGTGGGGAAACTGAGGAAAGCAAAGTCTACTATCCTTGTCTAATACTTTCCTTGAACAGCAGAGGAAGACTGCAGACCCCACCTGGAGCTGGGTGTCAGCATGTGAGACCAGCGGGGTACAAATGATACTCTCAGCAGGGAGGCTAAGCCAGGGAAGCTTGACTGGCCCTGGTGGGTAAGTGGGGTGAGGAGGAGAGCTGGGACTGGAGGGAGGCTGGGCTGGTAAGCTGCTGTGGTAGGAAGTAGGTGGACAAAGTTGACAGAGCTCTGCTCTAGAGCACTCTACTCTAGGTGCAGACAAGCAAACTCAGTCTGTGGCTGGTATCCTCTGCTCCAGCCTTGTACATCCTTAAGGCCTGTGCTGTGCCCTGAATACATAAGTTGGGATTGCAGACCCAGCACCCAAGAGTGTATCTGTCCTTGGAAGTAGGAGTTTACAGAGGTAGTTCTGTTGAAAGGAGGTCAGTAGGACATCCAGGTAAGTGGGGTCCTTACTGCACACACAGAGGGACAACCATGTGAGAACACTGGAAAAGATACCTTGCACAGGCCAGTGAGGGAGTCTCAGGAGACAGGAAGCTGCCAGAATCTTCATCTCTAACTTTGGCCTTTGATGGTGAGAAAACATCTGTGTTTTTTGGGCTGCCTGTCTGTGTTGCTTGGCTATGACAGCTTGCTTGAGTTTGGATGGAGTTTGTGTGGGTTTCTCAAGTCTTCCTGTGTTGAAATTAATCCCTCTGTGAGATGTGAAGAGGAAAGAAAATGAACCCAACTATGGAATTTAATAATCAGGCCCATGGGAAGTGTTTGCGGTTTGATAAGGTCACTAGGATGAAGCTGTGATTGAATCATGATGGCTTTATAGGAAGAAGGCAGGAGTCCAGGGGACACACACACACACACACACACACACACTGTACTGTTCACAAAACATGATGCACTGTGGCTTCTCATACCTGCCCTTAAGACACCATCACCAGATACAACCCCTCATTCTTGAGTCTCCGGGACCATGGGACTAAATAAAGGTATTTTTTTCTTTATAACTCACCCATCTGTGGTATTGTATGGTCATAAATGAAAATCAGACCACTTCTCGGCCTATGTTTATGTGTCTTAAAATACTAATATGCTGTGAGGCCTGAGCAGCACCATATTTTGGTGGGAGGTCTGGGAGAGTCTGGAGTATGAAGCTGACCCCTCAAGAACCCTCAGCAGCTGGCTGATCCTCACCTGAGTTGGAGAAAACTGCTTCCCACAATTTCATGCACCAATACCTAGGCAGTTTCCAGCACTCATTGAACAAAGGGGCCATTGATGTTTTTTCCAGCTGGTACTGAAGTATGAATAACTGGAACTCTGTGCCCCTTGTCTGCCCTGTGTTCAGAAGACGTTGAGGCCAGATCTAGATCTTGAATAAGTGAAAGCACAAAGGTGAACCAGAAATGAGACCCCAGCAGAGGTTTGTTGAGACTCTGTACTCTGGAAACAGGGCTCAGGGCCAAAGGTTTAGAACAGAACTCAGGCTTTCTTAAAGCATCCATTCAGACAAAAATCCAGACAGATTTACAGCAGCTCTCCCTTTCTTTCCAGTACAAACTGGATTTTCAGTCTCATGGGCAGCATCTACAAACATATCCTTCCTGGACATTCTACAGAGTAGATCAGGGCTTCAGATGTGGACAGAGAGGTCAGGAGTGGACTTTTGTATGGAGACATGTTCACTGGGGGAAAGTCATCCTGCAACAAGCTACTATTTAACTGTTCTAGCTTCCAGACTTCATAAAAACATGCTGTTCTGTGGTAGCTAATCTTGTCAAGTTGGCTATACCTGGAATCATCTGAAACTCAAATAACTAGACACACTTGTGAGAGGTTTTCTTGATTGAATCATTGAGGTATGAACTCACCGCAGATATGGGCAACATGTTCTGGTGGCAGCCTATATAAAAGAAGGGAGCCTTTGCTTTTCTACTGTTTGCCTTCACTCTTGCTGGCAAGTTCATCTACACTGATGCCAAAGCATTTTTTTGATGTATTAGGCATTAGAGCCTACTTCTTTGGCTTTCCAATATATACTGAAGACCAGCTGAGACATCCAGGCTCTGGACTAAACAATATTGAATTCTTGAAGAGGAGACAGCCAGTGTTAGACTAGCCAGTCTATAGTCTGTAAGGCACTCTAATAAATTTCCATTTCATAGATAGGTAGATAAATAAATAGATAGATAGATAGATAGATAGATAGATAGATAGATAGATAGATAGATAGATGGATGGGTGAGATGGATGGGTGGGTGGGTGGATGGATGATGGATGGTTGGGTGGGTGGGTGGATGGATGGATGGATGGATGGATGGATGGATGGATGGATGGATAGATAGATGATAGATAGATAGATAGATAGATAGATATAGATAGATAGATAGATAGATAGATAGAGATAAATATTAATCTTACAGGGCCAAATAATATTTGCCAAGACAGCAGAATCCCAGAGAAGAACAAGGAGTCTGATTTTGTGTGTGCCTGGCTATCTGAGACTATAGTTACATGGCTTTCTTAATCCTAGTTGTCTATAAGGCTATAGGTTATGCTATTGCTGGGAACCATAATCTTGGTCCTCCTAAATACAGTAGTGGCCCTTTACCTTAGATTCTCACAGGGGTGAAATGGGAACTATATAGGTGTGCTGAAGCCACATAGAGTGAATGTAGTCATCCACAGTCCTCCACCATTTGCACGGAATAGACTCACTTAATAGACTGTATTTATGGCAACACACTGGATGAGTATGAGTTGTTTCTAGTTGTATATTACCACTTCAGAAGCAGACAGCTCATTCTTGAGTCCCTAAGAAAATTACCCAGTAGATTTCTACAGATCTTCTAAATAGACAACAAACCCAATAGTCTCTTTGATGCATTTGACCTTTGTCTCTCCTTGCCGAAGCCTCAGTGGCCACCATGAGAACATGAGGAATGAGTCACTATTGTAGTGGTAGATCAGCTGCCATGCTACTACTAAATCTTTGATACACACATCCAGATTCTTTAGATAAAAGGCACAGTGCTGTCTTAATACTCAACTGAAACAATTCAACCATATATGGGAATCTGGCAACTGAATGAAGTAAACAAATCAATTAAAGGTAAAGGGTTTCAGCACAAGACAGTGTTGTAAACTATTGAGACCAGGTGACAGATTTGAAGGAGGGAAATCTTCTTGTCATCTGTGAGTCTTTGAAGGAAGTGAAGGCATAATACTGTGGTCATGGAAGAGATGCGTACACTCCAACATGTGATATAAGAAAATGAGCAGCCTACTCATAGCTCCCCTCAATAAGGGCAGCAAACCCAAAGTTGTGTGTCTATTCAGAGCCTGACCTCCCTTCCAAGAGACAGAGTCGTGAACAAGGTTTTGAGCAGAACCACAAATCATTTAGACTATGCAAAATAACTTATATTGTCCTCTGAGCAAAGGAGTACCAAAGGACTTCAAAAGAGTCAGCCCATCTGGTTTTTGGTTCTCTGCACCAACACTCCTAGCTATGTAGTAGGGTGCACAGCTGCATCTCTCGTCTCCACCCCTCACCCTGATGGTGGTAATCACAATTGTTCCCAGGCATTTTTCAGAATTCCAGGGTGGGCAAGATCAGCTCTAGGTGACAAATATTGTTGTAACCATTATTTAAAAAGAGACAGTGAGTATTCTGGCCACTGAGCAGCATGGTGATAGCCCAGTGAGAAGTAGTGCCAGCTACATGGAAGCAGAAAATACCATAAGTGGGTCCCTGTGATATATTCTGAGCAGCCTTCCAGAACTGAATGGCCTGTGAACAGTAAAGGATGGAGAAGAGCAAGGAAACAGGAGCTGGGGTATAAGTTGCCTGAGTACACATTCCCTGCATTCATAGACCACATCTGTGAGGAATATCCCTGGGCATGAAGAAATATAAAAATGATACCATGGAGGGAACCCAGACCTCTTAGCACAATGTGGAGGACAGTTTTCATTAGAACTGCCAGAATGACTCAGGAGAGCAACACAGTGACAGCTCTGGGAGTCACAAAGCTGATGATACCCAGCAATGGCTGGCTGCAGTAATAGGAGGCATAACTCCCTATCCTGTCTGATGATGGTATGACTAACAGAATGGCTAAGATGGGAGGGATGGTAAGGGCCATGTGCAAAGAATCCAGATATCTGTCCTGGATGTAGTGAGCCTGCCTGGAGTTCCAGACCTTAAAATGGAAGTAACAGCTGGGCCACCGTGGCTGGGAAGCTCACAGGAGGCTAAGACTGCACTGGGAAACACTTCAGAAAGTCTCTGCTGCTGCCAGGCATAGTGAAACATACTCTATCTGCCTCCAACAATACAAATGAGTCAACGGCATAGGGACCAGAGCTCTCATTGTGAATGTTCATGTTTCCCATGCTGCTGGGATGGCTGAATGAGCGCAGGCAGGACCACCGGATGGGCAGAAGTGAGTGGTACTGATGCATGTAATGTGGCACATGCTGCTCCAGGGTAGAAAACAGTGCCTAGGTGGGTCTCAGTGGTTCTGAAGTAGAAGTTACTAGTACCGTGTGGAAAAGCCAGGTCACCACAAATTTACAGGGGAGGGGAAATCCCTCCATGTAAGAAGCAGAAACATTTGGGGGAAGTGGACCTATGCTACGTGCATGGTGGATCAGTTCAATTGCTCATGCCAAGAACTCAGGCTCCAGAGCATGAAAAGCCTTTTGAGAGAAGAGTGGGGTGTCCATAGCTCCATGTTTTTTTTCTTCTGTGTGAATTGTACTCTTGAGTGAGCCCATGTTAGGCAAGAACACTACCGCTATGCTTTGTATACGTCTGCCCCCTTTTCCTACTTGCTGTATTGATATAAAGCCTTCCTAGGTGACTCAGAATGGCTTAAACTTAAACGTCAGCCTGATTTAGTAGCTGAGATGACAAGTAAAAAAACCAAGTCCAGCCTTTATTCTCATTTAAAGGGAACTATCACCAGCTGATGTGTTTACTGCTCCTCAAGTGTCACTGGGCATTGGGGTCATTTCCTGTTACACACACACCCACAGCACCATGCCCAGAGTCTCTGTCCATAGGTGAGAGTAACCTGGAGCCCACAATTCAGCAGGTGCTTGATTGGTGCTGTTAGTCTGAAAACAAGTCTTGAGAAACCCTAGCCTAAACAAAGGCCTGTCTCAGTTACTAGTAAACATTTCTAATGGGGACAATTTTTGTTGGTCAAACAATTGGGGCAAGAAAGTCAGTCTGAGCAGATTGGATTCTCCCCAGACATGCGGGGTGATGTCAGAGCATTCACGGTCCAGAACTAGGAACATTAGTCACACCAAGCCTCAAACTGGAGCGGATTCAATATGCTTCTTTCTTGTCATTCTTGCGGAGGCAGTGTGACCCCATACAAGAGTCAGTGGTGCAAGAGACAGGCTCAGACGTTTATTTACCAGGATCTAAACACAGCACTGGGAAGACCAGTCAGGAATACAAGCACACCGACCTCCTACCCGCCACCCTTCCTTCTTGTCCAACTATGAGGTCAAATATTTCTCAAGAATCCTGGGACACTGCACACGGACAGGCTCGCTCGGGAACATGCCAGCTGGTATGTCTATCCACTCACCTCTTTGCCTGTTTGTGCTTTGCTGCAGCCTTGTCACGAGACATGGATAGAAAACCCACAAATCTACAAGCCCAGAGGTGGCCATCGCACATGAAAAAGCACCATAAATACGTCCTCCACATGCCTGGGGCATGCTGAATCACTGACAGTTCCTGTGTTGGAACCTCAATCTCCTTGGTAACACTGTTGAGAGGAAGGGTCTTCAAGAAAATCTGTTCTCACTGATGAGTAACAGCAGTATGGGTCTGCTGTTTGAAGAGAAGATTTGTGAGATGAGGGTAGAGGACCCTCTCTTGCTTTCTTACCCTCTTTTTTTCTACCCTCTGCTGAGATGGCACCCTGAGAAGGCCCTTCCCAGATGAAGCTTTGGACTTCCCAGGCTCCAGAACTATTAGGAACAAATATCTATGGAAAAAAGGATCTTTGTAAATGTACCCACTCTCAGATCCTCTTTTGTAGTGGCATAAAACAAAACAAGATTCTGTGTAAACATATGTGTAAAATAATTACCTATGTGGCTGTTTATATATCTAGGCAAAGTTTTACAAATGAGCAGCACCCATGGTGCATAAACATATCTTTTTTCCCCTATGAGGTATGTATTCACCTCACAGACCATGTCCTCATGGGCCTGGGGAGCTAGAGGCCCCCTGATGTACTTGATGTTAGAATTGAGTTCTTCATGAAACCCATGGTCTTGGTACCTCTTTGTAATATTCATCCCACTGTATTTTCCTCTTCCATGACAGAGCAGTTTGCCTACTTGATTAGCAGCTGTCACACTGTCCTTGTGCATCCCTTCCCCCATCGCTGCCAGGGAGTGAGGCTCAACGGTGACCTCTGACATGAAATCTGGGCAGAAGCAATTACTGTCCTTCTAAAAGTCTCAAGTCTGTGACTGTGAAGGAAATTGCAGGGGAAGCAAAACCAGCTTCAGCTCCACCATTTCTAGAGGACTGGGGAGCTTGTCAGTGACATAGCCACTGCTTTAGTAGTTGAGGCAGAAGATGAGGATGAGGGATGTGCTAGAGAGAGATGGACAAGTGAATCACAGTCTGGATATGCCCCCCCAGGGCTCCTGTTTATGTTATCATCACAGCCCACTCTGAATATAATGAATGACCATAGCCAGACAATATAGCTATTTATTGGAACCTAGGTCTATGCACTGGGGCAGTACAAAGGAGAGAGGTCTCCAACGGCTACCCGGAGAATGAGTGGAGCAGCATGCACTGTCATGGTGGGAGAGGGGTGTCTCCCAAATCAGACTGAAGGATGCTATGATGAAACCCATAGCAGCTATGCATGGAGTTTTGTGAAGTGGCTGTGTGTCATCTAAGTGTCTTTGATCTGTCGCAGCAAGAATGGAGCTTCTTAAGACAAAACCATGCCAGGACAGTGGCCATGGCAGCTGCATTTCTTCTCCTAACTTCAGTGAGGTTTCTTGGAGAGGTCTTACTGGCCTGAAATGTCCTCCAGGCGTAGAGATCTGTATCAAATTCTCCTCTAGATGCAGGGATGTTGAAAGCAGCCAACTGACAGTTTGAAGAACTACCAAGAAGTGGCTGTATGGTTGATAGCTCTCCTGGCACATGGACATGGTGGAGCTGAAGCTGCTTTTGCTTCTTTCATCTGGTCCTGCAATGTCCTTCACAGCCTCAGACTTGGGGACATTGTAAAGGCAGCAATTGGTCCTGCCCAGCCTCCACATCAGAGGTCACTTCTTGGGAGCAGCCTTTGGGGAAGGAGTGCACAGGGAGTCTGACAGCTCATAATCAAGTAGACAAAAATTGCTCTGTCATAGAAGAAATACTGAGGAATGCTGGTCAGGAGTTCCCCCTCCCCCATAAACAACTGTTTTCAATGATTTTTAATAATGCCTGACCTCTAGCCAAGTGTATGGAGAAGACCAGGTCCCCCGACTGAGCATCTTGAGGTGAAAGGCACATAGACACACACACACACACACACACACACACACACACATGCACACATTATCTCTTACATGTGCACCCATGTACACATGAACACATAGACACACATGTACAAGATCTAGTGTCTTTTGCTTATGGCCATTTTCTCTCCTGAGATTATTATATTAGGTAAGGTCAGTAACATGATACTGTAATGAACAAGGCAGAGATGGAAAAGTGTACCCATGCTAAAATATCGGTGGCAAAGTAATGATTTACAGGCTCTGGGCCAAATGTTTATTTATTAAATCCTGAAAATGACCCTTGACCTGGAGTTGATTTCTATTATTTTACAGATACACCAAGGTTCAGAGATGCACATGAGTGTCACAGAACATCTGAAATGCAAGTGTGGCATTTACAACAAGGCTTTCCTGCCACTGGAAGCCACGAAGCTGTGCAGCCTCAAGTGCCCTCCTCTCCTTGCCAGCTCCAGAGTCTCTGGTGGGTTTGTCTTTCCAAGATTCCTCACAATGAGCTCACTTCCATCTTGAAGTTCTTCCTGAGGGTAACACTGTTGTTGATACAAAATAATGTAAGCAAAAGAATGTTTTCAAAATTAGAACCAGATCTTAAGGAAGAGAATGAACCTCTCACAGCAAACTCCAATAGAATCTGTCCACGGTTTAGCACAGTTGTTCACTCTAGTTTCTGTGCTGGGGCCACCAGAGTTCTCCGCAGGGATCATGACCTGGACTATGGTCCAGGCTGCAGAGAAGCCAGGTGCCCTAGATTTGGTGCAAAGACTTTCTACACCTGGTACTCATATGTCTGAGGTTCACTAAATAGTCACAAAATCAAACCAAAGATGGCCCTGTGCCGGCTCTATTGTTCCTGCACCTGCTGGCACTGCTCTGAATATGCTCCCATTCCATTCACTCATTTATTCTTCAGAAGGACTCGTAACCCAAGTGAACAAGTTCAATGCTAGCCTGGGCTACATAAGAGTTCCAGTCTAGCCTAGACTTCAAAAGTGAAGCATGATCTCAACAAACAAACCATAGAAAACACGAGTCCATTCATGAAGACACTGGCACGCTCTCTTTTCACTTTTCACGTGGACCCTCTCAAAGGTCCTACTACTACCTCTTCATATATACCTCTTCATATATTCATATATACATATATATGTATATATATTAGTGACTAAGCTACCAGTAAATAAAAATCTAAGGGACATGCCATAAATCATTTATTTACTGTGGATTTTGAATAAACTTGGAAAAGGGGGTCATTTGGACAACCCAAAGTCCCCCAGCTAGGAAGGACTGGCACATAGTGAAACAACATTCATAACTGTTCAACAACTAGCCCTTCTGGGAAAGCTCTGGGTTTACCATGTACCAGTGTCAAGTTCAAGTGTTCCCACCACAAGAAATCCATGCTACCATAAACAGGTCAGTTCAATGAGCAGTAAGATATGGCTAGAATCCCAACCAGCCTGATAGACAAGAAGTGAGGAGTCCCAGGGAAGTGTTGTTGAGACTAGCCCACAAGTCTCTTCCGTACCTAAAATGTGGTATCTGTGTCCTCACCAAGCCCAATGGACCTTGGCACAGGCTCTAAGATTCCTAAGGCCAGATTGAGAAGCTGTTCTGGTTGTAGATAAATGTTAGGACAATATAAATGAAACACTAAGCAAGTTCTCTAAGAGGTATTTGGAGCCCAGTGACTAACTCTAACTATTCACCTATTCTCTCTCCTCAGTGAACAGACATTCAGATACTTGGATAAAGTGCACTTTTAAAGATCTACAGATGACTTCTGAGCACAATGAGGCTTGAGAAGCTCTGATTTCAAATGCCCACCTGAGTCTGTCAAACAATCAGGGGCTGATCTGAAGCCATCTCATGGAGAAATAGTCAAACATCCAAATTCGTTCCTTTTCACATGAGAACTTTCATGCCGAGGGTATTTCAGGAGTCTGCTCACTTAAATCTTCCTAGAAAGTGGAGAAGGCAACCATCTATCTTACCTGCCTCTGCTCTTGGAGATATTTAATTTCATGGCATTCTTCAGCTGTGGAGTCAGAGTTTTGCATCCTTAACAAGAAGATAAGTCATCAGGCACACAAGCAATGGCCTATCTGACCATGCTCAGGGAAGGGCAAAACAACTCTCTGGTTAATGGTCCAGCTCAATCTCATCTGGGTCCCTTTCAGGAGAAGAGAGCTCATCACATTCTCCCCCAGCCCTCAGGAGGAAGTACAAATGTGCCTGCTTGGCTCTCATTCTTATACTCTTTCTTCTTCTTCCACTGGACGTCACATCAACCCTCACCTAATGCCCATGTGCTCTTGAAGGCAATGCACACTGAATAACTATTGGGTGCTGATCTCTATAAGTGGCAATTAGATCATGGGAATTGCTAGTGTTTGGTGGCATGTATTTTTTTTCTCCTGCCCTTCCTTTCTTCTCTCTCTCCCTCCCTCCCTCCCTCCCTCCCCCCCTCTTAAAATATTCTATTGATGATGACAGGTGGGGAGTGTTAAAGTCCCCTGCTTTGTGAATATTCAACTCTGTCCATTTCTATACTACTTGGAGGTAATTCTACACTGTTAACCATGATGACTTCCTGACAACCTTGCCATCAGTATAAAATGTCTCTTTTTGTCCCTGGCAATATTATTGCCATAAAATCTACTTTATCTGGCACTAAAACAGATTTCAATTATCTATACTGTGTCTACCACTCTCCATTGTTTCTCATTCACATTCTACCCCAATGGACCTTTAGAGTGTGACTCCGTGGAATGGCACATAGTTGAAGGCTCTTCCTTTTCTATTCCCTCAGTAGCAAGAAATTAGTAAAATTGTCCTTTTAACTACAGCTAAAGTGGTGGTGGTATCATTATATGTCAGTGATCTAAATCCACCAATTTCTTTGTTCCTCTTTCCCCACTATCTCTTGTGACCAAAGGTGACCAAAGGAACTCTCTGTGAATGTACGGACTGCTCCTTTCTAGCTCAGAAAGACTGAAATTGAGACTGAGACCCTCAAACCCAGACAGGTTGAAGACTTATCACCTAACAGCTCATTATTTATTTAGCTACCATTAGTATTTTATTACTTGTCTTAGCATTTTCTATACCTGGTGGTGTTAGTTTTCAACTAGAGTTTTCAACTCTAGTGCTTACGATAGAATGTGCAGCCTTTCCTGGTCTGCTTTGAACCAATAGAGTTCTATTCTGGATACACAAAGAAGCCTTGCCATTGGATGGTGTGGGTTTGGATTTACAGCCCATATTCAACACAAATATAAATCCCTGGGAGAAAAGCAGTGTTTGATACTTTCCCAAGTACTTATCAATTTTACTTTGCTTTGTCCAACCCTGAAGGTCTGTCTCCACCAGCAGTCTCTTCATGCCCTCAGAACTACCATCTACTTCGTGGTTCTACCCACTCGGCTAACGACAGTCGCTACGCTTTTCTCTTGCTTTGCCACCATCCCTGATGAATCTTTCCGCCCAGTGGAGAATTCTTGGCTGTGCTCTTTTGTCTTACCACTTTAAAATGTGTTGTTTTCTGGAGGCGTTCTAGGGAAATATCTAATCATTTGAATATCTAATATGTTTTTTTTTCTCCAGCTTGTTTTTAGAACTAGTCTAAAGGATGACCTAAGGGCACGGGTGTTTTGATTATCACGGGACTTTCACATTTCCCAGTTTCAATCTAGTCCTCCCTGTCCTATGAGAGGCAAAGGCATCCAGCTTCCACACTGTCTCCACCTTACAGTTGAGGACAATGAAACCCAAGGAGACTGGGACTGTTTTGAGTCCTGGCTTAAAAACTGCCTAGAGTAAATAGAAATCACATGTTATGTTGTGAGAAAGGAGGGTGATGAAGAGCAACAGTGACTCACCCCAATAGCTGCAGGGGTTGAACAAGACCTACACAAGGGAGCAGACGGCGAACCCCAAGAGAGCCCTGGAAATGCCCAAGTAAAGAATAAAGGAGGTTGTGTTTAAAAAGCAGTTGTGGCTGGAACATGTCAGTCTAGACTCTGTGACTAAGGTAACCTTCTGAAAATACAGACTGTTCCTTTCTAGCTCACCAAGACTGAACTTGAGACTGAGACCCTGATACCCAGGCAGGTTGACTATTCATCACCCAGCGGGTCATTTCATCACCCAGTAGGTAATTTTCCCAAAGAAATTTTGGCTCTGCATCTCAAATGACTGTTTTAAAAGAAATTTGTCTTCAGCATATTTTTCTTTGATTTTTGAGATTATAATTACATACTTTCTCCCCTTTCCTCCCTGCAAACCTTGTGTATATCTCTTCTTACCGTGCTCTTTCAAATTCATAGCCTCTTTTTTCATTAATTATTGTTATATGCATATATGAATATATATGAATACATAGATATTCCAAATTACAACCTGTCAGTCTGTATAATGCTATTTTTAATGTATGCTTTTCAGGGCTGATTATTTCATAATCAATAACCAATTGGTATGCTCTTTTCGGGGGAAGATGATTACCCAACTCTAAACATTCCTTAGTTGCGTGTACCTTTTTGTTTAAGGTTGAAGTCTCGAGATTTTTCTCCATTCTGTACACTTTTAAATGTCAATTTTTATGCTCATCTTATATTAAAAAAAAGTCATAGATCTTTGATAATAAGATTATTGACCTCAGACAATGTTAATAAGAGAAAACATTTTCTGAAACTTATGAAGTATAAAAATATATTTTAATTATTCTCAAGGGAATTGTAAACAAAACAAAGCAAAAGCCTTGTATACCCCAATTATGGGTGACATTGGTGGAATGGAATTTGAACTTTGACACAATGTGCCAAGGATTCCAGCCAAGGATTTTACCATGCCTTTCAGCTGTAATTAGTGTTGCCCTGCTGAGAACTAAGAAAAAGAAACAAGGAGGGAAGGAGAAAAGGAACAAAGGAAGGAAGAAATGGGAGAGAGACAGATAAATTTCAGCGATTAACTCAACATGGAAAAAATCCTACTATAAACTCTCCTTGTTCTCCTGGGAGCAGGGTTATGGGTCCTTTGAAAAGCACGTTTACCTTTCCCCAAAGCTGCACTGTGTGTTTCATCAAGGGTGCTTGTTCCACATTCCCACCAGCATGAAGTCCGCTTTCCTCTGTTATACTCTTAGACATCTGTGCTGTTGATGCTTTCCTTCTGGCTAGCAACTCAATTTCCTTTTTGCTAGCTAGCAGAGCCAAGCCTGCCTGCCTGCCTGCCTGCCTGCCTTCCTTCCTTTCCTTCCTTCCTTCCTTCCTTCTTTCCTTCCTTCCTTCCTTCCTTCCTCCCTCTCTCTGTCCTTTCCTTCCTTCTTTCCTTCCTTCCATCTTGCCTGTCTGCCTCCTTCCCTCCCTCCCTCACTCCCTCCCTACCTCCCTCTCTTCCTTCCTTCTTTCCTTCCTTCCTTTCTTCCTTCCCTCCATCCTGCCTGCCTTCCTTATAACCCCCCCCCCCAATGGGCTATAGATCTGAACAGTAAATTCTCAGAAGACGGTTAATAAAACAGTTTGAAATGGAAATAAATACCTTGAGACTCCCTTTCACCTTATTTAAGATGATAGCCAATTCTGGCAAGGATGTGTGGAAGGAATATTTACTGATGACGGGAGTACAAAGGGATGTAGCTGCTATGGGATACAAGGTAAGATCCTGGGAGGTCCTGCCCCCTGCCTCGGAGTTTGCTTCCATAGCTGGCCCTTCACCATCTTCATCCCATTGTGTTGTGGGAGTAAACTAGTCAGATCTGCATCTAGTCCACTTGTAGCATTTTCTCCAGAGTGTGTCTAGTCTAAATTCAGTCTGCACATAGGCAGTTCAGTCTATATTTAACCCAGACTGGCAATCTGTCTAGCCCACATCTAGGCTATACCCAGCCTGTGTGTTCCGTCTCTACCTAGTGTTACCTCTGATGTGTGTCTATAGAGCAGCCAATAGCTGGTTCACATTCTGCTGTAGACTATTTTAGCTTGTTTGGTCTGTGTGTGGTAATCTACTGGGACAGCTATCTAACCTACATCTACTCACATCTAGAGTCTAGAATGGATCCTTGGTTATGAGCAGGTTGCAGTTTGCGAAGTGAGCAAGTGAAGAAAAGCTGCCTGGGTGGTCCATCTTTCTTAATTTGGGATACACTCTTGGGTCCATTTCAAAGAAGGCACTCTGCTTCCTGTTCATTTGACAGTTCAAATCCAGGACCCGTGTGCAAGTGCACAGGTGCACACTTTGGTTCTCTCTACACAAGAACAAGGACACCTTTAAATAGAGTTTACAGGATGAATAATTCGTGGAGTTTATCTAAAGGGCTATATTTCCCATTGATAATACAGACAGCACCTTTTGACCTGCAGAGTCCCGAAGAACACAGAGGGCAAGTTCTATCCCTGTTGGCAGGCCTGGCCATACTCAGCATATACAACACTGTTAGGCTGTGTAAGGAGCCAAGCTGTCTCTGGCAGTAAACAAACCCATATGCCCTTCTTCTCCACTAGCTTTATCCTGCATGATTAAGAAGAAATCTTACAAGTTAGATAATTAGAAAGGAAGAAATTGAAACTCTGATGGACTTCACAGTCTGAGCGAGCTCCAGTGGCCATTAACAGAGATGGAACTTAGCCAAACCTCAAGTCTTTAGACATGCTTGGGAGAGAAGAGGGGAAAAAAAAAAAAAGAAATGAAAACAGGTCTCTGCTAAGACCTGCCTACAAGTGAAGGCACTGAGCTTTGAGACAACAGCCACTGCAGTCCCTAGAGAGTCTTAAACAAGCTAAGAATCAAGGGAAAAGATAAGACAATGTATGCTTGCCTTTACGAAGCCAAGGGATTAGTTCCCGGGGAAGTCACCATGGAGACTGAGGATGAAGGATACAGGGATGCTTCAAATGATCAAAAAGACAGATTTAACACAGGCACCAAAGTAGGGTAGGTTTGTATGGGGGGACTATGGATAGTGTCACAGAAGGAGGGGTTACTGGGAAAGGTGGCATGAGCAAGTGAAAATGGCCTGGATTCAGGGATAATGCTGGTGTTTATAGGACTTGGGCTGTCAGGGACTGGCCTGGTTACAAGCTGTTCTGGGTAAGGCAGGAGAGTTTCTTGCCTGGTTTTATCACCTTTGAGCTTTGGAAGGAAACAGGGAACATCATCATTTCTCAAAATCACAGATATGCCCTTTCATACCTACCCATGCCCAGCAAGCTCTGCAAATCTCTCCAGACCAACAGTCTGAACAGGGTGCACAAAGAACCAGACTTTCTGAAATATGGATGTTCTGTTTCTTTAACTCTGGTGGAACAGAGTATTTGCTTCAGGGCAGTGAGGTAGGCCTGAGTCTCAGGTCAGAAATTCCTGACTTACAGAAGAGCCAACCCTCAAGGCAAAGCGGAGAAGGCACAGCCCTTTACAGCATCACTGGAACTCCTGTGAAAACCCAGTGACCAGACTGCATAGTACCCTTGGAGACCACAGGCACCACATCCTGCTCCGTCCTCCTCTGGTGAGCTCTGAGTCATAGTTATGAGGAACAATGACCAGCAGCTTTATCTGCGATGATTCCTGATGTGGTCATTTTTGGAGGAACACAAACATGATGTTTTCCAGAGATCTCCTCTAAAGCAGCTGCAGGCCTCTCCAGTTCAGTGTGTGTACACTGCCTGGTTTGGTTTAGCAAAGACAAAACAAGACAGCAGGATGTAAATGGTTTAGAAGACATGGAACAATGATGTTTATTTTGTTGTTTTTATGTTTTGATTCTGTTTGATTGTTTTGGTTTTTTCTTTTGTTTTGTTTTAGGCTTTTAACAGTGGGTATAAGAGTAAAGAGATTTGGCTTTAGGTTAAAGCACACTGAAAATTAAAATTTCCCATAGTACTTATGGTCAACACCAGAAAGAGTAAGAAAATATGGAAATAGTAAGCTTTCTGTCCCTTACCCTCACCTGACCTCTACAACTGAAAAGCCACATCAGTTTACAGATGGTATTTAAACAGTCACTACATGGGATGAAGATGGTTGGCTCTCAGCAACACAGCTGCATCCATTACAAGGCTTTCTGCAGTCCTTGGAGATCACAGGATGCATTCAGGACAAAGGAAAATTGTAGCTTCAAGGTCTTTATCAACTCAGAGGGACTCAGAGGACACAATGGGGAAGACAGTGGGGGAGGTTCTGGGGTTTCCAGCCTCAGGTTCCTTATTCTGGAGTCCCACTTGTATGAGCAAAGCCAGACATTTCACAAAGAGACATAGACAAGAGTTCTTTTTGACAAATTCTCCAAACATAAAACCAGCCATGATAATAGGGCTTCTGCAAACTCTTGAATTCACTCCTACTACCTACCAATGAAGCCTCTGGTGTGGGTTTAGGGAGTAAAAATTTTTAAATTTTCTCTCTCTCTCTCTCTCTCTCTCTCTCTCTCTCTCTCTCTGTGTGTGTGTGTGTGTGTGTGTGTGTGTGTGTTCATGATATAGATCAGAGGAACACATTTTGGGAGTCAGTTTTCTCCTTCCATCATTTAGTTCTCAAGAACCAATGATGAAACTCAGGTTGCCAGCCTCTGAGGCAGGCACCTTTACCCTGAATCATCTTACTAACCCTTGAAGAATCTTTATTATGTAGATATAGATGTTGGGATGGTTTTTAGCCAAAAGGCAAAAAAAAAAAAAAAAAAAAAAAAAAAAGAAAAAGAAAAAAAAAATAGAACACTCCACATCTGAAGTAAAAATGCAGCGACTTCTTAGGGCCCTTGTCAGTCAACAGAGTGCTAAAGGAAAACCCGGTAATGGCTGGCCAAGCACCACATGGGAGCTATTCTTACTTTGCTCACAGACTCTGCTGACATTGGGCCAAGCTGCCTTTCTGTGCTCGGTTTTCCTCATTTGTAGTACACTACACTCTTGGCAAGAAGGTTAAACAGAGTTGAGGTCTAGTTATGCTGTACCTATCATTCTAGGATGAGAAAGAGCATCTGGAATTTTCATGTGATTCTTGGTGGTTGCAGAAGTCAGTTTCATGCTTAGGTCCTCATGTGAACAGAGTCTGTCGAGCCAAGACAGAGTGGTAGAGAATCCCACACATCCTCTCTCACAGCAAGGCACATTCATGGAAGTATCTGTGTTTCATTTAACTTCTAAAGTAATCTGCAAACCTTGAGTTCGAATCCCTAACACCCGTGTAAAAAGCTAGGAACAGTGGAACGTGCCTATAATCCCAGCACTGAGGAGCTAGAGACTGGAGGATCCCTGGAGCTTAGCCAGCCAGCCTAGCCTAATTACTGAGCTCCATGTCCCACGAGAGAGACCCTGAACCGACAATTAAGGCAGATAGTGATCAAAGAAGATACCTTACTTGACATAAGGTCTCCACAGACATGAACATGTGCACACACACACACACACACACACACATAAACACACACAAATTTAATGCAGGTTTCCTTAATATTGCATCTTCTTTTGTGTGCTGGTTAAATGAGCAGGATCATCTTCTCCAGGCTCTGTAACAGGGCATCGACTCTCTGCTTCCACCAGAAAAGCATCCTCTCCCTAACGTGCGCCCCAGGTCACCTTGCTCAGGCTGAAGGCCACACACAAGCACAAACACATAGAAACCACTTCACACTGATGGTATGAGATGTAAATGATCCTGCTCTGGAAGAACAGAGGCTACTCACCCATCCTGTCCCCATCCCCCTCCAAGAGTCAAAAGTACCACATATTTCCTGAAAATGGAAGATACTGGTTCACAAAGAAATTCAGGAGGTTTGTTCTAGGGGCTGAACCCACATAACATCAGGCTGGACAAGGCATCTTCTCTATCTCAGAAAGAAAAATTCCTCTTAATTACCCCCCACCCCACACACCTTTTCTTTCCTTTTCCTTCCTCACAGTAGCTCACAGCATAGCTCTGGGTTTCTGTGAAGGACAGGATCCTTTCCTCTTACTTCCACATCATTCACTGAACAAGTTATTGTTGTGTCAAAGTAAAAAAAAAAAAAAAAACAGATTCTTCTTTACTTGACGATGTGGTCCTTTTATTTAAACTGAAAGGCATCATTACAAAGTGCAAACACCTCTTTGGTAATGGACTGAATACAAGGAACATAAAATGGCACTTGGCTTTTGACAACAGTCAGAAAAGTAAATAAATATGTACACTACTTTGAATCACAGAAGCCCAGTGCAGTGGGTAGTCAGAAAGGGTGTCTGGGCACTGCCCACTGCCCAGGCAATGAAGCTGTAACATCAAAATGGAGATCTGCAAGACATCTTGGTTTGATATAAAGAAATTAATGTCAATCACAGCCAGCTTCCCACACAGGAGCAGATTACAAAAACCCCTGGCACCTGTCTAAGCTCCATGTACACTTGTGTGCCCTAGCACAAGGCATACCCCGGGGGCTCATGTGAAATACCAGATATCCAGGGCACGTTCTCCCCCCATTCTATGCCTGAGCAATTACATGGCAGTCAGATTTCAGATCCATACTTATACCTCCTACTTCACAGAAGTCTGTTCGGAAATGTCATCACTAAGTTCAGCTTAATATTTCACAAATGCCTGCCCCTGCGTGACTACCAGCTTCTGGATATCACTAGCAACAGGAAGATAAGACAAGGTGGGCCACTTTTACATATGCGACGTGGTGAATCCACTGTGAACATGCCCATGCTGGGATGCTGTCTTTGCTCAGGAGCCTTATGCATGTGGCTTTGTGTCTATCTGTAGGAAGGTAATTGTATCAGCATTGGGATTACATATACGTACACACCACAATGGCCATACTGCCCAACATAAGCCAGAGGCTGCAAGGAACTCAACATCTCCCTATTTGACCATGGGCTCCCATTTTGTCCTTTTCCAGCTGACATTGACTCGTCTGTGTCCTTGAGGTCTTCCTCCCAGCCCTTGGGCAGGTGACCCTCTTGATGTACCCACAATGGCTGGCGTACAGTGCTGGGCACGTCAGTGTATACAGGGTGGGACCTGCTCACTCAGGAAGAGTCCTCAGAACCTTGTGAGAACAGAATGGAATATTTCGGTCAATTAAAAACAAGAGACTATGAGGTATAATAGTTGCTTTTCACTGAATTAAAAAAATTTGCATAGTGGAAATAATTTTTCTAACACCTAAAATGGGTAATTTTTTTAATAAAGCATCATGCAATAAAAAATATGAGGTATAGGGATTTTTTTTTCCTTTAAAGCATTCACACAATGTGACTTCCTGACATTCAGGCTTTGCCTGTCTGTCTCCGATTCAAAGGACCTAGAGAGTGGATCACCCTCCCTACACTATGGCCAGGAAGCAAGGCAGGTGGTGGCTGCAGACCATCCTACCGATGCAAGGGGCTGTTCAGGTCACTCAGCATGGCACGGGACCAACAGATTTCACATTCAGTTTACAGCAAGGCAGTATTTACACACGTTCTAAGTAGAAACGAGATTATTCCTAAATGTGGCGTAATAATGGGACAGCGTGCGTAGAAGGGCAGACATGGTCCCAAGGTGCAGGATTGTGTTGGCACTGTTATTAGATGCTGATGGGCCCTGAAGGTGAAGACAGAGACATGAAGGAGCGGCGGGAGAAAGCCCTAGTATCCCTGTAAGGACTGTGGCCCAGGATGCTATTTTATCAGATCCTGTTCCATTTGCCAGATGCTTCTGTTTGAAGCCTGTCAAAGACCTCCTGCCTCATTTAAACAGAAGTAGCATCATCAGGCAGAAGCAATTTTGGAACCCATGTCTTTACTGTGTGATTTAATAGTAGCACCAATTTTCCATTTAAAAACACTTAAATATAAACCTGAGAAGTCTAACATGAAGTGAGGGCCCCAGCCTGCACCCACTCCCGCCTGGTCAATTTCCTTCTACAAACACAGGGTCTGAAGCAGCCCTGGCTGCTTCTGCAATGGCACAGCGGAGGTCCTGAAATGTCTGGGATCCCAACTTGTCCTGCGGTCTGAAGCTCCCCACGTTGTCATCTAGGCTCACAAGGATTCTGTGGACCAGCTTCGAGGAGCTCAGCTCGAGAACATTAAGGCTTTTCCTCTGCAGTGTTCTGTAAGCAGACGGGACAGCAAGTGCCTTCGACTTTCACAGGCTGCGGGCAGGCTGCAGGCTGGCAAGCTTCCACAAAGCAGGTGACCTGGCCATTCTAACAGAGAGGAAACACATTCTTGTCATTCTTAGACCCTCTACTTAGCATGACCCCTATGAACCCTGACCCAGTGTGACACCCCATGGTTCTTACCCTCATACCCCACAGTATGTCCTAGCTTTTGTGCTGGGCTCAGCTGGCCTGAGATTATGACTAAAGACAATGCTTGGAGTGTTTCAGCTATAAATATATCCCCTGGAGGATTCCATTGCACACTCCACTGTCCTCTAACCTTACTGTGAGGCCCAGAGTGAAAAGACTGAACTGTCCCACACCTAATCTCCACTTAACCCTGCCAGCAAGTGCAATGAGACCAGAGGGAAGTGGTATTCTTCTCTGCAAATAATCCTTCCTCTCCCAGCTTAGCCAGGCATGCTTGGAGTACTCTGTAGTGCTGTTCAGGTAAAGGGACAGATAAAAAACTTGTCCCCTGCTAGACAAGGGGTGATCTGGATCTGCCCTCATTCCTGCTGTCCTGCCTTCCGGCTCTGTTCCAAGTGTACTTCTGCCAGGGCTGCAGAGGAAACCTGTACTCGTAACCAAGGTTTATCATTGGCCTACCTGTCAGCTCTTCCCAAAGATGGACTATGTCCATTAGTATTCCCTGTAACTAATATCCCAGGATGGACCTGGACAATGGAATAAGGGGGAGGGTGTGTGTATGAATGTAACAGCTGGCTCTGAGAGGACAGGTCCTAAGCTGTGGAGTTTTCAGGTTCCCAGGCATGTGTATATTCCCTATACACCATTAGAAGTGGTTCACACAAATGCTCCCATTTGCTCTTTGTAGCTTATGAGGGGGAACCGGGGCTGAGGATGAGGGCCAGCAGGACCTCACTCTGACACTTGGACCACCGGCTCTCCGGGTGTGAAAGATGTGAACACGGACTGGACCCCATACTCACTTTGCACTCACAAACTGTGCATGTGTCTTTTTTCCACTTTGTGTTGCTGGCGTGGGATTCACCGCTGTCGTCCACACACTCTGAGGTGCTGAGCCGAGACTCCAGGTTGTTTATCTGCAGCAAGGCACAGGCAGTCAAACGTGACAGAACAAACTTGCACAGCCATACTCAGTACAGGAGAAGCTGCCTGCTTACAAGGTGATGGGGGCCTACTTGCCATTCGGGTCCAACCCTGTCCTCTGCCTACCAACTTGGCACAAGATGGTGCACAGTCCACACTGGAGCAGAGCCCCGAACCTCAAGCTACTCAGTGGCGCCCCTTGGCACTAAGACTACCTTGTTGTCTTTATATTAGGGTGACTATCCTCCCAACAGCCTAAATCCCAACTGGAAGTTAGTTAGCCAAAGAACTATTCACTATAAGATAAACGGCGGCCTTCCCAATCCCCCCTAAAAAAGCCCCACAGAAACCAAAGCAGACTTCTGTGGGAATAACTCACTTGCATTACTGATGCTTTCATTATTAACTCTCAGTATCTCTACTTGAGGCCTTGAAGAAGACTCAAGGACAGATGAGTGTCCTCAGGAAGTAGAGAGTAATATAAGGCACCAATGGCTGATTCTAAGTTAAACAAAGCCCAGACACCTAAGGACCAAGGTGGCTGTGATCTGGATGGCTGTCAGTGTTGATGAGCCACAGGCAGCTGCACAGATAGGTCATTCAGGGATGGTAGGGAAGGGCCAAAACTGCCTGAGCTGACTGTACAAAGCCCATTCTGCATTGTCAGGTCTACTGGCATCTTGAGCCAAGCAGTCCTGTCTGTGACCACAGGTCTAAGTGATGGTACAATGGACATTTAAGTCCATGTAGACTTTCTGGACCAACCCTTGGTCCAAAGGACACCTGCTTTCATCAGTATCCAGGTCTCCTTGGGTTGTTCTGAGCTTCTCTGCCTGAGTCAGGAATCCTCAACACAGCAACTGGTACTTCAGAGCAAACCTAGCTGGGTGCTGGAATGCACAGAGATGGCGCTCTATGCCTGCAGGGCAAGGATCAAGCAGGAACAAATGCCATGGAAATGGCTCTTTTTTTTATCTACGAAGGAATTTGGGTGACCTGAGTCTCCCCTGAGCTCATCATATGAGTAGCCTGCAGGACCCAAGAATCCTACAAACTAGCCACAAATAGCCCCTTACCTCCTGGAACACTCTCCACACCACCCAAGACAACAACACTTCTCTGCCTCACAATTCAAGCACGTACACTCAGTGTTCTTTACCCTGGAGTAACCACGCCTCCCATGTCCTGAGGTCTAAGTCTCCCTTCTCTTTGACACAAGGCCTTTAGTAATTGAACACAGAGCTTCAGAGAAACAGAATAAAGTTCCTTAGGCAGAAAGAGAGGACATTTATCTCTAGATCCTCAGCCAGGGCTGTAGTGTATATAGTCCTGGTGCCCCGCTGTCTTAGTTAGGGTTTTACTGCTGTGAGTGGACACTATGACCAAGGCAACTCTTATAAAGGACAACATTTGATTGGGGCTGGCTTACAGGTTCAAAGGTTCAGTTCATTATCATCAAGTGGGGAACATGGCAGCATCCAGGAAGGCATGGTGCAGGTGAAGCTGAGAGTTCTATATCTTCATCTTCAGGCTGCTATCAGAAGACTGGCTTCCAGGCAACTTGGATGAGGGTCTTAAAGCCCACACCCACAGTGACACACCCACTCCAACAGGGCCACACCTCCTAATAGTGCCACTCCCTGGGCCTAGTTTATACAAACCATCACACCTGCCATGCAGTTTTTGCTGATCTACCATCACTGACTTGGCTCTGGAAACAGTTACTTCCAAACTATTCCACCAGAAGTGGCTTACTAACAGGAATTCAGGTTTGTCTTCTCCCACACTTCTTCATCTGACTTTGCCTGAGTTTTCTGGGACTTTCTATCTATTTCAATGGTATCCTCTCAGCCAAGGTCCCTGGCAGGGTACTCTAAACTTAGAATTACCAACTGTCCACTGCCCACTGTCCCAGTTGTGGTGATTTGACTAAGACGTCCCCTAATAGTCCTGGGCATTTGGGCAAATGTTTCCCAGTTGTTTAGGGGGTGTGGCCATGTTGGAAGAAGTCCATTAGAGTGGCCAAACTCTGAGATTTCAAAGCCTTGCACCATTGTTTGGTTCCGGCTTCTGACTCTTATTTCCCTGCCTCTACCCACAACCACGGACTCCTGACTTTCTGAAACTGTAAGTCCAAAGAAACTCTTCCATATGTTGTCTTGGTTATATTTAATCGCAGCAATACAAAAGTACCTAGCACACTTGTTCTCAGGAAAACATAAGGACACGACTTCATGGAACCTGGCCAGAAGCAAACTAGAGCAAAGCAGGCTACACAAGTGGCCATGTCCCAGCAGGTGAGGGCAAGTCAACACCTTCCTAATCACCCAGAAACACAAGGCCTCTGGGAACTCAGGGGGCAGGAAGTGTGTTGGTAAAAGGTCCAATGAGGAGCAGATGGCACTGGCTCAGGCCAGCCTTACCTGTTTTCTGAGGTCTGTGATGATCTTTTGCATTTCCAGAACAAACTCCTTGAGATCATTAGTTGCTGGCCCTTCCAAGTGCTCATGGGTGGCTGCTGTGGCATTGCTATGATGTTTTCCATGTTTAACACTAAGGAGTAAGGACAAGATTCAAAGTGTCAATGTGCAAGTCTAAGTCAACATTCCTAAGTGCACCCCTTCTGGAGATCACCCAGTACAGCACACTACAGCCCAGCATTGTCAAGCAGGACACAGGCCTTGTCTACTCTGGGCATTTCTGCTTTAGCTAACCTAGGATACAACTGAGCTCAAAGCAACAATAAGGCCTCAGCCTACCCCAGAGACCCACTATAGGCAGGGCACCTTTCAACCCCCACCAAAACTCACCTTAGTGCTTTCTTCCACCTGGCTCTCTTTGTGGGCTTATCCTCCTCATAGCTGAATTCTAGAGACCGTCTTCCCCGGAAATGGTAGGAGAAGGCATTGAATTGTCCCCTGGTCCTACAGTCTGGTGAAAAAGCAAAATGGGGAAATCAGTTACAAATGAGTCTAATTTAGGATACACTTACATCATGTAAAATAGCTATTCTTACGACCCATCTCCTCCTTTCCCCCTTCAATTAGGATGTATGTATGTCAAGCAGTACCTAAAGGAACTCATGGAGCTAACAGTGGGTCTGTGAGTATCTATAGTTCCAGTACTCAAATATACTAAAAGCTTCATGCAAGTCTCCCTGAGGACAAACCACCCTGCACCAGGCCACCCCATGTGACCACTATGCCCTCCTGCAGCCCACACATGTAGACTTGAACACTCTACTTTCATGATCTAAGTCCTTTTGCCCTGGTCAGTTGATACTCTGCCACCTGAGACCTCATGATCAGCTCAAATCAACCTGCAACAAGACCAAGTAATTTCCAAACACTTCCTTATCTTGGTTGAGGCCTCATCCCCAAACTCCAGGTATGTGGGGAAATCCTATTCTGTCTCACCTAAGCCTACCGACATTATCCGCTAAAGCCGTCTAATTTTTACTGCCCTTTCTCTGTTAGAAGAGCCTGGCATAGAAGAAAGCAAAGGCTGTCTCTCCCAAATTCTAAAGTCCTGTGACCCTACTGAAGCAGAAACTCCATTGCAAAGGCCATAGAGGTCTCTGTGGATGAGAAGCTGTAGGCCCTGATGTCTCTCTCTAGAAATAGGAGGACATGTGACAACTGAGCCAAGGCCCCACTTCGGACCACACAATAGCCCTTGAGAGGCACATCATTTGTTATCACTGGTCATTATCTGACCTGAGTTAAGCTGGGAGGGTTAAATCTGTCCTGTCCACTAATCAGAGTAGATAAGGTGGCTTCTCAGATGGCTCTAGGGACACAAACCAGAGCCACAGCAGCTTGACTGGCCTTTCACAGCTGTGACTGGAACCCCTTCCTCCTATCTTTTCCGAAAATTGAACCCAGGTCAGGCAAAGCTGGAGAGTCTGTAAGAGGACAAGGATGATTCTCCTTCACAAAGCCTTGTCCCAGATTACTGGAGAACAAGAAGATGAGGTGTGTCCCATGTAATGGGTGTGCCCAGTGGCCCTGACCTGAGATCTATATGGAGGTAGGTTCTGGCAATCTAGAGCCACCATATTTGCCATGGATGCCCTAGTTATCCCTCAAGCACAAAGTACAACTGGGCTTGCAGCGTTCTGCTGGCCTGTGTCAGCTGCTTGCATTTGGCCCTAACGCAACCTCACACCCAATGCTGCTGCTGCAGTAGTGGCTGTACTCACAAAGTAAATGTGCAGAACCATGCTAACACGTGGAAAGTTTACAGGGCACCTATGCTCAAAATCTGAACCTCACCTGGAACAGCTTTCCTGCCTATGAGTGATCTACTCCCCCACTCGGGTCCTTGTACAACAGAAGAATTTGCTGCAATGGAGGAGAATGTTCAGACTCTAACTTAAGTCACATGTGTGTAACCCTCCTGACGCTCACCAGGACTTATAGTCAAACATTTTAAGTAATTAACTTGAATCACTGTCACTAATCATGGGACAAACCTGTGCCCTATGCCTCCTACTAAAACACCGTGGTACATAAAACATACATAACACAGCCCTGTGTGCCTCGATCCATGCCCCGATGTTGCGTCTTTAATTTTTAGGAAAAGTCAGAAAAACCCACATGGAGGGAAACCTACTAAAAGGACCCAGATGGAGACAGATAAAGGCATCTTCCTGGATACAGGAGTCTGGGAACTTTCAGGTGAAATTAAGTGAGTAGCCTGAGTGAACCCAGTCATGAACTAACATCACTGGGAAAAATAGAAAAATTCAAATAAGATCCAAAAATTAGGTAACAATTTTATCCATGTGAAATTTCCCAATAACAATTATACTTCAGTAAATTATTTAGGAGCAGGTAGCAGGAAATCTGCAACTTTTGTGGTTTATTTATTTATAGACTATACCTACTTCTGAACACAAACATGCATAAATAAAAGTATAAATTAATACATAGAAAATGTTAATACAGTTGGTGAATCTGGGCAAAATATTTGAATTCTCAGTAGTATCTCAATAATTGCTGCAGGATTTCAAACAGTGATTGTGTGCTGAGAGCTCCTCTGTGTATACATATGTGGGGTGTGCACATATGTGTATGTGTATAGTACCCTAAGACTCATCAGTCCCTAGAAAGAAGCTGCGATCTCACATCTATTTTAATGAAATGGGCAGTGCCCCAACTCAGAGGTAGCTGGTTCAGGTTCTGGGTACATGGGTGTTGCTATTGGTGCTGTGACCCAGGTGCAGCTCCAGGAAATGATCTCTCATGAGCCTTCTTTTAAGCTGAGTTAGAAGACCAGGGTCTGGGGAGACAGCTCAGTAAATACAGCACTTGCTGAGCAATCAGAAGAGTGGAGCTTGAATCTCTAGAGTGAGCTGGCAAGCTAGAGAAGCAGGACTGCCAGGCTCTGGTTAATAAAGAACCCTGATGTGTTAATAAGGTGAAGGGTGATCAAAGAAAGCACTGTATGTCAACCTCTGGCCTCTACAGGTCAGGTATACACATATGCATGTGCACCTGCACATCTGTAAACATACACAAACTGTGCAAGCACACACACATACACACACACACACACACACACACACATACACACACACACACACACACACACACACACACACACACACACACACACACATGGCTGTCCCCCCCCCAGTTAACAGCAACCAACATTTTTTTCCTGCAGGATTTCAATGTTTTGTTGTTCTCTACTATGTTACGAATGGGTTTAGGCTAAAATGGAAACCATAAATTTAGAATCTTGAAGCCCTTCAGGGTTGGACAGAGCCTGCTATTTTATGAGGTACAGTGTCTGGAAGAAGCTGTGTCGGTAAGAGCCTTGGGCACCGAGCCTCTGCAGCAGCTGGGACAATGGATTAGAACAGAGGCACAAGCCAAGACAACGCCTGCCTCAGAGGCATCCCTTCCAGGATGGTGGATACTTCTAAGTAAAAGAATGAAGCCTGGCTCTGCTTCTGTAGCAAAGGGAGTCCTGGTGATGTTACCAGAAAATAGAAGTGCGTATCTGAAAATAAGGACCAGCCTTGCACACTACTTTCAAGACAATAGTCTCCTACAGACAGAATGTGCTATACTTGCAGCAAAGTATTTAAACTGGAAATCCCTGGGACATTTAAAACAAAAAGAAGTAAAAACAGATACAAGTTCCCACTTGTGTTCTGTGACCTGCAGAAGAGCAGTAATTTAGGATTAGATACACAGTAAGCCAGTAAGCACAATGTCCTTTGTGAATTCTTACAATACAGAGAGGGAGGGAGAGGGGGTGAGGAAAGGGAGATACAGGGAGAGAGGGAGATAGGAAGAGAGGGAAAGAGGGGGAAAGGGAGATACAGGGATAGAGGGAGAATGGGAGAAAGGGAGAGAGAGGAGAAGGGAAGGGAAGGGGAAGGAAGGGAAGAACAGAGAGAACATGATACACATACACACACATACACACACACACAAATATATACATATGGGAGAAAGGCCTGCAAAATGTCACTTAGGACTAATCACATGATCATATACACTCACAGTTTTACCCACACCCACATCCTCTTAGGATGTTAAATGCAACTGAAAACGCCAACCTGATTTTAATACTTACTAAATATCTTGAGTGACAACATTAGCAGAAAAATAGCTACAGCTCTGAACTCTGTGTGCCTCTTCTCAAGCCTCATGTGGCCTATCTTGTTCAGGGTCCAACAGGTAGGGCAGGGCTGAGAACCAAGTGTGCTGTTCCATGTGTGCCTGGAGCATCCGTCCTCTGGAGGCCTCTTCTCACCACAAACACTATGTCACTTGGTTTAGGTTGTAAATGTCCCCAGCTTTATTATCTATGGGGCTCTGATCATAGTTTGAATAAAGCCAAAATTGCAGTCGAATTAGAAACTGGAAACGGAGGTTAACCAAGAGAGGACCCGAGGAATGCAAAGTGGGCAAGAGACCGTAGAATAGTCACCACAGAAGCCAGTGGCTGCTAGAACTGAGATAGTGCCCTGGGTGAGATGAACAGACATGGCAGGGAGCAGGCTGCCCAGGCTGCTAGAACTGAGATAGTGCCCTGGGTGAGATGGACAGACATGGCAGGGAGCAGGCTGCCCAGGCTGGTAGGAATGTACTGCACAGACCTCAGTATTAGGTTTTCCAGTCCTAACATCAAGACCTTTCACACCCACAGGCTACCCCCTATCTCCTCAAGAAGATGGTTCACAACTCCTTCCTGTGAGTTACAGGGTGGCATCAGCATAATACAGCCTGCCTGCTATGCTTCCTAGAGGAGCAGATTGTCGTCCTTTGTGATCAGGATTCACGGGGCTAACACACAAGCACTCAGATGTAGCTGTTCAATAGGTTGACACACAATGCAAACACACTAAAGGTTTGTTCTCTTTTACATAGTATTTTGGTTGGCATAAGGTGCAGTCGAAGATTGTCACGAGGCTGCAAGGTTCTGGTGGCATCTTAACAGGAGACTATCTGTGGTGATGACTGCCATCAAGAAATACACTGCACTCGCAGAAGCATGTGACATTAAGTGCATGGAGTTTACGGTCACACACAGCTGGGTGGTTGGTGTGAGCATCTTCTGTACTGATTTTAGTGTACACCTATTTAAGGCGGTAAAACAGACCTCTAGCCTTGGGTGCCTCTGAAGTTCACAGAGTGGGTGGAGTTACCAATCTGTATAGCCAAGGCTCCAGGCTAGGTGCTTTTATAATAAAAGATAAAACTTGACATTCATCTCTCAGACCTCACGACCACTCACTAAGCAAAGCAATCACAAATTATTCCCACATGGAGGGGCAAAGGCTTTTTTTTTTTTCTGTTCTCATGCAAAGCAGCAGCAATGGGGACACAGTGAGGGCAGGGTCCTGGCAGTACAGACCTTCACAACAGTCCTGCCACACTCGCAGGTCCACTCTGGGGATGTCCTCGCAGCTGCTATACCCGTGTGGGAACTCTGCCACCCTGAACACATCCTGCTGCACGCGGGTGATGTTGTCTGAGTTGTCACAGAGGATCCTCGCCAGGGATGTCTGCTTGAGCTGAGTCAGCTGGGCGGGGGAGAACACTCCTGGGTTCTCATACCACAACCTGGACTCCAGGGAGGACAAGAGAGGAGTCAGTGGGGTCAGCAGAGGGCAGGGAGAATGTCAGCCACCAGGATCCAAGAGGGAATGTTCTTCTAACATGGAAATCATGATTCGATTATCAGGAATTAAAAAAAAAAAAAAAGAAGAAGCCAGCCATTGCTCAAATTGCCATCCAATAAATGAGAGAAAGCAGCAAGAAGATGGCTACTCGTCGCAAAAGGATGGATAGTTAACTTCCTAACTAAACTCCTCAGCTGCCAAAAGCCCCACGTCTCAGTAAGGTTGTTATGGTGTACATCTGAGGCAGAAGGTTGGCCCTGAGTATGAGGCCAGCCTAGGCTATACAGTGAGACCCAGACAAAACAAACGACAATATTCTAATCCCAGGTCTGCCATGGGTATTCAAAAGGTTCCTGGAAACATTCCCGTTCTCATTGGCTTTAGAAGCCAACAGGATCTGGGACTCAGGTGTGTTAGCATGAAAGGATAAGGTGCCAGGCAGCCTACAGGAGGTACGGAGCCACTTGAAGGCAGCAAATGTGGAAGGGGCCTCCCTGTCCGAATCCACACCAACCATTAAGGAGAGATTTCCCAGCACCCACCTGTCTCCATCCCGCAGGCGTCGGAACTGTGTGCTGAGCAGGCACATGAGAGTGGGCCCCAAGCGGCTGCCAGGGACCAGGTCTTCCACCATGAGGGCCGGGAACAGGTCAATGTTGAGGGTCGAGCCATACAGCCTGTAATAGACAAGGAGAAAGTTGAGTGTACCCAGCATGGCTGCCTGAGAGATGGAACGCAGCAGGGAAAAGGCCCCATACAACCTCCAGGCTTTCACTGGACAAAGAGAGCTCATTGTTATTTCTTTAAATCAACTTTAATCATATTTTAAACAATTTTCCTTTTCAGTGTATAAATATATATAAATTTATACATACTAATAAATGATTTGAAAGGTTAAAAACATAAGAAAATTAAAACATAATTCTTTCCCGTGCTCCAGGGAGAACCACCCAATAAGGCAACCTTTCCATCTTCACGCCTATGTTCTTCCTTAAGTATATGAACAATAAAATCTATTTGAAAAGAATAATATTAAACCCTACCATATACTTAAACATATTTGTCAATGCAAATGCTGGTTAATTAGATAGGGTAGATATCTAACATGAGACTTAGACATCTCAAATGTTTAACACGCATTATCTTACGTCATCCATGGCCTAGGAATATATATGCCCATACAGAAAGATACAGAAAGAACCAGCAATGCCCACAGACCTTTCTTTTCTAGTCTTGTACAATGTCCCAAGAGCTTACAAGGCAACAGGTGGTCTTGGTTCCATTTACTGCAGGAGACTGTGCTAGAGTCTGAAATAACATCTTCCAACCCCTATATCCCAACTCTCCACTCACCACCAGGCTTGGCATGACAGAGGAGTCCCTATAATCTATCTGTCATACTTCTGAAAAGACAGTCATTCATCTTTCAACATGACATACATTCACCTTACTTCAAACCTACACTCATTAATCTATCCTTTCTACACACAAACTGTGGTCAGTGTGAGGCTCAGGGACGAGCACCCTGGACTAAAGCCCCCAGACCTCACTGGAAGTCACCTGCCATGGGAACACAGATGGCTGCTGGTCATGCTGCACAGGCACCAGATGCCAGTGCCACCTCAGACATCTGCTCTTTGCCCTCCCACTGGTAAAGGGGTAGCAGGAGGCTGAAGGATATCTCGTTTGGGGTCTGCTGGAGGTGTTCTCCATGGCACTACAGAGCTCCCTCACCCAGGGGCCTGGGGACCCCACTATGGAGAGAAACAGCCCATGTCTTCATCCCCAGGCTGCCCTGAGATGTAAAACTTGAATTAACTGCCAGGGCAGTAGATGGCAGCTGTGTTCCCCAAGGCCTGCTGAAAATCCTGACAGCCCTGGCTTTCAGGGCCATTCAACACCTCTCCTACTCACACCTCAATTTTTCTTCTTTGTAATTGGTTCACATAAGGAATAAATGAGTTGTGTGTGTGTGTGTGTGTGTGTGTGTGTGTGTGTGTGTGTGTGAGTGTGCATGTGCTCACATATACAGGTTGTCTTTGCCAGTTGGTCCTACAGCTGGTCCAGGTCCACCATCTCCAGCAGCAGATTACCAGAAACCGAGAAGTTCTGAAATATTTTGGCAAGCAAAAATGACTGGGAAAGCCATCCATGGCCTTCTGGATAGGAACACAGGGAACACAGTGCCCAAGAAAACAGTCAGTGAACATAAATCCCAATTAAGCATAGCGGTGAATATATATATATATATATATATATATAGTCCCTGTGGAGAACTGTAAACTCATGTGCTTCCCTTGTGAGTAATCAAATAGCATCACGTAAACAAACGGGAGCATAGGGGTAGAGCAGCTCTCACTGAGAAGCTGCAGCATCTCACAAGGGAGAGCCCTCCTGCCAGCCTTCGGGTCTGAACAGCCCCTAGGAAGCAGAAGGTCTAAAGAAGCCTGGCCCTAGATGAAGTGACCAAATCCTGGGCAGACCTGGGTCTGTCCTCTGTGTGGTGGATTACTCATGTCCCCACGAAACAATTGCATCTGTTCTCCAGCAACTAGGCCAGTCCTCCTCTTCTATGGGCAATAACCACTCAGGCGTGAGTCATACTATAGCTGGAGAGCCAGACCCAGAAGGCTGGCAAGTCTGAGACCCATTATCCACGTGACTCTTACTGTCCCTGCTAGGTACACACAACAACTGGTGGTATCTCAGAAAACTTCTTACAGTTTACCTGAGCAGAGAGAGGCTGATGGACAAGACTACCCCAACACTCAGCTGCCTCTGCACCATCCCAGATGCCGATCTCAGCCACCAGGCTTCTCCCACCCGACCACAAGTCACCACAGAAGCTTGACATCAGACACAGTGACATCACAGTCCACAGTCACTTGATATCTACACACCTCTCAAAGTGCCTCAGTTTACCAGTACTCACCTCTGCAGTTTCTCCCGGATCACGGGGCTCTTGATCTCATTTTTCAGGTCCTCAAAGGTGTAAGCAGCTGACAAGTTGCAGTAGACCCTGTAGTCATGGTAGGGTGGGATGCCGTGGTCCCGGCCCCGCTGGATATTGATGGCAGCCAGGTCAAGGGCCACTGTGTGCGCCATGGAGAACAGTCTCTCTGTGAGCTCCGTGTTCAGCAACTGAGAGGGAATGCGCATCTTCCCTGCCACTCCAAACAGCCCTCGGAGAAGCGGGTCGATGCCCCCTTCATTGACAATCCGGAAGGGTGAGAAGAAGGCTTTGTGGAGGGGCACATGGCCCTGTGGGATGGGCTCAAAGTTCTCATCCAGCCGGTAGAGCAGAGGGTTGATCAGAGTGTGACCAAACCTGAAGGCTGCAGTGGCAAAGGCATTAAAGATGCCAGCATTGACACTGGGGTCGTAGCCCCTATACTCACCTAGCATCTTCATGCCCACCTCCCCCAGGATCTTGGGCAGCCAGTGCCGGTAGGTAATGTGCTGTATCTCTGCCCCCACTATCTTGCGTGTCTCATGGTAGACAGTGTCCCCATCCCAGTGCGGGTTGAGCTTCAACAGCTCCGCTGCAATGCGGTTGTGCTCCCGGAACCACAGCGTATGCATGCTGGTCAGGCCCAGCTGCTCGTTGGCACGGTGGTCACCAGCCAGAAAGCATGGTATTGGGCTCTCGTTCTCATCACGCATACACTCAGTGGGTGGCCCTGTGGCAAAGGGAAGCAGGGGCTTGCCAGACCTCTGCACAATGCCCTGACGCAGCAGGCCACGATGGCTGGCCAGGTCCCGGATGCTGCGGGCTTCGTGGTCTGTGCTGCCATACACATTGGATGCGTCAATGTAGGAGGTGAGCTGGTTGATCTGCTCTCGAGGGTACACGGAGTTCATGAGCAGGGACGTCATGCCGCTGCCACACACAGGGCTTGATCGCACGAAGAACATGCATCGGGCCCCACTCCGCACCCTGGGATCATTGGGGGGGATCATGACCGAGAAACAGGGAGGGTCATTGCTGCACACCGAGCTGCAATGCTGTCCATCAGAGAAGCGGGCCTGGCTCAGGGCCACCACTGTAGAGTCTAGGTCATGGTCAAGGAACTGACCCCACTGCATCAGCATGTGTGTGAACTGCTCATCTGGGGTGATCACCTCTGTCCCAATCAGTGTGGTGGACACCAGGCGGGGCATGGGTAGTACATGCCCATTGTACTGACGCTGGGAATTAATGCCCCGGGGTGTGTTGAATCCATTCTCATACACAGCCTTCAGCAGGCGCTCGAAGGCGGTCAGGGAGGCACCCCACATCGGGTGCTGGAGATTGTTGCACGTGCCATCGTGCGTCCTGTACTTCTGGTGGAAACACATGTCTGAGCAGTTGTTCACACGACGGTGTGCAGTGCAGCCAGACAGGTTGGCGATGAGGCTCAGGTACTGCGGGGACACCAGATCGTTGTAGTGGTAACCTGTAACACAGTAGGATGGCACTGACTCCCACCGGCAACGGTGCAGACTGCCGCCTTCAGCATCTCCACAGCTGGTGCCTGAAGGTGCTCTGGTACCTGATCTGGTGGGATGTTCCCTTCCTGCTCAGCTCGCTGATAGTCTTGACACCTTTCCAGAGGGTGCATGGTTTTATGCCACTAGCTATATACAGTGACTCTGCAAGAAACCCAGCACATTCAGAGGTTCAAAACTGAAGACTCACCTCATATTGTTCCATGGAACAGGCAGAGAAGCGTCTGCACACCAGCCCTAGGTCCTCTACTTATGGAACAGCTTCTCTAGGCCCATCACTGTACACTGCAGTGGCTACTATCCTGAGCTCCTTTTCCTCAGTCTATTCTACAGCTGCCTGTCAGTGTGAGGCCACCCACAGGGGCCTGAGACCCCTGTCATCCTCTCCTTTCCTCTGCCATCAGCCCAGGACAGTGTTCACGGCACTGGCCTTGCATCTCAGAAAATCCATCATAAAACACACCCACCCACCTGGCCAGCCAGGGGTAGGCTCCCACCAGGTTGCCTTCCTTCTCAGGAGCCTTGGACTGCCCATAAGCTACAGGAAAACCCCAGGTCTTGCTGGTCGGCAGCAGGCCTCTGAGAAGTGTCTGTGACCTTCCTAAACAACTACAAAACATAGCTGCATGAGCACCTCAGGACCCCATGCTCAGAGCTGTTTCATCAAATGCTGCCTGAAGAGATTAGCACAGCCAAGGTCTTCCCCTTCCTCACAGTCCCTCCCTTACAGTGTTCTAGTCTTCAGACAAGCACAGATCTCTGAGGACAAGCTCATGCACTGAAACTCATGTGTACACACTCACACATGAACTCTCATAAACACACACACACACAGAGACACATGCATGTACACGCTCATAATCCTGCCTGCACACTCATATGACATGCCCTATGTAAGATATGGGCACACACACATTCACACATGTGTACATATCCAAGTATGTGAGACAGATATCCATGTGTATCATGTGTATTCTCTCTCTCTCTCTCTCTCTGTCTGTCTCTGTCTCTGTCTCTGTCTCTCTCTGTCTCTCTCTCTCTCTCTCTCTCTCTCTCTCTCTCTCTCTCTTGCTCATTTACTCTCTGCTGATCTGAGCCAGCACTGTATTTTTTCATTAAAGTATCTCTAGCCTATGTCTGGCTCTGGAGACTTAGTCTATACATGTAAAAGGCTGTAAGACAGTCCCTTCTTATAGAGGATGAGTTGAAAATATCTAGACAGAAATCCATGATAAGTCCCAGGCTGGGAGAAGCAATTAAAAACATCAGCTACCCCCAAGATTGTCCTAGGAAGCTTCCCTTTCATCTGTATCACACAAGAACTAGACCCGCAGGAAGGACAATCTGTAGGAAGGACACACAGTAAGGCCAAATCAGACACAGATCAATTAGCCTAGCCAATCAGGTCCTATATTGTTCAAAGTCCTGACACACATAGACGTGTGTGTGCATAGGTGTGTGCATGCACAGATGGTTTGTATGATGACTGGAACACTCTGTAGGGAAGAGACAGTGAGGAAAGTGAAGGCCTTGTCTGTGACAGTGTCTTTAGGCAGCATTTGATAAAACTGAGCTCTGAGCATGAGGGTCCTTGATCCTGGGGTCATTAGCTATGTTTTGATGATGACTTTAGGAAGGTCATGAAGACCAGGTAGAAGCATCCTCTGACCCACAAGGCCTAGGATTCTCCTGGAGCTTATAGGCAGCCCAAGGCTGGGTGGAGATACCAGGACCTATGTTAGCTCAAGAGAAAGTAGGCTGAGATCTCAGTGCAGGCACAGCCAGAGCCTCTTACATGATGCATATGTAGCAGAGTGTGTCTGCTACCCTGCACTCAAGTCAGAAGATGGGAGAACATGGTACTGACTTGTTCCATTCAAGTCCACCATCAAGCCATGCTGAACATGCTCCTGGATCAGCTGCAGGGTCCGCTCGAATATCTCTCCTGCCCTGGCTTGTCCCACCGTGTATGGATCCCGTGGGTACCGGAACAGAGCGAGTAGGTCGTTTGGAGAACGAGGACGGCTGGCAGGAGTGAGGGAGGGAGATAAATGGATGAGATGAACCACTGGGGACAGAAATCTGGAAACTAAAAGCGTACTGAGATTACTAAATTTCTACCGCTACTTTCGACAACATGGTGCACTGTACCTGACTCATCCCAGGTGGAAGGCGACAGAGCAACAAACAGACAAACAAGAACCAAAGACACTGAAAACAAACCATTAATAGGTCAAGAGAGAGAGTCACAGGCATCGCATTTCAGCTAGGGTGCAGAGAGTCCGTAGCAATTGCCAGCACGGAGGGATCCACTGGTCACCTCAGTAACATTTTGTTTTGGCCAAATTGTTTCTAACAAGCCACAAGAATGAGGTGGGTCTTCTAAAAATGCTTTGATTGTGAATCACAGTCCAGCGCCTATGAAGAAGGTACATCTCCTGCTAGTACTCTAACCCCAGAGAAGCCAGTCAGCTGCTGTTCCTTATGGCTTGCACATGAATGTTAATCAGACTTGTATATTAAAGTTTGGGGGGAGGGTTGAAACAGGCAAAGGACCCATGCACTAGGAAAGCATGCATTCCACCCCACCCCGCCCACTTTTCCATCAAGGCCAGCACCATGGCCCGTCCGCCATACCTGTCGAACAAGTGTGTCCGTGTAGAGTTGATGGCTCTGTCAACAGTTGCAATGGCTTCAACAATAGAGGTAGCAACATATGGATCCCCGTTTCGACTTACGTCAGGAACTAGAAAAATGTGAAAACATATCACTGAGGGGAAAAAAAATAATAAAAGAATACCACACTCTTACTCATACAGCTGCGTCTAGACATGACATCATCCAGGCATAAGCCACGCTTTCGGCCAAAAGCTATTTCTGCTTGCTGAACCGACGCTTGAATTATTTCATCATTAATTCTACCGGAAGCTGTGTTTAAACACTAAAAATCATATACTTCGTAATCTGAAAAGTTACATGACATCCTGTAGAGGAGGCAAAATGTTTACAAAATAAAGCACAGATGTGCTTGTACCCAGCATGATGCCTGTGGGGGCTGTTGCTGAGGCTCCTAGGGTCTATCTGGTGGACAGTGACATCAGAGGAGGTGCCTTCATTCCTGGAGTTTCTGTTCTTCTAAAAGAACAACCATCCCCAATGCTGGACTCAGCTTCTTAGTTTCCCATCCATTGCCGGTCCCTTCCACCATTCATGATATAGAAAAAACTGCTATATAACACACTGTAGAAGACACATCGCACCTACATATTACACCATCATAGCACATAGAACACAGCACTGAACAAGCCTACACCATAATATATACCACACAGAAAAACACACACTATATAGCAAATAACACAACAAAACCTGTTTCCATCAAAGCTTCAGACTTTGATTCTTTTTTGTTTTTGAGAAAATGTCTTAGAATCTATATATCTAGACATAGATTTATATCTCTATATCTATCACCAGACCAACATCCATCCATCCATCCATCCATCCATCCATACATACATACATACATACATACATCTATGCCAGACTCTGGCTGGACTAGAATTCACTATGTAGACCAAACTGTCCCAGAACTCAGAGTTCTCTTTCCTTCTTCCAAGTGTTGGCAATAAAGGCATGCACCACCAAGTCCAGTATGACTCTCACTTCTTCCTTTCTCACCTCATATAACGTAATCAGCAGTGAGACTTTGCCAAGCACAAATAGACATAACCAATCTTTTACCTTTAACCACCAAAACAGCTCATCTTAGCCCAATGGTCAATTGTCCTTCCTATCCTCATAAATCTGGGCCTTACTGAAATGGTCCTTCACTTGGTTGCTGGGGTGGACCTGCATCCCCTGAGACAGGCAAGGCTGTTTGCTAATACTCATCATCTTTCTTCCTCAACTCCCCTACTCTGACTCTTTCTCTCCCCATGTTGATTGACAGGTACAGAGTCTAGTTCGTACCATCCTTGCCTCTGACCCCATCTCCTTACTGGTCATTTAGAAAATATCTTTTTGTTGACTTTTCCTTTTCTAGCCTGTCTGATGGCTAAAAACTCCAGGGCAGAATAGCCAGTTGAGTTCTCAAGACAGGCTCCTCTGGGCAACCTCACCTAATCCCAAGATGTTAATATTCTCAGCCCTGACTCATCCCTGAACTCTAGAACCAGAACTTCCTCATCAGCTTATTCCCACTGCTGTGTCTGAGCAGGGTTCCTGTTTCTCCTCTTTCCCAAAGCAGAACAAGGCAATCAGAATGAAGGTGTGTGTGTGGGGAGGGATGGATGTAGAGATGGAATCTTGACACTCTGGCTACTCACTGCCCCAGGAAAGGACAGTTCGAGTGCATGAGTAATGTCCCAGACTGAACATCACCATACCCAACTGGGAAGCACATGATGCCAGCAGGGATATTATAAATCAAACTGTTGGGTATGAAAAGAGCTGCCAAAGATTGTGGAGATGTGCAGGAAGGGGAAGGCATGCCAAAAGAAGCCCAGCCATGAGCCAATTTAGGACCAAACATCTGTTCTCTGAATTATTCTAATACCCCATTCTTATTTGATTTCTGGTACTGTAACAAATATCCTGGCAGAAAGCAACTTAGAGAAAAAAGAATATATTTGGCTTACAATCCCAGGTTATAGGCAGGGAAGTCAGTCAAGAACTTAAAATTATCAAATCCAATCAAAAGTAGAGAGAAAATAAACATAATCCTTTTTTCCTCCCTTTTTTAGGGAACGTTTTTATACTAATGGACAATCAAGACAATTTTCCACAGATGTGTCAACAAGCCAAATATCTAGGTAATTTCTAAATAAGCTTTTCCTAGGTGACTCTAGACTGTGTCACACTGACAATTCAAGCTACCCTAAATGGATGCCTGGAGGATGAGAAGAGTCCTGACAGTATGTCACCCAAACCCTCTGAGACAATGCCGTGCACTTGGCATATGCATCTTACCATTCACGCTGAGTACCATGCTCACGGAGGCGTATCCAATTGTGTTCCGAGCTACACACTCATAGCGACCTGCATCAGCAGTGCCGACATCATTGATGGTCAAGAACCCTTCGGGGCTGATGTGAAATTTCCCACTTTCTGTTACCTGAACACCGTCCTGGAGAAAAATAACAAAAACAAAACTGAACTAAGACTAGGAAACAGAAGTTGATTTTCTGGGAGACAGAATGTTGATCAACTGGTAAGGCTCAAATGGTAAATTCTCTGAGGCTATGCTTGCATCTGTCCCAACTTTCCCAGGGAAGGACTTACTACTGCTCTTCAAGGTCAAACTCCTTCTGTGAGAAAGCTCCACTACACGCCTTTCCTTTGCTGAGAAGAGAGCTATGTGCAAAAGATGAGCTCCACTATACTGGGGATACCTGTGCTAACTACTGGAGGCCCAGAGTCATGATGGCTTAGGAATCTAGACATGCCCTGAGAGAGAGTGACTCAGAGACAGAACTGAGAAGCCATGCGCAGACCACAGCTGTATCACTCTGAAGCAGGTAAGTGAGCAGAGAGGGAGCTGAAGGGAACCGAGAACTGGTACTCTGAGGACAGCAGTGAGGTCCCTATGTGTCCCAGCAAGCTCCTCTGTATACAGTATGCGAATTCAGCCTAACAGTGTGCTCAATATAATGTGCAAAGAAAAATGATGAAGTAAAAATTCAGCTTCACTCTGTGAAGCTGTAGACCTATAAGAGAATTTCTTTGCTTCTGATGCTGAAGGTTTATGTTTTGTTTTTATTATTTTTTACTATTAAGACTTCCTTTGGCCAGGTGGTGGTGGCGCATGCCTTAAATCCTAGCACTTGGGAAGCAGAGGCAGGTAGAACTCTGAGTTTAAAGCCAGCCTAGTTTACAGAGAGACTGATAGTACAGCCAGAGGTAAATAGAGAAATCCGCCTTGAAAAACAAATTGTGTGTGTGTGTGTGTGTGTGTGTGTGTGTGTGGAGAGAGAGAGAGAGAGAGAGAGAGAGAGAGAGAGAGAGAGAGAGAGAGAGAGAGAGAGAGAGAATAAGCAGACTTCCTTCTGGGTACTTTAAATATACACTTACTGCATCAGAAGGAGCCTGGGTGAGGTTCCAGCTCTTACCTTGTTCCAGGTGATGGCTGGCTCTGGTTCCCCCTGAGAGCTACAAGGCAGCTGCACGTTGGTGCCCACCTCTACAGTCATGTCACTGGGAATGCTGGCAAATATCGGGGTGACTGCAAGGCAAGTGTGAGAAAGAGGCAGCAACCTGAGTTGTACCTCAAAGCTTCAGAAGAACAGTCCATACATAGGCCAACCCAGAGCCCTGTAACTAAGCTAGACTCAGGTCTTATTGGCCTAGCTGAAAGCTCTGAGGCTTTGCCACAAAGCCAGGCGTCCTGTGCTCTCTGACCCATACCCATGACCAGCAGGCAGCCATTTACAGTGTGGTGTGGCCCACTGTCAAAACACCATCCTGATGCTCAAGATTCATTGGACTGGAAAGGGAGCTTAACAGACACTATCACTGGATCCCACCACGGGGAGCTGGACATTGGGTTTGCTGAGCAAGTGCAGGAAGAAAAGTCAACAAAACCCACAGTGGATACTATGGGTCTAAGAGACAAAACAAGGTTCATGATAGCTCAGTGGCTTCAGCCTACATCTACCTGTTACCCTAATATGCTCACTAACAAAGCCAGTCTCACCGAGGCCAGCATGACATGAATAAATATTTTCATAACAAAGAAAGAGGTTTAAGTGTCTTGTGTGAATCCCTCATGAACAGAGCCAGGGTTCTAAACATAACAACAGAGACCAGAAAAGCTAAAGTGACAATGTTGACACTGATGTCATCTGCAGGAAGGCACGCACAGATCCACAAGTTGATAGCACCTACCTCTGGGCTGCACAGTCAGGTGGGCCACAACCTTCTGGGAGCCGATGATGTTGACAGCCTGGCACTCATACTGGCCCTGGTCATGCAGGGCCACCCCAGAAATCCTGAGTGTTCCTGAGGACAGCACCAAGTGCCTCCTGTCCACTGAGAGCTGGCTCCCTACAAAGCGGGGTAAGACGTCAGGCACCCTGGACAGAGAGGCTTTCAGGGTAGGCTATGAGACAAAGAATGTTATCTCTAAAGATGGCAGTGTCACTGGGCTGAACTATCTGGATCTGATACCAAATGGCCTCTTCTGCTCCAGTAAGCAGGCCCTTATTCAACACCACATGTGGGCTGCTACAGTGACTGGCCGTCCTAAAGGAGGAGTCAAATGATGACCCCAAGGAGTATCATAGAAAGGAATAGAGAACAGAGGAAAAGGGCAAAATTAGGAGCAAGGACAAGACATGGACTCAGTAGGGCTGACCCCTAGCTATGCCTAAGGAAACAGACTGAAAGGGGACCTTGGCTCAATTTGCAAAGAAGGCAAGCTCATTAGAGGAGGATACTCCCACGTGTCTTTGTGGACAAGCCTTTCTACCAGGCGGCCTCCCTAGCCAACCAAGGTGTCTAGATAGCCTCTGCCTCAGTCTATGCCTCAGGAGCCTTGAGCAGGACTTCTCAGTGGGAGGATTTTTGTCTTTTTGGTTGAAGAAAAAAAGTAGCAGGTCATCTCCAGGGTCCCTGACTAGGCTTCAGGGTAGGAACACTGGAGACCTACAGAGGTTTGATTAGTGAACATGTCGCATACCCTTGTCACAATCTCACCCAACCGTAGGAGCTTCCATCAGACCACAGGAGCCATTAAGTGACCAAGTGCTAAGCAATCAAATACCAAGGGTGGAAAGAGGGGATAGCTCTGGGAGTCAGGAGATGAATCCCATTTTAGTGGGCTCTACGAGGGACCTGCAAAATTCTAGCTCACATGCTGGGAGCTTCAATCCATGATGCCTACAGTGACCACCCATGCTGCACCACAAGGTAGGTCCTGGGGATACCTACATCCTCTTCCAGTCTTTGGGAACAGTACCAGTTTTGCCTGACCAGGGACCTGGTCCTAGATGTATGAGAAGGTAGAGGGCCCAGAGTAACATCTTACCTCCCTTGGTCCAGGCGATGACTGGCTGAGGGTAGCCTTTAGCCTCACACTGGAAATCCACAGTCTGTCCCTCAATGACCACTCGGCTCTGAGGGGTCACAGTGAACTGAGGAAGGGCTGCAGAGGAAGAACAGTTTAAATGTGACACTGGGAGACAACACCCTGTAAAGTGACCGTGTCATGTAGCAGCACAGCAAAAGGACCGTAGCAAGGGTAACATGGACTGTGTGCCTGTTCCACTGAGATGAAAGCCTCCATCTTGGAGTAAACCTAAGGCGTAAGACGCGGAAAGAAGGTGAAACAATAGGATGTTCTTAGGAGAGGGAAATAAATGCCACTGGGAAGCTTGCTAAGGGAACAAGCAAGTGACACAAAACAGCTTAAGAAAGTCCCCCAAATGGACCACACTCACTCCCCTTCTTCCTCCACAGGAGCATAGAAACAATACACTGCTGAGAGACATTTTGAGACAGTCCCTGCCACATGGAAGAAGCAGACACCAGCAAACAGAGTCACAGCAGCAGAGACAAGTCAAGCTGACTAGAAAACAAAAACAAAAACACACAAGAAGAAGCCGAGCTGCCTGAAAGAGACCCAGAGTAACTGCACCAACTAGGAAGGTCACTCACTCCCCACCCCGTGGTGCTGCCTGCAGCTATGCAGGGAGTTCCAGGTCCCCTGCTTTTGGGACTCATGCTCTGGTGGTCACTTGTGATGCTGCTGTTTGAGTCATTTCTGCTCACCTATATTCATGTAAAAAACTGCCCTCCCCACAAACTCTGCTGATATACGTCCTTTGGGTTGCCATCAGTTCCCTATCTGGGGTGGTAGAGGTTTGTTCATTTCCCTTCAGGAATAGTGCCACGTCCCACCATGTCTCCAAGTGAAGCAGGGGGAAAGGCACTCAGAGAAAGGTAAATACACAGAAAGAACACCCAAGAACAGTGCTCCCTCAGAGCTACACAGAGCGGGACACAGAAGACCATTCACACAGCATGCTGCAGGTTTCAATGCATCGGGTACCAAGGACACTGTATTCACCCTGGGGGAAGCTGAAGGGAGAGGCCTACATCACTACTAGTTACAATACGCAAATGGTTAAACTTGTCACCTGGTGCTTCTGTGCAACTGACTTGAATAAGGGCTCCTGAATAATTAAGAGCACGTTACGGTGTGTCCGATCAGAGCCTGCCTTATAAAGAAACCATACAAAGAGGTAAACCTGCCTTCCATGACTGCACGGCTTTGTGTAGACAGGAAATGGGAAAGGCTGATTCACAGGAAATGGCTAGTGAGGCATGAGACCATTGAGAAGAGAGGCACACCTATCATATGCCTGGCTTTACCTGGAAATAAATACACTCACCTAAGGTCTGTTAAGAAATTAGAAGGGAAACTTCTTCCAGGGCTCTGTTTTAAACCCCATCTTGGAGAACAGTACAGCTAGCTCCATGGTGAAGACACTTACTCAAGATCACTGTGACATGAGGGCACATGTACAAAACGCTTACACTGGCTCACTATCAATGTGACTTCAGGGTACACTCGCAGCTGTGTACATGGTATGCACACTGACTTACAACCCCTCTGGCTCAAGAGTGCATTCACATCTTTGTGCAAGGTATATTTGCCATTGTCATCTAAGAAAGGTCTGCCTTGTTACCGATGTGCCCCTGGTAGTGTACTGTAACACACTACTGTGATGTCAGTACACCCTGGCTAGCTGTGACCACTGTGACCTTGGGATGTACTCAGAGCTACTGCATCATACACACACCGAGTCACTTCCAATGACCAGGTGTTCATGTCCACACTCACAGACGTCAGTACTTGGGTGCTCTGAACATTGTAACCTCAAAGTCCTACCCTCCGAAAGAAAGCTGTCTAATCACCAAATCATGCATAATAGGTCAAATGGAGCGGCTCTTACAGATTTTAAAAAGCAAGGCAGAGTTGGAGAAATGGCTCAATGCTTAGAAATCCCATAAAACAAAGCTGTGTACGGTGCTAGGGAGGTGGGTACCTGAAGCTTCCTAGCCAGCCAGTCTAGCCTACTTGGTAAGTTCCAGGGCAGTGAGAAACTCAGTCTCAGACAAACAACAACAAAACAGAATCAAAACAACCCCAAACCCCCCAAAGCTAGGTCAGTCCCTGTAATTGTTCTCTGGTTTATATATGCACACCCACAGACATACAAAAGTACATATACATGAACATTCACAGAAGCACGCAATATGCCCATACCAAAATGGCTAGGCATGGTGGCATATATCTTAATGCCAGAATTCAAGAGGAGAATCACAAGTTCAAGGACAGGCTGGTCTGGTAAGACCTTGTCTCAAAAAACAGACAGACGAGAAAGAGCAAATGAAGTGGTACAGGCAGGGTAAAGCCAAGAAGGCTACTGGAGCTACACAAAGCCAAGACTCTGATGGCACACAAGGATGCTCACCTTGGACAATGATAAAGGCTGTGGCGTGGATGCTGTCCACACTGTTGGATGCAAAGCATGTGTACTCGCCGCTGTCGCTCTGGGCAACATTCTGTATGTACAGTCCTCCAGAGGGCGTGATATTCACTCGGGGATCAATCGGCAAGGGTGTTCTGTCGCCTCTTGTCCAGGTGATCTGAGGCAGTGGGTGGCCCGTGGCACTGCACTCCAGAGTGACACTCTCACCCACCAGTACCTCTGTGTTCTGCGGCTGGATTACGAAAGTGGGTCGGGCTGTCACAAACAAAAATTCCCAATTAATTTCGCATAGCTTCAGGAGCTACATGGTAGCTTTGATGTCCTGGCTGCTCATCTACCCAATAGCTTCCAAGATAAGCAAAAGCAGTAACGTTTAATCACAGGCTTCCTTGTCTTTCCCTTTCAAATAAATGTACAGATGGGGCTGAAGAAATGGCCAAGTAAACAATAAGACACTTGCATTTGAACACAAAGGCCTCAGTTTAAATCCCCAGCACACACAAAACCCCAGGTGGAGTAGCATCTGTAGTCCCAGCACTTCTAGTTTGACCAGATAGTTCATTGTACAAAGCGGTGACCTGGTGACCAACAAGAGACCCTGTCTCAAACAGGGTACAAGACATGTACCAACCAACAGTGAAGATTACCCTTTGACCTCCACACTGTAGTATGCATGAGTCTACAGTAACATATGAAAACATGGATTAAATTTTAAAAGTGCAGAAAAGAAAATGTTACCTACTCCCAGATCATTCAAATGCAGGCAACCTGTGGAAAATGACCACTGTAGAGAAAGCTGCATTTCTTCCCTCAGACACACCCTCAACTTTATGAAGAACCTTTCCTTTTGTTTATAATAAATACACCAGCAAATTGATTAATGGTGGTTAGTCCATATTGGCCCATAAAATTGTTTGTAGGGTAGATATATTTCAACTATATAAAATATCATTTTCATCACAAAACAACAGCAAAAAAGACAAATAACTACAAGGAAAGAATAGTTTCAACTCTAAATCTAGCACGGAGGGACAGCCACACATTTGCTAATATGTTTCATAGGAAGGTGTCTGCATACAATGGAGCCAGAGTCAGTACTCAGTCTACACGGAGAGAAGTAACCAAGGCCATAGGAACAGGAGCTGCACACACCTTTGTACTGGACAGTACAGTCTATGGAACTCATCCTACACACGATTTCCTAAGACATATATGCATTTTTCTTTCTTTTAACCCATGTGCCAGTTGTAGCTCATAATCCTTATTCATAAATATGAAATGCAAAAAGCCCCAAAGCCAAGATTCTTTTTAATTGCTTGCAAAATTAAACACAGGTAGCATGAGGCATTTCTACTACTTATGGAGGTTCTATATTCAGCCCCCCTCTTTGTGGACATTAGCACCTGGAATGTGGTGTATCATCCTAGAATGTAAGTTGAAGATGGATTGTGTTCTAGGTTGCATTTTCTTTTTAAAAAATTCACTGAATCTCTGGAATTCAAAGAGAGCTCATGCAAAGGTTTTGAATAAAGGAAATGGGAAGTTTGGAAAAGCATCCGAGGTATATGAAAGACTGGCTGGTTAAATAAATGGTGGATCCTGTTGGAAGTGAGAGAACAGGGCCCTTCTAGTACACAAGCCTTGCTTATGCTTGCTTGGTCTAGAAGGAACAGAAGTGCCCACAAACGTTTTGTGTAAAGGACAGGAACGGGGCAGGGGGAGGAGTAAATGAAGGGAAAGGCAGGGGTGGGGCTTTACTTTTAGTATCTGCTGGTGTTTAGGTTGTACTATCAGAATTCACTAGTAGCGTCTAACTGAAACCTATTCAAAGTTCAGAACAATTCTGAAGTCAGATCTGCTTGAGGGCATGTGCAGCCCCTCTATCATTAGTCAAAATGGGATAAGATTAGGCTCCAGAGGAGTAAAGCAATAAACTGGACACTCAGGCCCCAAGTTGGTATCACACCACCAGGAGGAGAAAGGACTAAAAAGAAAGGCAGTTCCCAACCATGCCCTAGGATCTGAATGACCAGGGGAGAAAGGATTCTCCTCTCATGGTGGCTCTATCTCTTCAATGCTGGTTGGTACCCTCAGGGGCTCAGGGGCTACATCATCACTTCTATATCAAGCAAAGGTGGTGATTCCCAAGGGTGTGAGGAAGAGGGGGTGGGAAACAGGAAGGACAGAAGGAAAGGCAGAGGAAGAAGAAATAATAAAAGCATCTTGCAGGTTAAAAGTACACGGAATTCAATGGCACACAAGCTGAGATGGGTATTTTGAAGAGAAAGATAAATAAGTAACTTAAGACTTTGGTAATTTATGGATACGTTTAAAGGCCAGCAAAATAACTCTGTGGGTAAAAGGTGCCTGCTATTGAGCCTGCCAACATGAGGTCAGTCATTAGGCAGAAAAAAAAAGTGATCCTCAGGCTTCCACAACCTGCCCTCTGATTTCCATATGCACAGTCATTCTCTCTCTCTCTCTCTCTCTCTCTCTCTCTCTCTCTCTCTCTCTCTCTCTCTCTGCCCCTGTCTCTGTCTAAATAAATAAATAAAATGTAATACAAGATTTAAGAATACATTTAAAGTTTTCTTAAATAAGAACCAGCAAGTGCTCAGTGAGTTAAAGCATTTGCTGCCAAATCTGACAACCTGAGTTCAATCCCTGGTACCCACTTGGTAACAGAAGAGAGCTAAGCAACTCTGATCTCCACGCATGCTGTTGCATGGGTGTATGCACACATACTGTATACTATATAAAAATCTTCTACAGAGTACTGGGAAGATGAAAATATAGGTTTAATAACAATGCTCAGAAGCTTAATTCACTGGAAAAATAGGATATAATTTATATGCCCCTAATAATAGTACTTCAAAATACATAAAGCATAATTATCTGTTTCTTATCCTGGAAAGATAGGCTTTCTTTCTCTTTCTACAGGCTACTGCCACAGTTTGGGACTGGAGTTTAAAGGCATTTACACAGGTCAGTGATACAGCTTGTCAGCTTTGTGGCCCACAGACTATGTTTCTCATCAACTCTCTGCCGCTACAGCAAGAAGGCAGCCAGCAATGTCCCAACAAGACATTTATACAGGCACTGACATCTGAGCTTCTTATCATCATCATGTAGCACATAAAATGTTCTTTTAAAAGTGTCAGTCATTTTAAAATGCAATAGCTAAATTGTAAACTTTAGATGAATGGGAAGTGGCCAGGATTGGTCCACAGGGTTTAGTCTGCAGTCTTCAACTGACCCCTTTCTGAGATCCCAGGTTGAACAGTATTCTGGAGGAGGCCCTTTGTGTACATCTGAGCCAGCTATGCCTATACACTCTGTTAAATAAAACCATTGGCTAGAAGAAATGTAATTCACATTTAAAGGAGTTAAATTCAGAATGCTCAGACCACAAAGCTATCCGGGATTCAGTGACCTGTGTTCAGGGCATCTCTGCTTAGTAAGTTTGTTACCCAAGCCTACCCTGTTCCCCATGTCCTATGACACACTTCACTGTTGAACTACCACAAATCCAACTTGGAGCCGCCTCTGCTGCTTATGTACACCACTGTCTATGACCAGGACCCAGGACCCACATTTTCCTTTTCTCTAAAGGCTAACAGCAATATCTCTCCCAAAGATGCTAGCTGCCCGGAGCCAAATTTCACAGCAAATTACTTGCCTTGTGGCTCTAATCCAACTCCAATCTCCTACTCGATTTCCTCGGAACCAAATTAAGCAGCTAGGCATTCTAAATTATTAATATTTAATTATCGATGCTGGGATGTACCAAGACAAAGGAGACAGTCATAAAAAACATAATTTAAACAAACAACTCAGAATCAGGTACACCGCTCCAGGTTGGTTTTTTTTTACAAAAGTCTTAAAAAACAGAATTTTAAGTAAAAGCAGATGCTTAGCAACCTGTAGACAAAGCCAAGGCAGCAAGAAAGCTTCACAGAACTCAGGCTACCCAACAGTGTGAAGCACCATGCCTTGCACACGTCCCTGGTTGGTGTCCAAGACTAAGGTGTCCACTGTCTGGATCCACAGTAGACACAGGCCATGGACAGAACAGGGCTAGTACCTGCGCAGCAGAGGTATAGAGGCCACAGCTGTGCTTCCCTGTTTTAGACAGACTTTTTATACCTTAAGTGTTATATGTTAGCACCTCAAAGATGGATCTACTAAATAAAAATCAATATTTTAAATTTTTCTTTGAAATAATCAAAGCCCCTGGCAAACAGACACCTCGATGACAAGAGGCAGGGATTTGAAGTGGTTGAGCAGGTGCCTGGAGTGAGGCATGGCCAGTCTCTTTAGGTTTCCATTGCTGTTTCTTGCCTGCAGTAGTAACTCAGAGCTTCTGTGCGTGCCCCTGGGGGAGGGGCAGCTATGGGCTTGAGGCAGGTTAGAATGACCTATGACTCTATGCTTCAGAAGTCTTGTGGGACACTTGGCTTAGGAACCTTACCATCTCTGACTTAGCTGAGTAGGAGGTCAAAGAAAAAAAAGACAGTGGGATGTTAGAGTAACCCTTGCTTGCAATATCCTCCACTTACCTGGAGACCCCAAGTACCTGAGGGTCACCTCCTGTGTCTTCGCCTCTCCAGCCACGTTTTTTGCCATGCATTGGTAGACACCCTCATCCGCCTCCTGTGTGTTCTGGATCATCAGCGTGCCATCGTCCAGCAAGTTTAAGCGAGAATCTGTCTTCATGCTCAGCTCGTTACTATAAAGACAGAGACCAGGGCACTCACAGCTTAAGAGGACACTGCACCTCTAGAGGGGTCAGTCCTACAGTAGCCTCTGATGCTCTGGAATGCACATGGCACATGCCAGTCAGAGACCAAAAGCAACAGCCTTCCAGCCATGTCCTCCTCAGCAACTGGGACTTAGCAGGCATGTCTAGAAACCTGCAAATCTATCTTCACTGTGACATGCCAATCCAAATGCTTTAATGTGGTCCTAATCCCAAACAAAAAAAAAATATGAGCCTAATGGAAAATGTAAATTAAACATTTCCCTGTTTTTGTAGAAATAGTTTTATTTAGTTAAGAGGAAGAAACTAGGCATGGTTCCCACATCTATAATCTCAGTACTTTGAGAAGTAGGGGCAGAAAGATCAGAAGTTCATTCATCTGGGCATGCTGCTGTCTCCCAAGATGGCAGCAAGCCCTGGGTACATGTGGGTCAACAGCAGGAATGCTAGGGAACCTCCTCAGTGGGTAACAAGCAGAGCTGGCACTAGAGGCCAGGCCTTGGGATTGAGTCAAGCGAGGTCTTTCACATTTATTTTTGTAGTTTTAACTTAAGCATCAAGTCTTTCATTTATAAACTTCCATTTATGACCATCCTGAGACATATTCATACTCTTCTACTGTTTGATACAAACCTCTAATACTTTGGAATTCCAGTTCTGGATTTTAACTCTTCTCAGCCCCCAGAACTAGCCATGGCACGCAGGGTTTTAAACAGCTGGATGTCTGTCACATTTTCCCTATACAGCTTCGATCCACGTCAGTGTGACCAACTCAAGAGCACAGTGCTGAGCTCTTCATGACTTTGATGCACCTTTACACTGTGTCCCTGACCTCTCTCAAATACTGAGTAGGCACACCCCCATCTGTTCCATCTGTGAGCAGAGTTTTACTTAAGAGAGAGAGGTTCATGCTTGTGCTGGAATCTCAGCCTCAGCTAGGACAAGGATGACTTGACAGTCAGCGTCTGAACGTCTTGTTCCTAAATTCCACTCATAATGTTCTCAAGGAGGCCTCTCTGCTTCCACAAGACTGAACACAGCCACTGAGCTTGGCATGAACATACTGGGAGCCAGGCCATGAGAGCAGTCCTTGCTTGGGCAGATGCCTCTTGGTACAAATAGATCTAAGAGGCAACAATACACTGCTTTTGTGTTCAGGATTTCTCTCTAAAAATTCTAACTTCCAACTAGAACTCCCAGGCACTGTGACCTCATTCCCACCTGGGTCTCTGCCCCTGTATCATAGTTATCATGGCTTGCCCTAACCCAAACATGTGTGTCCCTCTCCACCTCTCTCTGTGACCCCCCCCCATACTAAACCCAACACCTAACTCTCAGGTCCAACTGGAGGGTGCAGGCCAGCAGGCGACCCCTTCTGCCATCCTTGAGCCACTGCTGCCAGATGTTTGGCAGACACACCTCTGTCTGTAGAATGGAGAGAAGCTCCTTCATTCAGGACATGACTCTAGAAGCCAACGGGGCCTGTGCAGACTTATCATAACCCCCAACCCCAGGCAGTCTATCACCATGGCTTGGGTCCAAAACTCACAGACACCTTGCCAAATACCAGAGGCCCTGGCCAGAAAACAAATGGGCAGAAATGGGCATGCAGTACTTCTCCAGCTCCCACTTGATGGGGCAAGAAAGTTCCAGCATGCTGCCAGGTCCAGTGGCTGACCAGGGAAAAGGGACCTATGGCCTAAGCAGAATAAATCCATGGAGAGAAAACACTTCTCCCAGGGACATGGGCTCAAAAGTGTCTCCCAGGCAGCTGCTATGTAGAAGAGGGAAGACAAGGAATAGTTTTCTCTTTTACACCTTCCTACATAGAAGGAGGAGGTGTCTATTAAAGACAGAGAGCCCCATGGAAGTACATGGGGCTCCTGATATGATCCCCAGCGCTTCAATGACATTTCTGCTCACACACAACTCACTTGTTTCGAAGCCAGATGATCTCAGGCTTGGGGTTGCCCTCAGCTCTGCAGGTGAAATACACTGTGTTCCCTGAGGTGACATCTGCGTCCTGTGGCTCTGACGTGATCCGGGGTCTTTCTACAGGCAAGGAACAAACACCACAGAGAAACATGAGACTCACATGCGTGGAAGCCCAAACTGGATTCCTCATGGCAGGAAGGCCTAAATACACATCCCAGGACAGATACCCCCACAAAAATGACAGATTGTCTTTCCAGAGTCTCAGCCCTCAGTGATGGGAGAAAAGAAAAGCTTTCTTCTACAATGTGAACTGGGGATAAGCCTGAACTTCTGTGGTCATACTAGTCCTTCAGTAGGGACTCCAGGACACACTCACCACAGTTCAGCTCTTCTGGGGTGATGGTGGCCACAGAGCGTCCTTGGATGTGTCTGGGATACTCGCAGGTGGCTGCTGCTTGTGCGTTCCCAGATTGGGCATAGGTCTTCAGCAGATCCGCCAGCCATAGGATTCCACAGTCACAGCGAAGTGCATTTGAGTCCAACCGCCTGTGGGAAGAAAAAGCCAAGAAGACTCCTGGGTGTTTAGGAGACACTGAGCCATACTGGATAGATCAACTTCCAGGTTCTGGAGCCTTAAGGTATGCCAAAGATGATGAGAATAGAGGCAGTAATCAAGTGATGAGGAGATATGACGAACAGGATGCAGTACCCCAAGCCCAGAGAAGGGATGGGTACTGGATATAAGAGCCACTACTTGCTAGGTCACTCAGCCTGCAATCCGCTTCTGAATAGCAAGACCCTACAGCCATACCAGGGTCAAGAGGGCAGTGGGTGAGTCTGGATGGGTAGGTCGCCATGGCACACCTGTCCAGTCTACCCCAGCCAGTTGAGTAAGCTGGAAGAAGGCTACACACCATCTTTATGGCTCCTTGGGAGAGGATATATCAGTAAGACCATTGAGGGGCAAGGCCAACTCTGATGGGTTCAGCTTATCTCCAAATTTAGGATGTTCCTATTGGAGCAATGTAAAGCCAGCAAAGGAAGGGATGTACTGGGTTGGAAGGGTTGACATTCTTCTCAAAGAGGAGTGTATCCCTCTGAGGCTGCAAATATGGAAATCCATCTGCAGGCTAGTCCATTGGTTACTTCACCCTTTGCCCTGACTTCTCCTGGGTCGCTTTCTATGGCATTTATCTAGCAATGTTTTTCTCCCTCTTACCTACCAAAGATGAGTGTTCATCCTATCTTCCCACTCTAACATGAAGTCACCTCGCCTGATTTCTTTCCTGAAGAACCTTCGTCTCATGGATGATAAAGTAACAACAGCGCACTCACAGATGAAGCCCGCCTCTACCATTTATAAGGTAGAGATGCTAAATAAAACTACAGGGCCACAGCAGCCTCTGACCAGACTACACAGACAGGAAAAGGTGCTGTGCCTGCTGGTATGAGTGGACACAGGCAGGAAAAACTGGACTGGAGACATAGCACCATCTAGAGCATGTGTGAGCAGGTTGTATGAGTGAGGCCTGCCCTATGTGCACACATGCCTTCAGTGTCTCTCTGTACTTCGTTTTTTAATTTGTTTATTTTTCTTTCATGCACATCGGTGCTTTACCTGGATATATGTCTGTGAGAGGGTGGCCATTACAGACACCACACATTCCAGTAACTTCTTAACTGGGCAAGTGCTCTCAAGGGCACAGGGGAAACAATCCAGGCTGTTAAATAACTCCATTAGCACTAATATACCCCAATTCCCTTACAATAATAAGCATGCAAAGCTTACTTCTGAGGGCCTTAAAAAATGTGTAGGCATCAGTTTGCTTATCCAAGTAAGTGGATTTCAAGAATAGGCACATGAAGATGCTTCCAGACTGGCTTTCATTCTCACCAGTAAAACACACATCTTGCAATTAAAACTTAATTAGGGGAATTTAAACATAGTTTGAAAAACAGTCTCCACATCCTTACTAAAGGATCAGCCTGCTGCCATATAAAAGTCATGGACTTCCCTCTTCACACTGACATAGATTTCACAGGCCTGCTTTCCTGGCATAGGGAGGTCTCTTAAGGCTTTGCTGAAGCTGGAAATGCTTGCCCAGTCCCCAGAAAAGGCCAAATGAGAGAACTAGGGGAGAGGGCCTCCCATGAATACTGCAGACATACAGACATCTGAATACACACTTACAGCCGCTTCATGGACTCCAACTGACTGAACGTCCCAGGAACTAAGTGTGTGATACGGTTGTTATGTAAAAACCTGTCAGAGAGAAAACAGAACAAAGTTACTTAAAAACAACAACAACAAAACCATCCTAACCATATGAAAATGAGCCCAAGAGATCACACATCTTATCAACTGCATTTATTGAATGAGTGAGGTTGACAGTTATGTGCTTTGGTTCAAGAAATAATTGGATTTTTTTCCTATTTTACAACCATTCCCAGACATAAAATACTGAGTCCCACTTCTGATTATTGGCCAAGAGTGGGATTTTATGCCAAAGCATCATGGAGGGGTTAAGCCGATGTTGACTGTTCAGGCAGCAGGCGCTGGGGCCCGACTACAAGTTAAAGAAGGAAGCAGGACTCACAGTCTTTCCAGCTTTGGAAGGTGCTGGAAGGATTCAGGGTCCAGCGTTTCTATCTGATTAAAGTGCAGATACCTAGGGGATAAAACAACAACACAATGTGAATGACTTACCGACCTTTGCCAACCCAGATTTTTGGCTCCAAAGTTTTCCCACACTTTGTATCCACATATCACTAGGTACGTCCCTGTGCTCTGAGCAGTGTGTGGAGGCAAGAAGACACAAGTGAGAGCAGGCAGGCTGCCTTGGAGTTGGATGACCCACAGACAATACCTCAGGACTTAACAAGCCCTGGGTCTCCAGGAACCCAAGTGGTGTGATGGTGGCCCAGCCACTTCCCATTAATCTATGAAATACCCAGTGAGAGGTGACAAGAAAAAAAAAAAAAAAAACAAAAGCAACCTAGCAGACAGGACTCCTGTCTGTGTGCGTACGCAGGACCCCTGCACTCGAAACTGTCAAAGCTTCCGTGTACTAAGAATGCTGTAGATGCAGATCCAGGCACCCCGGCAGGAGATGAGCAGCTCTAAGTCATATGAGATGATGGACTTCCCAGAGGTCCTCAGGTCATCCTGAATATCCAGGGTCCATTCTGCTTCCTATTTAAGATGTCACCTTAGTTCACACGATTTATAGTTTAGGATGTAGCCAATTTTGTTCTCCTGGATGCTACTTTGCTCTTTTTGGATGATGATGAGATGCTTTTATTCATAAAACACCAATCAAGTTCTTACTCAGACATAACTGGCCTAGAGAGAAACCTCCATTCAGGTGGCCATGGTAACAGATGTTTTTATTCAGTGAAGGGCTAAAGACAGAAACAAGCAGCAGAAACAACACTCAGCCTTCTTCACCACAACTCCATATAAAGCTTTCTTGTTCTCCAATCCCGTTTACATTAACTCCGAGATTAGTGTTACTCCTGGTTGCCCGTATGGGCTTCATTCCCTAGCAACCCTCTGAACAGAGCCAGTCCAGAGCCTGCTAATCTTAGAGGGCCACAGCCCACCTGTCCTTCCTCAGGCATATAGCACCATGGTCTCCATGACCCTCCTTGGGTGCAGGCTTGTGCCTCTCATCCCATATGACAAAGTGTTTACAAGACAAGAAAGAAAAAGGACATCTATGTCACTGATTGCCCCAGCACATCATCGGATCCAAGGATACCAAAAGAGACAGGATCAAAGAGACATCCTCAGTCCCCATCATGGGTTGCCTGGTGGTGTGTGCTAGGCAGCTGAGACAAACACATGTTTTTCTGGTTCCCAGCCCTTATAGCTCATACAAACCATTGGGACTGGTGAGCTGCTGGAGAGTCTCTGGCTAAAACTATGAGTCCTGAGCTAAGCTGGAGGAACGAGATGGGGGAAAAGAGAGATAGTCAAGAGCTCTATAAGGACAGGTACCAAGGTTTATGTTCAAAGCCCTTTAGCCGGCAGAGGAGTTTGAGCAGGTGGGTCTTAGACCTCCTGCCCCAAGAAGCATCAAGGGCAGTGGCTTTCAGGGTTTGCAGAACCCTGGACTGCTGAGGTTCCAGGTAGGTTCTGGTCACCATCATCCTTCCCTGGATGACTGAGAAAATGGAGCACAGGGAATGACTCCTCATGTACAAGGAATAACTTTGCTGAATCAGCTAATTTGGAGCTAACAAGGATGTCAAGGGCCCCCTAAGGAGTACTGCCCCGGGTTCCTCATTCAGGCCTTCTTGGCCTGACAGTTCCCACAGTCCCTGCTGCATGCTGAGAGCATGCATCTTCTGTAGGAGAGGACAGAAGGAATCTGAGGCAGAGTCAGCAGGGACTCTCTTTTCCCAGTCACAGACCTCAGAGAGAGCCTGGGGCCTGAGTCCTGTTTGACACAGTGACCTGTACCTCTCATCCCACCTGGGAGGAAGGGGTGGTCCCCCAGTCTCACTACAGCATTCAGTGCTCAGAAAGAAAGCCACATGCTAGCTGCAGCAACCTGTCGCTCCTAGCCTAGGGTTTTCTCAAATCCCTGATGACTCGGGATCCTGCTCCCTGTCACCAAAAAGCAGAAAGCCCCACTGGCTACAGAAGCCACTCAAGTCCTCTTGCTCCTAATTTCTCCTGGCTGGGCTCCTTCAGGGGACTCACTGTCAGGTTAGTGCTGTGACATCTTCATGAAAACAGAAAGTATCATTTGCAAGCTATAAAGCCTCTAGATATTTCCAGGAGTTTTTTTCAATAATCTGGATTCCCTGTCTCATCTGTCTGAAGCAATTTGTGCCGAACCTTACAAAAATGTGAATACAAATGTACCATGTAGGCTGCTGCAGCCCATGGCCCTACCTGCTGCTGCCCTGACCCAGCTGTGCCGGTTCTCCAGCGTAACACACAGGCCTCAAGTGCAAGGCTACTCCAGCAGTAATCTAACAGCTGTTCTCCATCAGTGAAACTTAAAACCCATGATAGCCTGAAATCCCTCAAAGATTGCCTCAGCTTACTGAGTGACAGGTCACTCAGTAAGGCACATAAGCCAGAAGATCCTCCATATTTTTACTGGAATTTTATGCCTGGAAAAAAGAAACCCTGTGATGACTGACTTCATAACAAAGTCCAGTTCATACGCTGAAGAAAGAGAGCATTTCGGCACACTCAACACCCACTAACTAGAGCAACAAGGGGGTCAGGCTTCTATTTTCCAAAACAATGACCCCATGACTCAAACAGCACGTGTCCCATGCTGGACGCTCCTATCAAAATAGCCCATCTAGATCCTGACTGTTTACACGTCTGTCTCCACCACTATGTGAACACCAAAGTTCTTACTGTTAGACAGAAAAGCAAGTTCTGACCCTGCTCCTGAAATGGTGGGCGCAGGGTCAGGGTCTGATGCACAGAAGAAACACAGCAATGTCTGCTCTTGGGTGGGCGCAGGAGAGCGAGGTGGGAGAGGTAGGTGAAAAACGCCCACTGGTGCTTCTCCTCTTCATGCACATCCTCCCTGCACCCCAGGAAGTACAGACATGCATCATGCAATCAGTCAACTCTCCCTGCGGGAGACAGTAAGGCAGATGGCATGGAGGACACTTACAGTTGCTCTAGAGAGGCAAGTCCCTTAAATGCTTGCCTGTCAACTGACTGGATCTCATTCTTGTATAAATAGCTGAAACGAGAAACATGGAGGAGTGTTAGCGCACACGATGTTAGCGCACACGAGCTCTCAACTCCAGGTGGGAAGAACTGAGTTGACGCATGGAGAACAGTTTAAAATCAATGACCCAATGAGGCTACAAATGAAACAATATATTGTAGGTACCGGGCCACTCTCAATGGTCACTTCTCTCACACCGAAAGGACCAAAGGCAAGTGGTCCTCAGATTCTCCTATTGTGGTTACTGACGTCCTGACATCTGCTCCAAAGCCTGGGGAAGAGAAATGTATTCCCCGACACATGTAAAAGGCATTGATGGTAAGATCACTAGAGCTTTCTATTAAATAGACACACCAGCACAGCTCTCAAAGCGCAGGGTGTCTGAAGATGTCTTAAATTTCTCTCCCATGCACAACTCCATTCTTTATATGGGGGAGCAGACACGGTGCTTTCCAAGAGCCATGTGCATGTACCACAGGGTCTGTTTTGGAATGGCCTGCAATCTAAGAAAGGGCTTTCCAGTTTTCAGTGGTTGAAATTAAAACAATCAATAATCGTATTTCAAGGCAAATGAGCACTGCCTGAAGTTCCTAATTGTGGGACCTTCATCAAGGTCTGGGAACAGCATGTGTCTTAGAGCTACCTCAGTGTGACATCTCAGCAGGTGGACATGCCAGCCCTCACCTCATAACCCAGTTCTCAGCAGCCACACTGGGTAAGAGATGGCTCCCTGCTTGCTTTCCTTCTGTTTGGCATGTCCTGCATGTCCTTTATTAAATCTGATTGTTTTTCAGCAGTGTCACAGGCAGAAGGACAAGTCAAACAGCAAGCTTCTCCCATGATTCCCTGTCAGGTGAAAACTTATACTTCAAGCCAATGGCTCAGCATCTAGCATTACTACCTGTTTTTATAAATTGTGTGTGTGTGTGTGTGCGTGTGTGTGTGTGTGTGTGTGTGTGTGTGTGTGTGTTGTATTGTATGATGAAACTAGGAAGGATGTCATGAGAGCAGAATGTGATATCTTAAGGGAGGAGAGAGGCAGAGAGGGAGCAGGGAACCAGCTGGAGAGGACACACACTAAGGGCAAGGGAGTCTGGGAACAAATGAGAAAGTACAACAGCACATACATATGAATAATAAAACCAAGCACTTTGTGTGCTAACATTAATAAAAATAAAAAATTAAAATCTAAAAGACATGGATGGCACCTAACAGAAAGATGTGTAAGAAAAAGGAAACAAAACTTAAAAAGCACATAATGTTTGCATTAATTCTTGTGGTATGTCATGTCCAGGATCAGATCAGTCACTGGATTAATTGCTGTCTGTACAAGATCCTACTTCATGGGACTGAAGTGCTCTCTTTAATTGCTGTGACCCACCAAAGATGTTCTCTCTTTTTCCCTCTGTGCTAATAAGAAAGTGGTACTCAAAGAACCACAAACTTTAACAGAGACCTTCCAGGACCTGTCCATCCCAATAAATAGCCCAACATCTACAACAAAAGCCACATTCTTTTGTTTGTCCTCCAGTCTGTTTGAAACCATGAACTTATAGTAAAAACTCAACCTTTATGCACCCTGGTTTCTTAAACAGAACCACTGAATTAATTGTGTACAAGGCTTTTTAGTCAAGGCCTGAGTTACCACTGCATCCTGTGTCCACTTCTTTAAGCAAAATACCAGGGAAGATTGCCTTTTAGCATTGCAGAAAGATGGAGTTCCTCTGAAGGATGTATAAAATACAAAATATAAAATAGATACAAATGTGTGTTTATAAAGACACTGGTAGAATTTGGGAGTCAGCTCAAAGGTAGAAGAGCAAATCTCTAGATTCCATGCCCAGTAGAACAAAAAATAAATGTTCAAAAACAAAATTAAAGACACTGAAACACAATGCATTTCCTTAAGAATAAAAAAGTAGATGTTCTAATAATGAATTATAATTTCTTACTTTATACACTTGACCCTTGTTCCATGAACTCTGCCTTAAGAGGCCATCTCATTGTCAAGAAATATGAATGAAGTAGGTGGCCAATGCCTCACTAGAAGCAACAGAGATCCAGGAAATAAGGACTACCCAGAGTCCAAAACCATGTTTTGACTAAAAATAATAAGGTTAAAATAATCAATAGACTTCAGACATATTCTAAATAATTCCAAATAAAATACATTATTATAGTGATTATGAAAGTACTCTTCGGATGAAATCCCAGGGAACTGAGGAATGAAGCTAACCAGGACCTGGATAAACCTGCACAGGGCACTGGGCTCCATCCTAGCAGCCTGTCTCCCGGTGTGACCCAGCTCTGCTGAGACCGACTGTCCTGACCCCACTCTAAGCTGACTCACTGTGGAAGGGAGAGAAGTCAGGACGTGGTTGCTGGGAAGGAAAGCAGTCACAGAATAAGGCCCGAGGGAGTGATTTAAAAGACACTGAAAACAGAAGCCCAGACTTCCTCCCGATACTGAGTGTATTCTCTGAAGAAAACATAAAACAGTTAACAATACAGATGCAAGCCCAGCCTCCCCCCCCCCCCATGCTGGTATCAGCTGACACCACCTACTTTCCAGGAACTCAAAGCTCCCTGGTGGAACTTGGGCAGCAAAAGCAAGAAAGTTAACAAGGAAGCTTCAGAACAGAAGCCTGCCATCCCGGCTTCAGGAATCAGTGCGGAACGTCAGCATTCTATGCCAAAGGAGCTAAGGAAAGAGTTTGTACACAACAGTTTCACTGAAGAAAGTATGTCAATAAACAAGAGCTGTAGGGAGGGTCCGCTGACATCTAAAGTCCAAACATATTTCTAGGACACACTCACACTGAAGAAAAAAAACGATTTTGTTTTTAATATCAGCTCAAGTTATAGGTATTTATAAGCACTATGACATGGATTTAAAACAAAAATAACTAACAAAACAGCTTACTTAGGGAAGTCATCCAGTTCACTAAATGGGGTGGCAGGTGCTTCTGACCTGAATGGACACTGGGTACAACCCATAGGAACACCAAGTTCCCCAAGTCCTTTTCATCTATAGTACATGCCCAGGCAGAGCACTAAGGAAGTACAAGACAGTATATCCCTATGTGACCCCAGGCTGTTCTTAAACTCAAGGCGGTCCTCCTGCCTCAACTTCTCATTGCTAGAATCACAAACACCACTTCTGGCTTCCTAACATTTTTAAAAAGAGTGATGATTTTCTAAACTTCAGAGCTGACTTCAATGAGCAAGAGATGATTTAAATGATAAAGGTGAATATTCGAAAACAAAACCAATCTCACTAGATACAAATAAGAAGAGGCAAAATCAGGAAGGTGAAAACTTTAGCAGGAATTAGTGACACTCCAAAGAAATTAGTAATTTACAGTCATAACTCACTTTTAGCAAGAAAAGCATCAGAGACCTTGTATCTACAAAATGGATCTCTCTGTGCATATACCCCAGGAGGCTGTGTGTACCCCAGCAAGCTGTGTGCACTGCCCCTCCCACCTGGAAAGTTCTACAGGCCAGACCACAGCCAACAAAGGTAGTACACGTGTGTGTGTGTGTGTGTATGTGTGTGTGTGTGCTCGCGCGCGTGCGTGTGTGTCACATCACTCAGCCCCACCTCACCCATCACTTTATGCTGATGATATGTTTTAGAATTTCACTCACCTTTAAAAATAAAACCATTTGGGATGGTCTTATAGTAACTCATAAACAGAGCAGATCTTGGTTTTACATTTACATACTCTAAGGACAGAGAACAATGCTGCCGGGTGGAGAGCTGCCCTTAACTTACAGGTATTTTAAGTTCTCCAGATCTTCAAATGCACCATTGGGAATCTTCTTGATCTGGTTGTTGTTAAGAAGCCTGTGAAAAAGAAAATGCCAACAGACATGAAACAAACAAAAACACATCCAAATTATACTAAGGGAAACTTTCTACAGCCTCCAAAGAGTCAGAAAATGAAGTACAGAGATGTTCCTGGAGCAGTCATTAAATCCCAACTCCAGGACCAGTTTGAGTTACTGTGGTTACTAGATAGCTCTCTTCCACTATGATGTACACTGAAGGAGTAAATCCTCTTTCCTGGACATAGAAGCATGCATCTTCAGCTCACCACCTCCCAGAGTCTCTGATCTGGCAGGACTAACGGGCCAGTCTAACACAACCCTGCATACACAGGATGTTAGTCTCTGGGGTTTGCCATTCTTCCACAGGGTAAGGAGCTAACTGAGCAGAGCCACCTCCCACTCTGCCCATTGGGACCTGAGTGATTCCTTGTCTCCTAATCACTGGGAGAAGCTTGTAGCTGTGTCCAATGTACTTCAAAGAGCCTGAAGTCTGCTGTGGCTCTTTGTTGCCCTAGGTGGTCAAATCTCTGGCAGAATTCAGTGGTTCTAAAGCCTGGTCTGCCTCTAGCCTAAGCTCACGAGATGACAACCCTCCTCAGCCACACAGGAAAGAGGCAAAGGCTGGCTTGGCCAGCAAAAGGAGGTGTGAGGTGAGTGAACTGATGGTGAGTCCTGCAGGAAACCAGTGAACACAGAGACACCTCAGCCTTCACCCAGCAAGACAATGGGCTGAAGCACAGCTGGGGGCCCACAGTGTTAGAAGAGATGGTCTACACACAAAGGGCAGGCAGATCTCTACCATCCTGGTTTCCTTCACCCATATTGGTTTCTTAAAAAAAAAAAAAAAAAAAAAAAAAAAAAAAAACAGTTTTGTTATGTGACTATGTTTTTGTTTTAATCCCTGGTGTAGGGTATGGGGCTGCTTTAAACTGTCCACAGCAGTCGACTATGATTTGTCTTGTGCTTTAGCAGGGGTGAGATTCTGCCAGCTGAAGGTAGTTTGGAATTCTGAATTCTGGAAACCCTTAAGAGGGCTGAAAAATTCCAGAGCCCCAACAGGGAGGGCTGCTGCTCTCCTTCCTGTTGCCATTTGTCAAGTGGTTGTGATCAAAGAGAGGGGAAGAAGAAATTGGATTCCCTAAAGGTGAAACCCTGCCTCATAGAATTGGATGCCCTTAATCAGCTGGAAGTAGCCTAATGAGACAGAGGCTCCCTTTCCCCCTTTCTTTCTTTTCTACTTAGTGTTGAGGGGTTGGAAGAGATGAGGGTGGTAGGAAAAAGAACCCAATAAAGTAGCCTAAAATACCCAGCAACCGTGGCACTCGGGGTATGGCCACAGTACCTGCCATCCACCTACAGGTACACAGGACAACCCCTTTGTTCTCTCACTACCTGTGTGTTCTAACTTACAGTGTGTTCAAGTTCCTCAGCCTCCTGAATGCCCCAGGTTGGATCTCTCTGATTCTGTTGAACCGAAGATCTCTGTGAAGAGATGGAAAATGCATTTTAATGACAGAAAATGCACAGCTGTTCTCCGTAAACAAATAACTTCAAGTTGAAAAGACATTACAAAAATTACACCACTCAGGTTACCATTCTGGGTAAACTCTCTTGTAGGAATCTTCCACTGAGAGAAGGAACAGCATTACACTTCATCTGTGTAACTGGTAAGTGTGAGGAGATTGAAAACAAACAAACAAACAAACATAAACATAAAAAATGCCAGGAATGAATATTCTGCACATTTCAGCCTTGGCCAAGTCCACTGAGCAAACTCCTTTTAGAAAGTCTCAGGTAAACGCACACAGGTAGATCTGTCTAGATTTAAGGTGTCACATGGGCTGTGAACACATAATCACATCAGCATTCACCAGCAAGAACACAGCTGGGGGCCCACGATGTTATCCCCATGAACTTACTGGTTGACCCAAAGCACTCAGCAGAATTAGAAAAGAAGACCATCCTGTATACAGACTACAGACAGCTGTTTCCAAACAAGTAGATAAGAAGAGTTCTACTTATGTTATTAAAACTGGTTCTTATTTTCCCTGCGGAGGGAAACATGTAGGCAGCACACAGGGACCAGAGAGAAAAAAACAACTGACTTTGGGATACTCAAGCAGGAGCTCAGAGCAAGCATGGAAGAGTCTGACCACTCACACAGAGTGTAATAGGGCCACAGACAGGGCAGAATCAGGTCAGAGGCCTCTGGGCAGCTAGGCCGTGAAAATGAGCAGACATCTGCCTCACCCTTCACAGGAAGCTCATCCCTAGCTTGAGCTAAAAAGTACAGTTATGGGCTGGCTAGTGAGATGGCTCAGGGGCAAGGCCCTTGCCACCAATCTGACAACTGCTACCCACATGATGGAGGGAGAGAAGATGTCCTCTAACTTCCACAGGTACACAGAAAGTTGTATACACACTTAAAAAAAGGCCTAAAGTTACACATGTAAACGTCATTGATTAATAAAGAAGCCTGTATCTTTAATAAGTTGTCTTAGAACATGAAATTTTCTTCCTCAAACTTTGATAGAGGTTTTTGAAGTATGTTGAACTGCATTTCCCCAGAATTCACATATGTAAATTCTAACCTCAGTGTCTGAGGGTGTGGCTGTGTAGGAAGATGCGGCATTTCTATAGGAGATCAAGTTAAAAGGTGAGTCCCAACCCAACACAACTGATACCCTCATAAGAAGGGACACAAAGAGACAAGTATGCAAGAACCAAGAAAAGGTGGATGAGGTGCAACTCATCAAAGTCACAAGTCTACCAGGAGGAAGGAAGAAGTCAAGTGAGGTGGGGAGGGGGGCTCCCTGATTAGGGGTCCAGCCTCCACCAGGAGCTGTGCACTTCTGGTTAAACCACCCAATATGGAGTAAGCTATTGTCATCCCTGGGACAGAACAACACAAAGCCAAGGCAATGAGAACTTGTTTCTCCTGGAACATGCTTAGACCTGAACTGTCCACTGTCTCTTAAGGAATCTCATTGCTTCACACAGATTCCAATAGATGCCAGTGACACAGAATTAGTTCTAGTTTACAACTCAAAGAGAGTTTATAAAATGTGTCCAAGTCAGCAACGTGGACTGTTTGGCTAAGGAGCCAGCAGAAGGATGTGGTTCTGCCCCACACGTCTTCCTTGCTATGGTCAAGTTCCCCAGGTGAAGAGACAATCAAGGTTGCTTCCCTTTCTGCTCCTAGAATAGCATGGCTTCAATACTGGCTACAAATCATGCCCTCTGTTTCTTCACTTGCTCCTCAGATTTTCCTGGGTACCCTGCTCTTGTCCTGGCCAGCCCACCTCTGCACTGATGTTTTCTTGATTTTACTTCACAGTGCATGCAGTGGGAGGTGGGAGAGTCAGAAGAAAGAGTGGCACACAGGGGGCAAAGGATGAAGCCAAAGGACCAACTGTTGATAAGAAATGAAACCTGGTTAGTCAGGCTTTAACATGATCTCAAACATGGAGAAGAAGCTTGGACCTGAAACAACAGACGATTCATTCTGGAAGTTATACTGCACATCACTACTTAGAGTCAAGAAAGCACACTCAACTTAGGAAACCAGACACACACACACACACCATCTTGAACTCCAGTACTCAATCAAATTTCATTTCAAAAGACAGGATATGTGTATGAATCTCTTGGAAGCTAGAAAGCATCTATGAGGGCCAAAGAGTGGCAGATTTAGATGAAGCCTAGGTAGGATAGAGAGAAAGCTAAGACATCCTTCCTGGTCTAGAGTTGAGGCCACCAATCCTCAGTCTTAGGGACAGAGGGTTGGTTCTGAGCTCTTGGCCCTCTGCCAGGTGTGAGATGGCTATGGTGTAACTGCACACGAGTGATCATATACTGAAATCTAAATATGTTTGACAAGCAGAGTTGGATAAGATGGTATCTGAGTTGCTTTTTGGTTTTTTGTGTCTGCATCTTAGTCACCATGCATTCTGGTTAGACAAAGCTGGTGAAAGTTCAAAATGCAATTTCTCAACTTGTACATAAGCAGTCAAAGACTGCCAATCAAAGCCTGGTGCTAAGAAGGTCAGAGGGTCCCCTCTGCAACAAAGCTGGGTTCTTAGCCAACAAACTGAAACCACTATGAGCCAACGTGGAATTCTAGACCTGGCAAAGGACAGCTGAGATGAAAAGCTCACTCTGCAGACCTTGCAACATACTTGATATTGCAGAAACTGGACCTTGAAAGCCAAGCTGAACATTGGAGGGTACCCAAGTAGAGGGACAAATACTTATCCTTATATACTTGTGTAGTTTCCTCTCTGATGACCACAGCAAAGGAAAAGAGCTGAAATAGACATGATCAGGGAACTGGAGCAGGCAGACATGCCCCGTCCTCATGGAGACACTAGAATCACTTTGTACATTATCATCTTAGAGAGCAAAAGGGAGGATGGTAGAGGGTCCTATGCTTCAGTTCTACAGCCTTGGGAGATTACAAGAAAAACCCAATACCCTTCCAAGAATGAGCCAAGTTCAAGGACATGCAGGCTCATGACAGGGCTACCTACATGAATGAATGTTCATTTAGGGAGCCATAGGGAAGGCTATTCTTTACAAGGTTTCCAAATTGCCCCCAGTCAGCAGCAAGGTAATGGTGGAAGCAGCACCTGGGGACTTTCAGAAGGGAATTCTGGGTCACACCCAAGAGCACAAAGTGGGAACTGTGAGACAGGGCAGAAATGTATGCTTTTAACAAACTCTCCAGTGAAAGCAAGACGAAGCTCAAGAACCGATGCCTTTCAGTCTGCTAGGAAGGTCACAGCACACATATGTATTTGTACATGTGTGCACATGCATGATAGGGAAATGACATCCACACATGTATATTTATTTGTGTGTGCAAGCAGGAGTTGCTGCTGTATCTCTTTCTTCTCCAGCCCTTAGTCCACATATCACTGCTGTGGACCTTAAGTGTGAATAGATTAACCCATCATTTGTTTTTACAGAAACAGCTGCACATGCCTCCAGGGTCAGACCATAGAGAACTGGAGTGTGGGGTCCTCTCCTCTCTTCATCACAGATTTAACACAATTCAGATGGCACTGGAAACTCTTATTTTTAAAATCAATAGTTTCACCAAAAACTCTAAATGAAATAGAAAGAAATAAACAAGAGTCAGGCAGTGTCTTTCCGGCTCTCGGTTCTCACTCTTCTCTACTGGGTCAGGAGTTCGGAGAGTGGGGGGTAGAAGAGGGGAGTTGGGAGTAGGGGGGACAGAAGTGGGGAGGGGATGGGGGGACAGGAGTAGGGGAGATGGGGACAGGAGTGGGGAGTCAGGAGTAGGAGGAACAGAAGTGGGGGGAGGCAGGTCAGGAGTGGGGGGCAGGAGTGGAGATTCAGGAGCTAGGAAAGTGTGCTAATATCCACAGAGACAGTGATTCCCACCCACTTGCTAATGTTCAAACCATCTGGCGCCCACCCTCATGGTTTGGAAAAAACATTCCTCCAGCAAATAATGAATGTTTCAAACTTCCCCCATGAAGTTGTCATGAAGCAGGAATGGAGGTGGGTTCTAGAAGGCCTTCTGGGAAAGTCGTAACCAGAATGATTACTTAAAAGCATCTTGGAGAGTGGACCTCAGAGAGACTTAACTTGAGTACTCTGCTGCCCCCAGGACCCAAACCCCAAAAGAGGCCAAACAGAAGCTCTTCGTGATGAGCATTACCTTTTCCTAAACCCTGAACCCTATATCATAAATGCCAACGGAAGTGAGAACAAGGAACAAGCCACAAAGGGCAGCAGACCCAAGTGAGCAGCCCCTTGGGCACTAATCTTGGGTATCAACTGTACTTATGTATCCCACAGAACTCAGGGGCTGCAGTGACAACATAAACCAGGTGTCAATGTGTTTGTTAAGCAGGCTTGACATCTGAGTGGCCCTAGAATACAAAGGTGATCACTCAAAGGCTCCCTACACCGTGAGTTTTAGGGCAAGACCATGGCTTGCCTGACGTCCTTATCTGGCTATAGAGGTAACCAGGGTTCTATTATAAAGATCTAGCCCTGGAGTATTAGGTTAAGGAAATAAAGACTGGGCTGGGGAAAAGGGAGGGCGTCAGAATAAGGCCAGAGGAAGCCCCATTACATGGCAAGTAAGAACTCAGAAACTAGAAACTGCCAAAGTCTGTAATTTTGTGCACAGCAGAAGGAGAAATGCAATGGGTAGGAATCAGACTTGACTGAGCACAGACTAGTGCTAGGGAAGCTTCTGGAAGACTTATCTACAGGCTCCTTCCAGACTCTTCCTCTCCCAATAGCATCCTTTCTCTTCTCCCCCAGGTTTCAGCACTGACTTCTGAACAGGCACAGCCCTCTAAGTGCAAAGAGTCCTCAGTAAGGGTCAACAATGAGATAGAAAATTCCCTGCTCCAGATCAGCATCAGAATACAGCATGCTTTGGGTTTAAAATGTTTGCTAGAAGTTTCATAAAGATTTGTCTTGCTTTTAGTGTTTGCTTATTTTCCCTGTTATTCCAAAATTTCAATGGGAACACAAAACCTACCAGAATAGCAAAACCTAATGCTTGCAAAGAGGCAATCTAGTTCATGTTTCTATTAAATATCAAAACTGTAATGCATGAGGCCAGCAAGACGGCTCGGGGTATAAAGGTGCCTGCTCCAAGGCTGCCACCAGACCTGACAACTGAAGTTTGATTCTCCAGCATCACATAAAAGGAGGAGGGAACCAACTCAAAAGTTGTCCTCTGGCTTCTACAAGCATACCATGGTACACAGACAAACAAGTAAAAATGCACACACACAAAGTAAATAAACGTAACATATTTTTAAATATATAATTTATTACAGGACTATAAAATAATAAAAATAAGATGCAAGATTTTTGTTTGGTTGTTGTTTTGTGATCTGGGGCTATAAGTACATGCACATATATATGTGCAAGGACACACACATGTACATGTGTGGAATCTGGAATTACATGGCCACATTTGACTCAGGTGCCAATGATCTGAGCTCAGGTCTTCATGCTTGCATAGCAAATACACTTTCCCACTAAGCCATCTCCACAGTTGAAATTCAGGTTTAAATCTTTCTTTGGGAAGTCCGCCTCAGAATCTCCTTCCACAATAACTCTGGTCACACTCCCCCTGCCCATTCCCCAGTGATTTGAACCTCAACCAGAAGGAACTAACTATAAACAAAAATGTCATATTTAAGGATTGCATATAAAGTTCATTTATTGTAATCCTCAATAACACCACTTCTAAAGTGATTTTTTTCCTATTAAAAAGTGCCATATGTTTGCATTTATTGTCAAATTTAAATATTAAGAATGATTTGGTCAACAAATTAAAAATAATAAGTATCTTCTGTTTGGTCTGAGAACCAAACCACTTTGCTCACAGATGAAGAACTTAACCCCATCAGCACCTCACTGCACATACTTTTCAGGTAGGAAGACCGACCATACAACTTGCGCGTCACTGTGGGCTGTGATTTATATTTTAGTATTTACTATTTGTTTCCACTAGCAAAAGACTACAGATACCCCATCATGGAGCTGAACTAGATGCATGTATACATGGTGCAATTTTACTACTATGTTCATTTCACAGTTTTTTAAAAGTTAATTTCACAGGATTTTTAAGGTTAATTTCAGTATCTTTACATGTTACAAAGAACTTCTGAGAGCACTGGTATCACAGTGTTAAAAGTCCCTGAGTACAAGGGCAGCTGACCTTGTTTTTCTGCTCTTGATGCACAGAGTTTGGGTGTGGTGTGCCCTAGACTTGAAGACATTGTTGAGTTGACACATGCTCCTCCAAGAGTGTAGGCTCACACTACTCATCTAAAGGAGTTAATGTCTCCTCACCTTCGTAGAGGATGTATCTTAAATACGTTCTTGTTTTTAAAATCAGGATTATGACAGGACAGGTGCAAACTCTCTCTCCTAGCAAGACCCTGAGTACCCCATCACCAACCCCAGAGAGACCCGAACCTCATCATGAAATGCTGAACACCTACTGAAGGACAGCTGAGAACACCATAAAACCCGACTTTGTATTCTTTTTTTGTATTCATTTTAGCAATATTTGGTTGTACTAAAAGAATTTCTATGCTTAGGAATGAATACCTGCTCATGAAAATAATGCTAAAAACTGGTGCTTTAATTGTTAAAGGCAGCATCACTCCACATAGGGGAATGAGAACATAAATTAGCTTGTTTCCTGTCTGTTAGGATGTCTTGGCAAAGTCTTCTACAGCACACTTACTTTCTGAATAACTGCAACTGAGTACCATAGTCCCATATACAGCTCACAGGGGTTTGAGAGCAACATTCACAAGCAGGTCGTTGCAGGAGTCAGAGAGGACACAGAAAACAGAGGCCTGGGAACAAGACTGTCATCAGACTACTGATGAGAGGAGGAGCCATAGGGATAAGGGGTGCTTGCTAAATAGAAGGAAAGAAAATAAGGTGCTGATAGAAGGCTGTGTGCTGAACAGTGGGCACTCTTTCCCTTTTCAATTACTGGGGACTGCCGAGCCCTGCTGAGGATGTTAGTTGTACAAGGGGCTTGAGGGAATCAGTGTATTGTCTTTTGCAAGCCACTGACCCCATGTCGGCAGCTGAAAGGGAATTCCTGTGGTGTAAGCTAGCAAACTGTTTGCCCAGCGTTGGAATGACACTTGTGGAAACTGAGCAGAGATGGGAGGGGCTCGGTATGTGCTGGAAAAGCATGTAAGTTCAGGAGGAGAACTTGGAGTCTGAGGGAAAGTGTGCTCTGAACTGCATGAATGCTGGTAAAGAAGCAGTTTCCTGGAATGTGTGTGTGTTTGTGTGTGTGTGTGTATGTTTGGAAGGTTCACATGTGGAACAGAGGAAAACTTTGTGATCAGAGTAGGTTCTCTCTTCTGCCTTTACTTGGGTTCCAGAGACCAAACTTGGATCTCCTAGACTACATACATACATCCCACAGCAGCTTTGAACATGTAGCTGCCAGTATCCTTCCTGAGCTCAGTAAATTGTGGTTGAGGATGATATGGGGGGAGGGGGCATTTTCTGATTGAAATTATTCATCTTCAATGATCTGTAGAAGTTTGGTACAGGGAGCAGCAGACAGCAGAGTTGACAGGTATGCTCTACCTGCAGGTCCCCACCAGCAAAGCACAGGAAAATGGGTCGTCAAGTACAGGAGGATAAGTGGCTTCTGCCAGAGCACTGAACTGCCTTGCTTCAACACTGTGGGTTGAAATCATGTGTTCCCATGTTCAAGGTGAGATGCTGAAGAGTAAACCGTTTTTATTTCGATAGGATGGTAAATAGGGACCTGTTGAGTTCTCTGCCTCCAAGTCCACTAAGAGAGGACCCTCGAGATGTGGCGGGTATAGGTCACATAGCATCTTCTCTACTTGGGCCCCTGAACATGACAGTCTGTGTCTAAAAGCTCTTAACATTTGAGTAGAAGAAGATATACTTAAGCCAACTAAGATGTTCTAAGTCTCAGCAAAATGTATGATTCCATCTTGCCTTGAACATGTGAGTATATTCTACTCAAACATCATCAGGGTGTTTAGAACAAAATCCTTTCAAATGGGTTAAGGAGAAAAATGTTTGACACTGTATGGTAGTTTGAATATGTTTTATCCAGGAAGTAGCACTATCAGGAGTAGCCTGGGTGGAGTAGGTATGGCCTTGTTGGAGGAAGTGTGTCATTGTGAGTATGAGCTTTGAGACTCCTCTATTAGCTACATGGGAGTTAGTCTTCTGTTTGCCTTCAAGCAAGATGTAGAACTCTCAGCTCCTCCTGCACCGTGCCTGGATGCTGTCATGCTCCTGCCTTAATGATAATGGACTGTAACTCTGAACCTGTAAGCCAGCCCCAATTAAATATTGTCCTTTATAGGAGTTGCCTTGGTCATAGTGTCTCTTTCCAGCAATGGAAGTACTAACTAAAACACAACTGTGACTGACTACCCACCCCCCAGGAACATCCTTTCATATTAGCTCAGCATGGGACTTTGAGAGTGGCATTTCAGATGCTCTGGGCCTCCCGCATCCAGTTACAGGAAGGTATAACTAGACTTCACCTCCCACATCATCTGTCCCTCCAGCTCCAGCTCCATCCAGCACCACCCTTGTCTGACTGCACTCCCTATTTTGGGAAGAGTGTTCCTCTAACAACTGGTGGGGCCCTCAGGCCTAATGAAGTCAGAATCACCCATTCAATGACCGCCACAACTGTTGCTAAGAAGGTAAGTCAGCAAGGCCTTCCTACCACCCTCTTAGGCTCCATACCGTACACATCTTTCCTCCATCCAGCAATCAAACACAACTCCTGGTTCCAGGGCCCAGCACTTGCTCTCTCTTGGCCCAGAAGCATTCCTCACTACGCACCATGCGAACTCCTTGTAAGCATATTTGTTTTAGAAAAGCTGGGTAAAGTCTGGACGGCTGTGACAAGAGCCATGTTTGTGATGGTACATGCATTGAATGCCTGTACTGCGGAGGCAGAGGAAGGCTGATCTCTGTAAGCTGGCAACCACCTTAATTTACACGGTGAGTTCCAGACCAGCTAGGGCTACACAGCAAAACGCTGTCTTAAATAATAAAACAAAGGGAAAGAAAGAAAAAGAAAAGTCCTGTCTGGGTCCTGGACAGAACCCACTGCTGGGGTTCTGTGGCTCTGTAGCAGAGAGAGCCCAAGTTTGGGAACTTCCCTCAGCTTAACAGAACGTTCATGTGCACAAACACTGTGACAAAGCCGTGCTGATGTGCTCAGGCACGTTGAGAACGTGAGGCCGTACAGCTCAGCTGTAAGAGAAGAGCTCTGTGATGTATCTTCATTAATGAACTTCTTCAAAACCACAAAACTGGGCTAATGGAAGGACTCAGCTGGTGAAGGTGTTTGCTGCCAAACCAGACAACCCAAGTTCAATCCCCTTTTCCACCGTGTCACGGATTCACACACCACGGTCATACATGTACTCATAGAGTAAATACAATACATAAACAAACAATAGAATAGATCTTGTTCTTAAGAAAAAACAAACAATAAACACTCATCAAAGTTTTTAAAGGCTTAAAATCTGGACACAGGTATAAAAGCACCTTGTAGGTCAAACCCTGCTTATATGAGCTGATGGCTTTAGATTTTGGGTATTGGTGATGGTTTTTAACATTTTAAAACTTGCATTTCCCGCCATGAGTGCTTTAGAAAACAACTTCAAACTACGAGCCATTCACTTTCAAAAGTCCAGTGCCTCAGGCAAGGGTTTGCATCCAAACCCTCAAATCCAAGTTATCAGAACCCTTGAGTCCAGACAGGCCAGAGTTCCAGCCTTCCATTCTGTCCTAGCAAGTCTTTCAGAGAAAAAGCTGAGGGAGAACTGTGAAAAACACAGTCCCTCAGACACTCCAAGTCACTCCTAAACATTAACCTGATAAATCCAAATAAAGTGTTTTTTAACCATAAAAATATTATTTAAAAATTATCTGGCATACAAATAATTTTACCATTTATTAAAGGCAAAAGTGCTTCTTTGTTTTAATTACTTCTTACTATACAGTTACCTAAGGGCATTTATATAGTGTGCACAATGGCCTCTGAACATATTCCTATTGGACACCCCTACAAGCCTCCTTTCCCCTCTCCCTGTCACATTAGTCCCTTTTGTCGTGATGAACATTTCACTTTTATTTTTATGTCACCTGCTCACATTATTTTATGTATCTATAAAGTCTGAGGCCCACAAGTGGTAGAAACATGCATTATTTGTCTTCATTCACTCAATCTGACTAACTCCAGCTGCATCGATTTTACTGCAAAAAAAAAAAAAAAACCAAATTCATTCCTTCTGGCTGAAAAAAAAAAATTGAAGATGCATTTTTAAGTAACACCACCTGCATTAGCCAAGTCTTTCAAAATTAAGTTGGCAAAATACACATAACCAAAGACACTTCTACTTTAACAGCAGGCTCTTCTGCGTTGCCAGATTACACACCACATGCTTGGGTCTCTCCAGACTGTCTCCGGTGGTGTCGCTAGCCTTCTTCAGTGGAACAAACAAGAGTGAGCTCCAGACCCACAGAGGGGCGCCTCTACATCAGACCAGGAAACCTGGGAACTGCACGGGAAGACTGTCACACACAGCAGGGAAGCCAAAAGTTTTGTACCCTTTGTCAAAATTCCAGGGGACAGAATTGTGTCCATGTGCCTAAAGCAGTCATCTGCCAGTTTATCCCCAAGACTATAGACACTCTATAGAAGGACCATGGGGACTCAGTGCCTGAGAGTAGCCAGTAACCTGCTCAATAACTGAGACAACTCCTAGGACTGCTGAGGCTCCCACAAAGCCAGGAGATGGAAATGGCCCAGGAACCCTCCTCAGAGCTCTGCCTCAGCCAGAACAATGAGCCTTGTCCTGGGAACAAGGGGGCACACCCAGCCCTCTGGGCTGGGAAGAATGGCCCTTCTCAAGTTATCTTCCCATCTCTGCTGTGTGTAAACCCAGTAGCTAATATTTGCTTTGGATTGCCTGTCCTGCTGAGAACTTCCAAGGCCTGGACTGTTTAAAGAAAGGCTCATCCTCTGTCTCTACACAGTTCCAATCAGAGAGCCCAGTAGGAGAAAATGTGTCTCGCTTTCTTTCTGCCAGAGTGTAGGGCTCACAGAGCTAGGATGATGGCAGAGTTCCTCACCTTCCTCTCAGCTGCATGGACCTCATCTCTAACCAGTGGCCCACTGGAGGACTTCATCCCCAAGTTCCAGTGATCTCTGGCCTTACCTAACGCCACCAGCTACCAGTATCCCATCTGTCTTCTGTCCAGTTGTGAAGCCTTCTGACTGCAGTGATAAGGTCCTTTGGATTCTCAACTTTTGCAGGAGCAGGACAGACTTCAGAAAGCTCCATTGCTCACCCAGGAATGGGCAGGACAGGCATCTCAATGACTTCACTGTGGTAGGATGATGGCTTCAGGCTATCATTGCCCTGGGTGACTACTTCCCAAAGCAGCAGGATTTGAAAGGCACTTTCCCTTTTGACTGGGTACCACTCAGAATGATAAATAACTTTCTTTGAAAAAGTTAGCGACCATCTGTAAACTTTGATCAAAGTAGACTGAGAGCACATAGGAACATGAGAATAGCAACAGTCTGCTATCAAAAGTAGGCCCCCAAAGCTAATAAATTCACCAGGTAAAACCTCTTCACCTGCACTATTAGGAGGGGCCCAGGAAGCCTGAAGAGCTGGTAGGACTACCTGTCAGTTGTCCTAAGGCTTATTCTGAGAAATCTCAAAGCATGGACATCTGCCTTTGGTTTTCCTGCCCATGGCTTTCAATCCACATCAAGCCAACTCCTGAACTAGCTGTTACCATGACCTGAATTTGACAACTTTAAGTCCCATAGTTCCATCCCTGAAAACTTCAAATCTGGTCCCTTACAGACTCTTCCTGGAGATGCTGTTAGCTCTCTGTCTCCAATGTAGCTTCTTAAACTTGTTCATAGCCATCCCATAACTTAGACAGAACTATGTGAAGTATAATGTGTGTTCAGGCAGTCAATGTTATGATAGTAAGGAAGACTGGAATAAAAGAATCTGGACTCTGTGATTGGCAATGGTACTATCACCAAGTGAAACCAGAATTACATGATGAATTAAGAGAAAACACACACACACACACACACACACACACACACACACACACACACATGCTCTAAGCCTCCCACCTAGCATGGGCCCATGTGGGAATAGAGAGGGAGAACACCAGGGTGCTTGCTTCTACCTTCTACACCATGGGAAGACACAGTGAGCTGATGATGCTGGGATCTTGAGTTCCCAGCCCCCAAACCAGTTTTTGTTACAGCAGCTTGGGCTGGCAAATGGGAATGGTGTCCAGATACAGTTCCAGGTCCTCTGTTGTCTGCACAGCTGACCACAAACTCCACTCAGTACCATCTTTCAGTTGCTTTTAGAAGCACTGTGGTAGGGCTTTCTGTGCAGACCTCTCCCAGTTTGGCTGAATGTGTTTGTCCCTAAGAGTCACTACTGGCTCAGAGGACAAACAGTAGACCAGATACATTTGGAGGCAACCTCAATTACACCCAAAAATATGTTTGTTCATCCGTTTCATTGTCATGGGGCATCCAGTCATCAGCTCTAATCAGTAATGCAAAGCACGGTGCTGCTCACCAGGAGGTGAAACCCAAGCTCCTTCCCAAAGTAACATAGGCCATGAGCTAAGGAAGGGCACAGTCGGGCACAAGAATCAGACATAACTTTGGTACCATAAAACAAACAAACAAACAAACAAACAAATAAATAAATAAATAAAGGCTGAGAAGCATAATGCAGGGCTGTCTGTTCAACAGTCAACACTGACAAAACCACCCTGAAGAGAGGAGTCACCACACCGAGGGAACAGTGTAGGAAGAGCATGGGCAATGGAGAACCACTCAACTCTCTGGTTTCCAGCAGGGAAGACCGGAATAAAGTGACAACCATGTATCTGGGCCTCTGGACAGTGAGTGGGGCTCTAGAGACATCTTTCCACACTTTGACAGCAGAGATGGGTCCTGCCCCAGCAATAGTTCCTAGTCTGAGAAAGCCATGGATCCTGGCTGGGTTGTGGGAAAAGGCTGTCGGTGCTCCTAAGTCCAAGCCTAAATCCACGTTCCTGGGAGAATGCAAGACCTGAGCTCCCAGTCATCTGAGCCATTCCTCTGCGTTGCATTTACAATATGCAACCCTGAAGGATGGGGCAGCATCTCTTCCCTGCCAAGAACAAACTGTCCACCATTCTCTAAGGAAGCAGTGATGTCCCAAGGCTCAATGTTCCTCTCCCATAACTAGCTGTATCTGCCAGCATCACCACAAGGGATACAAGTTGGGCAAACAATGCTAAGTGAAGCCAAGTGCTGTTTTGAGATAACAACATCCTGTGTCTCTAGTGGGCGCCTCTCACATGTCAGACAGCATCCATGAGGGAAATGGAGACTTGCATTCATCTTACCTGAAAATGGTCCTTCCCAAAAATAACAGACAACAACCATGTCAAGCTTTGTGGCAGCCACAGCTGGCTATGCTGAGCTTGACTTGACAGTAGTATTCTTGCTACCCATAGGAATGGCTGTGAACTAACCCTCACATCTAAAACACCCTCAAAGTTTACATTCTATTTGTTCCTGGGATGGTGGCATTATTTGGAGAAAGCTCTGGAACCTTTAGGAGTTGAAGTCTGGCTAGAAGAAATAGATTACAAAAGCAAGAGCTTAGAGGCCACCCCAGCTCCAAAGTTGCTGTTTCATAGTCCACGTGACATGAGGAACCTCTACAACATGGCCCTCCTGTCACGTCCTCCTTGCAATGGTAGAGTTAACGACTCTGAGCTCATGAGCCAGGTTTTCCCTGCTCATGGACTGTATTTTCTGACACCATGAGCCAGGATCCCTGCTGTAATGGACTGCACCCTCTGAGACGGCGAGTGAAAATAAACCTGCCCTCTCTTGTGGTGACTGTCACACAATTTTGTAGAAGCAACATGGAAGTAACCAATAAAACTTCAAACTGATATGTATGCAGCCCACATGAAAAATATGCAAAGCTGGAGAGATGGGTCAGTTGGAAAAGCAAGTGTGCAGACCCAAGTTCTGTCTAGAGAACCATGCAAAAAGTCAAGTACAAATGAGGTGCACTAGTTACTCCAGTAGACCGAGCAAGGTTCCAGACCAAGAAGAGACCCTGCCTTAAATAAAAAGCGGAAGGCACCTGAAATACACAGAATGCATGTACCTACACACAGAAACATGCATACACACAGAAACATACATACCCACAGGTTTAAAGATAGAAATATATAGTGATTTTATGTGTTGTGTGAAAATGAAAGTCATTAATGATATAGCCCAACTAAAATAATGGGGGGAAAAGAGAGTGATTAAGAAAAGAAAGTAGAAGCTACCCCAGTATCTGCTGGGCAGCTCTGAAGGAACAGCCGGCCATATTGATTATACACAATGGCTAACACAGTCACAGTCAATAAAGGTGATGTCATGACGGGTCATATACTGATTAACATCTGTGTTTGTGACTCTATTGTGGTAATTAGGACAGTACCAAACACACACACATACACACAAAGGGCTGGCCACACTGGTGCTGAGGGTAAAGTCTGACTCTAAGTGTCCTAGCAGGCACATAGAAAGGAGATCTGCTCATGTACAAAACTCAGTAGACCCAGAACAATAATGAACCAGCTATTTAGGGGAAATTGAGGTTAACAGGGGAACTGCTGTTGAGTTCTGCTTCTGAGATTGAGGTAACAAGAGAACTTTTTACAAGGATTGAAGATATCACTCAGCAGCTGAGCAGATCAACAGCTACCTCTACTGGCTTTTCTGACATCACTATGGCCCAGGCACAACTTTAATGCACAGCACAAGAGCAGTTAATGAGTTTCATCTCACCTCTCTTAGCTCATGCTCCTAGCCTCCAGAGACCTCTGTGAACCCTTCTCAGCATTCAGGTATCCACAGATCCTTAGGCACATTTTCCTACCATGCACAGACATACACTCTCCTTTATCAGTTACTGAAATTAAAACTAGCACAGATCAGCTATAACAAATGACACACTGAGAAGTATGAAGCTGGGATCCTGGTCTGTCTATACTGGTTCCCTGTTGATAAGCTAACTCTGCATCTGGGCAGTTATGGAAACCCCATTTGTACAAATGGGTCCTCTCAAGCCTTGCTCATCACATCCATGGGGCCCCAGACAGGACAGTATTTGCAAATAAGGAACTGGCCAAGGATGACTTCACAAAGCTAAGAGGCAAGTCCCCAGGCTCCTCTGAGGTCAGAGTAGCCATACATTCTAGGTGCCTCACCAACCTCTACAACAGACTCTATCCTCTTGACCACAAAACTCCGAAGACTCTATTTTGTCCTCTTGCAACGTTAAATGGTTACCCCACATGCCCAAAATGGATCTGCAGACATCTTGTCTCCACAAACATAATTCTGTGAGACTTTATACCAAATGTCATACTTAGAAACACACACACACACACACACATACACACACACACACACACACACCGTTTATGAATAAATACTAGGCTCAGAGGGCTGGGGCTAAAAGTTCTCCCTGTGTCCATAGGAAGCAGCCATGCCTACAATGAGCAGAGACTCTGCCCTTACATGTGTGCACACAGTAAAATGGCAGCCAGAAAAATCACCCCAGTGTCTGCTTTATTCTTCACAGATGGTTTTCCAATATAAACTCTGATACAGGGTATTTTTTTTTTTTTTTTTTTTTTTTGGACTAGAATCTAGGTCCCCAGAGACTTTTGAAGAATGTAGCTTTACTTTCCGCTGCAGAAAAGAGAGACCTCCCTCAAGTTCTCTGAGCACTTCATTTCCAAAGCTCAGGTTTATGAATCACTGCCCACTTTACTACAGTCTACTCTGTCGTAGTAGAGGACAATATATTTGGTATTACCTTAAAGAGGTCTATTATCCAGGACCTTAGGAGGATGGTCCCTGAGAGTTCCCTGCCCCGTGTCTGTCTATCTCTCACTCTCTTGTGTGTCTGTCTAGTTCATCACTTCCTCCTCACTTAAGAAACAAAGAAAGTGAGAGACACAAGAGCAACTTGACTTATGAAGAGGGGGGTGGGAAACGGTAGAACAAATACAATTGTTTCAAAGCCCAGACTGTTTCCCAGGATAGAAGCCACAGCTTTTAACACGCCAAGAGCTCCTTCCTAAAGCACCAAACTGGGGGAGTGCCAGACATGCCCATGTCCTATCCAGTCTTCGCTTCCTGTGCAGCCATGTATGAATGCCCTGAGTCAGCAGCTGAGCACTGGCTCGGTATGGGAAAGTCGGTGAGTTAGGTTTGCTCAGCCCTAACCTGTCTGGATGCTGACAGCTCTGTAAAGTTCAACAGGGTAGGAATAACACACATGTCGAGGTGCTACAGGCACTCATGTGTATTTACTTTTAGTTTCTTTACCTCTTCAAATGCTACCCATGCAAGTCCATAGACAGAGGCTGCACTAGGAAAGCATGCAAGCTGAAGAGGTGGCCGATAGGAGCTGTGCTGCACTGATCTTGAAGAGGAAGAGAATGTGGGAGCTACAAAACCCAGTAGTGAGGCTCTCACATGAATGGTTAACTGGGCAGCTCCCCAAGAGATCTGGGTAACTAGGTGAGCAAGGTTGGATTCACAGTGATACCTGTGCAAGCCAAGGCTGTAAGCAGAGAGCGCTCCATGCTCCAGAGCCAGCTGCTGGTCCACATGTGCCCCAATGGAAGTTGGACAGTTTTAATTACCTATTTGACACAACCTAAAATCACCTGGAACAATGTGGGACTGTATAGAACAGATGGTTCTGTAGGTATCTCTGTGGGGGGATTGTTGCAATTCTATAAATGGATATGAAAAAACCCAGACCAAAAGCAGGTGGTATCGTTCCCTGGGTTGAGACCATATAAAAGAAAAAGACAAGCTGAGCCACCGACAAACACACATGTATCCTTCACATGTTCCTGACTGTCCTGCTGCCTCGCTCTATCTGCTGTGATGGACTGGAACCTGGAACTGTGAGCTAAGATAAACCATTTCTCGTATAAGTTTCTTTTGGCAGGATATTTTTCATAGCAACAGGAAATGAAGCTAATACAGGGCCCGAGAATGCTAAACAGGGAGAAAGATCTGCTGATTTGGGCTATTGAGAATCTAAGGGTCAGTGTCTCCCCACTGTGTCCTGTACCATGTCTATGAGTCACTGATCAATGAACTAACTCACCACACTGAATGTCAATTTCATAAAACTCTTGCATAATTTTTGGTCACTTAAAAGTGCAAAATGCTTAGGTAGACAAAACTAGGCTCAAATTGTCCCTAGGTCCCAGAGAGTTAGGACACAGAATGCACTGCTGGCATGCTGCAGGCCTGGCCAACTGCTGGGCCCAGAAGTGCAATGCTTTGCTAGCTTTTGTTTACTACAGCACTGTTTCTCAGGCCACTTGCAAACACAAGCAATCACTGCAAAGCCTTCTGCTATGCCTTATGAATAAACAATACAAATGCATACTGTTTCCCTGGGAACAAGCCCAAAACATCTCCCATGGATGCTGAAAATTGAAGTCAGTATTCTCCTTGCTTCTTGAATAATTGGCTAGAACGCTATACTTGTAGACTTCTGTTGAGGCCATTTTATTCTGTTCCAGAAGACCCCCCATTTGGGGGGTCAAAAGTGAGAACAACAGCCCAATCAAAAGGGAGAAGGTCTCAAGATCTTATTGTAAGGAAACAGAGAGGTAGGAAAAGACAACACACAACAGAGCAGGAAACCCATTATTTCCAAGTGTGGCGGTGAAAACGTAGCCAGACAGGCATCTTCTTAATGGGAACCAGCCGAGAAAACGGCCACAGAGGACCCATTCCTAGCAGTCACGCAGAGTTCCAGCACTGGGAGAGGGGAGCCTCAGCTGAGGCTGGAGGAGGACTGTACAAGTCTTCCTGTTATGAAAACAGGACACAGGTGCCGAGTGACTGCATCTTCTAATTCAAAGAACAGGCCTTGGTGCAGCGCTGGTGTCTTCCCCTCCCAGGACACAGCAGTGACTCACTGTTCAGGATATGAGATTTCAGAAGGCCCCTGGTTCTCCGGTATTCTGTGGGAAGGTGGCTTCCCAGCTCTGGGTCTGTGTGATGGCAAGCTCAGTTCTGTCCCTCATAAGCCTCAGTGCTCAAAGCCCTCCCACAATCTGCTTCTACAGCTGGAAAATGAGACAAAGATCTCTGTTTCCCGGGGTCTGCGGTGGGGACTCCATCAGAGGGCTCAGCAACACAGCAGATACCCTTGGGTGTGTGAGGAAGAGGTTGATGAGACCTGCTACAGGCCTCAGAAGAGTTCCTCAGTAAACAGTGATATCTCAGAGTTCACACAAAGAAGGCATGTGGAGAGAAGTATACATCCAGAAACACCCAGCCACAAAAGAGCACGCACACAGGCAGACACAGTGTACACAAGGAAACACACAGAACCGGACATGTCAAAACCGGCACACATGCAGAGAAAGCACGGTAAAGGAAAAGACACAAGAGACATGGACATTACAGGGTTTCCTTTAGAAAATACTTAATAAAAAAGATGTCCAGAAAAAAAACTGAATTTTTATGCCTTATGGATTACAGACCCATGGGTAATTTTGTTCATTAAGGCACTTGAAAAATCCTTTGTCAATGGTCTTGTGACTAAGAACCTTCCTTCCCTCCTGACCTCCCTTCCCTTTTCAATCAAGCAATAGCCAGGAATTCAACTCTTTCAGCAACTCTTGGTGCTGAACAGGGGTAGAGGGGGCTGGCTGCCCACTTGTCCCTCTCAGAAAGCTCCCCAGCTGGCTGCTCTTCTGAGGTCTCCCCATCCACATCCAGAAGTACTATATGTTCTCTTACGGCCCTCTCTGGACTCCACTAACACAACTTGGTTAGTTCTCTTGCCATAGGCTGCCACTTTCTTTTTCAAAAAGTTTCTTTAGATTTGTTTTTGTTTTTGTTTTTATGGCATTTTCATAGTCTGTTCTTACTGGTCCTCTTCCCCGCATCTCCTGGCCTCATGCTTTTATGATGCATGCACCTACTCTGTGACCTCTTTCCCTCACCTCCTTAAGATCCATTCTTTTCTTTATACTTCTTAGTTCAAGTTCTGAGGAGACGATGTAGGTGATACTAGGTTTGACCATAGGTGATGTGCATAGGATTTTAGTTAGCTAAAGTCAGGACCAAACCAGATCCAATCACCTAAGATCTAGAAGGATCAGAGTCATGTTGTTAGTCAGGGGTCTCAAGAGGACACAGAGAGGCAAGGAGGCCTGCCTGTCCCAAAGAAAAGTTTTGTGAACCTGGATTAAGTTCATAGGCTGTCAGTTCCTGCTCAGGAGAGACCTATGTCTACTCTATTAAAGAACTGATTGCACAAAGCCAGGAAAGTTTTGGGGGCAAATCTGCCTTACTCGAAGTCTACTGATTTAATGTCAGTCTCATCTAAACACCCTAACAGAAGCATCCAGAATATAAGATTGCATATATGGGCACTGTGGTCTAACTGCAGTGACACACAAAACCCACCATCATGGACAGATAGGCAGGCAGTGAGGTGAAGGGCCACCCTTCCTCTTACACGGTGGATATGGTAGTATAACAAAAACACCATTATCTAAACAACTGAGTGGGTTAACCAAGGTCGTTGTGCATAGAGTCCGGAACACTCTGGGTGCAGCCAAGCAGATGGATAAATCATGTTATCCCACTGGGCAGCCATCCAGGAGTCAGGAGTCGCCTGGCCAATGGAGGGCCACAGGCCGGCATGCATCCTTGCTGCTTCCCGGAGGTTGGAGGAAGCAATAGTGAAATGCAATCCACAAACATGTGTACCAAGTAGAAATGCTGTGGAAAGAGGTTCTGTGTACCAGAGGGGCTACCTGCATCCTGGGCACTCAGGAAGAGAAAGCTGCCTGGGACTGGCACTCCATGGGCCCAGGTGAGTTGACTCTGTAGGTTTTCATGTGGTGTTCTTGACCTCTCTGGCTTCTCTGGCCTCCAATTCTTCCTCCTCCTCTTCTAAAAGATTCCAAAAGCTCCACCTAATATCAGCCCAGTTCTTAAACCATGGTGGGAGGTAGTGAATAGGAAACATAGCTTCATCTTCTGATACTACCAGCTGTGCCCCATGGCTTGAGCCCTTCCCCTATAGCAAATGCCTAACCACAGGTTGTACATGCACACACCAGCACCTGACACACAAGACCTTCCTTTGTGAGCCAGTAAGGGGTGGTGAGCTGATGGGTGTGTGGACAGATGAACTGGTGGACAGGTAGATAGGAGGGTGGATGAAAAAGATGTGTGGATGGGTAGGTAAATGTGTGAGTGGATGGATGGATGGATGGATGGATGGATGGATGGATGGATGGAGGGAGGGAAGGATGGATGGATGGAGGGAAGGATGGATGGATGGATGGATGGATGGATGGATGGATAGATGATGGATGGATGGAAGGATGGATGGATGATGGAGAGATGGATGGATGGATGATAGATGGATGGATGAATAGATGGATGGATGGATGGATGGATGGATGGAAGGATGGATGGATGATGGAGAGATGGATGGATGGATGATAGATGGATGGATGGATGGATGGATGGATGGATGGAGGGAAGGATAGATGGATGGATGATGGAGAGATGGATGGATGGATGATAGATGAATAGATGAATGGATGGATGGATGGATGGATGGATGGATGGAGGGAGGGAGGGAGGGAGGGAAGGATGGATGGATGATGGAGAGATGGATGGATGGATAGATGATGGATGGATGGATGGAGGGAAGGATGGATGGATGATGGATGGATGGATAGATGGATGAGTGGGTAAGAGACTAAATGTTTATGTGAGCAGATGTGTGGGTAAATGAGGCTGGATGAGTGGTTGGCTGAGTGGGTGGATAGGTAGGTGAATAGGTGGGTATACAGATAGATAGGTAGGTGGGATACAGGGGATGGCCCAGAAACTGATTTAAGAAGATTGCATGATGAAAAACAACAGGTTAATTCTAATCAACTTGTTGTTAAGCCAAAACAAACATTCCACACATTTGAAAAAGCAACAATGGTGAACATTAATCTATTAATTGCTAGTTTTAAAAGTTAAAAGGGCAGCTTTTTCGGTTATAGATCTTGAGAAACATTTGTTTCACTCCAGGAAGCAACGAGCCTAATCTTACTCCCTAAAGGAAGGCCAGCAGTGACTAGGAAGGGGAGGGCCATGACTTTAATGACAGGACTTCCGACACACTGCAGCCCTTGTTTTCCACTGGAGAAACACAGCACCGTCTCTCATATTGTATCCAAAAGGCATGCTTCTTTCCTATTACTTGTTTTGTTTGTTTTGTTTGAGACAGGGTAAGTGTAGCTTAGGCTGATCTCAAACTTTTGATGTCTGCCAAGAATCAGCTTAAATGTCAGATCCTACTGAGTTCTGGGATTACAGTCATGTAGCACCATGGCCTGCTTATGTATCTCGGCTGGGGGATTGAAATTGGGGTTTCCTACATTTCCAGCTGTGCTATAGCCTCAGCCCTTCTAAGTTTCTATGAAAAGAAATCTTCCAGAGTGTCTATGGTCTTTTTTTTTTTCTTTTTTAAAAGATGAACGATATTACCCAGAGTTCAATCATTGCTAAATCAAAATTTCCCATCTCTAATGACAGTCATCTCATGGCAAGTCTGACTTTCCATTTTTGTTGTCCTTTCTTCTTAGTGAGTGACTAACATTAGATCTGAAGTGTCTTAGAAAAGGTAAGTTGTTTCTGAAATTAAACAAGTGGCTTTGGGAGCGGCCCCCACAGTCTCCGGGTATTTCCATGTCCTGTCCTCAAAAGGAAAAATTAGATGTTTCTTAAACATCTGTTTTGGCTCGTTAGAAAAACCCATGAAAGCACACATGGAAAACTATACTCAGGCAATTTCCTGTTTGCATTACAGCCTCTCTGTGTCCACTAAAGTCAACATATGAAAGAGAGGATTCAGCCCTGCACCCTGCAAGTTCATAGCCTGCTCACCAACAGAACTGTCAGTACACCTTGACCAGCATCTCTAATGGGGCCTTCCTGAGTCTACCTTGTGAGCCTGGCTCCAATATCCAGATCCTCACCTTTCACACAATCCAGCCCTAAGTTATCACATGAATGCTCCAGGGAGTGGGTCTCCTGCCAGACCACTACATCTGTCACACCAAGTCACCTAGCTCACCACCCACCCACACAACACTCTGTACACTGCCCCTCCACCCGGTGTGTTCTCTATGAGAGCAGGAAAATGGAACAACTTTGAGATAGTTGTATCCTCAAGGGCCAAGATATGATCTCCCCTAAGAAACTGTTATGCATCTTACTGCTCTGCATAGAGCTGTCCTGCCCTCAACCAACACTAACTGAAGCAGAGTTCCAGGTTGTTCCTGTGAGCATGCATGCCTATGGGTCAGCTGGGAGTGGCTGAACAGAGGTCTACCTGCTGGACCAGGAGTCCCAGCAGCACCAGCACCTCAATTTTGGTCAAGAGTCCTTTAATTTTGGGCCAGTATCTCACTTTAGGCCAGGAGCCCGAGTTTGGGACAGTGTCCCTTCTTGAAATTCAAGAAGGTGGTTGTTTGCAGATACCATCTCTGAAATGTTATTCCAAAGCCAATATTTGGAGTTTAGCCATCATCTGTAGACACGTACAGAATGGTAGAAAATCTGAGACATCTGTTTTAAATGAGGAGCATGGACAGGTGACCTGCTTGTTCCAGCCCTTTTAGCATCCCTTCTGAGGCCTGCTTTGACGAGTTCTACAGCTTTGGTGGGTTTGTATTCTGTATTGTTGATAGTTATAGTATTCCCAACTGAGCCAGATGTTGGTATGTGCCCTAGTCTCTAAACAAGCAGCTGTGCTGGGCCTTGCAGACAAGATAGCAAGTCAGATGGAGTCCTGTCAGTTCCATTCAGGAATGGGTGGTAGGGCTCTTAGCCACAAGTACATGGTTAATAAACGAAATGCACACAGGACACATTTTCAAACTGAAGCACACACAAAATAATGCTATCTGCAGATACTGGTAATAAGGCTCTGACTAGTGACTGCAGGAATTTCATCCTGTGTTTTACCCTGTCAACCCTCCTTTATTCAGTATCTTGGACATACCTCCCAGGAACACAGAGAACCAGTCAACAACAGAGCCTGGGGATCAGAAGACACAAGATCAGGCTTCTTAAATGTACATTTTCACTTCTGGCCCAGCCCAGAAACAACCATAGGATAGGACCTATCAGAATCCGGAATAAAGACAGCTGTGCAAAGAATTCTGACAGCCTAGGAAGGTTGACACTTGTCTGTAACCTTACTTAGAAGTCTGAGGCAGGAGGATTGCTGAGAATGCAAGCTATTCTGAGCCACATGTTGAGTTCCAGGTTCTTCTGGACCACACAGAAATAACTCATCTTTAAAAAAAAAAAAAAAGAATCAAGAGTTTAATGAGAGATAAAAACCCTAGAATGCTCTAAACATCTGCTGGATATCAAAGCACCAGGAAAGAAAGCCAACTGTGGTGATAAAAATGTAGTCACCCCACAAAAATGCAGGTCCCTACCCAGTCTTATTCCCACAGTTCTGGGATTGTCCCCTCTGCACCTTACTGTCACCCTGTTACAGGCTTGCCTCAGTGGGACTTGTAAAGCTCTCTATAGGAGCTGAATGATCAATGCTAACAGATTCATCTCTTCTCACCAAAGTTACAAGGGAGAGAAAAAAGGGGCCACATCAGATACCAATCAGGACAAAACCACACAGAAGATTACAGAACCACACCCTAGAAATAACCTGGACAGATACACACAGAGACTGTACATTATTTTAGAAGTATTGTTTAGGTTTGAAAATGAAAGGAAGGAAGGAAGGAAGGAAGGAAGGAAGGAAGGAAGGAAGGAAGGGAAAATGAAGCAAGCAATAGTATGTAATAAGAATTTGGTTAAACTCTGTAAATTCACAGAAGCAAATACTGTGTTTATTAACAATGACAAGACAGAACTGAGGGTAAGGTCCAGCGGTGCAGTTTAAGGTCCTGGATTCAATCCCCACTAATGTGTGTATGTGTGTTATGCAAGTTTGAGTGTGTGCATCTCTGTGCATATAAGTTACTTTCTTATTGCTGTTATAAAATACCATGACCAACACAACCCATGAAAGAGTTTAATTGGGTTTACAGTTCCACAAAGCTAGAGTCTATGATGAAGGAGGGAAGGCATGGCAGCAGGAAGTTAGAGCAGCAGCTGGGAGCTAACATCTTGATCCACAGGTAGGAGGCAGAGAGCATCCTGGGAATGGCAGGGAGGTCTTTGAACCCTTGAAATGTATGCATAGTGATATATCTCCAATAAAGCTATACCTCCTAGTTCTTTCCAAGCAACTGTGGACCACGTATCCAAATATATGACCCAATGGGGTGTTGGGGTGGAGGGAACATTCTCACTTAAACCACAAATCAATCAATCAATCTATCTGTCTGTCTGTCTATCTATCTATCTATCCATATATCTATCTATCATCTATGTATCTCTCTATAAACAGTGACTTCCAATTACCATTATCTATCTATCTATCTATCTATCTATCTATCTATCTATCTATCTATCTATCATCTATGTATCTGTCTATAAACAGTGACTTCCAATTACCCAGTAGACACATGATCAGAGCAAGTATATGGGCTGGGTAGATGGCTCACTGAATGAAGCACTTGCTATAAAAGCATGTGGACCTGAGCTTGAATCTGCAGGAGTAGGAGTGGCAGTGGATTTCAGTAACCTCAGCACTGGGAGGCAGAGAAAAATGATCCATATAGCCCTAGCCCGTAAGTGAGCTCAAGGTACAGCGAAAGACTTTGTTTCAACAGATATAAGGCAAGCAATAAGGGTGCTTCATATCAATCTCTGGCCTCTGTGCACATGTGCATATAACATACAAAACACACAAGACACACACATAGCATACATCACACACAGATACACATAAAATACAGCATACATACATAACATATAAGACACACAGACACACACATAACATATAGCACATACACACACTACATATACAGATATAACATACTTACACAGACATAGTACACACACACACACACACACACACACACACACACACACACACACAAAACATAAATCCCGCACAGACACACACACAAAGATAAAACACATGCACAATGACAAGCACACACATATCACACACGCACACACACAAACATACACATACTTGCAGACACAGTATAGTTATATAGGCAAATGCTAAAGCATACATGCACATTATAGAACTGGACATTTATCCCAATTTTTTAAAACAAATAACAGGTATATATGTCAATATGCCTAGGCACACACACAGATATTTATATAAATGTGCATCTGATCTAATGATAGAATACAAGCTACCTGTTTTGTTTTATCTGTATTTAAAATGTTTTTAATACAAACATTTATTTGCAAAGAACCGTAAATAGAGTATAAAAATAATGCTTGATCAGTGGGTAAAGGGGTTAGTTTCCTAACTCCTAGCACAACGTGTAAAGACTGCTGTTCGACCCTCTCCAGCAGGAAAGGCCAATTTAATAATGTTTGTTTGTTGAACCAAATTCCCCCTAGGACTGGCTCAGAGACCCTAGGGAAGATATCAAGGGGTGGATTTCCTAAGTCCTTGCAAGTTTATATGCAGTATTAGAGCTTCACAGTAGGTAAACAGGAAGGGCTGAATGCCCTTCAGCCAGAGGACAAGAACCTAAGCAGGCCATGACCTCACATCCTTAGCACACTGTGGGCCACGATGCATGGACATACCAGAAGCCAAACTTGTTTAGAAATGCAGTTGACTCCTGGTCCCAAGACTGTGATGGTCTGAACCCGAGGATTAAGTATTCCCTGTGTTTCTCTGTTCTAGTACTTTACCATATCATTCCATCATTTTAACAATTACCTGAAAGCAGTCATGATTAAGGCACAGCTCTCATCCCTTGGAGAACTCACATTATGTAAATGGCTGAACAGTCATCCTGTTGTAAGGACACAGGTAGGGACCCACACTAAGACTACTGAGTCCCTTAGCACAGATAACCATATATCACTCATGAACAGGCTGCTGTGAAGCCCCAAGCAGAACACATCACAATGCTTCTCACAGGAAGGGGGTCTTCAGACCACTTTGATGAATGGGAGTATTTCCTACTTTCCTCTTGGGGTGAGTGTAAAATTCACCCTAAATCACAGTACATGGAAACATAGGGACACATACCCCATGCTGGTGAACACCTCTAAGAAGAGACTAATGTTCAGAACCTTTCCACATAGCTCCCTATTAAGTTGTACACAGAACAGAATGTCAGTCAGTGAAAGAGACTCTAAAGATCCCATGACTGGGAAACATGAGCTCCTTGAAGCCACTTCATTATAGTAGTAACATATCTGATTCACTGTCCTGCACTCCCAAAGCAGGATGAAACACATGGCCAGAATCCACCAATACAGTGGCTTAGCATTGTGGGCCATGTCCAACATCACCCCCTTCTCTTATCTCTCTGCTCCCATTACAGCCTTGAAGCCATGGAAGAGAGATAGGTTCAGGATAGACAGAGGAGACATCCCTGAGCTTACACCCAACATTTGACAGAAGCAAATGACACAGATGGTAAGCACTCTAGCTGCTGATACCTACTCCATTCAGTCTCTGTGGTTAGCAGGCAGCCACAGACAAAATGTGAGCCCTCATCCTGGCTTGTCCCAAAACCTCAAGCTGTAACAGGCAGGCTACCCACAGGCTGTTGTTGGTAACCCTGGCTTTAATCAGAATTTCCAACAGGAAGCTGTCCAGCCAAGCGCATCTGTTGGGTAATTCATATGGTCTAATAGACCAGGACCCTGTCACTTTTCCTTGGAGTACTTCAGGCTCAATGCTCCAAAGATAAACAGAAAACACCACAGTTGAGTTGCTTCAGATCTTTCTCAAAAAAATCTTAACTTGTGAATGTGGTGAACTCAGCAGTGTATTCTGACCACTATTCCTTTGGACCACACCTTACAGCAAAAGAATTTAAAGCCTCCCCAAAAAAATGTTCTTAAATAAGATGGAGTGACAGGTGGGACTCTCCCATCATAAAACAACCCACGACAGATAATGTATGGGCAACTATTTTCATGGTATGTGCCTCCGTCAAAACTGGAGATGCACCTGCAGAGAGGAAGAGCAAATGAGGTGGGAATGCAACCGACCCAGCAAACTGCTGAGAGAAGATAATGCCAGGAGTCTGGAGAGTCAGAGGCAGCTAAAACCCACAGAAGAGATGCCAGAAACACCAGAACTAGGAGGAGAGAAAGAAGACTGTAGGGAGCTGTCGAGTATAGAGCCGAGCCTGGAAGCTCACATTCACCAACATGGATGGAAGGACACACATGGCCCAAAGGCCGTGCTCACAGTGGACCAAGGAAAATAGTGCCCGTTTGCATCCACCATACAGCGAAGTCATGGGACCTGAAAGTTTATAGCAGTTGGTATAAGACAGCCCTGCTGCCAGTCCTGCATCCTAAGTCTTTAATACCCAGATGCACCGGATGGGGAAGAAGGCATTTGGCTTTTAGGCTTTCTGTGGCTTATCTCATCAGTAGAACAAAGCTGGGGTTGACTACAGACACAATTACCCAGTCCTCAAAGAGGTCAAATGCGTGATATCTGGCTTCTACTTTAAAACATACTATCGTGCTGGAGGGAAGCTCAGTTGATAGAGTGCTGGCTGAGCATGCATGAGAACCTGAGTTCAGAGCCCTAGCACCCACATAAAAAGTTGTTCACGGCACTCCAGGCCTGTAATCCCAGTGCTCAGGAAGGACAGACAGGAGTGTCCCTGAGGCTTTCTGGACATCCAATCTAGCTAAATCAGTGAGCTCCGGGCTCAGTGAGAGATTCTGCCTCAAAATAAGAGAGAGATTGGGGAAGACATTCAGTATAGACCTCCAGCACCCACAGGTACATACGAAAACACACAGGTAGACCAATCTGGTGGTGATGTCTTCTCAGTTGACGTTCCTAAATGACAGTACTTTGTGTCAAGTAAACAAAAAACTAGCTAGCTTAGAAAGCTAGCTGAGTTTAAAACCTGCTTGCTGTCCAGCAATCAACACCCTCTCTGGCTCCTACCACACTTCTTTATCCATGAAGTGAGTTCCTTGTTCTGCAATAGTGGCAAGGAGGCCTCCTTCAAATTCCTGCCTGGGGTTTCTGCCTTGACTTTCCTCAGTAATGACCTGATGCCCTATAATTGTAAGCCAGATAAACCACTTCTCTCTCAAAGCTGGTTTTGATCGGGGTGTTTGTCTGAGGACCAGAAATAAAACTCGATCTAACACATGACGGCAACAAACACCAAGACAAAAAAAGCACAAAGCGTTAGAATGATCAACTTTGAAAGATGTTAAGCTGTCACCAGTGTCGTATTGAGCAACAAGAAAGCATTCCTGCAAGATGGTGGTGGGCGAACGCCAAATGCCTTTCATCCCAGCACTAGGGAGGCAGAGGTAGATGGATGTCTGAGTTCAAGGCCAGCCTGGTCTATAGAGTGAGTCCCAGGACACCAGGGACATGAAATGCCCCAGCCCTGATTATTTCCACACACCTGGTGTGTTAGGTGGATATGGTGGGTATATGGCATTTCGAATTTGAAAAAGAAACAGCCCCACCCTGATCCCAAGGACGACTGGCTTATATAGAGACTAGCTGACAAAAGAAAGAGTCTTCATTGAGGTTTGAATAAGAATTTTCCTTATAGGCTCCATCTAAATCCTTGACTTCCAATAGGTAGAGCTGTTTGTGGCAGTTTAAGAGCTGCGGCCTAGCAAGAAGTATGCTACTGAGTTAAGATCCTTGCCTACTTCCAGTTTGGATGTTTTCGGATAAAGATGTGAGCTCCCAGCTTCCTGTTTCCCATACCTTGTCTCTCTGCCATGGCAGATTCTTATCCCTCTAGAACCATGAGCCTGAAAGAACTCTTCTACAAATTGCTTTGGTTACGTTGTTTTGCCACAGCAACAGAAAAGTAACTAAGATAGAGTCCCAGATACTTAAACACCACATTAAAGCTAAACTGTTCTGAAACTGAATCTATTAAAACAATGATATTTTAAATAAGTAATTTTCTTCAGCACCTCAAAGCCCACAAAACTGTCACTGTAAAAGCAAGTGGGTGTCCTGAATATTGTGAAATTCAAGAGATCTCCCTGAGTGGAACTACAGGCCAGCAGCCTGCAGACGCCTCATCGTTTCCTTAATTTCCTGGCTCCTAAGAAATCTCTAGCTCCAGGCCTGCAGCCCCAACTTCCTAACTCCATAACAACCTTCATTGACTTTCATCCATTTGAATCTCTTTCATTTTTCCTTATTGCCAAGTACAAAGGAAAAGGCCAATTTCTCCAACAGGACATGCAAAAGATCATGGTCTGTCCATGGGAACTAGTACAGTGCATGGTGAGTTTCCAACTTTCACTCTTGTAGACACATTTTAAACCTGTTGATGGTGGGCCTCAGATCTGTGGAAAGGGCACCTCTTCTCCAGCCTGCCCAACATCCAAAACTTCAGTGACCCCACTCCAATTCTCAGACTCCTCCTCAGCTTCTGGTCCACATTTGAAGAACACAGACTGGAGACACGGGGTGAGAGGAAGCAAGCTGAGCGCACACAAGCTCACCCAGGCCAGGAAGACTCTTCCCACAAAGCTTGTACCACATTCAAGCTCCTTTGGAAGGAAACTCACAGCTCCCAGATACCACCAATGGAGTCGACTAACAAGGAAGCCTTGGGGAATGGACTAACAAGTGGCACAAGAGGAAAAAACTACAGGAAGGTGGCTTAATTAGGGTCAAGCCAAGCTTCCAGTCAGAGCTGCCCAGTCCAGGGTCCCAGGTAGATGGAGTCTCTTCACACCATTTGTTTGATGTTAAAGCATGTGGAAGAGCAGAGATAGAAGGACTAAACCAACATGGCTTCCTCACAGGAATATATTCCATACACAAAAATCCAAGATTATGCATAAGATAATATGTCCCAGCAGAATAAAACCTTGAAAAGCACCCCAATGGTCTAAATGCACTTCAACTAGACACAGGCCCAGCTTAGCCCTGGATAGACACTGAGGCTTCTGCTCTTAGGCCAGCACCCGGAGAACCCAGAATGCACAGTAGCTTCACAGGCCTTTGGCTGAGCTCTGAGCAGTGGAATAAAACATGGAGCTCACACATCTGAGCATCCATCAGCTCGGAGACCAGGGCCATGAGCTCTTCTGTTGCGACCACTGTGAGGAGAGCACACGCTAGGAAACCCAAGCCAAGGGTGTTCCCAGGACATGGTCAGGAGCCAAGGAACTTCCTCTGAACTTCACACACTTCTGGCAATGTTAGGAAGAGACAGCCTGTTGAACATCACCACCCCAGTCCCTTCTCCAGTCTTCAGGCAAGAGTGATTGCACTTCCAGGGAGAAGGTGACTGATTCTACAAGGGAAGCCTGTAGGAAGCTGCTCTCTCCTTGGTGCCTTATTTGGAACTGCACTGCTGGTAGATGACAAACTGTCAACAGCCGTGACAAATGGGAAAAGCATGCTGGTCACCAAAATCCATCTCCATACCTATGGGTCCCTCTTGATGTCTCTTGGTGTCAGCATTATTTGGGAATTTTACCCATGTGTACTAGTCAGTGTGTGCTGGCTACCAGAGCTCTGCAGCCTCCCCCATCCCAGATAGGCCTGTGACACCTGAGCATACATTGCCCTGTGCCCCTTTAGGAAAGCTGTTATCTTATAAGATTGACTAAAGTGGCTAGTCTAGACTATATATCACAAGTCCAAACCCATTAGAGGCAATCAAAAACTAAGAATGAGCACCAGGTCTCTGACAGTCTAGCAAAGGACTAGGAGGCCAGGTCCTGACTGCGCAGGGGCCTATGCATAGAACCCAGAGCTCTCCAGAACTCATAGCTTTATCCCTTCCTGAACCAGCACTTCTGCCACACTACCAGTCTGTAACAACTCCCTACCTGGCATGGAGTGCCCTGGAATGCCCAGCGGATGTTTCAGGCTCAGTTCCCAAGAACTCAACAATGAAGGCTTCAGGGGACAGCAAAGGATATAAAAGGAGCAGGCTGTCAGCTGAGATGCCCAGTGCCTACTGAAGAGCCCAGTGCTGCGTCTCAAAGGCTACCTCCCCAAGAAGTCCAGGGTGGAGAGGCACATAGAAGGTACCGCTGCTATTCCTTCAGTGTGTTAATCAGCACACTGTACAAAAACCAGGCAGGTATTTCTAACAGCCTTCAAAAGCCACACAGAGTGGTACAGGATACCACTGATGTCCCACCTAGAACTATCTGTTGCTAGGGAGCAAATCCGTTATCTAACCAGATAATCCTATCTGAATGATAAGGCGGCCGAGACTACTGTGAAGCCCCAAACAATCTGGCATCTTCCAGAGCCAAAAACTTAACTATGAAACATTGGGGAAGGCAAGACCTGGATTTAGTCTTTGGAGAAGTTGAGTGGGGGTGGCGCTTTTAGGCAACAAGCAGTGTGAAAATGAGATGATTCCCCTGACTTGGGGGATGAGGTTTTGCAAATTAACATCTTTTATGTCCAATTTCTACTTAACTATTGTTCTTTTGTTTTCTTTCTCTGCTGTGTTTAAAAGAGTGGTCTGACTAGGGCCTCCCATGCTAAGGCCTGCTGTCTACCACTGAGCAATACCTTTGTCTCCAACAGAGAAAAATGCAAAGTATCAACATGTATATGAGAGCGGGGAGTGGGCCGAGAAGCTGAAAGAAAGCAGTGTCTTTTGTGTGTAACTGCCCCAAAGCACCACCCGACACATACCAGCCTGGACCCAGACACAAAATGAAGCTAACTTTGCATGAGTTCTGTCTAGTACTTTCCTGGGACACTGGAATCAGTGACACCAAGGGTTATTGTTACAAAACCTTTCAGGAAACTTCAGACATCCATCAAAGTACAAAGTTTGAACTTCTGCAAACATACCTTCTAGGGAAATCTTTCAAACACCATCTCTGGTGTTTCTCTGGAAACCTTACACACCCTTTGCTGCATTTAATATTTTTTAATTACTGTTTAAAAGTTTATTTCTGTATATGAGGAAGAGAGGGGAGGGAGGGGGAGGGATATGTGGCCTGCATCTGGAAGACAGAGGGCAATTGCAGGAAGGAGTGGGGTTCTTTCTCTCCACCATGTGGGCCCTGAGAATCGAACTCGGGTTGTTAAGCTTTGCTGCAGACGTCTTTAACCAGCCAGTAAGCTCAGCCAGACTCACCCACAGCAGCTACATTTTCATGTGGCATGGTAGCATGCAACGCGGAGTGGAGGACTCCTGCACTATCCTGCAGCTCTCATTTAAAAATACTGATGCAGAAAGCAATTAAGAATTGGGAACACATAGTCTGAGAATCTGACTTTGCCAGATGTGAGAAATGGCTCTAGGGTCCAAGTTTGGGCCATTGACTCACTACAGAAATGCTCTGTATTTGGAGACATTCCACCCTGGCCCAGTGTAAAACGTTTATTGCTTTACAGCACACTGTCTGTCCTCTCAGATGCAGCCTTGGCTGACCATCCACACCCTCTGGAATGGAAGCCTTATTTAGCTCTTCAGAGGAGTAGGCTAGGCACTCCCACCCCAGACTGGCCATGCAGCCTGCACAATCTCCCCCAGAGGAAGTAGGACACTCGTGCACTTTTAGAAGTGAGAACAGACCGCCCACTCCCTGAATAGTTCCTTCGGATTTTTATAACTTTCGCAGGCATTCTCAGAGATGCCAAAGTCTTCCAGTTCAGGCACCAAAAAGTGAAAACTCTCGTTTTAAGAATGCAGAAGTGCAGCTGCAGGACCCTGAATTATAGTTGGCCCCTAAACGCATGCCTGCCTTCACAGAATCAAAACTCAGAACACAGAGGGACCTGCAGCCAACTCTACAGCACTGGGTTTCCTTCAGATCTGGGGGGGATTTTGGAGAAGACAAAAGAGGTGCACAATTCCAGGTGAAAGCCAGGAAGTGGAGGACCTCTGGGAAACTAACCAACTGAGTAGAAAAAGAAAGAGGGGTCTCCCGAGCTGCCCAGAACTTGGCCACCGGCACAGTGGTGAGCCCTCAATGGCACCTAGGACGCCAGGCTTCTTCCAGGCAAAGATAAAACTCCCTACAAGGGCTGCGCCCAACAGAGTCCACAGGACACCCAGCGAACTTGAAGGCTTTAGCGCAGAAGCGGATGGGAGCACACTTGGCGCTGTGGCGCCGCCGGACGCAGAATCTCCAAGAGAGGTTTCCTTGGCTCGGTGTGGTGTGGGGTGGGCCTCTCTCCAGGAAGAGGAGAAAGGGGGGCAGGTATACCGATGGAGGAAGAAAGGGGAGGAAGAAGGGGTCGGAGGAGGGACGACCCAACACCAGGCCTGCGCTTTAGAGGAGAGAGGGAGGAAACCCGGGTGGAGAGAAAGTTGAGAAGACACCGGACAGGGAGGCCAAGCGGGGAGGGCGCAGAGACGCGCGGAGCTTTCCCTGGCGACTCCCTACTACTTCCCGGTCCAGCGGGAGATTCCGAGTTTGAACAAAGGCGGCTCCCCAGGCCGCGCGCTAAGCGCTCAGGTCCGCCCCTGGCGTCCTAGCCAGGACGGACAAAAGGCCCAGCACACCCTGCGCCGGACGCCGGGATACCCCAACTTCACCAAACCACTACCCCCGCCCTCCCCCAGGCTACCCACGCCCCTCGATCCCCCTGAATCGCATGCCCCGCGGACCCCAGTGCCCCCGGGCAGCACTCACAGAATGGTGGTCTGCGGCGCCACGGCGGGCACGGCCTCCAACAACAGATGCATGCAGCGCACGGTGGTACGAAAGCACAGGCAGCGGCTCGGACAGCCTGCCCCTTGCTTCGAGGCGACCACCGCCGTGGCCCACCAGACGAAGCACAGCACGAGCGCCAGCAGGCAGCGGCGCGTGGGGCGCACCGCCATGGCAGACGGCGCGGACAGGCTCTGGCACGCGTGGACAGCAGCGGAGGAGGCCTGGGCGGGCGCGTCCACCGCCGGCTCCCAACTGAGCCCTCAGGTCCCCGGCCCACGTCCCAGCTGTGCGCGGGGGGCGGGGGGGGGGGGGGGCGCCAGCTGTGCACATGCGCGTGGCTCCGCCTCCTCTCAGCCGCGCAGAGGGCGGGGGCTGGGCCTTGGTGTCTGAATCTAGCGACCCTTCTTGGAGGTGCTGCCCGGGCTCCTTGGACAACCACTGTGGAGGTCGCCTGGAGGTGCAGAGGCTTAGTTTGGAACAGGGTTTGAATCCCTGATTCTCCTTTTAAAACTGCAGTGCCACAACTAAGTTACCCCACATCCCTTGACCATCCTTTCTTCCTGTATCGGACGATTTTTTTAATAGCTGGTGATACCTTGTTTTGAACACTTAAAAGCGTTGCTGTGTTCTGAAGTGAGTTTTCAAAGCGCTGCCTCTTTTTCCTCTGTGCCCACCACTGCTTCTACACAAAAACATCTATCTCTACTTTACCTTTCCTCATTCCTAACTTGAAAAACTGAGGCACAGCCCCCTGGAGCACAGCTTGTAAGAAGGCTGAACTGAAGAGTTAGAAGCTCTCTAGGGAGGGGTGCCCGAGGCTTCCAACATTCACAGCCAATGAGGAACCCTGCCCACCGGGTGCTTCCTTTGTGGGAAAGGAGAACGAACACCTGTGGTCACCTCGGATGGCTTTTGCTTGCACAGCATAAGACAAGGGAAATCCTGAGGTTAACATCAATGTGTGCTCTGAGAGCTTGAACGCTGACACTTTCTACAGTTCTCTCATTCTCGCCGGCCTTCCAGTCTCCTTTCTTCAGACTAGGAACTCCAGGTTAGGCACTATGGCCTAAGGAACATCGTTCTTAATTGTGAGGTTTGGAGCTGAAGCCCAGGTGTGACAGTTGATCTTGATTCTCAACTTGATTGAACTGAGCACCTAGGAGACCAAAACTCAACTCTGGTTGTGTCGAAGGGAAAAATACAGAGTTACCTAAAAGGAGAAGACCTACTAAGAACCAGAGTGACACACCCATAGGTTGGCAGTGTAATAGAACAGATGGAGAGGAAAGGCCTTCAGCCCAGGTGCCCCCTCTGTGATTTCTGGCTATGAAAAGGGAGCTTCCCAGCTCTGCCAGGCCTGCCTGGACAAACAGACCAAAATCTCTGAAACTCTAAACCAAAGTAGATTTTTCTCCCTTAAGTTTTGGTACTTTGTTGACAAAACAACACAGCAGATGTATCTTGACCTGCAAACCACTGTGTTTCCACTCTGACTGGGGGTGGAGTAGGAGTGGGAGGGGGGCTCTGAGAGTCTAACATCAGGGTCCTGGCCAGGGATGGGGTCACACTCAGGCACTGTCAGGAGACTTCAGATGAACTGCTAGCAGGCTGTACCAGGGAGGAGCTGGAGGAGGCTCCAGTTCCTAATCACTGGGACCGCCCCAGAGCTGGCATACCTCCAACCATCTGCAACGTGTATCCCAGAGAGAGTTCAGGCATGATGAAGGCGGTCACCTGCATGCTATCCCTTTCCAGGCTACATCCCCTTGAGTAGCTCTGGAGAGTAAGAATGACTCAACCGCAAAGCCTGAGAAGCTGCCCAGCAGACCTTCACTGCCTCGAGCTCCTACAGAACCAGAGCTAAGTTTCCCCGAGGGCAGAATTTCCAGATATGTATTGCAGTGAAGATGAGCACAGGATAAGATGGGACAGTCTAGCTTGTGTCCTGTGAGAGAGACCAGTCTCCTATCTACTGCACTTAGTACAAGTCAGGGGCTTGATGGACCCCACCCAGTTCAGACAGCGTTGCCTTCAACAGCAGCTACAAATCCAGGGTCCCTAAGTTGCTGAGTGCATGCCTCACCAACTTGTTTTTTAAAACCTTAGTCAAGGGTATGATGCCGGAAACCAAAAACATCTCCTTCCTAAAAATCTGCACCACTTCCCCCTTAACACTTGTGTCGTCCCGCACTGTGATTTTTCATAGTCGGCCAATCTGGAAATGATCATTTCTGCCAGCAGTCTGACTCACGGCAGGCAGCCTCACCTCCTGTGTGAGCTCTTACCAGGCATATCAGCCCTTGTCTTCAGCATCACCACGCTGGTCCCACTTCCGACACACTCCCAATCTCTAGCACCCACAGCAAGAGCCACATTTCCAGGTGCCACAAAGTACAAGTGTTGCTGTTCAGTGCAGCTGCTATTTGGTTTTATGTATCGCTTTGGCTGGATAAAAGCATCCTGTATCCTGTGAATTCTTAAGAATAGATGTTCCCCTAGAGGGACTTTTAGAAATGATTAAAACTGACCAGTGGGCTTGGATAAGGGAGATGAATCCCATGAATATGTTTGGTCTTAGTCAATCACCTGAGATCTTGGAAGTAAAAACTAAATTTTCCCAGTGAAGAGATTCTGCTACAAAAGCCTGGGGAGATGGTTTGGTCAGGGAAGTTCCTTTTGTCCTGTGTTTGGCTCTCAAATGCCCATGTAAAAAGCCTAGTATAGTGGCAGAGGTCTATAACCCTAGCTTTGGTTGGAGTGAAGGGAGACAGTTTGCTGTCTACCTAGTCTAACCAGTCTGTTTCAAAAATTAATGTGGAGAGTAATAAAGACTAGACACCAACCTCTATCCCCTACATGCATACCCGGGTACAAAAAGCACAAACATACATTATACATAGAGAACCAAAAACATAAAATAGAAGTTCTGCTGAGTAATCATTCCTGCCTCAGTTTCCAGCTTCTCATTCTTCCCTAGAGACCACACTAACCATTTTTTTCAAACAGTTACCATCTACCCACCTACCATCCATCTACCTATCATCCATAAACCCATCTATCATCCATCAACCTATCATCCATCTACCCATCTACCATCCATCTACCTGTCTATCATCCATCTACCTATCATCCATAAACCCATCTATCATCCATCAACCTATCATCCATCTACCCATCTATCACCCATCTACCTGTCTATCATCCATCTACCTGTCTATCATCCATCTACCCGTCTATCACCCATCAACCTATCATCCATCTACCTGTCTACCATCCATCTACCTGTCTACCATCCATCTACCTGTCTATCACCCATCTACCTGTCCATATAGTGGTAACTATCCTTCTTTCTGCATCCTCTGCTATCTACCCATTAACCCACTCAATTCATTCATCCACCTACTCATCCATCCACTCTTTAATTCACCCACTCAGTTTTTCCTTCCCTTCCTCACTGACCCACCCACCCCACTCATCCTCCTGTCCACTTATCTAACCACTTAGCCATCCATCTACCCCCCCACCCCCATCCTCTACTTTTGTTCCCTTTATGGATGAGAGGTCCAATGCTTAAAGCACCCAGCTCCACCATTTGTGCCTACTGCCCAGTGTGCTGCTCTAGTCTTGCACCTTTCTTTCCCCTGAGATGTAGAGTACATCTTCAGTTTGCAGCCTCAATATGGTGTCATGATCTTTCTCTTGCTCCACCAAACTGAACTTGGGCTCACAGAGAGGCAGCCTTATTGTCACAGCTTCCAATGCTGTGATGCCCTCAACCTGGCTGCTATCTTAGTGTATTATCTATCATCCTGGATACCTAGGAGGCTAAAGCAGAAGAGTGCTTGAGACCAGGATTTTCTGGCCAGCTTAGACAGAACAGCACGGTCTGATTTTCCAAAGAAACAAAACACCACTTGAATGCAAGGTGACTTGCAAGTGGGTGGACCCAGACCATGTGCTGGCTCAGGCCCCTTTGCAGTCACAGTAAGAAGAATGTGGATAAGCACCAGTGTCAGGGTCAACATATGCCTCACTGGAGGCTGTGGCTTTGAAAAGCATCATCCATGCATACACAAGCATTGGGAAAAACCCAGGGGCCTCAGCACTGAGTTTGCAACTCTCTGTGAATTTATCATTTCGAAATGATGCTTATCAGGGCCTTAGAAATCTAAAGGAAATTACCAAGAAGGATTGTTCCAATCACAACTTTACATTGTAAAAGGAAACATAGTGTATAGACAAGCGCCATGTAATACAGACAAGATGGTCTCTTAGACCTTAAAAAATGAAACACAATGGAACCGAAGAAGGAAAAGGACAGGAAGGGGACAGTATGGGAATGTAGGGAGAGAGAGAGGCCTTGCATCCTGGAGTCTAGCTGAAACTCAACAATTCCAACACAATCCATAACATTTGCTGTTAAGGTTGCCTACATTTCTTTCCTACAGAGCTATTTAAAATAATGATGTTGAAACAGCTTTGGACTGTGCTTAAGGGTTAAGCATATAAGGCACACTCCTTTTGTACCTATAAACCTGCAATTTTCTATGAATCTCACCAAAAATTTCATTTATAGTAAAAAGATATGCCTTTAATCCTGTTGGGCAGCCTGGGGCTGATGATTTTATCTCATCAGATTGTAATTGTATCCAAGAGACCTACAGAGCCACAAGATAACCTCACTTTATCAAACAACAACAAAAACAAATTCTTAGCAGCCTGTTAATATGTGACTTGAGATCCCCATGGTTGTGTTAAAGGTCAGATCTGAGTTTGGAAGGAAGCCACTGCTATTTCCAGGTTTTACGTCTCTGAATAATGACTTAGAGACTTATGTATACTAACAGGAAATGAAATAGTTTATTAAGAGAGAGAAATACTTCCAAGCCTAAAAATGGACCAGAACTAGAGCTAAATGCAGGTTCCAAAGAGGCCAAGCTGGGGTCCAAGACCTTTTGTGGGTCACTTAGATGCTAAGCGAATGCTCCGCAGACTGAGCTGCATCCCCAGGTCTTACAGAAGATGGTATCAGTTACAGAACAAAGAACTTTATCAAATTAAACATTTACCAAATCCATTAGTGGGAACCACAAGTAGGAGGGTTGCAGCCAAGGGGGCGGGGACCCTGCTGCAGGTCTTAGCTGTTCTCTGATGGCATTCTTAGTTTTTGGATTGGTATAAAATAGTAGCTTGCTATGAATACACTTTACAGCTCTTGGAAGTCACAAGGATGTCAGGTCAGATACAAGGGTAGGTGAAAAATGGCTTTCTGGGGACTAAAAATAATCTAACTTGCTTCTCTACAACACTTAAACTCACAATCATGAAGTTCAATTGTTGGCCTTTAGAACATTTAACATGGCACAGCTTTGTACATGAAGTCTCTAAAATAGAATTTCCCAGGCTTCTAACACTTTTTTTTGGGGGGGGGGTGGAACTGTTTCCTTCTACACAACCACAGACAAATTTACCAGGTAAACTGATGCTCTCAGAAACACAGACAAGCCCACATCTCTCTAGATTAGTGATTTTTTTCACCAAATGTAAAGGAGTCTTGAGCAGATTGCTGAGCTGGTAAGGTGTGTTGCTGTAACCCTCCAGACACGGCAGAGTGCCCAACGATCCATTCCCAGACAGGCTGACTCTCCAACCAAGCACTCAGGTTGTCACTGAGTGACAATCTTAATTAGGTCCCACCTAATGTGAACCTGCCATCTGCTGACTGGGTAAGTACTCTAGGAACAGAGCCGGCAGCCGCCCTCCCCGCTGTATCAAAGCCCTTGTTGACATGGAAGTGCCAAGGTGGCCCCTAGAGTTATGTTTTCTAACTTGTCAGGAGCTTTTGTCAACATCTCAAGCTACCTGGCAGTGTTACCTCCCAACTCTTACCAAGCAACCAAGGAATGCCAAGTACATCTCCTAAAAAATGGGACTTCGCCAATGGCATGTTTCTCAGCTAAAGAACTAATGAGCTCATTTTATGAGAAAGTTCTAGAATCCTTCTTTTTAAATCATCACCAATTCAGAGAGTGCTTTTGATGGTCCCGCAGCACACAGCAACTTAGGAGTGTTGAGTACTGGGCTCCAACGTGCTGTTTGGCTAGGAGTAGAACCTAAGCTTCCTGCCCTGTGACTGCCAACGGTTATCTCTTGGTTATGGGTCAAAAACAAGGTCCCTTTTTTCTCTATCTGAGTTCAAAACCAAAACCAACAGTCACCAAAGCCAGCTGTGACGAGGCCAGTTTTCTGGCTTTGGACTAACTGACCGCTCTGAACTTGAGAATCATTGCATTCTCTGATAGAAAATTGAAAACCAACAGAAAGGTATCCCTGTTTGGGGACAGGAGTGAGCAGAGTAAGCCCCTAGATCAGTCTGCATGTTTTAAGACACCCAGGTCTCCGCACCAATAATTCAAGGGTCATTATCTTCCTCCTCTTCTCTCCCTTTCCTCCTTCTATTCTCTCCTTCTCTCCCCCTTCCTTCTTTCTCTTTTCCCCACTTCCCTTTTCCTTTCTGTATTCCTTGGCAGGTCTCTAGGCCACAGTGACATCAAACCCACATTGTAGCTAAGGGTGGTATTGACTTCTCATCCTCCTGCCTCCACTTCCTGGGTGCTTAGAATTACAGGTCTGAACTACCATGCTCATTCATATAGTTCTGGGAATCTAATCTGGAGCCTCATGCATGCCAGAAACGCACTCTACCAGAGTTACTTTCCTAGCTCTTATTTATGTCCTGTGTGTACAAAACAATGTTGAGTTGGCCTATAGTTGACATATACCCTGGCTTATGAGTCGTGTTGCTGACCTAAGTCACTAGAAATGCCCGGTATGATTTTGAATGACTTGTGTTTCCTTGCTTCAAAACACTTTCTATATAGATTCTGCCTGAAATGTGCTACAAGACAATGGTTGTGCACAGGAGAGATTCAAATGCACCAGCACTGAGCCTCCTTCCTGTTGTTGAATTCCAACCAGGCTATATGTCATGCCATGGGTCCGAGCTTCCTCTCTAGCAGGATCTTTGGTGAGTGGGACCAGAGCTAGAACCTACGTAGTGAATAAACGATGCGTGGGCCAAGTTCTTCCCCTCACATATTAGGAAATATAGGGCAGGTTCCTGTCAAAGTCTTGAGTGTAAAGATCCCTGTGTGAGCTATGTCACCTTGTTATGGTCTCCATTTTGATCCATTAGACTTTGGATCTCTGTTACTTTGACTGAATGTTGCCTTGTCTGAAATAGTGCCTTGGAAAATGGTGAAAGAAAAATCGACATAATTGTGTGGAGAGCTGTGCTTCATGGTTTTCTTCATACCACTCAGCTTCCTATCTGCTTCGTTTCCCTCGCAATCTGTGGGCTGTGGTGTGTGGTTTCCTTTATATGCCCTGCCGGTCTGTCATGGTTACAGGATCAAGCTTCTGAAGCCATATTGCCCGTGGATGGTCAGTGTTAGAGGCAGGGGGATCCCTATGTGCCAGTGTTTTCCAGAGATCATGCCAGAGGCCATGTATGCCCTGCCATGGAACACATGCCCTTGATCCAGAAAGTGAGGCTAGAAGCTTATGCCATTCCCTCCAGCCCTTCTAGATGTGGACATATGTTCTCTGAGGTGCAACCCAAAACCAGAGTACCTTGGAGAGCCTCATGAGCTCCGTGTGGAGATTTTAAATTATAGTGGTAATTCATTTTATTATAGAAGATTCAGACAATGTTCGTAGAGACAACAGAATCTCCCTGGATTCTTCTGCATCCATTTGGCTCTCTGGGCATTCACAATGAATGTCAAGTGTTCTAGCTTCCAGTCCTGGCTGGATGAGACTCTTTAAACCAAATATTTACGCCAGATGTGCTGGCCCATACCTTCATCCAAGTCATCGGAAGATAGAAGGTGGTTCTCTGTGAGTTGAAGGCCAGTCTAGTCTATATAGTGAGTTCCAGGACAGTCAGGACTACCTAAAGAAACCCTGTCACAAACAACAGAAAAAAAAATCCAAAAATCTCTCTTAGCAAAATGGACCCAAACCTGGATTGTTTATTAAAAAACAAACAAAAACATAGGACCTGGGCTGGGGCTATAGCTTGGCTAGTAGAGTGCTTTCCTACTGCCATAGTTTCATTTCTTATAGCTTTGGATACAACCGGCCCATGGACTCTACCTTCCTTTGGTATCAGTCAGTAACAGAGGGATGCTGGGGACCAGCTGGGCCAGGCTGTTAGTTACTAAACCAAGGAGGAGCTTTACAGTCAAATGGCTGTGCTTGCTTGTCCCAGGATCCTGATACAGCACGCTTGTCCCTTTCAGAGTTGTCCCGCTGTGGGTAGGGGCTGCACAGCTCCTTCTTATCCTACAGATTGAAGGTCAGAAACATCATCCCCACCAAGCACATAGGCTGGTAAGGTGAGAAGCTCAGATTTGCCTTCAGACTCCCAGGGACACTGCTTTCTTAGCATAATGAAGATGGGCAGTGTCCAGATACCCAGATCTGGGATGACGTCTATAACAGAAGAACTAGAAAAGAAGAACGTCTATAAAAGAAGAGCTGGGGTGTTTCCCTGCATTTCTGTCTTTGTGCAGTGCAGTGGGCTGAGTAATCTATGTATCCCTTTCCACTGACTGCAGATCTCTGTTTGCTCCCCACGAGCAATGTGTCTACCCCTCTGTCTATAACTACCACCATTTCCTGAGCCCAGGCTCCACACTTGCAAACTGCCCCTGCATCCTCTGAAGAATATTTCTCAAATACACACAGTGGTAAATGAACCTGATATGCTGGTAAAAGTCACTTCCTCTCTGTAGAATGAGAGTCAGTGGGTTTGGGGTAGATGAGAAAGGACACCCGCTGTCTCTCCTCTCTCCTCTTCCAAAGCCAGACCAGACTCGCTGTAGCCATCACTCCTGCCATCCCTGTCTGCCTTCCTGCTTTGTTCCCCACCCATCCCCTCCGGCATGCAGGCAGGCAGCTGTCAGTTAGAAGCTACTATGCCCTAGTAGTTAGAGACAGCTCGATGCTGCCCCCTGGAGCATGGAGCCCAGGAACATCTTTTCGTGCAAGGAAAGCCAGAATTTTCTTTCTTTTGTGTTGTTTTTTAAATGTCATTTTGTTTGCTTGCTTTTGTTTCTTCTTTTTAGGAAGAGTAGATGAAGAATTGGAATTTATTAGGAGGAGCTTTTAACCCATATTTAGGCACAAGCATTACCAAAAAGAGTGGTGCTTAGGGAGAAGATGAGAGACACACCCAAGTACGGTTGTAGGCTTCTGAAGAGAGTAAGCTTACTGTGAGCTTCCCAGGAGTCTTAGCAGTAGCCCTATGTATGGGTTGGTGTGTTCTGAAGTTACACTGTGGGTTTTAAGGTCCCAACGAACCTTCCCTCCCCTTTCTTCCTTTCCCCACCCCATCCCACCCTTCCTCTTCCTTTCTTTTTCTTTTCTCTTCCATCTTCCCCTCTCTCCCTTTTCTCTTTTCATTTCCCTCCCTCCCACCTCATCTGTAGCTTAAGCTGGCCTTGAACACACTATGTACCTAGACATGACCTTTAACATTATCTTCCTACCTCTGTGTCCTGAGTCTTGGGATTACAGGCATGCACCACTGGATACAGTTCATGCTGTGTTGGGGATGAAACCCAGGGCCAATCCTAGCCTCCCAAGGCTAGCAGCTGCCATCAAGCGCCTCTGGAACCTTCCCTTCCTGAAGACACCTCTGCTGTTCACCTGTTCCAGTCCTTCTGAAACGTAGTAGTGGCCAGACCCACAGTCCAGTGCCTCCAGACCCACATCTTCATCTGTTCCCATCCCAGGTCTTCACTAACTCCCAGTCTGGAGCTTCTCAAATCTCTTGGGAAAACCCTGAGGGTGGCATGAGCCCAGGGCAGGGTTGGGAGCTGGGAAAGTACAGTGCCCCCTTTAGGTGCTGCTGGGAAGCCCAAGTCTGAGCAGTTGCGTTGCATCTTTTCCTTCAGGAAGCCAGTACTCTGCAGACCACTGTTGGCGCTTCTAGATTCTCAGAGCAAGGCCGTCCTTCTTATCCTTTCCTGATAGGCGGGACAGCCGGTGTTGAAGACACATGTGCGTAGGTTAGTATCCTGGGCTGTGTCTGTCGGGGGTCAATTGGTTGGAGGAAAAAGGAAGGTGGTGACACTCTGTTCACCAGTATCATGACCCAGGGCATGGGCAGAAATCTGCTCTGCTGTGGGAGGTAGAGAGAGAAAATGGTCCCCGGCCCGGGTTCTCTCCCGGGATGCTTTCTCAGAAGCAGGCCACTGTCAGATAGGCTTCTGCAAACCTGACTTTGGAGTAGCTGCTGCTGTGGGGCCCAGAGGAGACTGTGGAAAGGCCCAGCTTGTGTTGGTGACTTGGGAATTTGGTAAGACCTTTTCCCAGCCCACTCCCTACATGATCTTAGATGTGGTTTTGTGCCTCCAAATATTAAATGAAATAATTATTTTAGCATCTATTGTTCTATCTCACACATGACCGGAAGTAAAAATACCCTGACACCTCGAGGAAATGAACACATGCCGAGCCTGTTAGCTCCCCATCTGTGGGTGGCATGAGAAATTAGCCTTATCTCTGGTGATTTCTGCTGACATGACTCAGTGTAGCAACATGAAGTCAGAACAAACACAGACCCAGCGTTAATTGTCTGTTGCTGTGCTAGAACACCATGACCAGAGCACTTTTTGAAAGAAAGAACTTTGGACTTACTGGTTCCAGAGGCAGAGTCCAGCATGGCCTGAGAAGCACAGCATCGGGCAGCAAAGGCGAGAAGCTGAGAGATCACATCTGTAACTGAGAATGTGAAGCAGAGAGAACAAACTGGAAGTGGCATGAGGCTCTGAATGCCCACTGCCCATCCCCAGTGACATACTTCCTGTGGCAAGGATCCACCTGCCAAAGGTTTCACAGCCTCCAAAAACAGCCCCATGACCTGGGGACATGTGTTCAAATACAGTAGCCTCAGGGCACATCCATCCTTCCAACCAACGCAGACTCCATATCAGGACAAAGAGAAGACAGCTGTGACTTACCTGAGCCCTTGTCGCTTCTTATGGCCTGGGAGGTAATTGGCAATTCTGTCCACCATTTCCTCCTCTGTTTTCCCTTCAATTACTAGATACCTTCCATCACTGAGCCTACCCATGTTGCCCATGGGTTTTGTTGAGTCTCACTCATTGTTTTCCTACCTTGACGAAGAAAAATGACTTGAGCAATAGAAATGATAGACATGATACTACAAAGGGGGATGGGAAATGGATCCTGTGTAGTCTGGAGGAGGGAAGGAAGAGGATCTTTGGAGTAAGGATGCTCGTGTGTGTGTGTGTGTGTGTGTGTGTGTGTGTGTGTGCGCGCACACACACACACGCACATGTACATACCTGTGCAAACACATTTGAAATAGAAGAGAAAACGTAATGCTTGAATTTTTCCCTGACACATAGTTAAACTGCATGTTGGTTAAGACACTGACTAGCTCCTCTGTTATCTTACTGAGTTCAAAGCACTACAAAGTCTGTCTGTCTGGACTCCAACTGGGAGGAGGCAGATATGCCCTGCTGCCTGAATATCAGGTAGGTCATTGTGAATGGAAGAGAAACCCAGTCTTGGCTGTGCTGAAGAGGGGCTGGGAAAGGGTGCTGCCCCTCCCAGTGATGAGGCCAACCAAGGAGGTGTGGCTAGGCACTCAGCAGGGCCCTGTGTTGTCAGTGCCTGTTGTCCTTGGCCCAAGAGTGACTGACATTTTCTGCTGTCAACTGATTCCCCTCCCTGGCCTCCATGGCTCCTTCCCTCATCATCCCCAGCTTATGTTTAGGTATTGTGGTTATAAAGAATCAAAATTTAAAGCTAGGCAATGGTGGTATATGCCTTTAATCACAGCACCCAGGAGCCCAAGAAAGGCAGATCCCTGAGTCTGAGGCCAGCCTTGGCTACAGAATGAGTTCTACAGCAGACAGGGCTACACACACACACACACACACACACATACACACACACACTCCATGCAATAAATACATCCCTAAACCCTTCTCCTTGAGACTGGGAAGTCTGGGAAGACTCAGAATTCTCAGACAAAAGGCTCTAGGAGCCAAGTAAGGGATGCCACTCTGTTTGCTGCTTGTCTTGCCTGTGTGGTTCTACTCAGGCACTATGCTAGGAGCAATGACCTTCCAAGGGTCTCTCTTCCTCCGATTTTCTTAGGACAGTGGCCTTGGAATATTTCCCTGCCTTATCCTCTTGCTCTGTGCCTGCTGGGCCCACAGCAATGATGTGCCTTGCCTCTGGGTTACCTGTGTGTACGCAGCCACCCTGATGCTGCCCCCCCCCCCCCCCCAGATTTTGGTCACTTGCCTGATTTACTCCACCATGGTTGGTGTTTTATCATATCTGTGACACCCTGCTCAGTGCATTTCTCTAATTTGTTTACTCATTTCTCCATCATAGGGTTTCAGGATTTTTATAAAGCTATTTATATTTTCAAGATAAACACCGGGAACCAACGAGTGGGTTTTATTTTATTATTTTATTTATTTTCTATGAATCTGAACATTATTTGAACAGTTTTAAATAATGAACTTGCTTCTAGGGTTGCTCCAAGGTTGGCTAACCTGAGACACCAACTGCCTTTCTGTTAGCTTTGTTTGTTCCAAAAGACAGGATTTACTAGAACTCCACAGGCAGGTCTGAGGCAGGAATGAAGGAACCTGGTAGAAGGGTCACTGCTTGCCTGCTGGCACTGGAAGATCTGAGCTCCAGGCACTGTTTGGTTGCTGGTAGCTCTCTAAGGAACAATCTGCTGGGACAGTGCCTGAGGAGCTCACTTGACGCAAAGTGGTTAGCAGCACCAGGCAGCACTGGGAAGTTTCCAGTTTCACCAAGATTACAGGGGCTGCTTCCTTAGACTCTATGTATTAGGGAATTGTGCATGCTAAAGGAGGCTGTTGTTGACTTTCAAACTGTGACTTTTCTTAATGGAGTAGGATTGTGTGTGTGTGTATGTGTGTGAGAGAGAGAGAGAGAGAGAGAGAGAGAGAGAGAGAGAGAGAGAGAGAGAGAGAGAGAGAGACATTTGAAGGGTCAGTTATGTCTCATGGGTGACTTTGATGCTCAGCTCCTGGCTAACAGCCTGAAAGCAGCACTCCATCCTCTGTGAGCTTCAGAGTTTGATAACCAATGACAGCCAGGTGATGTCATGTGCTCTGCTATGCATAAGAACAAAGCATTCCTTTACAATGAATCAGGCAGAAGGTTGCAATCACACAGCCAGAGTGGGACCTTTTGTAAAGTAACTGTGCTGGTCCCTTGAAACTTCTGTATCCTGGAAGACATATGGAATTGTAGTGATGGGGGCGGGGGGGGCACCATGGGCAGAGCAGGTACCTGAACTAGTACGTGATTCCAGATTGCATTCTAGGTAAGGAAAGCCCATGAATGCCCCTTTAGTCCCACCTGGGTCTCTGGATATGGGCCTGTGTTCAACAACAGCAGTGCTGTTCCAAGTGTGAGAGTTGCAGAGAGATGTCAAGCTGTTGGGAGACATCTATCTGTACCTAAGCAACCTCAGGTGCTCAGGCTGGATCCCAGCTTGGGCTGGGGTGAGGGGCAGGAGTAACAGTAAACAAAGCAGATGCAGACATGTGTGCCCAACCAGTGAACAAAAGCTGCTGACTCGTGTGGTTGAATTAGGGAAAAGTTGGAAGAATCTGAGGAGGAGGAGGGCAACCCTGTAGGAGGACCAGCAATCTCAATTAATCTGGACCCCCGGGATCTCTTAGACACTGGATCACTGACCAGGTAGCGTATGCCAGTTGATACGAGGCCCCCAACACATATACAGCAGAGGTCAGAGTTCAGTCAGAGAAGATTCACCTAATCATCAAGAGACTGGAAGCCCTAGGGAGTTTAGAGGTCTGGTGTGGTGGGTGGGGTGGGGACATCTGTGTGGAGACATGGGGAGCAAGGAGGAGTTACGGGGGGTGGGGTAGAGGTATGGGATGTGGAACAGTTGGAGAGTGACCTGGGAGGGGAATAAAATCTGGAGTGTAAAAAACAAAAACAACAAAACAAACAGAAAACAAAAACAAAAAACAGTAAATGAAACAAAATCGTCCTCTGGGAAGCACAGAAGTATGATGCCTGGGGGTGCAGATCCATCCATCCATTCCCCAAGTTCCAGCCCAACCCCACAGTGCTACTACTAAAGCAAGAGACCTGGGGCATGGGCTCCAGGAGCCCAGATGGATGACACTTCATTCCAGTGAAGACTCAGAGTCATTAGAGATCCTTCGTGCTACAAACGTGGCAACACCTTTTTATTCAGAGTAAGATGTGTTCACATCAGCATGACAAAGTTTGTACAAAGTTCACAATTTAAAAATGAAGTATCACAGCAACTTGTGATTCCACACATTTATAGCAAAATTAAAGTGTCAACAAACCCATGCCGTGTAGTACAAAAATAAATCAAACTTCAGTTCCACAGAGAGCACAATAAATAGTTTATACAAAATTCTGTCTTAATAAATGATTACTTAAATTAACTTAGAAATGAATATGAACAATAAGTTATAATAAATATGCTCTGATGACTCACAATAACCCCATGTGAAAGGTCAGCATTCTAACATGTGACACTGTGTGATCCCTATATATAGTCACAGATAACTTTTGATTTGATATTATGTACCAACGTTACATGAGCAGCAGATTTGTGCTTAGAACCCCTCTCCATTGTACATAGGTGATAACAATAAGAATCCAAACTGATACTACCTATTACTCTACTAAAAGCATTACTACATTGGCCAAGAAGCTGCAGACAAGACGCGGTGGGGAGATGCATGTGCTGCTATGAACAGAGGCCCCCCGGGTGTGGGCCTGGGACCATGTGTATGGCATCAGGTGACAGTAAGCACCTTGCTTCAGCTCTCAAAAAGGCAATTCTGAGCATGGCAGCTACAACTAATCGCACAACAGAAAGGGGGCGCTGGACAGAGAACGGTCCTGCAGAGCCCCAAGTAATTACATAATCTTTTCCCCAGCTAGTTATTAAAGTCCTTGTGGAAAACTGTAAGCTTTTGTACAGAGAGCAGTATAAAGTGCCGCTGGGATATTCTTATATTTATACATATATATATATATTTATATGCCGAGGTTGAGTATTGTATCAGAATATTTGTTGTGAGATCCCTGTAGTCTCCCTTAGTAACCGTATTGGGTCAGCCTGGAGGGCTTCCTCTAGAACTCATCCACCTCAGTGTCACAAGGCGACTGACACAGGATTGCACACCTCCGTACGGATATATAGGACAAGGCGAGTGCAAAGAGCCGACTGGCACATTGTGGGGACAATGACCCTGTAAGTCCTGTTCTGCTAAAAATATTTTTTTTATTATTTTTACAAAACCCATCCTTTTTTTATTTCATAACAAAATTTTAAAGTACTTTTGTACTTCCTGCATAACATCAAGACATGGAAGAGAGAGATGCTACTAAAAGGAAATCAAGTCGACATCGGGGAACACAACACATTGTCAAAGACTACTCAGAAGGGGCACAGCAATCAAAAGTGGCCGTATGCATACATATAGTGCAGTCATTTGGGATGAAACCATCAAATTTCAAAGGTATCGACAAATCTAAGATGATCTAGTTTAAAGCAAAAAAGTGCCGCAGTCTATTTAGTCACTTTACCATCTGATTGCACTCTTTCTCAGGTTAGGTCACCGCGAGTCACCAGGCTGTGCAGACGCTAGAGTCAGCTGGACCCAGCGAGGGCAGAACGTGAACATCCTCGGCCTTGGTGTCCAGAGTGTTCTGGATAGGACCAAGGCTTAATCAAAGTCAGAGTTGGGGCGGGGAGGGGTAGGGGAGGGCAGAACTGCTTTCCCACCCGCCCAGCAGAGAAGCCCATCCAGTAACCAGGGCAAGCACAGCTGTTAACCTTCATCCTCAGATGTGGAGCAAGAATAACCAATGGTGATGCTTTTTGAAAGCGAGAAGGGGAGATAAATGCTTAAATTACCTGTTTTCTCAAACTGAAAAAAACAATCAACTTCTGCTAGGTAAGCTAGATTGTGGTAACAGTTCAGAGGGGCAGGGGGCTCTAGGAGAAATAAGAGAAGGGTGCTCCAAAGGTACTGAAAATGCAAAGGAAATCTTCATGTTGTCCACCTCTGACAAGCTCCTGTCTTAACGGAGTCTCCACAGTCCCACCATGTAATGTTTAGGAGTTAATTAAAAGTGCTGTTTAAGCTGCTTTGAATCTTCTGCCAAGTTTCCATGGCTTGATGTTGTCTTACAATAAATTACTTATTTCATTTCTTACAGTTAATCCATATGCCATTTCCTTGGAATGCAAAAAACCTCATTTATTGCCCCCACCATACACCATCCTCCTAAAACAAACAAACAAAAAAGTCACATAATATTTCCAAGCATTGTTTAAAAATAAAGCATTTTTTTGCAACCAATTCTTGCTATGAAACAATATGCACACAAAAATGTATTTGTTAAATTCCACAAAGTCCTCCAACCTGAGGCAAATGATAATGTCTAAAAGTAGCCAGGAGGCCACAAAGTGATCATTCAAACCTGCTTTTTTTTCCTTTTTCTTTTTTTGTCCATTTCAGTTCAAAATACTAAAACATTCAATCACTGAAGCATTAAAAAGAATTTACACTCTATTTATTTTCATCAGCTTACCTCTTCAGAAATATAGAGACCCCCAAATGTGCAGACAGCAGCAGCTATAAACATTACATGGCAAATCACACTATGTCAGCTTATATGAAAACGTACAAAATGTGAATGTATCCAAAACTAGTCTGCAGATACTATCTCGAGAGCACACAAAACCATTATGAAGTCTTGTAGCATAACACTGTTCCGACAGAAATAAATATATAACACTTTCTGGTAAGTTACAGCAGCAAGAAACAAGAGGCATCCTTTTTAAGCATGAGTCACCACTAGAGCAGCTGTTCAGACCTGAATTCCTCTCACAGCCTGCTTTATATTTTCCAGTAGGGCTTTATTTTCTGGACTCTGATAACGATCTTGATTTGTATACATTTCCGTCAAAGTAGTCACGTAAGCATCAAAATTTTGTTCATTGATTGGATCCTACGAGATATTAAATAGTAGTTCATATACAACTTTTATTTTCTGAATAGTATATTCACAAAAGCATAAAACAGTATCATAGCATAGAGCCACTGTTTCCATAATACTTAACAGGCCTACTCAGAGCACACTTAACGTTATGCGATCAGCCCCACCAATGTTTCTAGTGGTTAACGGTATGGTTTCAGGGTGGTGACCAAAAACAACCAAAAGCTGAAGGACCACAGATAATGACACAGACATCTACTCAGTGAAGTGGACTGAGGAGGCTCCGAGGCGCTCACCTATGCATAGTCACTTACCATGTGAGGCAGCTGGATGTTGGCGAGGCTGTGGATCAGGGACTGGCTCAGGTTGGCCAACTCGTGCAGGAGTGATTCATTCTGCTGCTCAATGACTTTGTTCTCCTCCTCAATTGTCTTCAGGTTGCTCTCCATTGTGGTGATCTGAAATCATACATTTGGGTGACATGTAACATGAGGCTGGCTGCTGGGAGCATGCACAGTCGCAAAGGGGACAAGGACAGAAGCTTTCTGCTCAAGCAGAGGCTGCACCTTGGGGACCTGAATTTGTGTCTTTGATTCTTTACATTTGAACACATTGTGCTAGCTATGATGACCATGGAGGTACCCTGACTGTTTGCTATTCCTTCATTAAATGCTTTCAGGTCTGGGTACTCTCATCTACCCCATCTGTTCCTGTGTCCAGTGGGGGATATGTTAGTTCTTAGAATTGATGATGGTAGTTTCTTGTTCTGTTGGTCTTGTCTACTCTGATGGGTGCTCTGTGTTCCTGTGGGTAACTAGTAAATGTATGTAGGTAGAGGTCTGACTGGTCTCTTGGTTTGACTTCCTTTTCCTAAGACAGTGGTTCTCAAATTCCCTAATGCTGTGACTCTATAATACATCCCATCTTGTGGTGATCCCAATACAATTATTGCTGTGGCTGCTTCGTAAGTGTAATTTTAGCACTATTATGGATTATCATGTAAATATCTGTGTTTTCTGATGGTCTTAGGCAACCCTGTAAAGAGGTCATTTGATCTCCAACAGTCTTGACCCACAGGGTAAGGAAAACTGTTGTACAAAGTCTAGGAGAACTGGAGACTTGCCATGTGTCTTCTATACTGAGTGCCTTTCTCCTGAGCATCTCTATCCCTTTCCCTTATTTTCCGCTTTCCTTATTTTCTTCTTATCCCTTAACTGCATTTAAATTCCAGGATCTTATTTCTCATCTACAGTCAGGACAATGAACTTCTAAGAGATATTGAACAGGGCAGCAATGTTAGTGGGACTTCTCCACAGAATGAACATGTTTCTTTTGTTGTACTGGGGGTGGGACATCTTGATGCCATTTGTTTTCCTTCCATGTACATACTGGTCAACATTCTAGCTTTTTTTTCTGTCACATTAACATTTCTATTTGCGGTGGTTTGAATAAGAATGGTCCCCCATAGGCTCACATATTTGAAGTCACCAGGGAGTGGCACTGCTTGAGAAAGATTAGGAGGTGTGGTCTTGTTGGAGCAGTGTGGTCTTGTTAGAGGAAGTGTGTCAATGGAGGCTAAGCTTTGAGGTTTCAAAAGCACATGCCATCTCCCCATCTCTCTACTCCTCTTCTCTTAAATAGATACCATGGCTTCCAGCATTCATAGGACTATTTCAGATAATTTTCCCTTCTGACCTGCATTTCCCACTCATGTGTCTAAAGGCAGCTAGCTAAAGGGTCTTTCTAGCTAAAGACACCTTGTCATTTCCAGGATCTGTGTGGAGCACCCACCTTCCAAGAAGAACCTATAGAGACTTGAGCTACCCTGTTTTCAAGACAAAAAATAGTCTCATGTGTCGATGCTACTAAGCAGTGAAGGAAACTACAAGGATTGTAGGAAGGCCTAGTGCAAGTCCCAATCAGAAAGGGAGCTCAAGCTGCAAGCATGGCCTAGAAATCCCAGTCTCCAAGTGTGGACTAACCTGGCCAGTTCCAGGCCATTCAGACAGACCTGGGCCACTTAGAAGGGTACCTAGACCACTCAGAATAGTAAGTGGGACATCTAGTGGGTGTCTGCATACAGAGACATAGAATTGTGAGTCCCTCTAAGTCTCATAGCCTGGCTTCCTTCCTCTCAACTATCTGGCTTTCCAACTCCAAATGGGCCCTGAATTCAATTTCTCCTGTAAACTCAGATCTGCATGCCTGAGGCCTGTGTTAAGGTATTATGAACCTGGAAGTCTACTTAAACTAGGGGAACCCTGCTTTCTCTAGTTGTTTTCCTTACTTTTACAGTTCCTTTGTTCCTTTAGGTCGACAAGAACCTCTACATACACTGGCATCAAGATATCTGTTTTTCTAGGATACTTAATTCCACTGAAGGTGACAAAGCCATTGGACACAGTGTGGCCATTCTTTCAGTCACAATGCTACAAAAAGAGTACACATCTCTTCCTCCATCTCAGGCTTCTAAATGCTCTGGTCCTCAACAGTGCTCTGCAGAGACCCTGTGCCACCTCCAGAGCCAGGCTGCATGCTGAGAGCTGTGTCAGAAGGGGCCTGTTTTGGACTTCAGGAAAGAACACTGGCTCTTTACCCAGGTAGCATGGGTCTGAACTCTAGAGAACCTCAGACAATCTGTGATTATGATTAAAGATTATAAGGATAAATCAAGATGAAGGTCTTCAAAGGAAAAGCACACACCATAGATTTACTCCTCCTGAACAAGTCTCATGTCTGCCTACCTGCTTGGCTCCATCTGACTGCAGACCTAAATGTTTTCTAGGAAGGCTTCTATCAGGAATTACTCAGACAGTTCAAGGCCCAGTTTTGAGAGACATATGAGCTTCTTTTTTTTTTTTTTTTTCTTTTTCTTTTTCTTCTTTCAATGGCTACTGTAAACCCAACAGGATGACATCATCTTGTGATGCATTCTCATTGTTTAACTCACGCACAGTACTGCAGAGAGCTATATGGCAGCAGCTAAGACTCTTGTGCCACTTTCACTGTTAGGACAAAGGCTGAGGCAGAAGCCACCTCTTTTGTTCTATGATTCCTGGCTGCTGAGATTCAAAGCCAGTGTGACATACTCCACCAACACATGCAGAAGATGCACAGGACAGGAACATGTACCCAGTATGAAGCCACTGAGGAAGCAAGACTTAGGGAAAGCTCCAGAGCCTGTGCCCCTCTGCTGTCTACCACCAAATGAGACTGAAGTGGAATCAAGAGAAGTGTTTAGAGTCTAGACCGAGACTGAGTCACAGAGAGTTTTAGATCACAGGGAGAATAAACCACAATCTGATAAGTAGCACAGAAACATAGCTGCTGAAGACCAGCTGCAGGGCTGACACCTGCCAACCTAGCAATGGCAAAGCTAGAAAGAACAGGGCCAGATGCCAGGTAATTCCTCATTAGCAGTCTGCTCTGGGAGTATGATTTCTCTTTCATGTTCTAGTATCTCTTTGTCTTCTCCCTCCACAGAAAAACTGCTCAGCCTGACTGGTGACCTCAGGGGAGAGGTTTATTACAGGCTGTAATCTGAACCCCCCTCCTGCTCCTACATTTTCTGGGCTAAAACATTCCTTTCCTATCACCCATGGCCCCCTGCTTTTTCCTGGGCCATTGTCCAACTGCCCAGTGGCAGCTTATATCCATGTCACTTTCCTCCTATGCCTTGTCCCCAGTCTTGTCTCCTCTTTCTTGTTCTTTATCAGGCATGTGTTCAATTTTGGTGTTTCCCTTGGTCTAGTTGTGCTCAGCTCATTTTTGTAGCTTTCTGCTTGAGTCACCGTGTAAGCTCCCAAAACTTATGTACACTGGGAGAGAACTGAGTTGGACTGGATCTGTCTTACTTAACTTGGTGAATTGAGACACAAGGTCTGGGAGTGGCCAGCTGAGCACTCAGAATACCTTGAGCCCTGATACCTATGCTGCATTGAGTGCAACTGAACTGGGGTAAAGTGTATATTATCTTTGGCCATTTTGCTTGCCCAGAGAGTTATCTGAGCAGTCAGGACATTTGACCCAAGTTTGTATATGTCTAAAGTCCTACTAAGAGTCCTTTCTGTATAGAGCTGTAAAACACAGGAAGATTTAAGATATCCAGGCTCATAAAAGCCATTTTGGTTGTACCAAGTACCAGAAACACTGCTCAAGTATATTACCAAATGGTGGGCTCACCTGCTTGGTTATGTGGTAATTTTTATTCTTTAAACTGAATTCTTACAGTGGACAGTGAACTGAACACATTGGATATTTAACAGCAGTGGTCTCTGGTTAGAGAATGTACTATGGTTTGGATGGAATTTGAGTGTCCAGGAGTTTCATATGTTGACATTTAATGCCTACTGCGAAGAGTGGTGAGGGTTAAAACTTAACGTAAGTATTGATATTAGCAATGGACTCTGAGTGGGTGATCAGAATCAGAAAAGGTCAGCAGCAACAGGGTGGACCCATAGCTGGATGTTTGGAGCCTGGGAGTGTGGTGGTTTTATAGAAGTAAAAGAGACTAACACACACACACACACACACACACACACACACACACACACACACTTTGTCCTTCACTGTGTGATAAGACATAACATCTGGGGATTCTATCAGTAACAATGCTCTCACCAGATGTGACCCCTGCCTTGGATCCCCAGAACCATAATTTGAACATGGCCCTGATTTCTTCACACTGTGTTCTTCTATAACACTGCATGCATTAGCAACAGAAATACTAATGTGAATGGCAGCACTCAGAATGACAGGGAACGCATTTTTTACTTAGCAAGTATTTGAGACACACGTACCCCCTTTTACTTTCTAGGCTTTATTGTCTGGTTCTTTGCCAAAGTTAAGTCTAAGTGCTTCCTGAGCACGACTCCAGTCACCTGGGTAAACCATAGCCCCGGGCACTGACCGTGACTGTCTCTATTCCTAGTTCCAGAGTGATCCTGACAGAAATAATTTCAGCCTTAATCTGTCTCTGGTTTGCCTCAAGTCCTCTATTGACGTGTAGCCTGCGAGTATAAGCGGCCTTGGGGGCTTCACCCAAGAGCTGAGTGGACATGGCATGTGTGACAGCTGCCACAGTGAGTGTCACAGTGATTGCCATACAGGGCTCCTCTGTTAGTCAACACTGAGTACTCCAAGAAGCTTTTCCCTCTCCTTCCTAGCTGGCCACAAAACCTGAGAACTCACACAGAAATTCAAGATCAGCTTCCCATCCGCCCACATGCTTGTAGACACAAGCAATAAATGATGCTTCTCAGAAATCTTAGGGCTTCCACAGCCACTGTAGATGGATGCAAAATGATCAAATAATGCCAGGGCCTAAGCATCTTGAGAGAAAAATCCCATCTTCCATCTTTCACAGAGCAGTAGCTCCTATGGGAATGGATATTCACAAACGGTCTGGTTGACCACAGAAGCACACTTAGGTAGGTGGACAAGCCATGGCCTCTGTGCAGAACAGATAACGCCATGAAATGACCATGAGGGGAACAGATGGGGAGAAATGAAAACCACACTTCTCCCAGGAGCTGCTTTCAGTCCCTCTCTAAGCAACAGCATTTATTACAAGTAGAACAGAGAAGAGGCTTCTTATTAAAACCAGAATAGAGGCTCCACAATAGACCCAGAATTAAGGCTGAATTGCTAATATTAGAATCGAGGCATCATTGTAGGGTTAGAACTTCAGGTTGACACTGGTATGAGATGTGTGAGAACTGGAATGAAGAACTTCACACTAGAGCCAGAACTGGAGACAGGCATGCTGCCATCTGCCTGTAAGCTCCATGCTCTGAAAGCAGGAACAAGAAGCTCACAGGAGTTCTACAACAGCTTAGGAACATAGGGACACTCAGTCTCCACAACAGCAGGAACAGCAACCACAGAGGAACAGGAAGCAGAGATCCACTTTGGAGCTAGAATTGCGGCTTCACAAACTGTTACCTGAGTTCTGAGTTTGATCATGTCAGCCTCCATCTGGGAATTGGACTCATTAAGCTCCTTGATCTCTTCATCTAACTGCTTGATTTCTTCATCATTTTCTATACCTGTAATGGCAAAATCATTATGTTAGGGCTACAGTGCCTAAAACCACTGAAACAGAAATACTGTGTTTTCTGTTGTTTTTCCATTTTGAGTTGAATTTTCTTGGGAAATGTATCATTGAATTTATAAAAAGCCATAGTTATATGTCTTTATCCCCCCACCCCTGTTTGCCTTACGACCAAGGCACCTATAGAAAATGAAGATCTTGTAAAAGGAGCCCTGGTACCGACAGGCCAGAGCTCCAGGCTGAATGCCTTGAACCTCAGGATTTGGTCCTTTGACTCTGGACAAAAGTTGCTTTGCTGACCCTTGATTCTTCAAGTTATACTCCTTCCCACCTCTTGCATCCTTTAGCATCCTCCCATGCTCATGTTTGTTCTGTCATGATGAGCACAACAGCTTCCTTAATGAATCTTAATAGAATTTGACTTCAGACTTGTTCAAAAGTTGGGAAGAATGTGAACCTGACTATCTTGGGCTTAGCAGTCCAGGCCTGAAACTGCCAATATGCAAGAGCCTAAGTGGCTCCCAAGGCCAGCCCTGGCAAACCCAGGCACGCAGATAACTACCTGTGTTTACAAACATCTGCTCTGCTGTTTTCTGTTGCTGACAACTTTATATCATCAATAACAATATGACAAGAGCTCTCTTATTTGGGGCTATTTGGTTTTACTTAGTTGAGGACACATGAAGCACAAAAGCCATTATCCTCAAACATGACAGTTCTGGGATTGTGGGAAGCTTTGGTCACCTTCCTCAGTGAGGGATCCTACTGCAGACCAATGGGTAAGAGTACAATAGGCCAAGCCTTGCAGAATCTGTTTTTAAGCTTTGCAGACAGATGGGCCAAGATGGATGCCAGAGGCACACCTAAACACTATGAAGCCTGGGTTAAGAGAGGTATGACTGAGTCAAGAGTTCTATCAGAGAAGAGAAAGAGACAGGTCTATGGTGGTTGAGCCTTAGGAATTGCTTTTAGTGGGTAGAAAGCGAACAAAACAAAACAAAACAAAACATTTTGCCATAAAATAGAGGGTAAAAAATATCAAGCCTGCTGATTAGGATGGAAGATGAAAGCTGAGAGCTGGCTGCTCACTCTCTCTGGATAGGCTGTCCAGTGTGAGTTGTTCCTCCTCTAGGCCATGTTTGTTTTGCTTGTCCCTGGAGTATCTTCATTCTCTCCTCATTGAACTGACCTTTGTCTCATGGCTACATTCTGCACTAATGAGTATACAGTATACAGTGGGTACGGACTGAGAGCAATGTACCAAGAGCTGCTTGCCTTGGCCCCAGGGCTGGTCTGTATGATGCCTTGTTAATGCCTGATGCCTGCTTTGAGTTCAGTGCCTATCTTCTTTATGTCAACAAACTTGGCTTCTCAGTGGACAAAACAGTGGTGGGGATTGCCTACAGGTGTCTCAAAATAAGCTCTTTATGCTGAGACAGAGGAGAAGACAGGAAAGAGGTTGCTAACCTTGCCTTTTGTCCTCAGTATTCTAAAGCTGCTTCTAGATTATTGGCTTAGGAATGGGGGCCCAAAGAAAGAGGGAAAAAAGAAGTGCCATGGGTTGTTAGTGAGAAAGTTGACCCAGTGTTGGGGATGCTGGGACATGGGATGTGGTTGGGGCCTAATGAGCTCTGCTTCTGTGGTCTCATAACAGTGGGCTAAGTCACCAATATAGAACTGGCATACAGTGACATCCCATCTCTCTAACCAGCAGAAATGACCCAGGATGTGTTTTTTTTTTCTTTTTTTTTAACCATTGCTGGTCTTTCTGACCAGCAGGAGTTCTGGGGACTCCAGGGTATAGTTACCATTGCTGGCTCGCTGCTTGATAGTCAACATCTGTTCTCCAGACAGCTTCGCTTTCTTCATTGCTGATGTGGCTCTTGGACATCCTGACAAGCTGTTGATAAGAGATGGCTGTTAGCCATAGGCTTCAAGAGAGCCCAAGCCCTGTAGTGACAGATGAGGTATCTCAAAGTGTTTATCAGTTCAAATGATATCACAGCGAGGTTGATAAATACAGATCCATGGTGATGTGTGTCAGCACATACATACAAGGGTAACATGGTCTATAGGTATGTAAGCATGCTCATTGGCTGATCATGGGTGTGTAATTAGTATGGCTTCTGAACTGAGGTCTCCAGAGTAGGTATATATGACAAGAGAACACATGCTCTTTATATTCCTTAAAAGCTTACTTCTTATGAATAGCATCAAACTTACACAACAACTAGGTTCATCCCAATTTCAAAAACAATGAAACAAAGTAGAGAAAGAATGTTCCACCATGACTCCCTTCACATGATCCTTCTACCAACTGTTTGGGATGAAGGCAGGTATAAAGTCAACTACAATAATGTCATCAATATTTCTACAAGCACACCTGGGTTTTCGGGTGGCCCCTGATGAATGTAATGTACTTCTGCATCATCACCATTGCTATTTTTGGAATTGCCTAGAAGCCACAGTTCTGGTTATATCTTTGAGGTTGTTTCCTGAGAGTTTTTAATGAGGAGGGAAGAGCCATTACAAATGTAGATAATACTGTTTTGTACGCCAGGATTCTAGACTAACTAAAAAGGGTTTAAAAAGAAGTAATTAAGCTGAATGCTAGCATTCCTCTTTCTCTGCACCCCTAATTTATCCAGGTATGAGCAAGTTCTCACCTCCACAGCCTTGGCCCCCTCCCTGAGTAAAACCTTCCCATGTGTGCATGGGTACACTGGCACATGCCTATGACCCTAGGCCTTGGGAAGTAGATGCAGAAGGATTAGGAATTTAAGAAAAGACTCAGTTACAAAAGGAGTTTAAGGCCAGCTGTGGCTGTATGAGACCTCCTGGCAAACCAAACAAAGCACGCTTGTCTTTCCCTAGAAATAAACCCAGATTAAGTCCATTGCCCAGAGTTTTCTGTCTCAGTAGTCTGTCTACAGCTACCAGAAAATGTGAAGGCAGGAGGCTGCTTTTGGCATGTTTTGCTCCTGAGAAGCTGCCTTACTTGCTGCTGTTGTTTCACATGGAACAGACACAGTCCTGTTCCCTTTGCCCCCTTGCTTCTTGTCTGCATTTACATTATCAACATCATTTCTATATACAATCATAACTACTGAGATCAGACATGACCAGATTTGCTGGGATGGGTGTTGTTTACAGCTTTGTTCACAAACAAATATATAATGCTTGGGGTGTGTGAATGTAATATTCATAATATCTCAGGGAGATATTATGAGTCCTCTGCTATAGTATGATCTATAGGATCTCTGTCAGCTGTTAGCTAGGATCCATCAAGGGGCATGTGTTGTACAGATTTAGTTTACTCACGAAAGAAGAGTTACGATCAGGTTAGGATTGGGTATAGTGTTTAATGACTATAGTAACTTCTACACTTTTCTGTCTGTGCTAGTCAGGTGCCTGAAATGAGAGCTTCTGGGCGGATGTTCTCCAAAGTGGGTATACCTGGACTCATTCCCATTTCTAGGGCAAGTTGGGCAGAATCATGGGTATGAGAAGCTCTTTGAGCCTCCTGCAGACATTCCCAGGACTATGCTTCCTAGAATAGCACTGTGCTCCAGCCTCAGGATTGGCCCAGCCCCAGAGAGCATGCATCTCCCAAATTATAACCATCACTATCTTCTCCCAGGGAAACCTCTGGCCATTCTTGCAGCAGATTTTCAGAGGCCAGGAAGTTGGACAGAGAGCATCAGAACATAGAGTACTGGTTCCAGAGGCCTGCCTCTCTTCTTTACTTTGTACCCAGGCTGCTGTCTCAGGAAGAATCTGTCACATGTTGTTTTTCATAGTCACCATCCCTGGGGCCCATGTGTTTCCATCCCTTAATGGAACTGCAGAGCCTTTACTTGGGCTGAATCCAACATACCACACACATCCTGTGCAATGGTCCTGGGACCCCAGATAATTTCTTTAGTTCAAGACCAATGCTTTCCAAATGTCCACATTGTCAACTTAAGGTCTGCACACTAGTGACTCCTCTGTGTTTCCACATTTACCATGATGCTGTCGGGTCTTATATTTCTGCTCAAGCACTGTGTATTGACTACCCAAATTTTCCCACGTAACTAAATAGAAGCATGTGCTTCAGGAAGCCTTTGGCACAGTCTCCACCCAGCTCAGGTTGCTTCTCCCAACTCAAGAATACCTGCAGCTCACAGATCACGTCCTGAACATCACACCTGCTGTGCCTCTTAGGCTCTTTCTGGACCAAGAGCACACCACATCAGAAATTTCAGAAGTGCCTTTGCAGAATTTGGTAAAATTGCATGGAGTCGATGATGGGAAAAAATGACACCAGATGACATTTCCTCCCCCTCAAGATTCTGATTTCATGGGAACTGATGGGTTCCAGTCATGAGAATGTCTCTATTTCTTCTGCTTTCTCTTTTTCCCCTTTCTAGTGAGTTCCTGGGGCTGAGCTACACTGCTTTACCACAACAGATATTAAGTGCTGCCTAGTGGCTCTGCTCTATCAGCAGCTGGTTTGAGGACTCTTAAAGCAGAGCTCCAGACTTTTTAACGTAAGGCAGTACTTCTTTCTTTGCAGTCCTAAGGAGAAGCCAGATGCTTCCGGGCCACACTACTTCAATCTAGCTCTCAGGTATTCACTGCCCAGAATTCCAAAAACCCTTCTGTTTTACATTTGTAAGAGGAAATAACAGACAAATAAAAAATGCCATGGCACATTGAACTGAAGTCCTAGACAGCAATCTTCTGTTGCTTCTCTGTCTTCAGTGAGTAAATCTACAGATGGAAAGGGTGAATAACAGTGTTACATAAGGAGGTGAGGCCTGGGTGGGAGTCTGGGAAACTGTATCAGAAAGCAGCAAACCTGAAGAATGCTGCGTCCTGCTCAAATATCTTATTCAGTTCCTGCCATTCCAATCCCATGAGTGCATCCCCTCATGGGTCAAACTTGGAATTGAGCCCTGAGCTTAGCACAGACCTCTGGGTAGTGTCTGATTCCTTGCAGACATACTGCCATCTGCTGGTTACTTGCGTAGTCTCCTCTTTGCCTGGCAGTGGGTCAGGCTGACACTAAGATTCTGAGGGATATGGGATATGCTACACATCCACCTGCTTCAGGGAAGGAACACATAGCCAGCCTCCCTGCCACAGAAGGCAAGTTCCAAACAAAGGAACTCAGACCATTGTAGAAGTTCTATTATTCTAATAAGGACAGGAGGCTTCTGAGCTTTGATTTGTAGTTTCAGCGCTGAGAAATTTTGGGGGAACCCATAGTTAATGCCCATTTTCCCCATTCTTCCTTGCCTGGGGTCCCAGACATCTGGCACCAGGCACCATTTAAGGATCCAGCAAGGATTTCAGTGACTGCACAAGGAGGAGGGAGGGTCCCCAGTCTTTATCAGGACATTAATTTCCTGAAGAGCCTTCAGCTGCACAGGAGATAGCTAAACTCCTAAGGGTATGTCTGATGAAAGTGGGCAGGCAGGATCGTGAGGAACAAAAATGTGATCTGGAAAAAAGCCCAGGGAAGCATGCAGTGAAAGTTTACTGGAGGTCTGCTTGGCAAAACCAGGTTCTCCTAGATTCAGACTTCTAGAGGCTTCCAGAGATGGGAGGCAGCATCCATTGTCTGTGTCTCTTCCAGGAGCCTTTAAGATTTTGAATATTATGTCCTTGAAATCTGCTGTGTGACCAACCACCCAGATGCAAGTTTTTGCTACCTAAATAGCTTAGCCTTTTCAGTCATGGAAACCCTGCCAGTCTCCTCAGTCCCATAAACAAATACTCCTTCCAAAGCTTGGAGACACCAACGAGACTGGTGCTCATCTTAGAGGTCATTGGTGGGGTTTCTGAGTAGTGGTGACCACAGAAAGACTATGAGAGTGTCTAAAACCTTGCTAGGAGTTGGACATAGTCATTATGAGGCAGGCAGATTTCCATCCAGTTCAAGATCAGCCTGGGCTACAGAGAGGCCCAGTCTTAAGAAAGAAGAAGCCCCTGTGTAGTCACTGAATTTCATATTGCCATCTGTTCATTCAACAGTATCAGATTGTATAGCAGTTCCAAGTGGTGCAGCACACTCCGGACAAAGGAGGCCCTACAGATAGCAGCAGCAGTGGGTGACAGGCCCCTCCAAGATGCTGAGCTATAGCACACCGGGTTAAGGCCTCTGTCCTCTGTGGTTTTCTGCACTTTCCCTGAGTGACAGATGATTTTGGCAGGGTTCCTAAAGGATCTGGAGTCCAGACTGGGCTGATCACTGCCTCCCTAACATGGGATCTAACACCTTTGTCCAAACAGAGATGGAAAATCTGGCAGGTATTTCCCTTTGAGTATTTAGTTGCTGAGTAAGGGCAGGCATGGATGAGGTGGAGCTTGGTAGAGCTCCAGTGTTAGAGTGACAGATGTAGCTGCAGAGATAGCAAAGGCTGATGGCTGGAGACCTGACCTATCTGCTGAGGGCACTGGATTTAAGGACAGTGCCCTGAAGCTCGCATTGCTTCCACTATCATGGAGAGCACCTGGAAAAGACTATGGGGGAAGCCTAGGGAGGAGTGGCTGCTGGTGTGGGGGAGCAGGTTGGGGTCTACAGAGATAACAGGGCTGAGGTGGTTCAGAGAGAATGCTACCCAGAGGCGTGAGAAGCAGACACTTCCCTGTTTCTAATTTCCCAGGCCGTTTCTGAGTCTTCTCCTCTCCATCTCTCCTTTTCTCCACTCTCCTCTCCCCTCCTCTCCTAACTTCTCCTCTCTTCTTCCCCCTCCTTTCCTTGCCTCTTCTCTCTTCTCCTCTCTTCCTTCTTCTGGGATTTTGTTTGTGATAGTCAGTTCTATGTATCAGTGTAGAAAGGCTGCAATTTCCAACTGTTCATTGTTTAACCTAACACTATGTGTTGTTGTTAGGCTATCTGGAGTGACCAATATTCACTTCAGTTGATTTCAGCAGAGGTGAGGGACAAGTTCGCTGGCAGATTTTGAGAAGAGACAGGTTCCCAGGGAGGGAATGTAGCCCAAAGCTGTAGGATCAGTGTACCCTGATGGGTGTACCAAGCTTTCCACCACAGGAAAAGAACTGGCCCCCTTTTTTCTGCCAGGGTCCCATATTTTTCTCCTACAGGAACCATTTCTCAGAGCAAGCATGATTGGGTGCTTTCCTCATTTCCTGGTTTCTAACAAAGTCTTTCCCTTGACATGCTCAGGATCTCCACCCTGTGAACTTTACTTGCTTCATTTCTTTGGTAATAATCTTTCATTTTCTCAGTTCTCTGTTTTTTTTCTTTTTCTTTTTCTTTTCTTTTCTTTTTTTTTTTTTTTTTTTTTATCCCTTCCCTCCAGGAATTCTTAAGTAGTTTGTTACTAACACTCTGGAACCATTAATTCTTCTGAAATACCTCTTTACAATTTATGCCTTCAATTTGGCATCTTAACTTTATACGTAAGTCTTCCTTTGTACTTAGGTTTTAAAGATAAATTTACCCTGACCCGATAGGTTATAAATGCAATAAACTTTAATACCCTTTCCATCTTTTTCTGTCTGATGACAAATTATATGCTTGAAAATATTTCTTCTGTTTTCATGGTGTTTCTGGGTTGTGTGGTTTGTTTGTTTGTTTCCTATTTCCCATCTTCTTTCTGGGTTGGTTTGCTCAGCATCTGTCAAGAAATGCAGCACTCTTCCTAGCTGGCTGTGGTTCTTGGCTCTGGATAACACTCGTAGGTGTCAATGACCATCAGCATTTCTGGCCTGGCTGCTGGCTTTAGTGTGGAGCCAGGCTCTTCTTCCAGAGAACTGGACTTGGCAGACTGCAGATTCATAGGCGTGGCCAGCTGGAATCTGAGGTCGAGCAGGAGGTGGGCCCTCTCCATTATAACTCTTGGTCCTGCTTTCTAGAGAGGCGGCTGTTTTCAGTGTGCAGAGCACTTGTTCCCAAGGTTTTCTGCTCTTGCTTTGCTGGGGTGCAGGAGGCATGTGACCCAGCCTTCAAGAGCACACTTGCCCTTGTAGAGTTTCAGGGATCCTTTACCTCAACAACCTCCAAGGCATGTGGGTGTGGGAGAATGTTGGCATGTGTTCTTGTTTTTCTCTTCTCTGTTTTCTTTCTCCTTCCATTTTTCCTTCCACATCCTCAGCTCAGCTGCTTAACAGGAGGCTGAGCCTGAACTTGTCTCTCTTTTACAGGTGCCACTGTCAGTGGGTAGGACGTGTTCTCACTGTGTTTAGGTTGTGCTGTACTGTGTTTTGCAGGTTCACTATGAGAATCGGTCATGCTAGTGGTATCATGAGATTCAGTGAGGACAAGTGTGTATCAGGCTTTGTAGTTTAACCAGGATTATCAATAGACGTGATACAGAAAGCTTTCTGCTGGGCAATTTGTGCCTGTAACTTCACACACTGGTTTAAGCGCGTATGTATCTCTTCTCTTGACTGAAAAAGATGATCCCTTTTAAGGGGGTGTGACTTAAGTACTTAGTCTGGAACTACCTGTATACCTTAGCCTAACCCTCCTGCATGGGTCTGGGTGTTCAGTGACTCAGAGAGTCTCTTTATCCAAGGCAGGGTGGTTACTGACCAAAGAGGGAAATTCCAAGTGTCAGACGACATAGCTTCAAGACCCAGAGGCCCCAAGAGGAGCTCCAAGTGTTTGAACTTGCAGAACAAGAGCTTGTCTCCGGCCAAGTCTTCATCTGGGCCCTCCCAGGTTGCCCCTAACCATGACTCTCACAGACAGCAAGAGCAGCTCCCCTTGTTTCCTTCTTTCCCTGGTCAGGCTCAGATAAGGCTTAGTACTTACATTGTTAGATGTCCAAATAGAAGAACCTGATATTCCACGTTATGAGCATTATTCAGAAATAGGATTTTTAAGGATGAGATCAAGTTAGTATGACACTTAATACAACTTTACCCATGTCAGACAATAATACAAGAAGAGAAGGACTTATGAGGACAAAGCTTGGGGGTGGGAGTTGACAGAGCCCTTAGGGCTGGAAAGGGCTGCCTTCAAAGTTTCTGATATTTCCATTTTAGCCATGGAGGGAAACTTCCCAGTGCATACTAGTCTATTGGGTGGCCTTTGGAAATCAATGCAGCCCCATCTGGTGATACGTCTGTTAGTTGCAAAATGTTCCCATGCTCCCAGTTTCTTCTTCCTGTCTAAACATACACGCTGCTCCTGCTCCAGCAGCAGTGACCCACGGGAAGAGCAGGTAAGTGAGAGCACACCTGTCACAGTGACTGCTCAGGCATGGACATGGATGGCAGGCATCAGCTGGCATGTCGTGGCTGTGGGACTAGTGATGGTTTTTATGTGATAGTTATGGTAGCAGCAGTGGTTGCTACAGTGACTAACAGCAGCATACCTGCCGCTGTATCACTGCTACCATCACCACCTCCACTCCAACAACCATCCCCGCAGCCCTCACCATCACAAACATTCAACCTGCATCTCCACAGCCACCGACAACCAAAACCACAGCTCTCACAATGGCGGTTACCACATCAGTTCAGCCGCAGGCCCCATAATAACCACAACAAGGCAAAACCCATCATAACCACAATATCTACATCTACCGTGATCATAGCCAGAATAATCTCCCCACTGCAAGAGCAATCACAACCATGACCACTGCCACCTTAATGAGTACCACAACCACTACTACAAGCAGCACAATTCTACAAATACCACCCAGCCAAGACCACTGCCACGATAAATGGTACAACCCAAATCACTTTCACCACAACCCTCTCTGCTGTGGATTGGAACAACCCTTGGAAACACTGGAGATACCTGAAATCTGGTCTCCTGTCACCTTCTAGTTGGCCATTTGGAGAGAAAAGTAAATGTCTCCGTGGGAGCCTGTTTTACCACAGTTCTAGGAAAGCCAAACACTCTAGAAAGACTGCAGAGGACTTACTGCCCAGCCCATGGCCAAGGAAGGCTGAGCAATTGCTCCAATGAAAGCATCAGTCTTATTTACAAAAACACTTGATCTAGCGCGTGAAACCAAAATTTAATTTTAGAGACTGTCTGGGTTTCCTTGTGGAATTTGACTCAGGCGACAGTAAATAAGAACACTTATTTTGGAGACACTTATTCTTCAGTATTTGAGGAGATTGTTTTCAAAGCTCCAAGCAGACATGGACTCAGCTTCCTTTTACAAAAGGCTGGAGTATTCACATGCGACATCCCAACCTCCTTCCCACTTCCTTTTCTATGGTACTGAGAACTGAGCCTTGGGCCTTGAACATATAGCAAGCTTTCTACCATGGAGCTGTGCCTTTCATCTTGGTTTCCTCCATGTCATTTAGATGACTTTGGGCAATGCAACGTTTCAGAGAATGTATGATGGGCTGCAGAGATGGCTTAGTAGGCAAGCATTCATTCTACTCTTGCAGACAACCTGAGTCCAGCCCTACATTGTGATGCTCACCACTACCTAGAACTCTAGTTCTAAAGAATCTGATGTCTGGATCCCATGGACATCTGTATTCATGCATGCACAGAACCTGCTCCTCCCAAAGCACACAGAAATACACATGATAGAAAATAAAAACAAACCCTACATGATTTAACTACTGTAAAAACTGGTATTATACTGTGATGTTTTGGAAAGACTGACCAGAAAAAATATACACATATTCATAACAGAGGCTACCTGCTGTTAGTTGAATCCTGGGATGAAGAAGCTGCCCATATTCACACATGGAAAGTAGGCTCCAAATGTGATGAAGCCTACCTGCCCCCTCCTCTATTTCTGCATCTTTCCCCTGTAGGTATAGGCTGATGTGTATATGTTCCTGCTCCTGCCCAGATCTAGTGAAGCTCTCCCACAGGATGGAGGCTTTTGAGCCAGTTCAGATCTGGCTGAGGTCCTTTCTGCATTTGCCTTCTCCCTTCTCATTCTCTTGCACATATCAAGCAAAGCTTGCCTGGCTACTGTATATCCCAAGTTCTCAGCTCTGCATGATGAGAGGGAACATAGGCCACTGTCTTAAACATGAGCCCTTTCCTCATATATTCCTGGTACATGAAAGTTCTACACAGCGCCACCAAGAGATATTGATGATGTGAAGGAGACAGCAGTGATCCACCATATACACAGATACTAGGAACTGGACTGGAACTGTGTGTTGAAGGAACTTGAAGTCCTTCCTCTCATTCTTCTTAAAAAAATTCAGAACATCCTATCCCCACCCCCATGCCCACATATTCTAGCTAGTGGTCTCCCTACCTTGGCTGTTTTCACAGATGTTCACATTGCTCTCCCCTCTTCAGTTTTGGCTTCTTGACCTCCACCAAGCCTGTGCCTCACTGTATCTCTGGACCATGTTCTCAATCTCTCCCTCTCCCTCTCCCTCTCCCACTCCCTCTCCCTCTCCCACTCCCTCTCCCTCTCCCTCTCCCACTCCCTCTCCCTCTCCCTCTCCCTCTCCCTCTCCCTCTCCCTCTCCTTTACTTCTCACAACAGATGTTCTTCATCCTTTCACTTTCTCCCTTTCTTTGATCTGGACTTAAGAAATGTTCAGTCCCACCTTGACCCTGTTAATGACTGAACCTTTCCCAGTCTTGTTTTGACCCTAGCCCTCTGTCTAAGCCTTTCATGGAGTAATAGGAGTACCCACACTGAAACCCTTTCAGTTTGAAAGTTTAACTATCGTTTATTACTCTGCCTTGATACTCTCTCAGCCATGTTGGCTCGACAATGTTAGTCTCTTTTGGTGGCCCTGCCAATCTTAATGCCAATGTGACTTTGATGTCTTATCCTTGACCTCAGAAATTCACTAGCCAGGAGATGTTTTCCAGAGCTGTCTTGAGAACCACTCTCATGTTACTTTCTCTTTATAAACTACAGACTTAGGTGTGACCAGATATTGATCTCACTAGGTATCTCTCTCTTACTGTATTTCCAGCTGTCCGGTGGAGATTTTTACTCTCAAGTTACAGAAAATCTCAAGACAATACATTTAAGATGAAGCCACCATAACCTGCCTCTCTCATAGTCTAAATATTTGTGTGCCTCAAAGTTCACATTTTCATTAAGATTTAGTTCTTGTGTGTGTGTGTGTGTGTGTGTGTGTGTGTGTGTGTGTGTGTGCACTCATGACTTCATGTCTCTACAGAGTCCAGAGGAGGGTATTGAGTCCCATAGAGCTGGAGTTACAGGCAGTGCTAAGTCACCTTATGTGGTTGCTGGGAACGGAACTCAGTTCTCTGCAAGAGCATGCCCTTCCAGGTGCTGATCCCTCTCTATCCCAGTTTGCATCACTTTGGTTGCTGATTTTTGTTTTTGAGACAGGGTCTCACGTATCCTAGGATGGGTTTGAGCTTGGTATACAAGCTGAACTTGATATACCATGAACTTCTGAACTTCTGATTCTTTCTCTTACCTCTGAGTGTTTGGATTAAAACATCACACCCAGTTTATGTAGGCACCAACTAAACTACCTCTCCAGCCTTCCCATCTCACAAAGTCTACATCCATGAACCTACTTTATGAGAGTAATATCAGGATACAGACTCTTTAATTAGGCCATTGAGGCTAAATGAGGTGAGGCAGTGGGCCCTGACCTGATAAGATCTGTGTTATAAAAAGAGGACTTACATTCTCTCTCTACCCTGTGAAGACAATGCAATCTAGGAAATGGCACTCACCAGCAGCCCCCAAGGCAATGGCTCAATTTCAATTTCAGGCTTCAACTCCATTGCATAGAGAATAGTTTCTGTTGTCTAACATTTTATTACAATTGTCAGTGCTCACCAATAAAGGCAACTTTAAAACTTAGTTCCTTTCGGTATCCTATGCTGTGTGTCTTCCTAGTCCTGCTATGGCTAGGCCCATAGCCTCTTCCTCACCTCCCCCATTCCTCCTTCTGCCTCCTATCCCTCTGCTACATTTCTATGCCTTCTATGGAACTACAAAATCTAGGCTTCATCTAAAGCCCTCAACATATTGTCCTCTTCCTTCTGGGACCTCTTCCATCTTCTGCATCTGTCCTGGCTTAAACATCACTGGGGATGAGGCCTTTCTCTTTGGAGCCTGCGGTACCCTGTTGCTACACAGCTCCACTCCTCTCAGTATAATCTTCTCTTCTCTAGAGAGCACACCTTGAGATCCAGCTTTGCAGGCCACACCTGAACTCCTTTGGCTCTTCTATTGAAGTATTCCCATTTATGTCCCTGTGTGAAGTAAGTGACTGATACACCATTTGATGTTCAGGAGAGAGGGAGAGGGAGGGGGGAGGGATGGAGGGAAAGTTCTCAAATGCCTGGGTTTTCCAGGGATCTTCCACAGTCTCCACTCTGACTCTGTATTTCAAGCTGCCTTTTCTTGCCTGTGTCCCAGTCTATCTGCCCTGAGTCTGAGGCCTTCAAGAGTGGCTCTGGGTTGAGTCCATGTCTTACTGCTATGCCCTGCATGGAGCTTGGATCTGGTGAGCATACTTTATGCATGTGCTGTACTGCATCGTGGTCTGGCTGGTTCTGCTAAGGTTGGGCTCTAAGGTTGCCAGGGACAGTGAAAATAATTTTTCTGTCCCCTATCATCAGCATTTCCTCCTATACAAAGCCATGCTTTTCTTCAACAATATCTGATAATAATGCCATTACAAAATCATCTCCTAACTTCCTTTTCAGGGGTTTCCCCTTTGTCTCTAAGCATAGCCTTGAGTTTTAGAAGGAACTGAGAGGCTCATGTTAGCAGTTTTGACAATGACCATCACAAATTCACAACCATTCAGAGGTCCCAGGAATCGTGTGACCAGCAGCCTAGATTGGGTCTCAGGACAGTGGCATTTAGCTATAAGAGTCAGATACTCTGCCCACAGATGAACCCATGAGGACAACCTCCTGTAGAAAAGAGCAATGGTAAAAGTGAGCATATCAGAGTATGTGATATGCACTAAGCCTGGGTGTACACAGCATGGTCACAGTGGGCTTCTTCTCATCACCACAGCTCCATCTCCATCAATGACAAGCTGAGCAAAGGGCCAAGAAAATGCTGAGCCCCTTGAAGTTCCCACAGGGCATGCAACTTGGAAGGGGAGATTCAGAAGAGGTGATGAGCAAGCAGCAGTTGGCCCGCAGCAGACACTGGCTGTGTCTCCAGGGAGAAGTAGGTAGGCTGTTTCCCTGGATGCACCATCTCCATGGTGCCTGAGCCTCAGTTCTCCTTCCCCCATGAACCTCTAGAGCACTCTGCATAGCAGGCACTGTCTAGATTTTATTGTGTGAAGTGAACTGCAGCCTTAGAGAATGGAGTTAACCCCACCCACCTCTCAGACTAGCTACTAAAAGTAAAATGGATAGACCTAAGTGGAAGCTCCTCTGGAGGCAGGGCCATACAGAATGTTCCACCTCTTCTTAGGCCTGTCTGAAACCTGGACAGTCTGTAACTGTAACCAAGGATGCTTAGCTTCAGTCAAGCTATGGAACGTTGTCTTTGTCATGCTAGAAACATGCTACAATTCACACAAGGGCCTTTTAACATTTGAAAAATGTTACTATTAGCTGAATTTTGGCACAAGAAACCTTGTGGAGGATATTTTTGGCACTGTATGAATTTTATAAACACATCACTGTAGGGAGTTGGTTTGGCACTGTTAAGTATCCTAATGCTAAACACTAGTCCCCAAGATCTGGTTGCTATCAAGAGCACATTCTCATGTATACCAATTGTTGTATAAACTCTATTTGCCAATTGTCTCTGGCTAGTTAAATAAAAGTGGCTACGGAAAATTAGTAGAGGGAACAGCAGTAAATGGAGCTTTGGGTTACCAGGCTGGGGGGTCCCAGGTAAGGACCATGAGGTAGTGGGAAAAGGGTAGGAGGAGAAAGACAGAGCGAAGAAGAGGCTACCAACGAGAGGAGATGGACCATGAGCAGAAGTGTGTCCTGAGGACAGGCTGATGGAGCAAAATGGCAGCCCAGGACTCAAGCAGTAAATGACTCGGGAAACACAGCCAGCCTAGCATACAGAAAAATTGATCAGTGATGACTGTCCAGTAATTGCGCTAAAGCTGATTGAACAAATCTACAGGACTCAGTCTTCATTACTGGGGGGCTGGCTGGGTCATATTAAGAACTAATAGAGTTAACTAAATAGCCCCAACAACATACCGCTTCTGGAGCCTGGATCCTGCAGTGTTGGTGACACTACATGCACACACAGATGTTTGAAGAGGGAAGTCTTCTCAGCCTTCTTTGGAATATTTGAATCTAAGGGTGGCTGGTGGTGGTAACTGGTGGGAGAGGCTGGCCCTGGAGAGGGAAGGCAGCTGGGTACAGCTGGGGTTATTGTCCTGATACCTGCTGACCCTAGGCATGCTGTGAACAAATGGGTCTTCTTCTGTCTACACAAGAACCTGCTCGTATAAACAGGAGAACTAGCTTCCCAAGCTTGGTTGTTGTATACTTTATATATATTTATATATATATATATATATTGTTGTATAAGAGCAATTCTGACAGCAAGCAAGAACCATGAGTCTTGGAGCCTTGGAAGGTAGTTGGCTAAATATATTTGGGAAAGACCTTTACTATTTATTGTTTTTACAAAGCATTTAGGTCATTGAGCAGTTCATCTTTTTTCTTTTTACCCCTCTCTCTTTTTTTCTGTATGTGCCTTTGTGTGCGCATGTGTGTGCATACACATGTGTATGTGGTATATGAATATGAAAGGTGTGCATACCTGGGGACACATAGAAGCCAGAGGACACTGGATGTCCCACTCCATTACTCTCCGCCTTATTATTTTGAGGCAGGGCCTTTCCCTGGCCCTGGAGCTCAGGGAGCTCAGTTAGGCTGATAATGAACAGGCCCCTGTGACTGTCCTCATTGCCAGAGCTACCACACATCACACGTGCATGCGTGCGCACACACACATGCACACACGCACGGGAACAGGCCTTGCTTGTTGCATGGGTGTTGTGATTCAAAGTCAGGTCTTCATGCCTGCATAGCAAGTATTTTTATCTACTTGGTCATCTCTCCAGTTTAGGAATTTGTTCAATGACAAGAAATACTTCACAATCTTCAGGCTCTGTATCACATACTCTTGAAGTAAACATTACTTCTTTGGCCCTCATATCAATGCCTGCTTATTATTTGAGGTAGTTTTACACAGAACCATGTGTGTGTATGTGTGTACATACTTACACACAAGATTCATCCCAGAGCATCAGAAAGGGAACCACTGACTCCTCCCCAGTGAGCAGGCATTGATACTGTGCAGTGTAGTCCCTGATACTCAGACACCAAGGTTAATGGCTCCTGCTGGTTTTCCTGTGAGTTTTTCTACCATTGAGACCCGTTAGTTTCCCAAGGAGTTCAGGGCATATCACAGAACAGGCCTTTTTCAAGATAACTGAATTATGTTTCTATTTAAATTAAACAAATAAACATGGATGGAGTTGATGAAGTCTGCTGAGAGTTTTCTCATGTATCAGACAGGGACCTAGTAAAAAGTCTCTATGTGTGTGTTCCTGGGGGTTCATGTAAGATAAAGTCTGCTTTTCACTGTAAATCCTGATTTTTTAAAAAAGGAAGAAAAAAAGGAAGGAAGGAAGAAAGGAAGGAAGGAAGGGAGGGAGGGAGGGAGGCAGGAAGGGAGGGAGGGAGGGAGGAGTGAGGGATGGAGGGAGGGAGGAAGGAAGGAAGGGATCAAACAAACCATGCCCTGGTAGGTAGACACAGTTGATGTGGCTTGTGCTTTTGAGATAAATTTGCTATTTTGTACATCTTTCCCCAGATCTCCACATTTTGTTAGTGTGGTGGATGTTTTTGGTCTTAGCTTTGTTAGTAGAGATGTTGAGGGAGAAGGAAAAACCTGTTACCTCCAGAGTTGGCCACTGTAGCTGAAAAGTGTGCTGGCCAAGTGCTGAGGGACTCACCTGCGGTGCGTGAGGAAGCTGCCACTGACGTGTCCTGACCCATCACACCCGGGCGTGGGGCAGGACATGCCCTCTGTCTTGACCGACTTCCAGGAGAACTGGGAGCCATTAAGGTACCCATCTTTCTGCCTCTTGGCCGCCAAGGGGCATCCAGAGGCGCTGCGGTGGGATGCATACTTCCCAGTGATGTGTCCCTGACCGTCACAGCCGGGTACCGGACACCTGGACAACAGACAGGAGGCAACACTTCATTGTTTTTATGGTCTTGGCATCATGGACTCTGTGACACAGTTACCCCACATGAAGGAAAACAAAACAAAATAAAACAACAACAAAAATAAATAAAACCACTCTCCTGGACAAGAAAAAAAAAAAAAAAAAAAAAAGATGAGAGGGATACAGGAAGGGCCATATGTGGTGGCACATGCCAGTGATCTTAGGTGGCAGGAGGATCAGAATAAAAAGACCCAGAAAGACACCACCTAGTGGTGACATGTCACATTTCACCCTTTTAGAAATGGACACTATGGATAGACCAGCTGTTTGGCCAACAAAGTATCCCAGTGTGCCTCAAAGAGGGCCAAGGCTGACTTTCTGACCTCTGCTGCTTAGGGCTGTATGTCTGCTTGTACTTTCTCCCTCCCTCTCCCTTTCCTTTCCCCTCTCTTCCTCCCCTCTGGTTCTCCCTCCCTTCTTCCATCCCCCTTCCTGCATCTCCTTCTTCCCTCCCTTCCTCTCCCCTCCCTCCCTCCCTCTCCTCTCCCTTCCTCCCTCCCTCTTCCCTCCCTCCCTCCCTCCCTCCCTCTCTCCATCCCTCCCTCCCTTCCTTTGGACTGGGTCTCTTGTAGCCTGGGCTGGTTTGAAGAACTAGCTATGTAGCTGAGGATGACCTAGAACTTCTGACTCTACTGTCTTCATCTTACAGGTCTGCATCATGCAGTCTCATTTGTGCAGTGCTGAGTTTTGAGCCTCATACATGCTAGACAAGCACTTTTCCAACTAAGCTATATTGCTAACCCATATTTCTTTTTGAATAGCAATATTTAGATGTCACAGAATCCATGCTTTTGTTTATTCTGATAAATTTTAGTTTATCCTAATGACATATGCCTCCATCGATTTTTATTTGTATTAAAACTTATCTCTAAAAGTACTTGTATTGAAGTTTAATACAGACGCAGCACGTTTATTGTGTGAGGTTTGGAGCCCTGGGTGTGACAGAGAGCAGGAGAAATAGGTGATGAGAATGAAGAGCAGACCCACCAACCCTGTGGGCTGCAGGGAACGTGCAAAACAGCTCCTCCCAAGCATGCCTCAGGAGGAAGGGCACTCCTGCTGCTCTTAACAAGCACATGCTGGCAGGGAATTTGCTTTTGGTGTTATGTTTGCAATCCCCAGGATATATATTCTGGGGACGGGAGTGTTTCTTGAGATTTGGGACACTGCAAACATCATTTGTGCCTGGACACCTGTAACTCAAAGGCTAATAAGCAGATACAACTTGGTTTAGGTTCATTTGGCCTAGTTAATTAGTTAAACCTCAGTAGATACCTTCTAGAACCTGCTGGCCCCTTTTCTCATGGTTGCTCAGTGGGTGTGTGCTTTGCTGGCCCCCGTACCTGATTGGCTCCTGGTCTTCCTTGTCCTCTTTGCTCTGTGCTATCCGGATACCACTCTTCTTTGCTCTTGGGCATCCAGAAAGGCTGAAGGAGAAACAGGTTTCAGAGATAACTTGGGTAACACTCCTCACCAGTGAGAGATCTGAGTATCTCTACAGCCTGGGATTTGGGGATGAAGTAATGTAGTGGGAAGGGTCATTCTGGACACAGCCCCATGTTGTCTCAATGCATTTGTGCTCTTTGTCAGTTCCCTCTCAAGGAGGTTAAAGCCTTGGATGAATGAGGTGCTCTAGACATGGAAAATGGCCATCTTAAAAAAATGGGGAAAGTGACAACTAATCGTAAGAGCTGATGGAGATGATTCTGTGGATGAATGTGGACTGGTGAGGAGGAAGGAAGGGAGGAAAGAAGAGAGGAAGGGGATAAATGGTGAGATGCTGTGGAGAAAGAGCCCTGCTGGAAGCCTGTCCACCTCACTCAAGTGTGGACTTCTAGTTGTATCTGTAGAAGGGGATGCTGGAGTCTGAACATGTTTGTTTACATTCTACATTGTGGACATAGAGGCTTTGTGTGGGCTTTGCTCCTTGCATAGCTTGTGAATCTGCCTTAACTGTCCCAACCCACTTCTCTGTCGCCTCTAGCTCAGTGCTACATGATGGCTTTCTTTCCTGGACCTGCACCTTCTTTTCGGCCTCATGCATGCTTCATCTGCCATCCTTCTCATGGACTTGGCCTCTACATGGAAGTCACATCTACAAAGAAGCCCTTGACTTTCTCTTGCTGCCCTCCACTGAAGGCCCCCCATAAGGCTGGTCCCAAAGATGTGTGAGCCACCTTGTATTTATTTAATGCCTACTCATGGCCTTGCACAGAGTCTGCGATAGTCAGGTATTTGCTGAATGCAACAGTGGAACGGGAAGGATGAATTCAGGAGGCACATGGATTTCTACACCCAGCTGAGCCCCAAGGTTCCCAAGGCTGTTGTCAAGGACTTCTAGTGACTCAGTACTCTAATTTTTGTTTTTTGTTTTTTGTTTTTGTTTTTTGTTTTTGACACACACACACACACACACACACACACACACGCACACGCACATACATACATACATACACACACACACCTCTGGCTGCCATCAATTTACTTTGTAGCCTCTGGTGATCTTGAATTTATCATTCCTATGACTCTACCTTGTCAGTACTGTGATCCTGAGATTCCAGGAAGCACGTACCATCTCACCTGATGTTATGAGTTGCTGAGAAATGAACCTAGAATCTGTGTATGCTAAGCAAACACACTACCAACTGAGCTACAGCACCCAACTTAATACTCCATTTTTGCTGTAAAGCGTGGACATGAATCTATTATTCTTTATAGACTCAAGAGAGTCTCATGGTGACTTTACTAGCCTGGGGATGACATCAGTCAGTCTGCTGAAGGGTCAGTCTTGTTACTGGTAGTACTTGGCCATGTCTCTGATCATGGTTCCTGAGATCAAGATGTTAGAGGAGTCTCCATAAGAGCAATGGGAGAACAAAAGGCTAGGGAGGGTACAGAGATTCCTCAACATCTGCAGTCTTTTCTTAGGATCCAAAATGGCAACCACAAGAAACCAGTTGCCTTCTCTTCCTAGCTTAGTGACAGACACATAATACGGGTGTTTGACCTCTAGGTAGGCTTAAGGCTCTATGCAGCACTCCTCACAGGAAAGGTACCACCAACCTCTGAGCCCATCTGTTCTCTCCAAATGTTGTATTTGGAACATTTTCTTTTCATTGACTCCTTCAGTGAAGGCAGACTTCTGCCTGGTGAGAGAAAGTGTTGGTTCTTCCTCTCAAGTTTGCTTGCTTAGCTGTCATATTGTAAGGCTCTCAAAGACAATACGTTTGAGCAGAACCTGCCCCATCTTGTCTGGCAGTTTCACCACACAGATCATGATGTGGCCCATTCAGTTTTGGCCACTGCCACTTTCCTTACCAGAACCAGAGTTCTCTCTGTGCTGAATATAGTTGCATATGTGCTCAAAGGCTTGTGTTGGGGAGATGACCACATGATTAGTATAGAACATTCTCAGTTATCACTGTTTCTTGACCTCTAGAATATAGTATGTGATCAATAAATATCTGTGGAATTCTAAATTTCTGGGATCTGGGGCTGATACTTGGAATCAGTCTATAAATTACTAAGTATTTCAAAAAAAAAAAAAAAAACCCAAAAAACTGTGTTTCCTACAATTCACTACTCTTAACTCAGAGACTCATTAGATATTTCTATTTTTACTTGAAACTATATACATTTGAAATATGTGACAACCACAAAAGGTTCTGGTGTCAATATGTCACACTGATGTTGATCTCTAAGCAAACCAGGGTCAGACAGCCAACTTCTTAAGTAGGTCAGTTTTGTCTGGCATAACAACAAACTTCCCTGCTTAAATCCTTCCCAAAGAAAGAACCAGAAACCTCTGGATTGATGCTGTCCTTAAAAGTTGCTTACTGATCTGTCTCCTGCCTTATGAGGAATGTAGTTTGGAGTTGGAGTTTCTGCTTTCTTCTAAATGCAACAGCCTCCTTTGTTCTACTCATTGGCGTGAAGTGTTGCATGGTCCTCAAATTGTAAACAGCCAATTTGGGCCTTTTACTGAATTGCTATAGGCTTTTTGTTTTAGAACTAAAAATACTGTTGTAATTCTTGATTTCTTAGGGTAGAGGGACAGTCTAGGGTAGGCCTTAGCCAGCTAATGTGAGGAAACTAGAGGTGAACACCTGAGAGCTGTCTGGAGGAAAAATGTCACCTCAAGGCCAGGATGTTGCTCAACTAGCCTCCCTTAGTCAAGAGAATGGCTTCCTTGTAGCACATGAGGAACTTCTGTTAGCAGTTTTATGATGTGGTTTCCATAGCTCCCTAGTGAAGGTTACAACCTTCTGGCTCTCGGACCCTTGAAGAAGCCTTCCTCTTTGTGCTTCCAGATGCCACAAATCTGCTGCCTTTATCCCTATCTTTGGGGGGAGTGATGCTTCTCATAATAGCAGGGAAGGCCTCCGGGATCAAGGTCTGGACATCTTAGAGTACAATTGAACAGTAGAAGGTATCACTAGTCTCTGGCTGTAGCCTTGGGTCTTTTACCTCACAGAAGACCAAGAGGAAAGGACTTGAGAAAACATTGAACTAACAGCATGGCAAATTTTCATTCCAGCCTTAATTCCTCATTTCAACTGTGAGGTAAAATAATCTCACAGGCATGGATACCATATATGTGTGAAGCTCCCTGCAGTAATAAGTTTCCATAGGAATCAATCAGTAAACTATGTCCTGTGTTTGGGAAGTTAGTTGCTCCATAATATGCTGGAGTACTTAAATGGGAGGCACTGAATCCCCTGTGAGACACAAAGTAGGAACAGAGGGGTCTTGGGTGTGTCTTGCTATTTTATGATCCTGCTGAAAAGGCAAATGGGAGGGCTCAATCAGATAACAAGGGAAGCCCCTGTGTACCTGTGGGGCAGAGGCATTCAGAAGCCAATGAACCACTGTGTTAAAAACAAACAAACAATAAAATGGCAGATGAAGAAGGTTCTCATGAAGGATGGGAAAAGAGCACACATGATCTTCGAGAAGCTGAGGAAATGATCAAGAATTTCAAGACAAAGTCAGCTGACGACTGCAGATTGTGAAAGCTTCACAGGCCCATCAGTGGACAGTGGTAGGAAGAGTAATGGAGGAGAGTTTCAGAAAACATACAACATATGGCCCACAAAGATTTGTTAAGTTCATAGGTGTCCAGATATAACACAATGACTAGAAGCTCCATTGCTGTTCAGATATAAGCTAAGTAAGTTCCAAACTGCATCTTGTCTGGCACATCTCTGGGTGTACCCTTTCCCTATGAGTTACTCCCAGCTCCATGGTCTTCCAGTATTGTTCTGGACTCATAGGTCCACAGAGATGTGAAATTTGAGCAGTTACCATGACTTGAGTTCTAGCTCTTCTAGTTTATCTCTTGATCCTCAGTTTCCTCAGACACAATAAAAAATGGGTTCTCTGTCTTCAATGTGTAGAGAGCAGAAGGAGACATGCAACCTTGTGGTGGTTTGAATAAGAATGATGGCCCCCATAAACTCATATGTTTGAATGCTACATCAGGGAGTGGCCTGACTTGGGAAGGATTAGGAGGTTTGGCCATGTTAGAGTAGATGTGGCCTTACTGGAAGTAGTGTGTCACTGGTTGGTGGGGTGGGCTTTGAGGTTTCAAGGGCCTGAGCCAGGCCCAGTCTCTGTCTTTCTGCTGCCTGTGGATCCAGATGTAGAATGCTCAGCTACTTCTCTAGCATCATCTGTCTCTGTGTCATCAAGCTCCATGCCATAATAATGGACTGAACCTCTGAAACTGTGAGCAAACCCAATTAAATGCTTTCTTCTCTAGGTGTTGCTGTGCTCATGTTGCCTCCTCACAGTAATAGAACACTGACTAAGACAAGCCTCCAATTCATTTATATTACAAAGACGCCTGTTTAATTCTCTATTGTCTTGAGTAATAAACAGGGTCATCCTGTAACCCAAGACAGGGTGATGTGTGTACCCATTCTATGACCAGGAAAGTCAAACCAATTGGTACCAGAAACTACCCCTGGACTCTGACTCTGGCCTGCTTAGAATCCTTGTTTTGAGATTTCACTTCTTACTGTGGCATGAAGATGCTCTGAACTCAAAACTGAGCTGAATTGTGGCATATGTGGGAAGACCAGTGTAGCTCTGTTTAGGCAAACTTTGCTCTATGGTTTCTGTACCTTAAGTTTCTCATGGCTGTGTTCCTGGAGAGGGATTCAGGAACATAAAAGAAAAGAAAGATTTCTAATGATCATCTAGCTACTGGCTTCTACCTTTATTCAACTTATCCTGACTTTTGTTTATTGAGCTATGACCTCAGTCTTTTCTTAGTGAAAAATTTACCTAAGAACTGTGAACTAAATGTAATGTTCTTGCTTAATATGCTCGACTCTATTTCAACTTCTATATACAGGAACTTGTTACTGCAGAACACTTCAATACATTCTACTTTCTGTTTGTTAAAACTGCTACAAGGCAATATTTGCCCAAAGTTGTCTCCTCAAAACCAAATTTGCTTTGCAACTTTTTGATAAAGCCAAAATTTAGTTCAGCACAGACCACAGCTTAAATATAAGCCTCACATATAAATTCACACACACATATACATGAACACTACTACATATGAATACAAAGACACTCAACAAACATACACAGCCTGAACACATATACATACACTACGTATATGCATACAATCATACCACATACCCATACATACACATGCAAAAACATACCATACATGTACACAAAATACAGAGTACACATAAATATGTATACATATGTTCACATACACCACATATACACATCGCATATATCACATACATACATATAAACATACATACTCATACACTAATTCCACATTGTTTTGAGACAAAATCTCTCTATGTAGCCTAGCCTGGCCTGACCTTGAACTCTTGGTAGCCCTCCTGCCTCTGCTTCCAAGTGCTGGGATTGCAGATGTGAACCAACCATTATGTCTGGTTCTAAATTACATTTTAATGATACATTTGTATCTTACTAACACCCAACATTCTAAATCAAAAGCCAAATGAGTAAAAATGGTGGTACTCATCATGGTCAAAAGTAGATATACAATGCCATTTTTTTTTAAAGTAGAAAACAAGACATTGGATGTAGCTGATCAGGAAACTTCCATCTTCAGCTGGACACACCTACAAAATGATGAATGTTTTATAGGCATTTACTTCTAAATAAATTAATACAAAGACTAAAATAGATTGTACCTGACTTTATACATTTAACTTGAGTGTTTTTTAATTCGTTTTAATATAAAGCAACCATCTACTCTGGAAATGCTTTCAGAAAGATCTCAGTCTATCTTGTGCACCTGGCAATACAAGTATAGGTAGGAACCTCTGCTGACCTGGTGGGGCTATGTCTGCAGGCAACTGATTGTCACTCAAAGATGGAGACAATGCTACCATTCAGCAGCCTATAGTTTGAAGATCTCAGAGCAAAGGACTGTTAAATCACAAGTGTCAGCATCACTGCACCTGGGACAGTCTGGTGGAGATCAAGGCCTTCTCAGCAACTTGGCAGCATGTGCATATTCTGTTTCTGCAGACAGGAATGGCCTCGCAGAACTCCCAAGTTCTCAGAATGTGATAAAGACCATCTTCTGTGACGAAAGCCTGAGGAGCCCCACTGTGGGTTCCTTCTCTGTCCTTACAGAATGAAGTATGAACAAGAACCCTGCCAAGCCAGCTTAGTAAAAATTCCAGTGCCTGCCTCACAATCATCTCATATGCTGCGTGTCTCATAGTCAGATTATACTCTGCCTGTCCTCAGCAGTAACTGACATTAAGGAGTTATCAAGGAACTGTCAATTCTGATAATGGTTTGCTACCTACTGATGGCCTGCCCCTGGCTGTGGATTCCCACCTACCCTTACAGGTGTCAAGTTTTGAGGCTCTGATACAGGACTCCTGAAACTGTCACCAGGTTCCTTGAGAAGAGTTAATCTTGCCATCTTAACCAAGTACCCCATCTACTCTTATTGGAATCACCAGGATTTTTTTTCAACTCTTTCCACATAGTAAGTGTGCACTTCCAATATGCTGATGGAATGACAGGTTGCTGAGGCCTTCTGTTAACCCATGTAGTGGGGGTTCAGTGCCTTATTGTAGCCTCTCTGTTCTCTTTGTGAGAAACTGAAATTTAAAAATAAGCCTCTCTGTGGTGGTCAATCCTCTGTATAGTAACTGCGCAGCTTTATTCTTTAAACCCTGATGTTAAGGGGGCTAGCAGTGTGTGTGTGTTTCTGAGAATATTTGCCTACATGGGGTATTTTGAGATATAACATATTTGGAGATGAGTCTTTTTCCTTTGTTCTTCTAGAATGGAGAACTGAAGATGTTTTGGTGGCCTCTTGCTGCTCTAGGGTGGTATACAGACCCAGGAGAGATGATCATTCAAGCAGGTCCCAAGTCAGGATCCTTAGCTGAGGATAGCTATATGAGGTACATAGCCAGTCTGCACCTCATCTGAGAGAGCAGCATTCCTGCCAGGATGGAGCAGCTACTCTGGGGAGAGAAGATGCTTCTGAGTCTACATACCTTCGATGAGAAGCGTAATTGCCAGTGATGTGTCCAGAACCGTCACAGCCAGGGGTGGGGCACCTACAAGTACAAATGCAAATGGGGTAATTCACTTGAAGGAAATCGTCCCCTCTGGGTAACTGACTCTATTTATCCAAAAGGCGAGCTTCTTGTCGGGTACTCTTGCTACTAAAAAAGACTAAATTGATATGGGAGCTTTCTAGCTCACTCGTGGTCATTGCAACATACAAATCCATTACTATTCCCTTCCTTTTTAGCGCAAGGACATGAGCAAAAGATTATGAATTTTTGTGACCTCTTAGGTCTTTTCAGTTTCTCAAGCACCTAGTATCCTCTGGCACTAGACTGTGGACACCTAAATGACCTTTCTGTACCCTTATGTTCTCTGAACTTAGTCAAGCCCAGTTACTGTAGGGCTTGCAATCTCAATCTACACATGACAAGATACAAACATGGAAAGATATGCATCGTGGCTAAAGGCATGCGATAGTCTGAGCCAGCTCAGCAAGGGATTCCTGCCTTGTCCTCACAATGCTGTCCAGACTCGGGATCCTAGAGCCCAGGAAAGGCAACAGCTGGAACCTGTGCTGGGGGCTGGAGGCAAGGCAAACCCATAGTTCCCTAGTCACAGACACTTCTACAGGTCTGTTTTACCTTAAGCCTATTATGTTTTCATTCTGGGGTATAATGTAGGAGGTGCATCTGCATGCCCTCAAAGGGATCTCATATTAGCCACAGGCATCTCTACCAAGTCTGTTTAAACCCACAAAAACAAACTCGTCTGGCATCTTAAGGCCAGCTTGAATTATTGATGGGTTTTTATAATTATTTCTCTCTAAATAATGTGTGTGTGTGTGTGTGTGTGTGTGTGTGTGTGTGTGTGTGTGTGTGTATGTGTGCTAGGGTATGTACATGTGGAAGCCAGGGACAGAATCAGTATCATTTCTTAGCCACTGCTCATTATCTATCTATCTATCTACCTACCTACCTACCTACCTACCTACCTACATACCTACCTATTCACCTATCATCTATCTCACAGAGCTACTGACTGTTCTGGGACATACCAAATGGATTAGGCTGGCTAGACAGCCTAGGAATACACCCACCTCTATCTCCTAGTGCTGGAAATATGAACATGTGTCAACAGGTCTGCATTGAAATTTTTTATTTAGTGGGTTTGAAGGATGACATTAAAAGTCTTAATGCTCGCAAAGCAAGCACTTCTACCATGGAGCGATCTCCCAGTCATCTGTATAACTTCTTAACTATACTCCCCGTCATCCCTGTAACTTCTTAACTATACCATCCCAAGAACAAGCAGATAGCAATGCAAAAAAAAAAAAAAAAAAAAAAAAAAAACATACTTCTCAAAGCAACCACATTGCCTTTGTACCACCATGAAGATAAAACTAAGGGACAGAGTTATTAAATAATAGATCCAGTGATCCAGTGAACAAAATACCAACTGATATTGAACTAAAGACTGTGCTCGGTGCACTTGTCTTAACCCAGGGAAGGCCTGATCCCAGTCAGCGGATGCTCCCAAAGGTCTTGGTTTCCCTCTGCTCAGGAATGGTTCTGCTTAGCAACACTGAGGGTGGGCCAGCATGTTCGCCAAGTATAGAGGTGAGACTGGAAGGCTACCCGTGCACAAAAATGAGACTAGCCCACAAGCCCGGTACACTGTGGCTGGCAGACTAGTCACTCACAGATGTGCCTTCTCCAGACTGGATGACACAGTGCCAAGGAGCAGGTGGGCACACAGGAACTGGACAAGTTTCAAATGTGTGAATGGCAGATTGCCACACTTGGATGCAAAAACAATTTTCAGGGTTTAGAAATTTTCTAATTTCCCTCTGGCCCCATGAAAGGGAATGTGCATCTAGATCTGAGGGCACAGAAGTCAGTGTCTTCCACACCACATGTAAGGACAGAGTCTAGTCTATGGCCTGTGTTGGGGGAGGAACAAAGCCAACTGAACAGCAGGGCAAAGGAGGTGTCTGTGGAGTGCTCAGGTCCACACAGGAGGAGATGGGTTATTGAAATAGGTGTTGGCTAAAGAACGAAGCTGAGGATGTTTGAATGAATCCTACTTGTCAATAGCAGCTCCATTCCTGATTGGGGACTTGGATTTGAACTGATTAACTGTGTTAACCTTCACTTCCTGTGTGATGATAAGACATGTCATTCAATAGCTAAGAGAATATTTTCTGAGAAGCAATTCAGTGGGCTCGTTCAGTGGTTGATTTTCCCAATGCTGAGGCACTCACCTGAGAGAAATCATTCTGAGAGATACTGAAAGTAATAACAGTTCTGTTTGGAGGTGTTTCAAGAGACAGTGTTTCCTATCCACCAAAACCTACACTCGGCCTTATTTTCTACTGCAGGGAGATTTTAAAGCCATTCTAATTTAAATCCTAGCGAAAGTTAATTTAGAGTTTACTCATTTAACAAGAGTAGGCTCAAAATGAAGTGAGGTCTTACAACCAAGAAAGAACAATGATAATTGGCTCCAGCCACAAAACCTTTGCAGCAAGTTCTATGTGTTAGGCCCTCTGTTACAAGGTACAATTCATCACCTAGTAAGAAAGAGCACAAAAGAATAAAAAAAAGAATTTTCTCACTTTCAGGGTTTTCATTGTTTTGCAGAGAAAACAGTATGAGAACTGGAAGGTTTTCTTTCGGGATCCTGGCCAGGTGAGACCACTCGTTAGCCATGAGGTGGTGGCTAACACAGGAGGGTAGCTGTGGGGTTAGAGAGCCTCTCTGTGAGGAGCAAAGAACACAGGCCCACTGACCTGCTCCCCTAGGCCTGCACTGTCTGAGCTCATAACTGCTGAAGTGCTTGCTGCCTGCCATTCTCTACCTGCAGGTGGCGCCCTTGGGCCAAGAAAGAGAGCTCAGGCTGCTTCACCTGCTCTCCCTGCAGTGGCTCCAGGCGTTCACTCCTATCTGACTATTCAAGACTTCAAGGCTTTCTTAAACTCATAGATTTACATACAAATTTTCCCAGCCTTAAGAAATTTCAATATTCAAAGCCACAATTCTCTGCAGCCTCAAGTGAAGAGATGATGATTCTTCTAAAAAAGGGACTTGCCTCTCAGGCCTCTCTGCTCCAGGCCTGGTGGGAGGTGTGTGGAATCCACTTTTCCCTGTCACGCTGGTAACCATCCCTCTAGGAGCACATCTTCCCAGGAAGGGAGGCCCACGTGGGACAATCAGAGGCAGCCTGTGTGCACAGCTTGGGTTTTTGAAACCACAGAAGAGATGGGCTAGGTTTCCATGGAAACGGCCCTCAGCTCCCTAGGGGGAGGCAATGGCTTGGCTGTCAACACTGAAGTGCTTCTGGCAGGCCAAGGGAGGTTTTAAAGGACACTGTTCAATGGCCCTTCTTGCTTTCCTAATAGCTCCCATGAACAGCAGTACTCAGGGGTGGGGCTGGGGGGTGGGGGTGGGAGTGTATTTTAGGCTTTTATAGTTAAGGATGTAAAGCTTCTTAAACAAAGTGCTTGGCTTTATCCATATATTCTTTTTTTCTTACAATGGGACTATGAGTAAAGAACACCCAGGAAGGAAATGAGGAATAATTAGTCTCATTCCATACTTGCTGCTTCTTAGACTGTGAGACAAAACACCCTGGTCTTCTTGCTATAGCTTGGTTGTGTCTTTGTGACGTTAAGAGAAACTACTTTTTGGTGGTACATATTGCTCTCTGGCTGTGAACATAGGTCTTGACAAATAGTTACAGAAAAATAAATTTAAAATGCCCAAATAGTGCTTAATTAGAGAGACATGCAGATTCAGGGAAAATCCTTAATACACTAATCCAGAAGTTCTCATAGAACCTTCATTCTGATCCCAGGGCATGGCCATTTCCGCAGGGGAAGGTATCTGCTGCTTACTGGAGTCTGAAAGCCTGGGTCACTATGCCTTAGGTTTTTGTTTTTGTTTGTTTTGTTTTGTTTTGACCTATTTACCACCAAGTAAACACAGGACTCCTTTAAGGACAGTCACTTGGCACACCTACCTAGAGGGTATCAGATATATCCTCTAACAGAAAAGAAATGGATATTAGTGTACTGAAATATGTAATCTTAAAGTCAAAGAATATGCATTAGAAAAAGATGGGACAATAGCCAGCACACCTCAGTTGTGATGTGAATTTGTCCTCAATGGGACTCAAGCCCCATTACACAGCCCCCTGTGGTACCTTCTTTATAAAACCATAACCTGGAGAGACAATGGGAACCGTTACTGACTGCCATTGCCTTTCTAGTTAATTATTCATAAGTGTCTTGTAAATGCTTCCTCCATACCATCCCCACACTGCTTAAAAAGACATATTATGAGGGTTAAGTCAACATCTAGAATTTTGCTAAGGGATATAATGAATTATGTCATGATAGGTATGCTAATGTGAGAGTATGACAGGAGGATGGGTTTGTCCCCTGGTAAAGCAAATGTGTGGCATTATAATAGGTGTGACCTCTGTTTAAGTGAGGGTGTGATGTCATGGTAGGTATACCTTCTAGTTAAGTGAGCATGATGTCATGATAGGTGTGCCCTCTGGCTAAGTGTGTGATGTTATGACAGACACCATGTGGTTAATGGAGCACAGAACATTATGATAGATGCACCCTTGGCTAACTGAGTAAGCATCGTACAACACATTTTCTGATCACTGTAGGCTAAAGGGGACCCCATTTTATGTGAAGGTCATGTAATATAAGCTAGCAACTCTCCAACTATCACCCCACATCTCTCGGGGGCCACATAAGCCCACACATTCTGGTTGGGCATAACACTCTAACATGAGGGTCAGCTCCCTCTATGTACATAAAAAGGGGTCACCGTGTCAGACAGATGTCAAGACACCCCAAGTGCAGTGTTCCAGTATGGCATGGACAATGTGTGACTGGAACATGACCCAGCACCCATGATGGGTGAAAAAGAACCCTTAAATATGAAGTGGGCTCCCAAAACACCGCAGGAGAGGGTCAGCACGTGATTCATGAGTTCTCATGACAGAGGCAACTACTCGGTTTAGAAACTTTTAAACATTTGAGCCTAACACTGGCATCCTTGGGGTCCCTGCATGGACCTGCTGTCCCTTGGCTGATGTCCTTTGGCTGATCCACTCGGGATGAGCTGGCCCAGAGGTGCCAAACTGCAGAGAAGAGGGAATGCTTAGACCACTAACATCTGATGTGGGCCAGATGGACTTTGATGGTTTTCAGAATTCAAGAGATCCCCTTTCCCACTGTCTCTTGTGTTCCTGTTGCATAGCAGCTCTGTTTTAGTAAAACATAAAACATGAAAAAAAATTGCTTTCCCTAGTCCTTTCAGTTGTAAAAGAAATACAAATATAAAAGAAGGCCCTGTCTGTGGGCACTAACTACATTCATCAAGTACAATGGATATGGCCACATGGTTTTGCCGGGTTACACAGAAATTCCAGTTAAGAATGCTTTCTATTCTAAACAAATGTGGCTCTAAAAGTATATTTATATTCACCCTTTTCTGTCATATAAAATGAAAACAATAAATGTAGAGAAAAATAAAAATATTTTAATATGGACAAAAGTCACCTGGTTACTCTCAGGTTACAACCTTACCTTTTTTTTTTTTCACCAATAGAAAGAAAGCAGGTGACTTATCAGGAATATACATGGTATCTGACATTTCTTAGACATATTACCTCCAATTCAAGGGAAGACAAAATCTTTAAGCTGTTTTTCAATTTGTAAGGTATTCAATAACTTTCACTTTATTTGCAATTTCACCAGAGTTATGCAGACTTGGAATGCTGTTCAGATGTAACATATCTCAGAGTATCTGACACCAGGGTTGGGCAGGTTACCTCTTAATGTCTCCTTCTTAGGTGGAGCCCCTTCCTCCTCCAGGAGCCCATTTCTCTCCTAGAAAATCCTGTTCTACCCAGTCCCTCACTGCCCTGCCCTGCCCTGCCCTGCCCCACCCTACCCTGCCCTGCCCTGCCCTACACTTTTCAAGGCTTCCTAGAGAGGGTGGGTGGAAGACTAGCTTGCTATTTAGAGATGCTGATATCACAGAGGACTGCCAACAAATGCAGCCCTGGCCTGGAGCTGTAACTCCCTAAATCTATGCAGAGAAGCTCTCACGCTATTGGGAAACTCCAGAGGCAGATGAGGGTTTTCCATGTTATTATACTCAGAATGCACAGATGCTGAGAAAACCTGCACATTCCAGTGGTCACTGGGCTAGATTTGCTGATGTAGGTAACACATAAAAACACAATTTTTTTTTTGTTCTAAGCCAAAAGCAAAGCAAAAGTAAACCAATAAGCAGGAAATAATTGTTTAAATGCCTTGCACTTAATTTTTAGCTGAAGTGTTGAAGATGGTTAGGCCTCTGGTACAAATGTATCATCATGTAAAAGACACTGTGAAGCCTGGATATAGTGACTCCTCGTTGATAGATTCAGGGAGCTGTACAGCTTTACAAGGGAAATGAATGCCCATCTGATGGTTTGAGAAGCTCACTAGTTCTGTGATACCCAAAATGGTGGTCACCTAACCCTGGGAACATGTTCTGAGATGCATTAGTAGCAGTGTGTCACTATTCCAACTTCAGAGACAGACCTAGGTGGTATAGCCTGCCATATGCCAAAGTTCTATGGCATATGCATGGTCTAACTTCCTGTTCCAGTGTTATGAGCCTGTATGACACATTAGAGTGCTACAGGCCATTGTAGCACCATTCTAAAGATGCTAAAGCACGGTGAAAATATACCCAAGTTCACGGTTGTCCTGTGGACCACCATAGTGTATGCTATTCATCAAAGCTAAGCAGTGCAGGACAAAGTGTCCTAGCTGAAATATCTAAGACATTCTCTAAAGTGTATTCAGATCCCAGGCTTATGGTACAACCCATTGGCAATAGGAACTTCTCAAAGTCAGTCCAATGCTGATGCGATCACAGGCTTGCTGTCAGCATGGGGGAATATCTAACATGCACTGAGTAGATGCAACCTTTAGCCGTGGACTCAACTCTGTTGGCCCCACAGTGCCCCTAGTGTTAGGGATAGGGGGCTCATCTCAGAATTGACCAGCAGCCTGGCCATGTCTGATTCATTTCTGTGGGCCACTGGAGTTCAGGCTTGGCCCAAGGGCGGCACCGGGGCTGCATGGCAGCTGGATTGGCATGCTGCATGCAGTTCTGTTTTTGTGTCTCAATCATGCAGCTACAGGTCTTAACTCAAAAGTCATGTGTTTGGATCATGCTGCCCTTTGAGTCTGTGGGAAAATGTCTAATTCAGACCCCTCGTTGCCAACATTGTGACCTACTGCACGGCTGGAGGATATCCCAGGAACATCAGCAGTGGGCTCCTGTCAGGGCGGCAGAACGTACCTAGCACATCCTGACGTCCCATTCACTTAACAGGATGTGTCCATGGGAAACTGCTGCCAGAGCACATGCACGTCCAGCAGCAGGGGACCAGCTAAACAAGAGGCGGGGCAGCCGCAGTCAGAACCCATGCAAAAAAAAAAAAAAATACAAAAGGTGACTAGTGCAGCGGGCTCAAGGCAACAGAAACCACCATTCCTAACCTCTCACCATCTATGGTGAGCAAAGAACATATCACACCATTTAGCTCATGGTGGGTTCTAGGGCTCCAATCTGACATGCAAGGATTTCATCCAGTGCTGGAAGGTGGGGCTGGACTGAGGAATACTCACCTCCAGTTGATTACACTGAGCCCTAAGTTAGTGCCACAGTTTAAGAGTGCTACGAAGGCTTTTGTTGGGCATTCTCTACCCCAGGGGCAGGGTGGAGGTATGTAACCATAACCGCAACTGCTCTACTCCACACATAATTGCATAGGCCAAAAGTGTTCTCACGAAGAAATCAAAAGATACCAGTGAACATATCCAATAATCTTTAAGCAGATTTGTTAAACGTTCATGATGTCTTTCAGTTGAAGTGCATTAAGAGGAGACAGGCAGGGAGGGGTGGAGATCCACGTCCAGAGTTTCTCATGCTAACATTCAAGTTCTCAACCATGGAAAACTGGGCCCCATACCAGACAGATGGACAGCACTCATCCATGGTGCTCTCTCACCTCAACCACTACTAGCAGCTCTCATTTGTTCACACATGAATGTACCAGACAAGTTTCCCAAGGATACCAAGGCTCAGAGTACAGGAGAGACCCATCCCATTGGTTCCCACCCAGATTTTGAGGTAGATAAACGAGGGAATGCTGTGTGGCTTGCTCCTGGTTAAGCCGGCAGAGCACATGGGGGCACTGGAGGTTAGCCCCACTTCTCTGACCACAGATGGCTCAATGCTTCTTTTCAGATACAGGCATAAAGAGGTTGAGCCATGTAGAACCAGGTTAGTTTCTGAAGGCTTCTGACCTCAGGCTTAAAGACAGGCAGCTTTTCCAGTTGGTAGTGTACTGTGCTTGGTTTTTCTTAGAACCTACGTGGTCACTTCTAATACTTAATCTGACATTTTGTTTGTCATATTTTCTATACTTGAGGGCCATTTATTTACTTATTTTGGATTTTTACACAGGTTTTTCTATGTTTCTGAGACCAGCCCCATACACTAGAGCCTCCTGGTACAATCTCTGAGTGCTAGGGAAAGACATGAGTCACCATAGCCAACCAGAAACCTTTATTTTCCAAGTCCCTCTGCTGACTTCACATAAAACCTGGGGAGCTAACCAGTTTATGCTGTCCTGCACTCTGGGACAACTGATGTCTTCTGCCCAGATCCTGTCTCTCTGCATCCCTCCTCTTTCTATCTTCATTTTTTTTTTGTTTTTTTTGTTTTTGTTTTGTTTTTGGTTTCGTTTCTATCTTTTAGTACCTTAGCATGAAAAAAAACAAACAAAAAACAAAAAACAAAACAACACAAAACAAAACAAAAAAAAACCATCCTTTTTCAAAACAACCTATATTTCTCCCTGGTGTTGAGGCAGTTTGTTTGCTCAAATCAATAAGAGTTTCTGCAGACTTGGTTTATAATATATTTTCGAAATGAATTAATCAAATTTCTTATTTTATAGGAAAGGACTCCACAGCAGTGAGGCAGGTTTTATAGAAAGCTCTCTCCTACCCTCTCTTTTTCTGGCGTTTTCTTTGATTAGAATCTTTGTGTTGTTTCTTTTGATTTTTCTTTTTGAGAGAAGACCTTTCTTGTGTATCCTTGGCTGGCCCTGAACTTGTGACCTTTCTGCTGCAGCCTTCCTTGTTCTGGGATTATAGCTGTATTCCCCATGCTGGGTCATGAGCAGATTTTCTAAATGTCTGCATCCATCCATCACTGCTCCATGTGCCTGGTCCTTCCTGCAGGTGCTCATGTGCTACCTGCCTGTACTTTCCATGCTCTGATTCCCACAGACCTCTCAGGGCTTAGGGATCAAGGAGAGTAAAGGAAATGGTGCTAACATGAAATGAGCTCATATGGACAAGTGATCAGGAGCTATGAGTGATATCTAACACCAAGCTTTCCCCATTTTCCACACCTTCCCTTTGAGTTCTAGGAGGGCTGTCCAGAGAGCTGGAGTCAGCAGTCAGGTCAACTACCACTGAAGCCATGCTCTAAACCTGGACTGTGTGATGCATGTTCTACCAACGGGTGTTTAACAGCAGGGAAAAGTCAAGAATTGAAGGTGAGTGAGTTTAGTGGGAGGGAAGGAGGAAGAGGGGGTAGACGGCAGTATTGAGTGCTAACAACACACAGTACTGAATGCTACTGTGTGGTCTACCACATAACGGGGAGCTCTTCCAGCTCTGTCCAGAAGGCAGAGGTCCATGATGACTAACTATGCTTACTCAAGGGCTTAGTTCCTTCTCTGACCCTCTGGAGAGAGGGTCAAGAATTCTTCTCAAAGCTTCTAACTTCTAGAGATGCCTTGACCAAAGATTGCTATCTTAGGGGACTTGGGCTTAGAAGAACAGGTATTCACCTCCTAGGGACACTCTAGAAAGTATTGTCCACTATGGAACCTGCCAGAGAATACAGAGATTTTCTCATCCAAGGTTTGTCTGAAGAGAAGACAGAGAGAATAGGCTGCATGAAGAACAGATGAGCTTACACAAATAAACTGAGAAGTGAGCCAAAGCAAAAAGACTGGGAAAGAGGATGTACTGAGACCCAGGTCTCAAGATCACATCTGTGCCTGATTCCATGACAACTTGGAATGCCTGCCCCTCCTACAACCTCCCAGGGAGAGCAAGAGTAGACCACATTCCAAAAAGACCAGAAATGTGTAAACACTCAAACAGGCTACTTGGATGGGAAGTACTGGGGGTCATTTAGTTCAGAGAAAAGATGACTCAAGGGGAACACAGGAGCTGTCATACTGTCACAGATATGTCTGAAAAGCAAATCTCAAGAGGAGAAGACAGACTGCCACTTGCTCATAGGAGCTAGGCCCCTCAGAAGAGTATTCCAACCTTGGCTGACTAACACAGAGGGCATCTTCTCTCCTGAAGCCACATGAGGGCAGACTGGCAACTTCAAAGAAGTGTGAGATCCACACAGGGTGGTTTAAAGTGACATCTTTGGTGACCTCAAAGACCTTCTGGGCTGAGACCCCAAGTCTGTTAATAGCTCTGGACAGCTGACCACAGTAAATATTCATCTGTCTGTGACATGCTTTAGAAAGCCCAAGGGTTCTGATGACCGAAGTTAGATGTGTATAGAATCCATCTGGAGGAACAGTCACTATGAGGGGTTTGGTCTTCTCCATTAGTAATCAACCTCCAATGTCCTCTAGGGTAGTAGTTCTCAACCTGTGGGTCACAACCCCTTGGGGGGGTCACATATCAGACATTCTGCATATCAGATGTTTCCATTACAATTCCTAACAGTAGTAAAATTGCAGTAATGAAGGAACAACAAAATAATGCCATGGTTGGGTATCACCACACAAAGGGTTGTAGCATTAGGAAGGTTGGTTGAGAACCATTGTTCTAAAATGAAGTCAGTGCCTCTCCACCATCTGTGGTATCTCTTTCTTGCTTCCAGATGCACACTCATGTGGGAAGCTGTGTCCATATGTCCTCTACTTTCTTTGAAGTAGCTCTCCAGGACAAGGCTGAGTGGTGACATTCATTCCTCAGGCCACACTGACAGCCAGGATCTCCGGACTAAATGAATGTGGGAAGAAAAATAAGCCTCTTCTTACCAGGACTCAACAGATCCAGGGAAGCCACAAGGCTCTTGTTTTTTGACTTGCAGGCATAACCTAAAGTGCAGACAATGTGTGGCCTTAGGCCTGACTGAATGTCCTTCTTCCTGTCTATTAGACTACAGGTCATGGCACAGATGTCTTCTCCATAACTAGGCAACATCCTGCTTCACCCTTGGCATTCTTTTCTGCCAGGGCCTTCGCAGTACATCTGCTGGAAATCTTGGCTCTGTGGGCTTAGTGTGCTGTCCTTGAAGGCACCTTTACAGGAGAGATGGACTGAGGGCTATTTTTCCATGAAGCCAGCTCACTAAGTAGCGAGGCTACTTTACTGAGTCCTGGTATGGCTTCTGGTATCTAGGCCAGAAATTGGGCTGGGTTGGAGGGCTAAGCTTCTGTCTTGAGGAATGTCCAGGGAAGTGGAATTGACTCATAATTTGCCATGTGGATGCTAGGCTGTAAGACATGTCTGTCCAGTCTAAGGCCTGGTCACCTGCAGAAACCCTACCTAGTCTCTCAGGCTCATTGATCTTGTGGAGTTCACAACACTGTGGAAATACAGACACACTCAGACAAGCCTACTTAGTGTTGGAGCACCCTGTTCTCAGAGTCAATTTATTTTTAGCTTTATATGCATAGCAGCATACAGGATTATAGTTAGGGCCTCAGAACTCAGGGGTGTGTAAGTTTAGATATCATTTTGTTTTTACTCTTTTGAGATCCCTGAATTTCTTATAGCTAGTGGCCTTTGGTGATTGGTTAGAGCCCAGCTAATATTCCCCAGGCATAAAGACACCTGTGACCTCTGGAAGGATGTGGGAATCAGCTTGTGACAGGTTAGATAACCATCCAGACAAACACACTCACCACAGTCACTATGCTTGAGGCAAGCTGTCCATAGCCTACCAGGTCCTTGTTCTCCTTTGTCCTGACTCACAGCTTCTGCCTTCTCTCAGGGATATGCATGTGTGTGTGTGTGTGTGTGTGTGTGTGTGTGTGTGTGTGTGGCGCCTGCCCGTGCATGCGTGCGTGTGGGAGGAGCAAGTGGAGAGGAAAGAGAGGTGCGGAGAGGGAACAAGAACTGCTGGCAAACATAAGAAGCACACAAACAAATATCTGGAGAAAAAAAAATGATAGGAAAAGGGAGAAGCCCAGGGGGAAGAGGAGCAGGCCCAGGTAGAAGACCACATATTAGAATTTAGATACATGCCTAAGATTAATTTATTTAATACACATTTAGGAGAAGAGCCAGGAAAATGGAGTGTTGCCAGGACAAGGAGGGAGTGCTACAGACATGTCCAGCTATGTCGAGGCTCTCTTCATTGTCGATGATGATGACAATGATAAAGAGAGGGGGCGGGCAGAGAGGGTAACCCTACTTCAGCAGGAGCAGCACAGGGGACGAGGGCAGCCTGGACTACAGCCCGCTGAGTTGCAAGGAGACTCTACAGACCCTGGGTCTAATGTTAGGGAGGCATGGCACTGTCAGGAGGGTCCCTCAGGGACCAGATGACCCACACCAGGATCTCAGAGGCATTCTATCTTGGCTTGGGGTTCACAATGTCTATTGCTATACTTCCCCTTTCTATCAAGAGTTCCACTGTTGGGAGTTTGGCTCAAACATCCGCCACGCTTCTCTGAATTGCCAACTACCCAGTAAACAAGCACTCTGTCCTCACGGGTGAAGCAGCATATCTGTGGCGAGGATGCAACTTCTATCGGAAAGATGATGGCAGGAGCTCAGTAAAGGATGGGCAGGTGACAAAGGCAGTGGAGTGCATAGGCTCAGGGTAGGGGGAGGTGCAGAGCTGGGGGGTAGCAGGACTTGGGCAGCACTAGGTTTTTCAGCACATTGCAGGATCTGTGTGCAATAAAAACTGTGATTAAATATAGATGTCCCCATTAACACAAACGTATAGGCTCAGGCTCTTGCTGTACACAGCCTTCACTGAATTCACTATGTTTGATTAATATGAGAATCTCAACTGTTCTGAATAAAGGACGTGCTGTGGGTTGGCTGACACGCCAAGCACAAATATTAACATCATCTTTATTTACTGACCCTTTAATGGCTTTGGCTACTCTTAAGATAATCACTTCAAGATGTGCCTGCCCCAGTGTGAATACTAACAGAAGTGTCACCTGCTAATACCAAAATTATGTCTCTTAGGAAGAGAATCACCTTTTTATAATGATTTTTTCTTATGTAAGCTATAAAGGGAGAACAGGTATGACAAGGAAGGGAGGGAGACAGGGAGCGGGAAAGGGAAGGAGGGAGGGAAGGATGGGGAGAAGAGAGGAGGGGCATCCTGCATGACTGGGAATTCTCTCAGAAGATAAGGCTGTAGTAGCACCATGGTCAGCGCCTGTGTAGAGCAGGCCTCAGGGCCTCCTTTCCACTCAGAATGCTGGCAGCCTGAGAGAAGGCTCAGAAACCTCCGGCTGCAGTGGGGGCGTTCTATATCCTGCCTGTTCTGTGCATATTGTGCCAGGCTAGGTCTGCCCCGAGGCTGCAAAGGGAAGCAGGAAGAGGGAGTGAGTTGCTATGGCAACCTGGTTGCCAGGCTCCCAGTTTTCCCAGTCATCCCCGTGGTGCAGACTGATTCTATAGTGTGCAAGGTTTTTGTGTTTTCTTTTAAAGGCAAGATCAGGTTTCTAGGTGCTCAACAGCCAGCATTTAAAAGATGGGGAGGTGCTCTAGGAGTAGGTGGCCTCATGCCTCAGAGAGGGTGGAGACATTCCAATGAAGAGGGCTTAGCTCGCTGCATGTTATAAGGAGTGTGCAGAATGAGGGAAATGAACAAACAGGTTACGTCAGTCTCTAGCACAAAACTAGGCTGGGGTCCATTTAAGTTTAGATATGAACCCCAGCCTTTGCCTTTACAGGCTTTTATAGAATTCTAAGACTCTAGGGCCTGTAGACAAGAGAGGCTGCTTTGCAAGACAGGATAGACTGTGGCACAGGCCACCAGGGTATTGTCTAAGTCACCTTGTTTCATAGATCAGAGGCCATACTTAGGTCAAGTGTAGGTCAAAATCATTTGGTGCATGTTTGTTTGCACATAACACTGTGTCTTATTTAAAGCATTTACACCAAAGTCCTATGTTTTGGATGCTAAAGGACTGCTCTTTATGATTATTTAAAAAATGGTTCAGGGAACCAGTGAACAGCCTTCTGGAAAGTGCCTTGAGAGGAGGATGTCCTGAGATACCAGGTCTAATCTTCTCATCAACCTGATGAATCACTCTAGGCTTGCCTTTATGTGTTGGTTCTGTGTGTATGAGAACATGTATGTACATCTATGAGTCATATATTCACAATGTATGTGTTTAGTTTATGGTATATGTATACATAATATATAGTGTATATATAGTATGTGGCTGTATGCAACTACCTACATATACAGTTAAACATGTACATGTGACATGTGCATGCATGTGTGTTCACATGTGTGAATGGGATATGCATCATGAGGGAAAGTGTGCTTGTATAAGTATGTGTGGCTTTGACCACAGAGATAAAGGATGTCTTTCCTGATTCTACAAGTTCATTGTAAAGTGAGTACTGCACTCTGAAGATGGAGGAAATACAGACAAGAAGTTATATTCAGCCAGCATGTATGCTTCTTGTCTATCTGGGAGGAAATAAGATCTGGGCTGGATACCATGATGCTTCTCCTGGGTGTAAGACCATACAAAGCCAGGCCCACTGCAGAATCTAAATTGTTTTGTTCTAGAGGGACCTATGTGTTCATACACACCAGTGCTGCCTATTGGATATAGAAAAGGAGTCCAGCAATACTTCTCTCTGTGGCTATAAAAGACTAAATTAACATCACATCTTCATGGAAGGCAACATTAACAAATTTGAGTGCAATGCTTGCCTTAGAAAGTAGAGAAGTCACCTTTCTGGGATAGTTTGCTCCTTGTGAAATAGTGTGCATGGTGTAGGAGCATTCACTCTTTTTCTACTTCTTTCCCCAGCTTTCCCGCCTTACCCACCCTGCCAAAGGCCATAGGATACCAAAAGGGACAAAATGAAAACCAACTGTGCTACCCGATATTTATAGAAGAAGAGCTGGGCATCTGACAGACCCACAAGAGCCACATAAGGCAGGAATTTGTCTACTACCGAAAAGCAACAGCTTTCCTGTTTCTGCACTGTTACCACATTTTCCGTGTATATAACAAGGGTCTAAGAAAGGTTATAATTTGTACAAATAGAAAGCCAGATGAGTCAAGCAATGACACACACCTTTAATTCTAGCATTTAGAGGCAGAGGCAGGTGGATCTCTGTAAGTTCAAGGCCAGCCTGGTATACAGAACAAGTTCCAGGACAGCCAAGGTTACATAGAAAAACACTGTCCCATACTAACTAACTAACTAACTAACTAACTAACTAACTAACTAACTAACTAACTAACTAACTATATAAATAAACCTGTTTAAAATCTATGGAGGAAGAGGAAGAGGAGGAGGAAGAAGAGAAGAGAAAATGATATAATTTAAATGTTCAAACCAAAACTTTCATTTTGCTCAGGCAACATCCTCAATACCGAGATGACCCTCAAGGTGTCAGAAGAACTTGGAGCAACCTATCAAGTTCAGGACTGGCCACCAGTACAGTTACTTTAGACTAGCTAGACTGAGTTATTTGTGGCTCCCAGGCCATGGCTCCCTGTTGCTGATTATCATGATACAAACACCAGCCTCTGCAGAGGGACAGACACATGTGTATTGGTTTGGCTTGTGAAGAGCTTTGTGAAGCTAGGGGCAGATCTTATTACTGGTTTCTCTACATAGAAAATGCAGAAAGTTCCATTAACTTGCTGAGGTCCATTTAGCCAGGGAGGATAGAGCCTGATTTTAGGATCTCTGGGTCCCTTGTTCTTTATTATAAAATGGTGAATACCTGGGACAACTGAGCTAAAATACCTAGAAGGCTACTTTCTCAGTGACCTGTCCTCATCAGGCTCAGTGCAAAGCATATATTTAAGTAATTACTGGTTGAACTAGGTGTACAGATGAAGTGGTAAGTAACACCTTAAGGAAAGAAGAATTAGCAAGCAAGATGCCTAGGCCATCTTTCCCTGAGAGCTCTGGTCTGAGATTGATATGTGAGTCTCAGACACTGGTGAGAATACAGCAGAGACATACAGGAAGAATGAGAGTGGGCTTTGTATGAGGCTGTCCTATGCTGTGTATTACTGACAACCAACCAAGGCAGTAATAGATCAGGCTCTGGAAGGTACCAAAGGCAGGCCGAGAAATTAATCTGTTATCCAACAGAATGACTTTGAAGCCAGGTCAATATGGTTTAGAATCTACAAAAGGCAGAAGCCAAAGACAGTTTTGCAATGTCTCTGGGAGAAGGGAATCTGATCTACAGGGGAACAAAAGGTGCCTCAGTTTCTATTATGTTCTCTATCCAAAAAAGGAAGAGAAATGAAGCAAGAACTCAAAGTAGACAGAGAAATAAAGATATGACAGAGACTAAAGATGATCAAAATATGCCAGTTGGGAAACGTTTCTAAATTTGAGGTGGGGTAGTGGTAAATGAGGATTAGATCTGAAGTGAATTTGACGGGCTGATGGGCATTTTTATTTGATGATTTTAAACCTGATTTGCAAGTCTGATATAAGAGTTTTAAAATTGTACCATATTAGACAAGAGTGAGAAAAAGACATATTAGGAAATGGAATTCTTTTATCTTTGAAATATTTTGATCTTGGTTGTTGAAATTTTAAATGTAGAAAGTTTTATTTCAATCTTTGTTGGAGATGGGTTAAAATTTAATGCATTAATCATCTTGCTAGGTTAATTATCATTTTTCCCTGATATCACCTGTCTTCTTCCTCCAAATGGTCCCAGAGCCACTCTGGGCTGGTTCTTGCCTCCCTGTGTGGCAGCCTTAACTCAGTAAGCTAATATGCACAGTTCTGTGGGCATCAGATGCCATTCTAGGTACTGTGCAGACATCACTAGACTGATCTTTATAACAATCTCAAATGATCCGTTGGATCTAGAACAGTCAGTCTGCTAGCACTGCTATCATGTTGATCTAGAATACCCCAATCTAGAACAGTCTTCCAGCACTATCGCATTGATCTAGAACAGCCTGCTAGCGTTGCCATCATTTTGATCCAGAACATTCTGATCTAGAGCAGTCTGTCAGCACTGCTATCCACTTGATCTAGAACACTCTGATCTAGAGCAGTCTGCCAGCACTGCTATCACTTGATCTAGAATGCTCTGATCTAGAGAAGTCTGCCAGAACTGCTAACACTTTGCAAATGGAAATGAAAAAGGGAGAATCTTATGAGGACTAAGCTACAGAAATGGCCAAGCCAAGGTCTGTCTGACTTTGGTACATTTTGTCTGTACCAACCTTGGGTCTGCCTTCTGAAACTCTGGGGCCTTGAGCTGAGTAACTTAGGCCACAGATGCTCTCACATCATGCACAGGTAAGGAGACCTTAATAATGTACTTTAAAAGTCTGGCCTAAAAAATTATGGGAAATATTCAGAGAAAAAAAATAGTAGTAGAAAACTGTCTTTACTCAATCTCAGTAGCTACTCTCTTTGATGCCCATGTGCCGCTGAAGCAGTTTCCATGGCAACATCTCTGATAATAAATAGTCAATAGAAAATGAGACATTCTCCATGGAGATAGCAGAGTTCCCCAAGGCCACCCAAAGACAGAAATCAGCCACAGTGGCATCATCCTAGCAGTGAGATTTGGCAGAACCACAACTCAACTGTGAACATGACATCATCATTTGTGTAAAGAATTTCCTTGAGGAAAGCCAGAGTAAATAAATCAATTAGAAGTAGCAATTTGATCATCTACTAAAATCTACTCTGTGTCCAGTATGGTTAAGCACCATGTGGGTTCTGGGTGTGGAGCACTGGGCAGCAGGCCCAAGTCCTGAAGTCAGGACTCCTATGTTCTACTGAGTTATGAGACATTGGCCCACACATGGGAACCTAAACTAAAAATAATGTGTGTTTAATCTAAAATAAGCAACAGAATCAGACACCCAACAGATAAAATTTTCAGGCTCGTGGATGTAGTATACATTTAAAGCTATTTGGTCTGATGCATTTTAAGCAGAAAGTCTCTGACCTGCCTGCCATTTTCAATCCAGTAAATATCATGTAGATGATGATAGAATGCAGGAATCTATTGGATAATCCTATAGAGAGATAAGCAAGCACCCAGAACTCTCAACCAAGATGCAGGATGTGGAGAGAAGACAGAGGGCAAAGCCAAGAGGTTGTTCAACTCACTCCAAGGTAGAGGGAACATCCAAAAATACTTGGAATTTCATTACACTGATCCCCAGAAATAACCCAGTTCTTGAGACTTGATGAGCACACACGAGTTTCACTGCAAAAAGGTCCCAGTGGCTGATTCCAGGAAGTCTCAGCTTCCCGCTCTACAGAGCCATTCAGGTCAGCTACTCACAGAAGAAGATGAGTCACGCTGCATTACTTCTTCCCATTTTAAAGACCGATTTCATTTTCATAGGTATATCATTCTGCTGACTTCAGGTGACACTTGTTGGCTACCTTGTCTGCATAGTGACATACTGTAGGTGAAGACCTAGGCACAATGCTGAAAGGCAAATAGGTTTTCTTGCTGGACGAGGACATAGCTTCCATTCCAGTGTTTGGTTTGGTAGACAAGAACATCTATCCTCCACTCTTTACCCAGTAGCTACTAGTCCTAGTTTAGGAATGAGATATTTATGTGGCAGCAGAATATGATGCGACATTATTCTGTGTGTGCTGTCCTTTTGTGATCTCTCTGGTACACTGCATCTGGGTTCCACTCCTTTGCCACCATGGCCACTGCTCTATTCTTTTTCACAGAAAGCAATGCCATCATGATGCCCATCATCTTGGGTCTATTTCCAACCAGCTAGCAAGGTTTTTGTGAACCTCCCTGTTTTATCATTTAGAAAAGGCCACAATTCCAGTGACTTGCTAGTCTGTATACTGATCCATCCATTATTGCTTTCAACAGTTTTTCAAAATTATCTGGAGTCTCAAAATTGAGTTCTATAATAAGAAGTCTCATTTGGCTCATTAACATATTAGTCCTTGGATTTCTAACAATAGGTTGAACATGGGGGAAAGATGACCACATGTATAGACCCTACTTTTTAGTATATGTCATGGGCCATAGGTGTCCACAGAGTAAGAGGACAAATGCTGCCTCCTGGAAGAAGCCAGAACTCTCTGGAGAATAAGTCCAAGATGATGAGAGAGGCAGTTAAAGGTATAAATCATGCTGTTGTGCTCTTGTTGACAGGTTAGATTATGATAAAGAGAAAGCTGTTAAACCATTTCAAGGATATATGCCTGCAGGGCAAGGGCACAAAACATGTCATAGCATTTCTCAAGGTTGTGTACAACTTAAGTGGTTAATTGAAGAACTAAGGGGTACTGGGAGCTCCTTATCATCCTTCATCCTAAAGGTAAAATAATCTGAAAATATGCACCTGCCTTTTGCGGAATCACCTTTACTTCTCCTCTTTCCTATATCCTACATGCATCAGGCAGTAAGAGACTTAACTACAGATGGACATTAGACACAACAAAAGCTCCGACTTCTAGTGTTTGATCTCTTATTCCACGAACCAATCTCCACAAAGGCATTCCTTTTTACTCCTTTCCTATGGTTTTGATGGTAAAATTTTAGTCAAGAGAGAATCCATAGGGCACTCAGCATACTACTATAACCTGTTCTGTCTCATGACTCCCCAAGATGGGTTATTCTGTTGTCCTTTATGAGACAAAAGAAACATAGGGTTCAATCACACTTACACAATCCCCAATAGTTCTGGTGTCTTCAGAGAGTCAAAGGTCCAGTTTTGAGTTTGAGAACTCAGATTGACCTACATTTATACTGAGGAGAGGCTGGTTCTCCGTCAATACCACTGTCACCTGGGCCCTTGTTCCCAGAACACATTTGCTCCCATTTGCTGTCCCCTATTCCACTGCCTACTTTCTATATCCATGAAGATCCTCTGCTTTCCTACCGCAACAGAAATATGGAAAGCCACATCAGGCAATGGAGCCTTTCCTCTGGAAGCTTTCCTAAAAAGACTGACAATCTTTTAGTGGATCCAACTGCTGCTGTGTTCTAGGACTTCTTCCTAATCCTCTGTACTGGCTTTGTTGGCATGCTCTAATTCTGAAGGCAGAATCCACCTGTGGTATTCCAGATGTCAGAAACCAGAGAAGGCAGAACTCAGATTAGGCTCTATGACAGGGACTCTCCTAAAGACAGGTATGACTCATGAATTCCAAGAGACAAGTCAGACTTCTGTTGCCATTTCTACAGCCTAGATGAGAGTACCAGGGCCTCTATGAAATAAATGACTACCAGTTGTACTAGTCATAGATTTTGTCCACCTGACTCAAACCTGGACACCCGAGAAAGAATCTCAACTTGCTTCCATCATACTGGCCACTGGGCATGTTGGTGGAAGATTTTCTTTTATTTTCTTAATAACTGCCATCTCTGGGCAGGAAGGCCTGGGCTGTTTAAAAAAGGTACTGAGAAAGCCAAGGGAAAGTAAGTCAGTAATGAGCATTTCTCTGTGTCCTCTGATTCAGTTCCTGCCTCTGAGATCCTGCTTGAGATCCTTGCTCCTCTCAAAAATAGACCATAACCCATAAGCTAAAAGAAACCATTTTGTCCCCGAGGTGCTGTTGGTCAGTTTTAGTACAGCAGAGAACTAGGGCATTATGTCATATCCTCTAGCATACCCATGGTAAGGATTTACCCACAGAAGTCTCAGCTACAGAGAAGAACAACATGTTCCATCCCTGCAGATGAGGCTCAAGGCCTGACAAGTGAGGCCTGCAAAAGCAACACTGGGCATCAATGTTTATGTTTCTCACACTGCCTTCTTAGAACGGAAGCTTTGGCTATATGGCCCTACCTTATATAACCACAAATGTAAAAGCGTGGAATCTCTGTTAAGCAGAAGTGTACACTGCAACATTGTGACTAATCAAAACACCAATATTTGGTTATTAATATTTTACTTTCCGTGTTTCATCATTTTTAATTTATATTAGTTTTATACTCAAGATTCATTTAAAACTTCCTTATTTAGTGAACTGCATTTTCTCCCTCACATATGTCAGTATTTAGTAGTTTTATACATTGCCTTAGGTAATTTTCAGTTGCTGCAACAAAACAACATGACCAATGCAACTTAGAAAAGGAATTGTTGAATTTGGGGTTTGCAGTTCAGAGGGTGGGAGTCCATAGCCATCATCCTGGAAAGCATGGCAGCAAGCTGGCAGGTGTTGTACTGGAGCAGCAGCTTAGAGCTTACGTCTTAATCCACAAGCACAAGGCAGAGAGAGAGGGATGGGGGAGAATGGGAGGGAGGGAGGAAGGGAGGGAGGGAGGGAGGGAGGGAGACAGACAGACTGTAGGTGGCATAGGCCTTTGAAACCTCAAAGCCTGAACTCAGCGACACACCTCCTCCAACAAGGCCACATCTCCCAATCCTTCCCAAATAGTTTTACCAACTGGGGACCATGTGTTTAAATGTATAGGGCTATAGTGGTCATTCTCATTGAAATCACCACACTCCACTCCCCAGTCCCCATAGACTCAGAGCCATACCACAATACAAAGTGCATTTAGTCCAACTTCAAAAGCCCCCAAAGTCTTTCATATACACTTTGTATATTTTTTAATCCTAATCAAGTGAATAGTAAATCATCACTCATACTTGACCACAGTAGGACAACATGAAGGATGGCTGCAGATGAAATGAGAAGCAACCATTCATGCTATCAGGGTGCTGGAGTTGGGGTGGTATAGGATGCCCACATGAGCATGCCTAACCAAACTTTAGCGTAGGCTACTACTCCCTACAGGCTATGATACTGAAAATTTCTTTATATCTAAAGATTTACTTCAGCGACTATGATATGCTTGCTGTTTGATACATGGAACTCTCAGCAGCAGAGAACTGATTCTTACTTCTGACCTTTCTCTATATGCTTTGTACACACACACACACACACACACACACACACACATACACACTCACACACACTCACACACACACTCACACACACACACACACACACACACTCTCTCTCTCACATACACACACACACTAATAAAAACAGAAAGCTAGATTAAACAAGCCATGCATACTTGTATTCTAAAATCTGTGAATACATCAAAATTTAAACAGGAATGAAAAATGGGCCATGGGCATCAGTGCCCTTTGCATGCAGAGCTGTTCCTACAGGAAGACATTACTAGCTGAAGCAAGCTCCAAAGGAGATCTGAATGGAAGACTAGCTTCTAGCAAAGCCTTAACATTCATCAACGTATCTACTAATTACATTAGGCCTTTTCTCACTAGAAGGGTGCCTGAAGCCTCTTACTACAACTGCTGGGTCAGAATTTCATACCCGTCTGAACACAGTAAAATTGGATAACAAAACCAAAAGTAAAAGAACCGAGCTTCATGCTGCACTGTGACTTACTCTCCTGTAGATACTAAGCAGTGACGTTTTCGTTTATTTTTCTATGTAGCATACAAGAAATCCCCTGAGAACAGTAATACCTTGAAACTCATGTCATACTCAGTTTCAATCTGCCTGGTACAACATCCAAAAAATAAAAACCTTTAATCTATTTTTCAGTCACAAATAGCATAACGAAGACATCAAGGACTAAGATGGCAAACAATGATTAAGGTAGTAAGCTTCAGAAAGAAAATATTCCTGCATATTGACTAGAATGTAAAATGAATAAGGACAATGTGACAGAGGCAGTGAGGACATGAAGTTCACTTGATCTATGTGGGTATTTACGTGAACAGATTGATGCTGTGTAACTGAGAATGACCATGAACTCCTGATCCTTTTACTTCTACCCGCTAAACACTGGGATTACAAACATGGCATACCACCATCCTTTCTTTATGAAGCACTGAGGCATGAAACTGAGCCTTCATATATGCTAGGCAAGCATTCCACAAATGGAGTGAAATCCTCTAAAAATTATTTAAAACTAAGAACTCAGTCTTTAGGCCTAGTAGCATAATTAGGTGGCTTGTGTCTACTGTGTGGGATGCTGTACAATGAACCTTCTGTCATTTGAGAAAGCTCTATCAAGTTATATGTCCACCTTATCAGAAGGTATCTGCACTGAATTTTTTCCCTTAAAATATCAGGTAGGAGTGGAATATCAAATCATTTTGTAGGATTAGTATGTTCATCATTTCTTTTGATAGGGAATAGGATGTTTACACATCTCAATTCTAAATACAAAACAATTTATGAACTCATGGAACTCAGGTGATTTGAGATTGAGTCAGATGAAATCCAGTAGTTCAAAGAAAGATCTGAAAACAATGCAGCAAAGAACTGGAACACATGATATGTAAGTGTCCTTAGACTGTCGTCCTGGGAGAGTCCAGGCCATGGGTAAGAATAAATGGCTTAGCGCATCAGGCATGCAAACAAGCTAAACCCAGTGGCCCTGCCATAAGTCCTTGCTCTGTCCTGTCTCTCCAGAATTTCCAACCCAGAAAAACTGAAAAGAATCACAGCCTCTCCTGAATATGTCAGGAAAAATATTCTCCAAAATTCCTGTCAACAGTTTCCCAAAGGGAACATATACTCCATTTCCAATTTACTTCATTTTATGCCAGTAACTATAAATTAGAGAAGTCTTTATATGATGAAAACCTCAGATTTATCATTAAAGTCCAGCCTAACCAAATGTCTACAACTGACTAGGCTTCCTGTCCTGACCAGAACTCCCTAGAAATCTAAAGGCTCTTGCTTCTCAGAATTACCCCAGAGGAGCAATGAATGAGATAAAAATAGTCTCATTCTTAGTCAATAGGAAAGGTTAGATCTAACAAGCAATGAATTAAAAAGAACACTCAGATAACTGTGTGTCATGAAAGCAAAATACCTAGCCCAATAACCGCAAAGTGTGTACATGTGTGTGTACATTGCATGCACGTGTATAAATTTATAGTGTGTATATATAACAAAAATTCAAACATAATTGATATGCTTCTAAAATAAATACTTAAAAGTAACAGGAATAGGGTGTTGTCATTTGGCTAATATGCATCAAATATACTATGTAATTCCAATACTCTTTTCAAATAAGAAAACTAATGCTGCCTTTTTCTTAGGTTGAAATATCATTTCAATGTATTATCATTACAATATTATTCTGTAGTTTTTGGTATCTGAATTAAATACCCTCTAATTTCTGTGTGAGAAGTAAAGTGCACCTCAAGGTCTCACTCACAATTTACACTACTCCCCAAGTTTGTCATTAAAAACTCTAACAAGTACGGAGTTAGCTCTAAGTGAAGGACGGAGAACAAGCTTTCTTGCCTGTGGAGGACAAACCCAACACTTCCCTCTCTAAGTCCAGGCTTAGCAGGTGGATTGGTGCAGTGCAAAGATAGTCACAGTAGGTATCCAGGATATGTAGCCAATTAAAGGTCAGCAGGATGCAGTGTCTGCTGAAGCCAGCCTCTCTTTCATGAACTTGCTGATATTTCAAGTGATTTCCTGGCCAGCCTGGGAAAGCAGGTCCCCACTGAGAAAGCTAAAAATGGCTTAATTTCTGCTTGATATTTTTTTGTAGCTGTGTAAGGCTTGGGGAGATTTTGTGTGTGTTATTTTTTCTTTTTGTTTTTAATAAATGGTAATGGGGTTAGAATGATGGCTCAGCAGTTAAGAGCACTGGCTGCTCTTCCTTGGACCTGAGTTCAACTCCCAGCACCCACATTGTTGCTCATGATGGTCTATAACTCTAGTTTCGAAGTACCTGACCTTCTGGTCTTCTCTGGCACCAGGCACACAAATTGCACATGAAAAAAATATCAGATGAAAAACATTCATACATATAAAAAATAAAAATGTTTAAAAGGATAAGATATTAGCAAAAATTTTTAAGTATTTTATTTTAAGTCTAAGATGGAGACTAGAGTTTGAAGGAGGGCCTTCTCAGTCTGGCTAACTCTGCTGCCTCTCCAGATAGCGCTAAGTCATCTTCCATGAGTACAGGGACAGCTCAACTTCCATCCTAGCTTGAAAACCACCTTTGTGTCAAGAATGGTTGTTGGTTTCCTATGAGAAGTCATTTTAATACTGGCTCACATCTGGCTTATGATGGCTACATATATGCTCTGGACATGTAGAGGTGGTAACAGGAGTGCTGGAAGATGGGTGATATTTTTGCAATGTATGTCCCTTCTCCTTTCTGTTGGGGACTGAAGCTGGGGGAGCCCCTGGATCTAAACTTAGGGTTTCCCAAGCCTGAGCCATTGTCTTGTCCTCTCCAGTGGTCTCTTGTGAAGATCAACTATAGCAGACAGCTTCCCCACCATTCTGTTATACTCAGTATCTGGGCTCTACCATTCTAGGATACTGCTTGTGGCTCTGACAACTAGCCCCTCTTAAGTGTTAGGGCAATGTCTACAGCATTATCTTACCATGGACTGCATTTGCTGCCATTTCTAGACGGCTGCATACTCTTCCCTAGGGATACTGTCATTTCAGAAACAGAAACTACCTTGATAATTTTCCCTCTCTGGGTTCCAGCTGGTGGGTGTTTTCTAGAGACCCAGGATTGCTGAACCTTGACCCTGTTAGTTATGTTGGCATCCACTGAATACCTACTGAGCTAGCCCAGTGCTACTGCCATCTACAGATTTAAAACAAAACAAAACAAACCTGAGGCAAGAGGAGATCACCTGCTGCTACATCAGAGGGTCTATGGTCTGAAGTTCATGTTGTAGCAGGTTTTTCATGAAAAGAGTAGGTCTTGGTCATAATGTTTGCTTTCCTTATATTAACTGAATCTGATGTTTTACTCTGTGAACTTTATTATAATCTGCATGGGAGGTGGTAAGGGATAATCACACAGCACAACTAAGCTGTGTCTGGATAATTCTGAGTTTTGCATAGCAATGACCTCTGTTCACTATTTATTTGTATGTGTGTGTGGGGGGGGTTAAAACAGATGCTTTAACTTACTCATTCCATCTTACTAAATGCAGACCAGACATTAAAAATCAATCAAACAAACAAACAAACTGGGCTCTGGAAATTAAGTTCACATCTTTGTGCTTCAAATCAAGTACTATGTTAATAGAATGATTCCCCAAGTCCATAGTCTTCACCAGAAAACAACGCATGTGAAGATCTCCCCCAGATCAAGTTTTGCAACACCACTTATCTTCTGTGAAAATGGCCCACTTACCCTAGCCTGGGTGCCTAGAGTAGCACAATGAGCCCAAGCATGCTCATAGCCTTTCTCACAAAGGTGACAAACTGTGGGGCACTATCAACTGGCAAAGCCTTGACAAGCATGACATTTCACTGTGACAAGATATAACTTGTTCTGAAACATAGGGACAGAGAATGGGAGCAGTAGATAACTCTCAGAGCCAGTAGGGACTAAGTCCCAACAAATTGTGTATTGAGTGACAGTCAGAAGGACAACTATATTCTATATCAGAGACATAGTCCTCTGGAAAGGAGGTGTCTTAGGTACCCAGGACCAAGCTAGCTGCTGAACAAATCAATTTTCCTAACAGGACAGGGCAGGGCACAGTGAAATATAAACACTTTCCTCTACCAATCCCTTTAGAGGAGATCAAATCTTACAACTTTTTGTCATAAAAGAGGCTCAATATGTCTTTGGCTAAGGAAACATATTTGTCTGTTAATAGCATATACACAGGGAGAGCAGGTGTAATTCTGAAAGTTCTTCACATGTAAAGTTGTACACAAAGCACACTACAAATGAGGATGATCTCCTGGAGGTCTAAAAATGGGTGAGTTTCCTATTCTCTTACATAGTGTGTCCTGGGCAAGAGATACATAGATAGACCACATGAACCATCTCCTGCCCCTGCCCAGAGCTTACAGCTATACCTGTAAGCCAAAAATGCTCAAAAAATTAGAGAGATTTAATATTTTGGCTCAGTTTTATTGATTTAATTATTTGAATTTATGTTATTTTAAAGCAAATACAACTTGAGTTCTAAGAGTTGCATTTGGCCAAGATTCCTGTATGGCTAAATTCTAAGATCCTAGGGCTTATGCTTATAGAGATCAGAATCTGTAAGCATAGATGCCAAATTCAAGCAAGGAGTAGGACCTACCCACCTTGGTCCCCAGTCAAATAACACAAAGATGCAAAGCAAAGACTAGCCTCAAAGTTAGTTCAAAGTTGCACTCCCAGTGAGTATACGCAGAGCAGCACTGGAATTTCCCTAAGCTAATGATACACATAAAAAGACTGAAGGATCTGTCTGAAGTGTAAATGGAAGCCTGTCCAGCTGGGGCTACTATAAGAGTTCATAACCCCTGTCTGAACCTGATTTTCTTGGCTTAGACTTAATACTGAGATGGCTAAAACCCCACACAGGCCAGCATCTGACAGTGTCTGCCACTGAGTATGACTCATATACAAAAAGGTTCCTTAGTCAGGAGGCTATCTCTATGGCTCTTCAACGAGGCCACCAAGTATGTAGTTGCCTTTGGAGAATTTTAGCCAATGACATTTCAAGAGAAGAAATTTCTCTTTAGAACTAGATTTCACATTACGAGAGCTCCTCCTCAAAGGTCACTTTACTTCTCACCATTCGTCCTTTGCCTCTTGTGGCCTCAGTCTCACAGCAAAGGTGGGTAGGGATGTACTCAGATGGATGGTGCTCCATCCTCCTCAGGCCTTCCTCCCCCCGGGATATGTGATGTGCACAACAGACCCAAGGGCCCAGGGAGCCACTCCACAGTGCTGGTGAGATCCATGCAACAGTTTAATGCATTTTTAATTTATACATTGTACATAATTAGGCACAAATTATTGATTTCTTCTTAAAATTATCCCACAGTGGCTGTTTTAGATGACTGAGCAGAGTGTTGCCTATGCAGTCTAAGACTTTTTGGTCAGTAGGTCATTGGGCAATTTTCATTTTGTCCATGGCTAAGAACCTTCTTCTAATGCTCACCTATAAAAATTCAGTGTTACATACAATAAGAGAAACATTTCTAAGAAATTTCATTTGGTAGCTGAGGTCATTGGGATCCATTTCCTACCACAGTTATTGTTAATGGAGAGTATTGTATGAATAATAACCTGGGACTTGACTCAGTTTCTCATTCAGGTGAGATGCTACTGTGCAACTGAGCAAAGCGTCATTACAACCGCAATAGGCACATCATGAAGTATTCTAAGCTGCAGTATTTCTCAAGGGCAGTTTGTGCTGCTCTGTTTGGGAAAGCTCACAGCAAACCTTCCTGATTTCTATGAGGACATGATAGACTCAGAGCTACCAGTGAAAAAGCTGAGAGAAAAGGCTATCATATCATAATGGTGTATTTATTTATTTGTTTATTTGTGTGTAGGGGACATATTGTCAAGTTAAAAAAATGGCTACTTAAGTTTTAGTCTTTTTAAATAAGACACCAAATCTTCAGTTTTGAAGTCCCATTAACAGAAACAGCTCATTTTGGGAAATTAGTCAAGTTTAGATTTCCAAGTAAGAATTAAGCAAAGATTTCCCAGCAGGGGTCAAGTAGAAAAGGACTTATTTGCAAAGACAAACAGAAAATGTGTATAACTTAGATGAGCCCAAACCAAGCAAAACTGTCTGTTTCCTGGATGGTACAACCTTCTGGCAGGAAGCAAAAGAGGAGGGCACTGGCCAAGACTATGCTGTCTGGAGGATGCGAGGGCAATGCCTTCCTCTGAGGATGCTGAAGAGAAGACCAGCCATCTCCCAAGATGAAATGAGACAAGGAGAACTGTGGCTTGGAGAAACGGCAGGTCTGCCTGAAATGTTAGATGTCTGAAAACATCAAGCCCAGTGCTAAAAGATGTAAGTCAATGTGAACTACTCCATCAGAATAAGGTTCTGGTCCCAGGTCTTAAAACACTAAGCAGTCAGAAGTAATGTGCACATCACACAATAGCTAGTTTCTTGTTTACAGGTGGCCTGTTGCAACTGGAGATATACCAGGCTTTTGCAAAGAATTCCTCATCAAGAGATTCAAAGGAAGGCTGCCCCATCCTGACGTGCTGGCCAAGATCCAAGTGCAGTTGGTTACATTTTGACCATGAGGGAAATGTGGGTTGAAGCCACAGCAAAAAGACGCCTGAGCCAAGTGTGCTGGCTTGTTGCTTCTAAGGCTGTTGCTTTGAGCTGCTAAAGCTATTTGTCCGTCAGGCACTGATTTAAATGCTGCTAGTCTGCAAGGCAAGAGGAAGCCCTCGAGCTGCTCACAGTTTGTGAAGACAACGGCAAGGCAAGAGTCCTGCGTTCGACAGGAGGGCTAGTTCAAGAAGTCACTGAACATGAGCAGGTGGTCTATGGCACTAGGGCCCTGGACAGGGAGCCTGAAAAAAATGACATGGGTGTCAAACAGAAGGCTATGCTCAGGTCACCCCTAGACTATGGTCATAGGGCTGGGGGAGAGGATGGTTGGGGGGTAGGGCAGCATCTTCCTAGCCATGCATAGGACAGAATGGTAGGGAAGGTCAGGAAAGCAGGGGTTATCATTTGAAGGGCAACTGCTGTCATCACACCCCACTGTCAAGCTTAGCTTTGTCCTTACAGACACCTCAAAGTCCACACTGAGTGGAGTGGGTGAGGCTTTAATGTTCTTTACATAATTTCACTGGCTCCTTCTATAGCTTGCTTGGAGATGACTGATGTACACTCGATTACAAAGGAGAACAGCCTCAGTCTGCTGGGGCTGGACTGGGCTCACACTTGTGCCAGAATTATGTTTACAACAGAAAGCAGAGGGAGCTATGGCTAGTGAGTGTGTGTGTGTCTGTGTGTGTGTGTGTGTGTGTGTGTGTGTGTGTGTGTGTGTGTGTATTTCTGTGCCAATACCACACAGTTTCCTGAGCTGAACTGTCACTGGCCTAGGCAGTGTTCAGAATGAAGAACACAAGTTTAAGGATAGGCTGTTACTGGGTAGATTTTTATCTCTGGTGTTCAACTTTTTCAAATGTTAGACAAAAATTTTCTGAACGTTTAAGTGACACTGAAACATTTTTCTTTGGGAGTACATGCATATCTGAAGACAAAAAATCCCAGACAGAAAGGATGTGACAGGAAAGAACTAGAGAGCATCCAACTCCACCAGGCACAGATGTCACTGGAGACCCCGTCCAGACAATCCACTTTCAAACAGGACACTGTTTTTTGTGAACTAACGGCAAAGAGACTCTCAAGGAGAATTGGCAACAGGAATGCTTACTTGAGCTCTTGGGAACTGGTGGCCAGCATACTTCGAATGCTTTTGTCCGCCAGGGGGCAGCCAGACAGACTGTAAGACAGGCAGACACAGTGAGTGAACCCTCAGGCAGCAGCAGCACCCAAACAACACAACACAACATTGAAATTAAAAGTTCAGTGCAGAAGAGCAATGGGCCAAGTGCTGTGTACTGAAGGTGTGTATTATTTAACTCTGAATGCCATCAAGGATATGTTTAAGAACGCAATTCTGTTAATAATTTTAAGGAAAAAAAAAACAGATAATATACACATTTTCTTTGGTTTGAATTTTTGAGGTTTTTGTGAATTTAGGTGGCCTAAGGTTAACAATCCTTGTGTAACATGTAAATGAGCATGGTACTAAAGGGCAGCATACAGCACTCAGAGGGTTGACACAGAATTCAACATTTGTACTTTGACAGCATTGTTGAGGTAAGCTGAAAACAATAAATTGAAAAGACAGAATCCATCATGAGAAAAATGAAGTCACACCTTCTGTGTGAGGCATAATTACCAGTCACATGACCACTCCCATCATACCCTGGAGTTGGACATCTGCCACCAAACAAAAACAAAGACAGCCAGAATAATGGTAAGTATGTTTTTAAAAACTTTTAAAAAGTTTCATTGTTTCCAGCTTAGCTACAATGTCTGCAAGGGGAGTTAAGCACCCTGAAGAAAGCTACAAAATGCATAGGGTTAAACTAAATGGTGCCTCCACACAGTAGAGCGTCACAAAGCAGGTGCAAAGCAGCCTCTGGCTCTGCTCAACTGCAGCTGGAAAACTTCCTAGACCACAAATGTGCATGCTCAAATGGCAAGGGATATATACAGGTCTGTTCTTTAAAAGTAAGCCAGAGAAGGGAGACGTATGAAGAACCAGCATGTCACCTTATGCTATGCTTACGTTATTAAGTCCTTTTTGCTTTCCTTGCACTGAGGGTACTTGGGTTTGGGGCTTGGGATGGTCACCTCCCCGGGATATCTTCTTTCTTCCAGAGCTTCTTGGAATGGGTCCAAATCTTCTGGCTGTAGACAGAACACAGCTTCAGAAATACACAGAGCAACCAAAATCACCAGCTGAAGCTCCCTGGCTGCAAGGTTAACCTGTCTATTCTTTTGTATCTCTTATTTAAAACCCAAATGTATTTTTATTGTGATGAGGCCATTTGGAAAACACAAGGTGATCTGCCCACGGACTACTCAAACTTTACAGGTCTCTAAGAACCAGAAGATATTCTAGAAACCAGAGAGAATTCACCTGGTCTTTTATTTTTATTTTGGCTATCTAGAGTTCAGGAATTTCCTGAACAGTATACATGTGTATGGCTATTACAGGAGACACCTTCCTTAAGCTGGACTTTGCCTGAGGACATTTCAGAGAGGATTTTTGGCCGGTCAATGGGTAGGGTTTTATCTATATGCACTTTTCTACATCAAAGCAATGGAAGACCAAGTACATTAATGTTGTAATTTAAATCTGTTTTTTTCTTTTACACAAAATAATACCTATTTTTGGTGTGTCCATACACGAGTAAGCTAGATTTTCCTAGAGAGAATAATGTACACCTTGCATAGATTTCCTAAGTCTATGCTACATGCTAAAAAGCAAGTTCACTTCTGAATGATCTGCTATGAAGAGGCTTTTGTTACTAGAGGGACGCTTGATTTTAATTAAAATAAATTCAGAGACTATTGCGTTTTTCTTAATGGTCATGGTTTAAGACAAAGAACCCTTACACTTAGTTTGATACTTAAATTTGATCCCATTTATACAATGCCTAAATATTTAACTTAATTTGAAGATTGAGAATAAGAGCCTGTAGTGGTTTAAGTCAGAATGGCCCCCATAGGGTCATCTGTTTAGATACATGGGCATCAGTTTGTGGAATCTTTTGGAAAGGATTAGTGTGGCCTTGTTGTTGTAGAAGGTGTGGGTGGAGGTGGCTTTGGGTTTGTGATCTGAGCTCTCAGCTGTCCATGCTGCCATGCCTTCTCTCTGCCATTGTGCACTTTAATGCTCTGAAACTGTACACCCAATTAAACCCTTCCAATTCTAAGTTGCCTTGGTCCTATTGTTTTATGACAACAATTGAAAAGGAACAAAGGCTGACAGCACCTTAGCTGAGTGAGGTAGCGCATACCCAAGTGCACTGGGGGCTGGAGGGATAAGGCAAGGATTACCATGACTCTGAGGTCAGCCAGGACTATACAGCACAAAAACCAAAATGGCTCAGTGTCAGACCTCTCAACAGCTCCTTTTCCACACTAAGGCACTGTTGGTCTGACAAGTGGACTCTGTATTCTACTCATATTCTTCTTGTTCTTGTTCTTGTTTTTGTTCTTGTTCTTCTTCTTCTTGTTGTTCTTCTTGTTCTTCTTGTTCTTGTTCTTCTTGTTCTTGTTCTTCTTCTTGTTCTTGTTGTTGTTGTTGTTGTTGTTGTTGTTGTTGTTGTTGTTCTTCTTCTTCTTCTTCTTCTTCTTCTTCTTCTTCTTCTTCTTCTTCTTCTTCTTCTTCTTCTTCTTCTTTTTCTTCTTCTTTTTTTTTTTTTACAATGGATAAAGCCCTGAGAACTTTCAGATTTGAGCACTGAAAAAGGTCTCCAGTAAAGAAAAGATATACTTGGGGTTGGGGGGATGACTGATGGCTGAATGGGTAAGAATACTTGCCCTGCAAACACAAGGACCCAAGTCTGAATCCCCAACACCTATGTATAAAGTTGGGTATGGTGTGGGGACTGTTGGCTTCAGTATTGGAAAAGGAGAAAGAATCACAAGAGTCCATTGGCAAGATGGTCTCATTAGATGGTGAATGAGGCCATCTTGCCAATGTTCAATGAGAGACCCTGTCCTATAAACACATAAGGCAGAGTGCCATAGGAAGACAGTGGACTGCCGACTCTGATCTTAGCATGTGGGTACACCCATACACTAACACCCATACGCACAAGTCCAGAAAATGACTTCTCTTTTTTTAGTCCTAATGATATATTATAGTAGTAACTTAACTTGAAAATCCAAACTAAGAAAATATGCTTTAACATAGGCATTTATACAAGAAGTATAGTCTAAGTACTTGGGCTTATTCATGGAACACAGTTAATAAGTACTTATTTTATTTTTAATGCAATTGGGTTTTACTATATAGCTCAAGTTAGCCTAGAATTCTTGACAACTCCTGCCCATACTACTTGGACGATGAGGTAACAGGCATGTGCCACCAAGCCTCCTGCCTATATTGTACCATGAAAATACAGTACCATTTTGTTTGAAAATAAAATAATATGATTTGTTCTGTACTTTCCTGGAGAAACCATTTGTAATGTTGCATAGTTATTAGAAAATAAAATTTTGAAACAGCCCAGTCTGTTTTTCTCAAATTCATATCAGTTACATATCTCCCCTGAACCAACCAAAAATGTTCTCGGAGTCTTGTCAATTAAGGTCAAATTTAGGGAGAAAATGTATTTTCTCCTGAAGAGTGTGCAAATGACTCTTCTTCCCCAAGGCCCTTTCTTGGGCGCACAGCACATACGGGTAGGGGCAAAGAGAAGGTGATCTTATGGTAAGATTACTTACAGTAATTTCTTTGGGGTCATCCTCATCTACCCTCCGGGGCTTCATTTTGGTGTAGTCTACAGGCAAGTCCCAGCAATCCCCCTCACTCAGCTGGAAGCATCGGCTGCTCATCACTGCCTGCTGCTGGGGGGACATGGGTTCCAGGGGTGTCAGGACTGGGCAGCAGCTGTCTCGAGGCCTCTGCTTGTTCATGCTCAGGTCCAGGGTGCCATTCTCATCTACCTCCATGTCTGGGTTCTGTTAAAAGAAAGATGTCTAAGCCAGACCTGACTGCCTTCCCATTTTTTCTGTCTTTCCTGAATAAGGATGGCCATTAGCTAAGATTGAGTTTATCATCCCATATTGTCCCCTCATTAACTTCCCAGGTAAACTATCTCAATCTGCAGGCATGCCTGCTACCAAATGCCTACCTAATAAATTGCTTAGAAGATTTACTCTTCCATTTATCTATCATTTATCTCTATATACATCCGCTTGTCACCCATCTATCCACCCACCCTCCCTCTCTCCATCATCCATGTACTCATTGTCCTCTCCCCATCCATACATTGTCCACATATCCACCTTTGTCATTCCAGTACATTGCACTTATCTTTTTTCCTGAATACTGTGGATTTTCCTGAATTCTGTGGATGACAATAATCACAGAATGGGGGGAAAGGAAAGGAACTGAATGCTGAAGAAAAGATGGAGAAGGTGCTAGAATTTTTCTTCTGACATGAAATCCAGGGCCAAGAGATTTCCATTTCAAAACAGGTGGTATGCAGAACAGTTCCCAAGGCCCTATTATGGGGATTCTGCACTGAGCTGATCTGGATATCTACATATCTGCTACTGAGTCCAATAACATAAAATAAGACATCTCTCTCTCTCTCTCTCTCTCTCTCTCTCTCTCTCTCTCTCTCTCTCTCTCTCTCTCACACACACACACACACACACACACACACACACACACACACACACGCCTTGAAATAGGCCAAGCTTGTCAGTCTTCCTTGTTGACAAAAAGGTGAATGCATTTAGATGGCAGGGAACAAGCAATGTCAAACCTCCATTTTCTCAGGAGAGTTTCCATTCTCAAGGAAAAATGTGACCTCTAACTTGAGCAACCCTATGGTCTTGATGTCTAGCCACCTGCCCCTATGTTAGGAAGGTAGAGGGCACAGGGACAAGGTCCTTTCTTGAAGCTTCACTCTTTACTATTTTTCAGTGCTGTTGTGACAGAACTGTCAGCAAAGCCCAGATTCCAAGCTTTAATACTAATCTAGACTACATCATATCGGAGCCATTATCCTAATCTTGGTATTATTCATAAAAAGGAAAAACTGAACAACCCTGGTGGAATTTCTATCTTTATGCTTACAGAGAAATGGCCTCTGCACTAGCTTACAGTAGCCCAGATGTCCATGAAGAATGCATGTTCCCTGACACTTTCCCACCACTGGGGAGTAAAACCATCAAAGGGATGAAAGCGTAAGGTGACTGGTCTTCCTCCATTCACATAAATCGCAATGATTTATGACAATGACTCACAGCACCCAGAACCTTCAGATACAGAGGGCTGGTGGTCAGTGCACAGGCTGCACTTCCTGCCACACTACTTCCTGCCACGAGTCCTGGAGAGCCTGCTCACTCTCTTCCCTGCCCACCCCAATGGCTTCCTCTTCTGCTCTCGGTGCCAGCAGCACTGCAGTGGACAGAGTGCCCATATGGAGAAAGGATAGAGCCTCTGTTGGTTATACATGAACTATGGAGTGCCTGCTTCTCTCCACATTCATACATACATGCAAGTAATAGCTTAAAATGGGAAATGGGTCTAGGTATAATATAATCTCAAAATAAAAAAAAATAATAAAAGGTAATTTTTATGCTAAATATAATTTCTTTAACACATGAAAACTTAAACAATAGACACCTTTCCTGAATGTTGCCATCTCTTGTAGCACCAAGGGTGCCTCTGACCTAACAGTCTTGGCTGAGCCCACCGACTATCAAGAGTGCAATCAGATGTCATTTCTTTGCTTCCCTGACCCGTGTGACCTAGGTAGGTGAAGCAATAGCCTCAGATTTATCTAACAATGCTGCCACCAAACTGTCTTATTTAAAGGTCAAGTTGTAACCCAATTTTTGGTTTTGTATACTATTCAACTGAGACATCATAAAGGTCATGGGTGATGGCTGTGCTAATGTCCTAGACACAACTTAGGGTTGGAGGGGACCAAGGCAGCTGCCTACTGTTCTGAGGCACAGAGCTGTAGAGCTGGTAGTGAACAAACTCATAGCCAGTGCTCATGGGTCATGGCTGGGGCCCTGGGCATACCCGGGCAGTACACAGGTCCTGGGGCTTGGTGGACAGGTTCTGTGGCATTTCACGGCAACGTGTGGACAGGTTGAGAATGGCTGTGGCTGCCATGTGTGCGGCCTCCATGTCGTGTGTATAGTCAAAGCTGCTCTTGCTACACGTGCTACTGGCGCTGCTGCCACCACCACAGCTGAGGTTGCTGCTGCTGCTGGGTGCATAGCTGCTGGTGGTGCTGCTGCTGGGGCTGGCATTCTTGCAGTACCGCTTGGCTGCAGAGAGAGAGGACAGTGTGGTTAGGTCCTGCACCTAGGATGCTGGATACACAATTGGTCCTGACCCACCCGTCTTTATACACACAGAAATGGAGGTTATTCATGAAGAGCCCAGATTCTGCCCCCTTCTACACTGTGCATGTTTGAATGAACAGATCATTGGGATGACCTTGAGAGAGGATCACCCTTGTTTTTGACAGACTACTCATATCTGCTGCAGCATCTACCCCTTGAGTAGGGCCGGACTTGGCTACTGTGACATCCAGAAGTCAACCACTTTCTAGCCACATATAGTTGTGGATACCAAATGGGGTTCAGTGTCCCCTGTGTCGTTGACCCAGATTCTCGGAATCCCCAAGAACCACCACTAGGGCTATGAAGACTGCAGGTTTTGTAAAGTAAGTTTCTGGCAGGGCATGCAAACCAGCTCTTATGAGCTAAACCCTTCCTTCCTATAATTCTTATACAGGATTCTGGAGTCAGAGGGAAGACTGAGCTTGGCTTAGATCCAAGGAGAGGGACCTGTCCCTGGTGACTGTGGGGCACCAGAGGACACCTGGGTCTGCTCTTCATTTGCCTGCAGGGTGTCTTTCCTTGCAGATACCTCGATTAGCATTCATTCATGCCAGCACAGGCATATACAATCAGCATGTACTTGGGAGAAAGGGTTAATTTCAGAGCTGCTTCACTGCCTCTCCTTCAAGGTTGAATTATTAGGATGGGTTCTTTAACAGAGAAGCACAGCTAGGTAAGCTCACAGACTATTTTCACCAAGACCAGATATTCCACATTGAGCAACCCTGCCCAGCCCCCTCAGAGTGAGGAGTTATCTAAAGGAACTATGAAAGCAGCAGAGGCACTGAGAGGAGGGGCCTTATAACTGGCCACTGCTCTCCTGATTCATGACCTGAGGGTCTTTAGTACATAGAGTATGACATTTTCAGTTGTCCTCCAAAGAGAAAGAAATACACAAAATGAACCATAAACCTTTTCTCATGACTAACACAGGCTTTGCAATCCATACTATAAAATTATCTTAAAATACAAAAGAGTGAAATGACCCTCACTAGTAATACGAGTTTGGATTAAATGTTGCCTGCTTAAGACTTAGGGGAGGTATGGTATTGGAAAATCATTTTAATAAAACTCAGGTTACTTCAGATAAGACCATGATGACCAGATTCTGGGTCAAGAGTGGCCACTCCATTCTAATTTCAGCCACCAAACTAGGAAACAAATTGCACAAGCAACTGTCCCATTCAGATATCTTCTAAGGAACCACAGGCAGTTTCAACACAGCTCATGAAGAATAAGCAGCCACTTGGACACACTGTTAACTCTGCAGTGTTGGTAACTGATTAACCTGAGCAGCACAGGGGCAAGCAACTCCTGCACTGGGTAGGATGAGGGGTCAGTGGCCACCTGCTTGCTCTCTTCTCCCTCTTTTGTAAATTCCATTAGCATGATTATAGAACTGCACATGTGAGCCCCTGAGTGACTGAGGACAATACAGAGACCAGGCAGAGGCTTGCACATGGGCCACATCTTCAATGCTTTGAAATGTTGTGGATGTGGTCTCAAGTTAACGACTCTGCATTATTACATTTTTTTGATAAAATAAAGAGCATGAGATTGGTTGAGAAACTCAATAGCACATATAAAGTTGGTCTTTGAGATACAGCTTACCATATACTACAGGCTGGTCTAGAATTGAAGAGCCTTCTGCACCTGTCTACCAAGTAGAATACTGGTCTTACCAGCATTTAACTTCTTGTTTCAAAAAGGTTTTCTGTTTTTCTTTTTCAATGGGGATGGCTAGTTCGTGGTCTAGGAAAAAAACTTGTTTGTTTGGTTTCTTTTCTTTTCTTTCTTTTTGACAGGGTCTCAATATGTAGAGATGTACTAGAGCAGGAGGATAATGTGCCCTGTAGTGTCCCTTAGGTATACTGGCACTGAGTTAGGAGAGAGCTGACAGGTACCTCTGGGATTTTAGCTGTGTCCTGCAGCATCCTGTCTTGTGACAATTGCTTCTCAGACCAAGCATACCAGATCTCTAGCTTCCTCCCTCCCTGTGGATGCTATTATATACCCATCACACAGATGCAGACACTAGGGTGGTTCAGGGCACAGAAAGGACCTGGGCTGTAGTCCAGGAAGAATATGTCCTGTTTTGTCCCAGCATTTCATCTGCTCAAAAATACTACATCTGTTGGCAACAATTTACTAAAATAAATCTTGCAAACAATTGCATTCCTCTTATGTTACTTTGATCACTTAGCATTATCTTGAAGTTTTAAGTGTAAATACGGTGCAGCATGCACTTTTCCAGTAGCTTGAGCCATGGAGATGATGCCTGCATTCTGACAAGTGGACAATGCAGAAGGTCAGCAGGTGACTAAATTGTCAGCAACTTCCACACACACCTCTCCATTTCCATCAGTCATACAGCTAGGGTCCTATTCAGAGCTATAATCCTCCTTTTACTATCTACATAGTAATTTTTGTTTTATGTGACATAAAATTTACACTGACTGTGCTTCAATTAGCTCAAGTAAATGATGTCTTTCACCCTGCTAACACTGCCTGATGGTCCACAGAACAGTGGGTCTGAGTCACTAAGGCCACCACAGCATGGTTTTCATTCATGGTGCTGAGGTCAAAAGCATTGCACCGTGAGGGTGACTACCTTGATGCCCTGTGACTGACTGTCTTCCCTCATGTTTGATCATAATAATAATGGCTTATTACACTTTCCACTTCCCTAGCAAAAAGGTCTATTTCAGATGAAACTACATCTTAGGTACCAGCAGATGACGGGAAGAGAATGTGAAAGCTTCTTTCCCGGAGGCCACCAGTGCTTAATAGCCAGGCAACCACATTGATTGCCGCATTCAGACTGCATTCTGTCCCTGGCTGAAGAATACAGAAAATTGTCACAGATCCTCAAGGTTAAACATGGATGCCTTTGAAGACTGAAAACCTAGTGGCAAAACCAACACAAAACCTGCAATTAGAACTTTCTTAGCAGCCTACTCTACTTGGGAGAAATTCTCACGTTCCTTTGAGTATGTCTGTTTCCTTTTCCCTTTTCTGTTTTTTTCATGAATCTTCCCTGAATCCTCATCTCTGCCTGCTTATAATACACAACAAAGAAGTTAAGGGACAAGAGTATTAGCCCCTCTTCTGAAAGTACCCTTAGAGAAATTCACCTTAGTGAATAGTGTCCCCTATATTCCTATCTGTCTGGTTCTCATGGAACCTTCCCATTTGGTGAGACTTAACCAGTTCTTCAGACACCATGACCCAAGCTTCCCTATGCACAAGTGTCTGTCACACACTTGTATGTTTCATCTCACATCTGAACCCTTCTGGCAAGAAGGATAGACTGAGCAGCCTAAAGACTGACAGACAGCAACCACTGGTGAGGTGTTTGGGAGAAGCAGATGATCAATGGAAGGCTGCAGAAGAGCCATGGTAGGTGAGCTGATACCCAAGCCCTATGCCTTAGATACATTACTCTGTAAGAACTATAAATTCTATGCAGGCCAGATTCTCTCATTTCTATAAGAGAAGGAGGTTCATTCTTTTTGTGACTGAAAGAAATCTGGTGCAAATGGAGGGGTGATGGTGCTGCCATAGTCAATTACATTGGAATCGAGATTTTGGTACCCAGGCACAGGGGTGACTTCTCTAGGTAGGGTCTCCTATACAATCTTACGATTCAGCACTTTTGTCCAGGGTGGGTCCTTTTGAGAAATAGTTGTCTGCCAGCAGAGACAACAGGAGAGAACTAGAGCTTTGATTTGCTTCCTCAGAAAGTTGTAAAAGGCTATTCCCTTTTTCTTGATTTCCTGAGAATGTAATACTGTGGTTCAATTGAGTATACTCAATACACTTGTCTTTCCTGGTAGACTTACAGGAAGTTCACAACACAAGTTTTCAAGGCAGTTATCTGTCTGAGCTTGAGAGAATCAGGACCAATATGTATGTGCTCAGTCCTGCCTTTACGGTGGGAAAAGAGCACTCACAGAGCACCTATCACCACTGAGCATCACATTAGCCTTGAGCAGGAACTCTCAGTCCTCCTCTACTCTCAAGGAAGTGAGTGCACTGGAAGATTCTTTGGTTCCAGATCCTGTAGCTCATGAAGTGCAAATCTAATGTAGGCCAAACCGACCCACTAAGAGTCCAGGAAAAAGTATGTGGCTCTAAGACATGGCCATGACTCTCCATTTGTGCCCATGACAGAGTCAGTAAGGTAAAAAGAGAAAGCCTCATCAAGTTGCTTGACAGAACAGTGTCCTGGACCTGCCTTGGAAGAGGGATGTGAAAAAGAACATCTAATGAAGACATTAACCAAATCACTATGCATTGTCAGTGGATTAGAAAGTCTATCAACTGAGTTTACATCTGTGTGAAGATAATTTCCTTTTGATCCTTCATTTGCAGGCAATTATTACCAAACCGAAACCCAAAGCACTTAGTTCCCTGATACCTGTAGTCTTACTTTTGTTCTCTGTGTATCTATTTGTTTGAATATTAAGGAACTGATGAAACACATAGACAATCAAAATGTGAAATGTCAACAAAATATTAAATTTCATTCACAAAACAAATTACTTATCTCTATAAGAAAAACACAGCTTAGGAAGATATAAAGCAGCTTATGTTGAATTGTTAAAATGTTTTGGAATCCCCAGATCTTTCTTTTAAATACTTTCCATATGTGTGTGATTTTAAGAATCTTTTTCAGAGAGGGTCCTTAACTCTTTAAAATCCCCTCTTTTTCCATCTATAGGACAATATCAAATGAGACCTTGACATCATCAGATGACTTGTAAATGTTTTGCACCATCAGCTCTAGGAAGGCAGGGATCCCAAGGCTCAGGGCCAAATGTCCCACATTGAGGCTGGCCTTCCAGATATCCAGATAAAGAAGAAATGCAGGCCTGGTTTGCTCAAACGGCTGGCTGAATCAAGAGTCCTGGGTAGCTTTTAAGACATACTAGTACACAGAGGATCTCTAGGGATCCACCTTAATTGGTCTAGGGTGCAGCCTGTGTATAGACCTCAAACAAGGGCCCAAAAGGCTTCTGATATGTACCATTAAAGAACATTGCCAATGTGGAACTTCTCATTTTTCTTCCAGTAAAACTTGTTTTGGGTATTTGTCTTTTAAAAGGCTCATTAGACAAGGTTACCAGCTTAGCCACACCCCAAAAGATAGAGAACCCAGGGGCTTGTCTACTGTACTCTGTAAACATTCAGAGGCCAATGCCTTGGAGTCACTGCAATAACAGTGCCCCTCCTGCCCAAGGTGCCTCCACCTTCCCCTCCTGGGCCTCTGATACCCATTGGGTAAGCACGAATAGTGGCTGATCTGCAGGACATGGATACACATAACAACAACATCATCAATGGCAACGTGTCTCTCATGTATAAGAGTGTGCACCTCCTACCATCGTCATATCCTTTGGGGGATATGTCCCTGGTTTGCACCTTGGGAGCTATGGCTCTTTTGCCATAAGTATGGTTGTCGTAACTGTTGTATTCAAACGAAGTTTTGGAATATTTCTCAAGCTCCTTGGCCAGGTTGGAGCGCGGTGTGGTTGTGGGAACATTGTTTCTGTAGCCATACTGAGGAATCTCAAGCTGTTTGACAAAGCACATTGGCCTGCAAATAAACAGACAACAAACATCAGCTTGCTTTCGCATGGCTGTCCATGCAGCAGTGCAACATGATTTATATTTATCATAGTGCATATGATTTCTTTCATCTATCAATGATTCAGAATCTTTTGTAGGATTAGACTTTAGTCCTAGTTCTCCTCCCCACCCCACCCCCTCCCCCCAAAAGGAAAAAGACCCTTCGTGGGGTTTACAAAGAGTAAAGGGATCACACCAAATACATGGAATCTTAAAAATAAGAAGAAACAGACACACATAAGGACATAGAATGAGACAAAACTGGATCAGAATTTACCTAGTTGGGCATTAAAATAGAATTGTAGGAAAACCCATGGTTAAATATTCATGTTCCTTCAATATTCTTTATCTAGTAGTCTTTCATCTTAGACGTTGGGATAAAATATTTAAATGGAGGAGTTTTTGATTCTTATTCTTTTACTGATGTTCTGTCCTGTATCTATTTTATAAGTGAAAATCACTTAAGAAACAAAAGAAGTTGAACACTGATCCCCTTATACTCTTCAAGTTTTGTTCTGTATAATACGGATTGGTGTTTGAACATCTAAATCTCAAGTATTAACTCTATCCAAGGTAAAATATTGTTAAAAGTACTTGTAGGTAGCTATCCCGATATCATTACCATTTTTTAAACAGTATATCTATGTAAAAGCGTCCGTAATTTCAGGAGGGGCTATTTATCATTCTATTTCCAATTTATGTCAAATTAAAAAAAAAAAGTACCGCCTCAAGAAAAATGAGTGTTAGGGCAGGAAAAAAACAAAACAAAACAAAACATAGTTAACCATGCATCAGCGTTGGCTCGTGGTCTATTTACAAAGGCCAATCGTGAATGAGAAGAAACTTTTCTTGCCCAGGGGATTGAAACCCGGAAACCCTGCTTGTACCTCACTGGGAAATACTGCCGGTTTGTCATCCCGAAACACCGCCGCAGCATCCAACAAGAAACTCACAGCCCGCACGTCCTCTACTGGATATGCGGCTTGTTCCTCGGCTCTATATTCACGTCCTTAACCGGAAACGCTGCCTCCCTTAGCTGGAAATACAGCGCGTTTCTTAGCCGGATGTACTAACTGCACTACCGGAAACATCGCCGGTTCCACCGGAAACACAGCCTGTACGCAGCTGGACACAACCTGTCTTCGGCTCAAAATCCTCCACACGCAATTCACTGAGAATCACGTCTTGGACTTCCGGTGTGTAAAATGGCAGCTGTTGGGTAGGCTGGCGGGACCACCTCCGGTAAGGGTTTGTGGTAGGCCAGAGAGCAAAGGGAATTCTCTCTGGGACCAGGGTGGTGTCCCTGAGGCTCGGCCTCTATGCACTAGTTCGACTCCCACAGTTCACAGGAAACATGTTTAGAAAATATAAAAACTGCTAAAAGAGATAATAAACCAGAATTCTTTCAGATGTAAAACTCCTGAAATTTTGGTATAATTTTTTTTTAGTATGTATAAAGCTATATAATTTGCCCTTGATTTCACATGGCATTTGCTGTTTGAATTGCTTGACGTTTCAAAAGCAGCTTTTGCATTGTGCCATTAGAATATGAATGTTATATTGCTGAACTATTTTCTTTCTTTCTTTCTTTCTTTCTTTCTTTCTTTCTTTCTTTCTTTTTTTGCTATCGGAACTTTTGACAAGATTTATCCATGTACAGAGATAATTCCTTAAATATTTTATTTTTGTTTGTTTTTGTTGTTCTGATGCTAGATGGAACCCAGGGTATTATGTATGCTAGCGTCATACCTTTTGTTCCTTACTGGTAAGTTTAAGGCTACAGGGCCATGCCTCTGCATGACTGGCTAGCATATATTACACAATGGAATATCTGTGCTACTTTGATGGTGACATAGTATGGAATTAAACCAGCTTACTTGTTTTGGGTTTACAAACTGTTTATCTTTTTTATTTCTTGTTCAAGAGATAAAACAGTATAACCAATTGATAGTTGTTTGAGAGTGTTTTATCAGTCAGGGCATTGTTTCATAGATGTGTGAAGCTCTAGGCTTTGTCTTGATAAATCAGGCGGGATGTGGGAACCTGTGGAGTAAAATGACTACAAGCTTCTACACTTAGTAGCAGGAGGCAACATTTGAGGTGTATTAAATTATTATATTAATATTAAGTTCAATCCTTTTTATTTAGCCAGTGAGACATGGAGAAAACTGGGGTGCTGGACTGACAACTATCTTATAGGGGTTCATACCGATTATTCCAGTTTAGCCAATGGAGAACATGTAGGAATCAGGGAAAGAAGACCAGCATCCTGCTAGAGGCCAAGTGCTTCACAGGAGAGACTAAGCTAGAGTGGGTGAGTTCCTAGGCTTTTTTTGTGAATAGTTGAAGGGACTTGTTACTATTTAGAGGCCTGCCCTTCCTCCACTGACATAACCTTCAGAGGCACATAAGGAGGATTGCCTGCGTCAGTGTGTGAAGTTACTGTCCCTTCTCTCCTATATATTTGGTACTGGCTCCATCTTTTTCCTGCATCAGCCTGGAGGTACTCTAGGTTACAAAGCTACAGAAACAATAGGGTATACTTTACTTCTGGACATCAGGAGATGCTATTTTCAGTTACCTGTCTGTCTTACTTGTCTCAAGGGCTAAGGAGTTTCTTGAGACACCAAGCTCAGCACTTGCTTTGGTGATAGACTTGCACTTACACCCTAGCTTTCATCTGCACCCACATTTTTAGAGTAGCCATTATGAAAGGACTGTGCCTGGTCCTCGGTGTACCTTTCAAAAGTAGCCACCAGCAGAAGGAAAAGAGTAAATTCTTTTGACTACAAGCTCTGTTCACAATTTCCCGCATTTCCTTTGGCTTAGGACTCTGCTTCCTTAATCAATCTTGGGAGTTTGCTAGGATCCTCCAATGATTAGTGGGCTAGGAGGTGGGGGAAGTAGTCAGATAACTTATTTAGTATTCAGTCATATATGCAAAGCGAATATGATAGTAAACAGAAGGCAGAGGCAGACAAGAGGCATGACTAGGTTCTCATAATGCAGAGAATATCAAAAGTCAGAGAGGAATTATCTTGGAATAGAGGGATTATAGCTATTTCTATTTTCTTCTTTATGTTTAAATTTTAATAAACATTTTAACTCTCTTTCCAAAAAAGAAAGGAATTTTAATTAATTGCAGAAGACCCATGAAATACTAGTTGAGGACCAAGAGGATGCTCCTATCTCTTGCCTAGTGGTTTTCTCTAAGTAACTTATCCCAAAGAAATACCTTTAGTAGAAGCCATATGCTGTATCTGTGGGAAAATACTCATTTCTCATTAGAGACAGCCTGTGTGCCTTTTAGCTAGTACAGACTTAATGACTGTAGTATGACATCCACTCAACTGGGTATATTCCAATGAGAACACGTGGACAATAGCATTTGTATGGGGTGACTCAATCATGAGACGGAGTAAGAGAGTGGAAGTACACGGACTGTCACAGATTTCATGATGTGGGTGAGGTCTGTGAGGAATGCAGATGTCTCCCTCTACCAATAATCTTCCCACATCTGGAAAATGGGGGTTCAGTCTTGCTCCTCGGGACTTTTCCTCTTTAACTTGCACTACTAAGTGATGTCAGGTGAGACCTTGTGCTCTGTCTTGCCTGTCAAATGGCAGTGATGCCACCCACTTCCACCCACGTCTCAGGGTGTGTAAGGATAAGAGGTGGTGGCAGCTTTGATGACTTGTTATACAGAAAACTTCCAAGCTCAGGGAATGTGCATTCATCATTCTTGCATTTTCAAAAGGACCAGTGCCACTCATAAGCAGGTGCCATACTTGGCTCCAAACTGGGATGGAATTATATTGGGCTACTCACATTACTAATTTCTTAAACTTCTATTTTATTTAGCATTCATACAATTATGAATTGTCAGGGCTACAAACCACATAACTATATCCAATTCTCTTATTTCACACTGAGCCATTAGAAACCTGGGAGTTACACTGACTGCCAGATTTCTACACCATCTTTCATGATAGAGGGCACAAGCCCCAGTTTCTAATGTGGCATGTCTTCCCTGTGCCGAGAGCACACAGCACTCTCTCTGCTCTGTGTCAGGATAGATTCTCTTGAGTACCTGAGGACTCGGTCTGAGGCCTGGTTGGATTTGGACACATCACAGCTCTGATGTTTCTCTTGGGCCTTTGCCAGTTTTTCTGCAGCAGCAATAGGGCATCCAGAGAGGCTACAATGACAGAAGATAGATTTAATTGAATGGTCTCAAATGGCTTGGCACATATTGATACACCCACCATGTTCTGTCCTTCAGCCAGCTAAGACAACTCTCAGGTAAACGGAGCAAGGGGAGTTTCCCAGTCTGCCTGGTACTGTTTATTTCCTGGGCTTTGGCACATAGGTCTTATGACAGCACCATACCTGTCCAGTGAGCATGCCAAATTTTAGGAAGCAAATGAAACACAAGATGGTTACAATTTCAGGCAGAAATTCTGGAGTGCTGGCCATTTCTGCAGGCCAGGCAGTGGCAGCTAGGAAAGGTTTTTTTTTTTTTTTTTTTTTTTTTTTTTTTTTTTTTTTTGACAGACTCAATAGTGGCAGTTAGTTGGCTACACCAGAAGGTGGCACTCTGAGCTTCTTGCTGTCAGAGGTAGCAAGGCTTCAGGGACTCTGACTTCAGCTCACCAAAGGAGTGGGAAAGAAAGAGAGGGAAAGAAGGCAGGAATATCTCCAGGAGGACTTCAGTCAAATGTGATTCGAAACTAGTTCAATTGGTCGGTATGGCAGAGGGAACAGTGAGGCTTCTTTGTTTGAGCTGCTTCCTCAGAAAGTCATAGTACCTGCAGGCTTGCCTCCATGTGTTCTAGATCTGAGTGGGTGTCCAGCCATGCACACACATGTGCTGAGGGCAGAGAAAGGGACTAACATAGGTGCTGCACAGCTGTCAGCAGGGATCTCCTACATGACTGCATCGCTGCCAGCTCCTGCAGACTCAGGACCAGAGAACTCTGCAGGGCATAGAGCTGTGCTCTGTTCTGTTAGAAACTTCACACCAGTAACTGAGCTGCATGTTGTGACTAACCAGTGAGACAAAAACTAAGAGAAATTTTACAGCTTCCTTCCTCCACTTAGAAGAAACTTAAGCCATGGCAAGACAAATCTTAACAGAATTGCATTTTGCTACTGCAAAAGAAGTGATCTGATATCACCTGGATTTTCAGAGGAACTTAGGGATTCTTCTAAGGTCTGGAGAGGATGGGGAAGAAAGCTGGAACACCATGGAGAGTACGATTCTGATGATGTATCTTTTCAGCAGTAATTGAGTTAAAGCCATTGACCTGGAGCAGCACCCTCACTGGTGTGCCCTTTCCAGGTGCGTTTGGACATCTGCTCATATTTTAATGATGTCCATGCTGCTGGTCAGGGTATTCATCGAATTCAGGAGCAGTCAAGTTAGTCATACGTATTAGCTCTCCTGTGTTCACCATTCTGCATGGGAAGTGGCAGACAGCCTCTCCTATGAGGGAAGGTGAGAGAACCTTGCTTGATTCCTTCTGCTCACTTTTATTTTAAGTGACTATTGGTTCCATCTTAGTTGCTGTACCTGACTAGGGGACTTTGTGAGAGTGCTCTATTATACTGGAGGAGGCAACATAACTGAAGAAATTAAGTCTTCAAAAACGGGCAACAAAGCCTTTGACATTCCTGTACGTTCTGTGACTGACTCTTTAGGAGAAATGTGTGAGGCCCACCAGTCTCCTTTGGAAAGGAGGGATGCACAGCAGTAAGAGCTACCATGGGGCAGAGCTGTGGTGGCTTCCTCTAGCACAGACCCCAGCAGAGTTTGGCTTACCTTCTGTGTGAGTTCCTGTTGCTATTCACATGCCCTCGCCCCGTGCAGCCTGGAGTGGGACACTTGAGAACATTTTCATGCATGGCAAGAACTTGACAAAGGAGAGGCAAAAAAAAATAGCCCAGCATTAAAAGAGAGAAGTGATGAGAATACAATATACAATTGTTTCAACAGGCTAGATTCGTTTACAACAAACTACAAACGTCTGTGATGTGCATGGCCAGGAAACATATGTGGGAAGAGAAAGAAGGTTGTATGACTGTACTCAGGCATGCAAAGCGGGGTGCACTGGCAGGGAGCCATGGGGTTCAGAGAGCGCCATAACTGAACAGTCCCATGTGGGACAGAAGCAAGGGCTACCCTAGTGTATCCCATAGATAAGCACTGGATGCTGATCAGCCATGTAACAGCACATAGCCTGGGCATTTTAAAAAACATGCCTGTGCTTTGGGAACACATGGGATTGTGAAAGTCTGATGTGAGTGAGCTTAAATCTCATTTTTAAATAAACCACATTTACTTAGGAAATTAGCAACTTTTTGTGCTTCCGGTAGAATGAACAGGAATAGTAAGATCACTGCATTTTTACCACGTGAAATTAATGAATAAGAAGATGAGAGAGCTGGTCCCCAGGGCAGGAGGACACACTGCCTGCTGGCATCCAGGGAGGCTGGTCCTTATTGCTCCATCCTCTGTCTGCTGAGGCTTGTGGGGTTAAGAGTGCTGGGGAAGTTAAGACAACAGACTCCAAAGGACCCTGCTGGCCACATTCTCTGTCCGTCTGAGCTAGAAGTCTCCAAACCCCAGTCCTAACTGTCTGCGGTCAAATGGTCCTGTGAGGTCTGCTCAGCCACATTTGCCCACACCTGTCACTACCGCCTGTGGCTTTTCTCTGGAGCAGTCTCTTCCACATGCCCTTGCTGTTGCACCTGTCAATGTTTGGTGTCTTTACTATTGATGAAATTTAAAACTGCTTTGTTCTTAAGCTTTCATAGTTCCTGTCTCCTCTTTAGATATGGCCAAAGTTTAGTAAATATGGATCAAAGTGGAAATGTTAGCATTCAGCTCATTTCCTGTGGGGGCATGGAGGGGGCAAGGAGACCCCCTTTTAGTGGAATCCCGAGCTCAGTGGAAGATATGCCCTTCTCTTTGAACTCTGCAGTCTCACTAGCCCATGACCCTGTTAGAATGGCACACATTCCTCTTTACCTTAACACATGCTTTCTTTCTCTTTATGCTAAATATTTCTATTATAAAATTCTCCCTGGGGAGAGCAAACAGTTTTCAGGCTTGGCTGTGTGGTAGAGTTTTAGTGTCTTGTGTCCTGCTAAGTGGGAACACAAATATCTATGTTCAGTCCACACCTGGAATGGCATCTGCTTCCTCAGTTTACAGGTTGCCTGTGTGAACTATCTCAAACTATTTCTCTTCTTCAGTTTGGAGTATAAGCCCTCACTACTTTTCCCAGTCTTTCTCTGAAGCACCTATAGAAGACTTTCAAACAGGAAGCCTAGTGACCTCTAACCCTTCCTCTCAGGCTCCTTCTGAACCTCAGTCATGGCCTTCATACCCGGGGCTTTTGAAGAATGCTATTTTACCTGATTTGCTGCCCCCATCTTTTCTTCTTTACCTCACATTTCCACACAAACCTATGTTTGGACTCCTTCCTTTTACTCCCACTTCATGTCTTTCCCTGGCAACGCATTCCTGCTTTCATTAGTGCTCAAAAGGTGCTACCCAGGGTGCCACCCACTACACCTACTTGTTGGTATCCTCCCATACTAGGTAGCATGGTCTAAGCCTGTATTGTGGGGTGTTGACAGACACTGTCTGGCTCAGCCAGGGTCTCTTTATGCACAGAACTGCCCTTTGTCATCTAGTCAGTATATTATAGTGGCAGAGCCCTCCATTGAATCCATCTGGGTGAAAATGGATGGGAAGCCAGCTCAGGAAAACAAACAAAGCTACCATAGTGTATTCTCCTTAGCTTTTACCTTTACACTTTGCAGTATTAAAAAGAAATACTCATGGGAGAGTAGTTAGAGTTCCTCTGTACCTCCATGCCCGGTGTACCCTTTATGAGACAGAGTCTCATATAGACCAGGCTGTGTCAAACTCAGCCCTCCTACTTCTACTTCCCAAGTTCTGGGATTACAGGAATACACCCTGCCTGCCTTTAGAAATGCTTTTCTTCAGACAGTGAGTTTATAACACCAGGTCATACCTGAGCCACACTTACTACCTGCTAAGATGGGTCTACATGTGGCCAACCAGGGCAGGCCTATTCAGTTTCTCACTCAATAGAGCAAAACCTGTGCTTGAACCACATCTAGATATTTCCTGTGAAAATACAGAGTCAGGGAGAATTCTTATCCATTGAAAAGGATTGATCTTGAAGGCAAAAACCTATGCCCTGGAGAAAAGAAAATCCCATAAAGAAACCTTTCCTCCTAAAGCATTAGCTCTCAGCCTTGGTGCCTTATTTTGTACTGAGAACCTGCAACATGGCTGATGCCAAGAAGCAGGTTAGAGCTGAAATGATGAGACACCAGGCCCAGGGTTTAGATTGATGATGGGTTTGGGAATTTACAGCTGAGTTCAGAATCGTTCAATCCTGCTCAGATGATCTTTAAAGTACTGAGCCACCTATCACCAGCCAGCGTGCTTCCCTTGAAAGAGAAAGGAGATGGAGTCAGATTGTCATGTTCTTCATCTGGTAAACAGGTCAGTGCTCCCTGAGGAGTTTATGCCATTGAATGGGTCAGTGCTTGCATTTGCCAGCCAAGCACCCACCACAGTGCTCACATGTGGAAGCCGCTGTCGTCAACCATGCGTCTCCCTGTCATGTAACACACGGGATTGTAGACATACCTGGATTTGTTTATTTTCACAACTTTTCATAACCATTCTCAAGACATTCACAGGAAACATATGCATTTTATTAGGCATTGGGAACCTGGAGCCACAATAGCATGTGAACATATTTTACCAGAGAGTATGCAGCTTTCCCTGTTTCTAATGTTGCAAGAGCTGCCTGACCCCTGGCAGGTTTGCTCCACAAGGGTCTTAGGGGTGCCCATGGTAACTTTCTCAAAATGCTTGTGATTCAGCTGGTCATCTAGCCACACCATGAACCACCCCCCCCATGGGAATCTAAAGGAGGACACTGCATGCTGTAGGTTCATCCTAGGCGTCTATCATCTCATTTATCCCTGAACCTCAGTGTGGACCTCAGACAGCTGATTCTCATTGATTTTACACATGCATCATAGTTCTTGTCAAGAAAAAGGTAAACACAAAAGGATATATATCATTTTAAATCTAAAAGAAACACTTTTCACAGATTGATTTTCTAGTCTTGAAAACTATCTACTAGAAGGATGTAGAGAGGTGTAAAAGAAAACCCCACCAGCTCCAAACCTGCTCATTTAACATCTTTAGTGTGCAAATGCACCTGCAATGTAAAACAGACTGCAGTGACTGTAACAAAAGTGTTCTCAACGCTGCTTGGACAGAATGCAGTAGTTCAGAAATTTGGGCAGAAACCCCAAGGCCTACTTTTCCTGGGATTTCTAGAAGACCAGCATGGATAGGTTGTCTTAGAGGCTGGCTAGTACAGTTCTGTAATGTGTGAGTTCAAGTAGAGAAATGACCTGCTGGGGAAAACAATAAATAAAACTGACACTAGGAGCAGAGCCCAGGTAGGCCTGGAAGCCTATTTCAGGGAGTCAGCTTCAAGGTGAGCCACTCTTCAGAATATCCAGGAGATAGGAGGAAGCTTCCTGAGCTGCCCTCTAGGCTGAAGAAGAATCTGGTCAGTGATAGCTGCACTGAGGTGTCATGAAGATGAGGTTGGGGAAGGGATGATTGACAGAGCCAGAGTGCTTGCACACCCCCGGGAGCGGCGAGACACGACTTACTTTCTGGAGGGACCCTATCTTTGTGCGGGCATCCAGACAGACTGCGGTGATGCGGGTAAAGCCCAGTTACGTGGCCGGTTCCATCACACCCGGGGGTTGGACACTTGCTCTCTCTCTTTTCTGTTCTTGAGGGATCTAAAAGCGACAACAGGTGTCAAGACAATGAACGTTTACCAACTGCAGACTCATGCGGTTATCCAGCAACCTGAAGAGACCTTTGCTAAATAGAGAAATTAGGCAGGTGTCAGGGACAGGCTGGGACATCAGGCTTTTGCTTCATAGCTTTTTGGGTGTGGGTGATATTTTCAACCTCTTACAGTGTATTCAGGAATGATAATTTTGGTTTTTATCCAAAAGGAAAATAAAGGCACCTATCTCTAACCTTAACTCTTTGATTAATTGGTTTCCCGTGTGTTACATGATAAGCTGTGTTGCTCAAAGAAATCAATGTATATAGTGATGAGACAGTGACCTTCTTAGAGAACAAAATTCCATATTGTTTTCATTCAGCATTTGTTCCATACAGTTCAACCAGAGCAAGGTGCTGTTCAAAACCCATCTCCTGATTCCCACTTTGGAGTGCTCTGGTCTCAATATGCCACAAACTACAGAATTTTCCTGCAGATTTTTCTCTCTGTGGTTAAGCAACACTGTTTCTTAGCATAGCAATTCAGCCCATTTTTGGAAAATCAACTGAACTCTCAGAAGGCACTGTAAGCAAATGACGGAAAGGGTGGCGATCCCACCTGGCAGGGTGATGGGCAATCAAAAAACGCTTCAGAAGCCGCTGGAGCAACCATTTGTTTTGATTTCTTCGTCTGTACTTGGAACCAGAGGAAGGCTCGTGTAATGCTGTGCATGCATACACAAAGTAGGAGGTCGGGCTGATCTAGAGCGCTGCCAGCTTCTCTGCAGCGCCAGCCAAGAGCCAATCAGAGCAGACGTTTGGTCCAGAATTGAATGCTGGATGCCAGAGATGTAACGATATCCTAATAGAGGTTTTCTATACCCAGATCAACCAGTTCACCCTCATGCATTACAACAGTTCTAGAAAGTATTTCTAAGGTCAGCTCAGCCTGAATAATAAGTAGTACATTGTGACACACTGTTTTGGAACAAGTATTTGAAAACCAGTTGCTTAGATTACCAAAAGTAGTCATTATGTGTTGGTTCAGTAAAGGCTAGAGCTAAGATTTCTTTAATAGTTTCATTCTTTTATATGAATATCTCATTAATTAGGCCAATTATACTTGGTAGAAAAATGTATGCTTTACTTTTGGTTAAGAATTTGTTTATACATAAGAGAATATTTTGAGTTTGATTTTTATTTGTTTTGGCCTTTTGAGTTGGAAAGTCATTCTGGCCTGGATCTCAACTATATAACTCATGTTGGCTTTAAACTCATGATGATACTTCTGCCTCAGTCTCCTAAGTGTTAGGATAACAAGCGTGAACCACTGGTACCTGGCCTGATTTTGGAATGTTTGAACTCTTACAGACTTGTTTCTGTCACGTATGAGAATATAAAATAGAAAAGGACTCCTGGGATCTTACAAATGCTATTATGTTGGACATCCCCCTTTCCTTTTCTGCTAACATGTCATACATACTGCTTCTCTCAGGTGCTATAATCTCTACAGCCAGCACTGGTGTGGAACAAAACATGCCCTTGGCATTGCTAGCTGCTGTCCTGCCTCTACCCTGGCCTCATGGCCTCTGCCAACAAACCCAAGAGTGAGTCTTAGTGTTCCATTCCACCCTTTAAAACCTTACAGATACAAAGTAAAGCCTAGTATTTTGTTGCCCTTTGAGTAATTCCATTATGCTGATAAAAGTAAATCCATGTCATTATAAAATAGTAAGCACACAGTAACAGTTTCAAAGGACAGCAGTGATAATATAAAGTACTAAGTTTAAGAAACTTTTAACTAGATACAAAAGACTTGTACAGGATTAAAAAAAAAACAGCTTACAATCATTATTATTCAATTTAATCACAAAGTAACTGCTTTATATGACCCAGTTATTTCTTACAAATAACATGATTTCAAAGATGTTGAAACAGTTTTGAAATTAAGTGACTTTTATATTTAAAAAAATGTCTTAAAACTCTCTGAGGTTATAGAGACTAGGAGCATAGTCTGCTCTGGGCTCGCTGCTGAGATGGGGCCACCATTGCCTCCACCATCAATCTCCTTTGATTCCTTGTCTTTTGCAATCTCAAGTCAATGTTCAAACAAGCAGGAAAACACAAAGCAAACCATGCCATCACTTAACAGAAAAACAAGTGTGCTGAGTTCAGCTTACTTATTTCCCTTCTGCCCTGTAGGGAGAGGCAGGGAGTTGTGTGGAAGGCAAAAGAGCTCCTTTCACACTAACTTAGTATTTTGAAATGTTACATACTAGTGTTTTAATGAAGTATTTTCAGTCAAGATGTGTGGAATGGGGGTAGATCCACGTGTTGTCTTTAAAGAGGCAACAAAGAAACCACAACACAGCTGCTGATGGGCAGCTTCAGGCATGTTGGTAAGATATGGTCCCATAAATTTAGCTATTTTTTAAAGCCGGCTTTAGTCTGTTTGCTCCTTTTGTGGTTTGTTTTTTGATATGTGTCTGTGTATAGATGTGCACGTGTGTTTCCTTGGCTTCATCTACTTGGCTCCGAATGTAACTATAGATAGAGACAAAGAAAGTTGGAAAATGTTGATGGAAAACACCAGAAACTTTGGTCAGAGTAAACCTGAGAAAGTTGAGATGTGGTGACTAGTGCCTTCCATCTCGAGAGAAAATTCAGGCTCCTAACCTTCCCCTTCTCATGACAAAAAATGGACCTTAGCATTCACTGCCCCATTCTCATTAAAGGAAAGCAGTCAGGGCCTTTTCCATGTTTTTGCATAAAAGTAAAGCAAAATGACAACAAAGCAAAGTGTCCTGTGCTTGGAGGACTCGGAGCTAGAGAAGCCATGGGGATGCTCACTCTCTGGTACCTTGTTTGCCTCCACCAACATGGTTACTCACTTTCATTCTCAACACCAGAGCGAGGTCTCGGAAACTACTGCTTAGAAGTCTGAAACGTGAGCCTAGAATATATCTGAACAACAGCACTCATATGGCAAGGCATGGATTTCTTTCTAAAATTGTTTGAATTTTTTCATTCTCACAAATAGAACTAAAATCCTGTAATTGATCAAGACACCACATCTTATCCAAATGCTAGTGTCATTGTTTAAAACACACGTGCCATATTTCATGGTGTTTCAAGGGGAGCCTGCAGCTCCATGCTGCCCTTGGAAGCACTCCTCTGGCGGTCTGTGCTTGTCTCTGAGGTGACTGGAAAGACCACATCCAGGCACTAGTTGGGCATTAACCATGGGAGCTCTGGCTCAGGCTACTGCCACCTTAGTGATAACAATGTTTAACAGGTCATGGAGCTATGAGCACACCTTGAGAGGAGAGTACACACCTGTGTCATGACAGGGAAGATGTAGTTTTTCTGATTGGTCAAGCTCGGTTCAGCAACTGATTTTCAAACTAAATTCCTGAATCTCATGATCAGATCCATAGTAAGGAAACCGAGTATTCATAATGTACATCATAAAATGAAAATCAGAAAAAGGAACGTTTTTGGTGATAATACAGAAAAGACTTAAGGAACTACCAATTTCTTTTTTGAGATAGTTCTGATAGATCTTTCTCAGTTCTGAGTCTTGTGAAGACTCAACCATATGAACGTGCTTTCTATGTGAAGCTGAAACAAGGTCTGTTCCAGTTGCAGACGCTACTATGAACACTGTTCTGTCTGGTTAGCTAAGCCAAATATATAGATAGATGCAAATATGTGTTCACATATTTTATGAAATAAAATAAAATTCAGCTAAACTATCATATTGTATAGTTTTGAGATTTAAAAAAAAAAACACATAGTTTTTGAGAAGAGAGTAACAATTGTTTCCACAATGCAACAGAGCTAGTAAAGGGAATGGGTATTCTAGAGAAATTGCTATTGGTTTCAGCTATGGCCTCTTCGTGTCTTGCATGGCAAGTGGTTTCCTTAGCTAACTTTCATGGATAATTAATGTGCAGTCACTGTCCTTATCTCACACCATCGGTCATCTTGTTGCTGTTCAATTCCCTTTGGGTATTTTCTGTGGAGGCAGTTTCATCAATAACTGTCACTGGGTGATAATTTTATAAATCATGAAGCCATCAATTCAATCCAATTTATGAAGAAAGTGCCTCATCCCTGATTGACTGGTTGTTACCTAAACCCTTGCCACCATTCAGCATAGATCATGGTTCCTTTGTAACAGCATGGCTTGGCCCTAATGGTCTCTTGTATATGCACTAGCCCTGACTTCTACACAGATATTGTTTCCACTGGTATCTCATGTATCTGCACTACTGACAACATGTTTACTCGTTTTCTGTATCTCTCTGACAAATATTTTATTTGTTCTATAGACAAATCATCACATGATGGAGTTCTTAAACAAGCTCTAAAAATGTGCATTGAATGTACGATTTATAGAGATTTACAGTCTAACAGACTATCATCAACATCTCTCACTTAGCTCACATTTGCCTAAAGCAACTTACGTTAGGTAGAAATATTACCTTTACCATAGTATGGCTTTTTGACATGGCTGTCACTGGATTTGGATTTTCTGTCTTCCCCAGCCAGCTGTCTTGGAGACTGGTCCTCATAGGCTCTCAGGTTATCCCTTCTCCCAGCATCCATGGCCATCTTCTCCCGCATGGCCTTGGCTCTCTCTGTCTCCAAGGCAATGGCTTTCTCTAGCAGAGTCAGGTTGCCCTTGGTCATGTCAAATACTTCCTCAGACCTGTCTGAGTTCACTGAGGTGGTGTCATCATCCCTCTCATGACACCCATCCTCCTTGGCACAGCTGGAGAACGTTCTAGATCTGGGGCTTAGCTGCTCTTCCAGCCGCATAAGGTTCATCATATCCGAGTAGCTCCTGTCTGGCGTCCTCCCAGGAAAGTCGTCCTCCTGCCGGACATGTTGGCGCACACTCATGTTGGGTGGCTGACTCCTGTCCTGCTGGTTGGTCTCGCTGAGTTTCCTGGCCAGGTCAAAACACTGGTTCCTCAGGCACTCTAGACTGCTTAGACACACTTCCTCATCACTCTCCTCCACCATCTTCTCCATGAGTCCATTGTTCATGGGCTTCCCTAGCATGACATAGTTCATATTTCTACTGTCCTGCTGTGACATCCCCTCAGCATAACTTCTGTCACTGATATTCTCTGATAGCACAACACCATGTCCTTGTGCCAACAGCTTAAGGGAGTCCACTGTCTCTCTGACAACATCACTGTCTAAGTCTAGACTCAGTTCAGTTTTTCGGCTGGGGTTTTCATTTTTGTCACTATCGTCCTCCAGACTATTGGAGGTATTGCTGTTCATTTCTGACTCAGTCCTGGCCCGGTACGCTGCGTCCTCAGCAATTTTGCCAAGATTTAATAGCGACTTAGCTACCAGCTCATCATAGTTATCATACTCATCATTGTTGTTATCATCCTTTTCTGTGTCCTGCATTATTCGAGTACAACTCATTTGATGGTCTTCTGCAAAGAAATAGAGAAGACAAAAAGGAAAAGAGAGACGTGGCTAGACTGTGAAGTCTATTGGTACACTGTGGACAGCAAGCTCACAGAAAGTCAAACCCTGCTTGTCCTAGAAGAACCTATAAGACATCTGCTGCTGGATAGAAAAATGTAGACATAAAAAATCATGTTAAAGAGCAGGAGGCTTTTTAAGATATCTATGGAGAGCTAAACTCCTTTAGTTAATCTTAAAGTTAGCCACTAAATATGATAAACATAATATAAAATATACATCATTATTTTTAATATTCTAATTTACCACCTGCATTGGCTTTATTCTCAGCCAACAGTTGGTGTACCAATCATAGCCATCCCATCACTGAGCTTTCTAAAAGTTCTTGAACTTTCCTTTTTGCTAATTCTAGAGGTTCTCTGTAACCCCTTTAAGTGACTTATTTCCAGTCATATTTACACATCACAAAAGACAACCCCAGATTTCTGAATTCACAAAGGGAGGACACTCTGTCATAAGAACACTGGATTTGAATGTGATAGCTTCCAGTCAGTGAAGTGACAGGAGCTCTATAGTGACATGAGAAAGGAAGAACTCAAAGGCTGCCTGTCTTCTCTTTGGACAAGTTGGGCATTAACAGTGGCCACATGTCCCTGGGTCAGAAGGGGCTGATTCACTGTGGCATGCATTTAATTTGTCTATCATTTAATTTGTCCTGTAGTAATAATATATTCACCCATCTCATCAGCTTGAAGAAACTTGAATAAGATACACTCAACATCAAAATACTTAAAGTGTTTTTTAAAAAGTCCATGTTAAGCATGACGTAAATTCTCTATTTCATCAGAAACCCGTTTGGCTTTCACTCAGGGAGCAGTTGGGATTTGAATCTCTATTCACAGCTCTACACAATTGCTGTCATCTGCATTGCGAAACATAGATAATAATAAAGGAGTTTTCAAACTCATTCCCCTTTGGTTGGATGGTTAATGGATGCCATTGCACATCTGTCCTTTGTTTCCATGATTCAGATGCCAGAGAATGTTCAGAGTTTGATAATGATTTGGAGGAATGAGGCCTATTGACTAGTTGCAAACACCAGCTGACTAAAGCTGAGATACTGAACCTATGGTGCTTTCATTATGGATTTTATGCAGAAAAGGTTCGTGTTAGCAAAAAGAGATTTGGAGCTCAATATAGCAATAACTGAAAATAGCATCCCACCTGGAGTCAACAAATATTTAGGATCTGACCCACTCTCCAGACAGCAGCATGTGTTAGTTAGAGGGCATCACTTGCTGTGTGAACCAGATTCTGTGTCTCTCTGGACACAAACCTCTTCATTTCACCACACTCTGCCTGCATCGTTTTCCTTATTATGAGGGTAAAATTCACATCAAAGAATAGGAAAAAAGAAAAGAAAACAGAGCTAGCAAACATAATCACAAATGTGGGAAAGCTAATCACAGATGCATACTTTGTTGTCAGCTGGCAACTCAGCTTTTGGGAGTTAAGAGCATCTTGTTCTCATGAGTTTTTGGAAATGTGACTTTTATATTCTTTTGATTTATATACTTTTGTTATGTTTGTGGGCTGTAACTGGGTTGTCCTTGGGAACTACAAAGCTATTCTATCCATATGCAGCAACAGTGATGGCTTGGGTAACTGTCACCATTATCCATAGAGGATCAACCATGAGATAAATTTGTAAACCATGATTCGGAAGGGAAGTAGAGAGTATGTGCCACAAGTTGAAAAATTAAAACATTTAGACGTATTTTATTTGTGTGTCTTTGAGTATGTGTAGGTACATGTGTCACAGTACTTATGTGAAAGTTGAGGACAGTTTAGGGAAGTCCTCTCTTTCCCCCACGTGGAAGTTCAGTTGGTAAAGTAGTTCATGAAAACATAAGGATCTGCACTTGATCTGCACTTGATCTCCAGCACCCATGTAGAAGCCAACTGTGGTGGCACATACCCGTAATCCCAGCACCGAGGGAATGGAGACGGAAGGATCCCTGGGGCTTGGTAGCCAGCCAGCCTAGCCTAATTACTGAGCTCAGTTCAGTGAGAGCCCCTGTCTTTAAAAATAAGGTGGAAAGTTATAGAGGAAGATGCCTTATGCTGCATTCTGGCTGCCATATGTACATTTAGTGTACACTTGCACCTGTACACACATATATACCCACATGGACACACACAAGGAGGAGGAAGTCATTGACTGGGATAATCGGGGGAAAATCTTGTCTCACCCCTGTTGCATTTCTAAGCTTAAAAATGAATTCTGCTCTGGAAAAGGACAAGACCCTTGTGAGCCTTTACAGCAGATGTAGTAGGTGTAATGCTGTTGACTCTCCAGTTACTCATCTCTGGTTTTTGCCCACCCTGCTTTCTGTATGGCACAGCCAAGGAGTTCATCTCAGCCCCTTACTATTGCTCTACATCACCGTTGCCCAAGAAGATGAAAAGAGAAATGGATAAGCTGCTTTGCTCAGTATCCCAGCCATACTGACCCATGAAGCCGAGGAACTGTGAGACAGGGTTGGTCCCTTCTCTGTCTGAGTACCAGGAAAGAGCCAGGCTTTCTCCAATATGTGTAGCAGGCCTGCTTCCCACAGGGAAGTACATTGGGAGAACACTGCACATGCTCTGGTGGGTTTGGAAGGCAGTTACGAAATTGGTGGTTATGCAACTGGCCCTGTCACTCTTACACTGTTTAGTGTGTGAGGACAGTGACCTTACAAAGTCATAATGAACTCATCTATAAGGTAGGGATAATTATCTGTCTGTCCCCTCCTCTAAAATTCTACAAACACCAGAGTGAGGCACACAGACTACATGTATTTCAAATGCCTGGCATGGGTGGTAGTTGTTTTCTGATACTTTCTCTTCCAGAGCAGATGCCTGGAAAAACTAGCCTATTCAAGGAGGGAATCTGGAAACAGACGATAGAGAATGCATCTGAAGACAGAGCGTGCCGCATGATTTGGCCTTTCTTCAAGTTACTAATACTCTGTGTCATCTGAGGCCTCATGAATGACAGCAGCAAATGTGGAAATGGCTGAGAAAATAATATTTAGGGCCAAAATTCTTACAATTTAATAGAATTCCTCGAGTTACCAGTATTTAACTGTTTCAAGGTCTCCCCTAAAGTTAACTCCTAATTATGTGGACTAATGGCGGAAAACAGGCTCCAAGCCATTAGCAAACTGATTCTAAACAAGTTCTGTCTCAGCCTTGTCATAGTAAGTATTTAGAATCCCATGTCTGGTTATCCATATTCAGATAATTTACCAGCTTGTTTTCTTTCTGCTGAGGCTAACATTGAAAAAAGACTCCATCATAACTATGGGTTTTGGCAAACAGTCTAGAATTTTCTGTACCAGTCAGGGACTAGAAATGAGGTTCAAATATTCTAACTCACAAAACTTTTAAGAGTCAATATTACTTGTTTCCCTCTAGTGGTTAATGTTCTCTCAAAGACAGTGGGTGCATTTGTGATGAACAAAGCATTTTTCAGAAAATAAATGCACATGTTTATGTTCTCAGTAAAAAAAAAACGGCAGCCAACAGAATGGGAAAAGATATTTACCAACTCCACATCAGATAGAGGCCTAATATCCAAGGTATACAAAGAACTCAAAAAGCTAGACACCAGAGAATCTAACAACCCTATTAAAAAATGTGGTACAGAGCTAAACAAAACGTTCTCAGTTGAGGAATATCGAATGGCTGAGAAACATCTGAGGAAGTGCTCGACATCCTTAGCCATCAGGGAAATGCAAATCAAAACAACCCTGAGATTCCACCTCACACCAGTCAGATTGGCCAAGATCCAAAACTCAGATGACAGCAGATGCTGGCGAGGTTTCGGAGAAAGAGGAACCCTTCTCCACTGTTGGTGGGGTTGTAAACTGATACAACCACTCTGGAAATCAGTCTGGTGATTCCTCAGAAAATTGGACATAGTACTACCTGAAGACCCAGCTATTCCACTTCTGGGTATATACCCCAGAGACACTTTAATATACAACAAAGATACATGCACCACAATGTTCATAGCAGCTCTATTTATAATAGCCAGAAGCTGGAAAGAACCCAGATGTCCTTCAGTAGATGAATGGATACAAAAATTGTGGTACATTTACACAATGGAATACTACTCAGCCACCAGAAACAAACACTTAACCAAATTCTTAAGAAAATGGCTGCATCTAGAGAAGATCATCCTGAGTGAGATAACCCAGTCACAAAAGAACAGACATAATATGCAGTCACTGATAGTGGGATGCTAACCCCAGAGGCTCGGACTGCTCCAGAAACAACTCACAGACTGTGTGAAGTTCAAGAAAAAAAGAAAAGAAAAGAAAACAAACAAAGAAAAAAAAAGTCATGCTCAATCCTTACACACCAAGAACACATTGACAAATTCCAGGTTACACCCTGTTTTACATGTACTTTTTGCTCATTGTAAAAAAAAAAGAAAAAAAAGAAGCCAAGCACTGACACAATTGTATTTGTATACATTTATGCAAAAATGTTTTAAAAAATTTTATCTTTGTTTTTTAAAATAAAGTTAAAAAAAAAAGTAGGAACATGGATACTACAGTGTGCAGAGAAGAGAGAATGTGGTGTTCCCTCTGTTGCACTATGCTTGAGAGTAGTCACCTCACAGAGTCCCAGGGCCAAGCTGAGACAGGGGCCACCTCTCTGCCTATCCAGGCTGAGGCGTTCCCAGGAAAGTATGGGAATGGAAATCAGAGAAGCTTAGGTTGATCTACTTACAAAGGAAGAAAATGAGCCTAGAGAGGTAGAGGTGCTTTTGTGGCTGAGCCCAGATCTACCTGTGTGATCACCAGTCAGCCACCAGCCTAATTGTTAACTGCTGTTACACAGGTGATGTTTCTTCCTGTGGGGGATTTATAAATGCTGTTGCTACAACTCACCTCCTCTGGGTTTGACTGCTAGAAATATTTTTATACTACACAGAGAACAGACAGAATCACTTAGCTGGAAGATTTTCCTAGAATGGCTGGAACTCCGTGCACTGGCTTTGTCCTGAAGTTTGTCTCTTAAAAGCATGTCTGAGATAGAACTTTTTAAATATTTAGTACTAACCAAGTCACATACATACATATCACACATACACACATAGACATAGACAGTGAACAGCAGTGTGTGTGTGTGTGTGTGTGTGTGTACCCAATAGAATTCAGAACACAAAGCCTAGTCTTATGATGATAGAATTCCTATTTGTCCTTCCTAATCTTTGTAGAGACCCCAAGAATGGTGGTTCTTTAGTGGCTACTACTCCTGAAAGGCAACAAGAGAAAGCAACAAATCACATGAATTCAGGTGACAGAACTGAAAGACCATACCAGGATGCTGTGCATGTTTGCTTTACCAGTCTTCTGAACTGCCTGTTTCTATAGCAACCAGACTGCAGTCTTCTTAGAAGAAGAACACAGTGAGCTTAGTGCAGACAGGCAGCTAGACACCTAGATTTTTCTCCTCAGATGAGGCAGAGCTCTGCTGTACACCCCATTGGGTAACTACTGTTATTCTCAGCATCTTTCTTCTGACTTTCTCTCTCTTTGATATGCCTCACTGGCTGGCATGAGTCACCATATTTCAATCACCATATTTTGAGACTTGTGCTGGAGTTGCTAGCTCAGCTGGCCTGCCACTGACCAGTGTCTTGACTAATGCAGTTTAGGTCCCTTTGGGTTTGGGAAGGTGTACCAGTTTTCTCATTGTTGTGACCCAATACTTTACAGAATCAAGTTTAAGGGAGAAGGATTTATTTTGACTAGTAATTAAGATGATGCGGTCTCTTATGCAAGAGAAAGTTGGCAGAATCCATAGTAGTGAAAGCGTGCAGGTAGGACCCGTCACAACTCAAGAAGCAAAGAACAGGGACAGCTTGCACTCACCTAGACTTTTTGTTTCTTTTATTAATTTATTCTACACTCTATCCTATGAGATGTAACCCCTCCCCCCATTTGGGGTAGGTCATCTCTCCTTCTTAAAACAACTCTGGACATTTTCTCAAACATAGACCCAGAGTCTGTGTCCTAGGAAATTCCAAAATGAAAACAAAGAGTAACCATCACAGAAAATTAGAAAATTAGATATGGCCTGTATTCTGGGTGGATGTTTAAGACAGCTCTGGTGTAAACAAGTGAGATAGGAGGGTAGGTGAAAGGTGAAATTCACTTAAAGAGGCTAACAGAGGACAGACTTTGACAGTCCATGGTTGTACTTATTATGACCCCAGGAGCTCATGTCACACACCCTCCACTCCTTAATACCAGGCTACAATCAACATGCATCTCCCTCTCACCTTCACAGACGCATTGTGCTGCATGTGTACCATCTCCTTGGATGGTAGGAGAGAAGATGACTTCTAGCCCACTGATGTTCAGTACAAAGGCTTCTGTTTTCAGAGCCCCTGGACACTTGAGTTCATGGGCATAGGACCCACCCTCTTGCTCCTGCAACAGGGGACTGAAATGATTCTGGATATAGACCTTCTTTTATCCCCAAGTTATTAGTGCCCTGCTCCAAGTGGATCAGCAAGTATTCAGCTGAGCTAGACAACACCAACAGACACTTTACATACAAAAGTCATTTTAGGTCAACAAGGATGGTGGGAGTGGGACAGAGAGGCATGGACCCATCACAGCCAGATGGTGCAAACTGCAGCCACTGTAGTAACATGTGTCATGTTTCATAATTACACTTTACTTAAGTGTTGCTGTTTCCTTTGTTACTAGTATTATAAGAAGCATTTACTATTCACAGCTCATGCAGGGCGTTCAGAGTTCTTAAGGTCTAACTTCAAGCTATTAGAATTCTTTTTACTGTTAGAACTTGGAAATGTTCTCACATCATATTTGGAGAAAGGCAGGCACCCTACTTGCTGTCAGCATGTCTTCAGTGGCAAAGTGCCTCTAACTTCCACCTGATTTTTCTATACCATCTTCATATTTTTTTTTATTATAGAATATATCTGTTACTTTTCAACACTTGTAGATATCCTGAGGATTTCAGGACAGGATTATCTCAAACCCAACCCTTTCTCTTCACTCCCAAAACCCTATCTGAACAGGAGGAGAACATGTACTTAATAGGTCCCAAGTAGAAGAGGTTCAAGTGCTGTAGGATAGGGGGAGCTATCTGAAGCAGTGAACCACGGAGAGGAAAGAAACACTGGGGCTTTGTTTGCAGATAGTAATAAAATGCCTTCTCTCTTGAATGTTGTTGAAAATCAATGATTGATACTTGCATGTGATTTTCTATAATCAGTGAAGTTTATAGGGCTAGGTGAGACTTAAAAATTAATGTAAGTAGGACACTTTGGTAGTGATTCCTCCCCATAGATTAACTGTAAGTAGGTGAGTTTAGAGGTTGAAAAAGTTTAGATGCTCCCTTTTGATTCCTTCTGAGGGTTTCAGAGGTTCACACCAACAAGCCATCCTGTATCTGACACTGCACTTTAGGGGAAGACGTTACCTTCTCCTGGGCCCTACTTTTGAAACTTTTGCCTGAGAAGACTGAGGTTCTTACCATACAGGCTGATCCCTGTGTCCAAGGACTACCTTCTTTAATCTCAGGAGTTCCTTTATCTCCACCTGAAGGGGAAGCAGGAGGTATCCGGAGAGGGCTGCACTGGAGCAGACAGAAGGATTTGGAACACAGGTGCACCTTCAGTTCCCATAGCTCCTGCCCATTTTCTGCTCTGCAGCAGCTCCTGCCAGTGAGCCTTTGCTTTGCTGCTGCTAATTGCTGGGGCATGGTTTTGATGTATCACACACAATTGCTCCAAGTGAATTTCCAGCCTCTCTTCTGAAAGCCATGTTGTTCTGACTTCATTCTTAATCCTACCCATGTCTGTACATTGAAAACTTGAGCTCCTCATCTGCAGACAAGTACACTCAGTATTTGATTTTGTCTGCTCCATGCCTATGTGCACTTTGCTGTCAATCTCACCTTGTAAATCAATCTAGCTTGTGATATAGCCAATGCCTCTGTCACTCCTGAACAAGGTCTGACATGGTCTTGCATTGCCTACCAAATCAGGGCTGTGAGAACAGAGACCAGCTCGTAACAGCCTGTTTCTGACACCCTCCTCTTCCACTGAGTCACCTGCACAGAAATTATCCTGGATCCTGACATTGTCTTAAAGTTTATATTCTCCTGAAAGGAAGTACGAATTTAGATATTCTCTAAACTTCCTAAGATACTGAGGTGCCAGCTCTAAGTTGATCATTGAAACACAGCTCTCATAGAAAGTCTGACCCAGGACACTGAGGTACAGACAGAATAATGCATACCTAGGATATAGAGATACCTGTGGGGTTGTAGCAACCATCTATTAACCTCAACTAAATACTGGCATTTCTAAGATTCCTAATTAAACAGAAACAGATAGAGATCTTGGGAAGAGCACCTTACCAGCCTTCTCACCAGACTGAAGACAAATGCTATGGTTGTCACATTTTGTACAAGCCAGTCCTGGGATGCTGGGTGGGGTGACCTGCATTAACACTTATCTACGTTACATTAGAACCCAACAGTAAGACAAAAAGACGATATCTTTGTAGTCATAGAAGTTGAACAGTTAGAAAATGAATGTATAGCATGCTGATACTATAAAGAAAAGGGAAGCTGGCTGGGAATATAGGGAAGACAAGAAGCTGAGGAAGGGGAAGTTCTCATGAGGAAGGAGACTTTTGCAGAGGCTAGAATTGGTGAGAAGCAGTAAGTGCCAGGTTTCCAAGACTCCAGAAAAGCCCAGACCCTACAGCCAATGTAGTATGTGAAGATGTAGGCACAGAGAATGGGAACGTGGCCAGGACCTGCCATGTCAAGACACCAGCACTAGATGCTTTCTTATGAACTCTGGGAATGTGGCTGTGTCTCATGAGTACTGGGAACAGAGGGTGCAGAACCTCAAGCTAATTCCACTCTCTAGTTTTGCTCTAAGAGGTGGCAGTTTTCTAGGGCCCCCATAGCGGTTTCTGATACTTCTCTGCAGTCCATATGCTATTCTCTGACTTTCAGATGAGGGAAATTATCCAAGGAGAACTTCTGGTTCTTTAATTAAAGGTTACAAGACTGGCTATACATCCTGTATTATGAGTTATTATAGTAGTTTGAGTCCCAAGCTTTCTAATGGCTGCTTTCTCTGACTTCTCCCTGACTGACAAGTTTCTTCTTAAGAGCCTATGAACCTTGGAAGGAAGGCAGGCACTAGCCTGGCAGGACACTGAGGCTAAAAGATTCAGCCCTCAGCATTCTTGCATCACTTTCAGGCACACAAATTCTGGGGATGTAGATCAGCATAGAGGAATAAGGCTTCCTATAGGAACCAGCAACCGATATGTTGCTTTAACTGTTGCTTCTACCTTCCGAGTGCTAGGATTGCAAGCTTGTGCCATCCTCTCCCTGTCATGTAGTAGTAGCCATTGGACTCTGGGCGGCGTAAAACCTAGGCAAGCTTCCTACCAACTGTAGCCATCTATTAGTAGTTCATTTTATAAGTAAAACAAATTTTCAAATACAATGAAAGGAGGGAGATTGAAAGAAAAATAATTTATACCAGGAACCAAGCCACTTTTAACTTAAAATCTATGAACTCAGTTTCTTAACATTTTCATTCATTAGGGAACTAAATTAATTGAACGTGAATTAAATTTCATTTATAAAGTTTTGAGGGACTTCTTAATGACACTTGGGCTCGGCTTATCTAGATTTGAAGATTTAAAAATAATAGGATAGTCATATCTTCCCATCTATGAGCTTTCTAAAATGACAGTGACATTGGGCAGTTTCTTGTGTTTCACTCTTGGTGTCTGTCTCTCCCTCTGCTATTTCTGTACCCCTGTCTCTGTGCCTGCTTGTTTCTCTCAGTAATGCTGCTCATTGTCTGGTCCTGTTCCTCACTTCTGTCTATCTGTCCCTCTCCTCTACAGGTCAACTGGCCAAACTTCAGGACTGCTTGCTCAAAGAGCAAGGGTCAGTGTGGCTGTGCATCCTGGTGATGGGGTAGGTGGAAGGATCCTGGCCCCCCGTCTCCAGAGCAGCACTGAGGTAAGTGGATTTCTTACATTAATGTGTTAGGCTTGGGGAGTGGATCCTGGGTCTTCTCTTCCTCATCCCTGGTAGATTCTGACTCGCTTCTAAGGGAGCCTGAAGAAGTACAGGGTGTTTTCTCTATATGGTTTAGTAACCTTCAGCATCTAAACATGTTCTTGGCTTTGGACATGTTTGATAGAGCATGAACTCTCAAAGCTACCACTTCAGTGTGTGATAATCAATTCTGCATTCTTCCAGGCCTATGCATGTTACTGCTTACTTCACTCAGTCTTTGCTGAAGCAAAAAAGAAAAGAAAGCCCTAACACAAGCATAAAAGCTTCAGCTAGCCCACTACTCTCTCAGTATAGGGAAGCATGCACCATGTTTGAGACTATGGGCAGACATTTTCAGACCTTGTCTGGTGCAGCCTTAGCAGAGACCACTGTTTGTCACTGCCTGACACTCAGTACTCCCCTCTCCCATGGAGCTAAGGGGATGGTCTTGAGTAGCAATTTTCCCCAGGGCAGAGAAGGGAAGGGCAGGTCAGGGCAGGGCAGGGCAGGGCAGGGCAGGACAGGGCAGGGCAGGGCAGGGGTGACTAGGTCAGTGTTCCAGATAGGCATATCCACAGGTCTAGAGTGGTTCAGAACTGAGGAAATGCAGGAGAAATTATCATATGGTCACTTTTGATTATGGCTGCAATGTTATAGTTGCAAACAATTTAGACTTGTGAAGCTCTTTTGTGTCTTGTTTCTGCTTTATGCTGCAGAGAAAGACAGAGAAAGAATGAAGGAATAAATCCTATTTTACAAGAGCCCCGAGAGGCCGGATGACCTTCTTAAAATGAGTGGTATGGACAGAGCTCAGATCTCCATGGTACCATGCTTCACTGTGACCACATAGCACACAGGTATGTAATGAACAAGACACTACAAATCCACTGATTCTCTGCAGTGGTCTTTACAACAAGCCATGAGACATCCTGTTTTCATTACTGTAGAAAAGGCTACCCTCCAGCACTTTACCAATGTGTTTACATCTTAAAAATATGAGACATTGTATTTTTATCACGTTTTCTGATTTATCTTAGAATACTCAACCATTCATGAAATTTAATAAAATTTATTTTATAATTAAGCAGAAATTTGATGATATGGAGCAGGATTGCTTTATTATGGACTGACACTTAGAAAGATCCTACTGGAGGCTAAAGGCTTATTCTCAAGTCATAGTACAATCTACCTCAGCACACTTGCATTTTTAATATCCCCACAAAAGGCTTTTGTGTATATTGGGAAGGTTAATTTTAAGAAGATGAAATCCACAATATCCTTTCTCCCAACTGTGACCATAGCCTTCCTCAGGTGGAGGCTTGCATACTAAACACATCATCTCTGTGCTGTGCTGGTCTCAGAACTCATTGCTCTTTCTGCTGACTACAGCAGAACACTGGCTGGCTAATTCTGATTTTCACAGTCTGTCTGCATTTCAGCTTGCTTCCCTCATCAGGGACCTGTCCCTGGGAAAGATACAGAAGGATAATTGGCTAATCAATATGGAGAGCAGCACCCTGAGAGGAGACTGGGGAGTTGTGGGGCCTCAGTGCAGACCGCTCAGCACCTTTATCCTCTTCCCTCATGACCACACCAGCTTCTGCCTCACACATGATCGGGACCCGGAGTGCAGCTGGGGACCTTATACATCACTCTGTTTGGAAAAAAACCACACCCCAGAACATCTTACAATTAGAAAGATGCTTCTGTGAGGAGGGATTCATACAGCATGGTCTTTGAGATTGAGTTACAGAAGACCGAGGTCACTCTGTAAAGGTGGTCACATAGAAGAGTCTTTTGCTTCATAGTGAGGTTGCTAGTACATGGTCCCAAGTCAGAGTCTGCAGTTATGGACTGCCAGACTCAATTACTTCAGAGACAGAAGTGAAAGTTGTATTGCTCTAACAAAAGCAGCCCTTCAAACTCTGCTTCCATACCATGTGTGTTCATTCTATCTGGCCTTGAGCAAATGCCTAGCATATTAAAGAAAGCTCTTAATATAGACATTCACAACAATCCACTCCTCCAAATGAGCTTGCAAGGATACCACACCCATGGCTGCTAACTGGTGTGGGATATGGAAGGCCAGGCACCCTAATGGGATAGGCACCTGCATTGATTCACCCAATGTTGTGGGGACAGGTTTACAGTGCTCAGTGTTCAAGGTAGTCCTGAGATGCCAGAGGCAGATGCCAATAGGGACCCCAACATTTTATCAGTATCAGAAGAGTATTTAAAGAAACAGTGTGAGATAAGGAAGATAGTAGTTTTGTCTTGTTAATTTTTGACTATGCACTGCCTAGTTCTTCCTCAAGAATACACTTTGTCTATGAGCAGAGGAAACATGGGCTCAAAAGAACAAACATAAATATGAATATAAAATATATATGTATATTTGTATATAATATTTTAAAGGGATACTCTTTTTGGTGAATGGAGTGTGAAAATAAAGTATCCTGCATGTGCATTATCTATGCAGTGAATATGTGTTTCTCATTATAGGGATCCTGTAAGAACTTAATCACAGCACGGGCCAGGTCTCCTTGGGTACAGAGTGGCAGCTCACCTTTAGGATAGATAACTGTTACTTAGTAAACATGAAACCGGATAACTACTGTCCATTTTTGTAAATAGATCTGCTCACAGGAAACTCAGTGTCAAGGCCATTTAACATATGTGTAAACTGCAATGCTCAAAGGTCCTTGAAATGAAATACTTCATTTCCATGTTATAAATGTCTATTCTACAATTAGTGGGTGCCTTTTATAATAATCTGATGAGTTGTGTAAATATGTTTTATCTGAAATAAAACATCTCCACATTTCAAGCTACAGTCAAGACAAAACAGTTCCTGGGTGGACACAGTGGCACCGTGTCAGCACAGATGACCTGAGGCTTCATGCCTGGACCTCAGGCAGATGCCAGTTCAAGTTTTGTTTTTGTGCTCAAATCACTGCTCCAACTTCCTCACACTGAACATCATCTGCTCTGCCATGACATTTGTCCAAATTGTGATTTAAGCATGGGCTACTTAAGTTCTCCTCATGAGGCTCTCTGTCTTCCTTGCTTCTCATTTGGGGTCCTGCCTGGCAGAAATGAGACACAGCCAGCCTTAGAGGAATCTGCTGCAGGCTTAACCTAAGATTCCATGATACTATTAACAAGGGACATAGAAACACATATCTTAGGATGGTGACTGACATTAAAAAGTGGTGACTGTTGCATATAATGGGAATCTTGCATCTCTGTACTTTGTATATGTATGGCAGGCTACCCTGGGATAAGTTTGCATTTACTGCTAGAGGTTTGGGCACTGATTTCTACAGTATGGTAAAAGAAAATAAAACAGAACCAAACAAGAACAAACCCCAAGACAAAAGGTATGCATAGTGAGGATACAAAGAAAGGAGCCTGGTGTATCTCTGCCTCTCAAATCCTCTTTAACATTGTAAGCACAACTAAGTCTGATCATGAAGAATAGCTGTTCTATCAACAAAGCTCCGGAGTTCTTTTCATGGAGATACTCAATCCTGGAAGGTTATAAAATAACATAGAGGATAAAGCACTGAGACATCACTGATGGTGCTAGTTAAACAGACTTGGAACACAAGCTTACAGGTTCTTCAATGCAGACTTCTCCCTGCTGCATTAGCTTCTGACAGATTCTCCAGGAGGTTTATAGGGCAGTTCATGTATAGTCAAACATTTTGGAAATCAAACGAGCCTTTGGTGTCCCCTCCAGAACACCCTCAACAATCAGGACCATGGGGGATGATCCTCCACAAAAGCAGCTCCTGGGTCTGAGAAGCACAGGAATGAGTGCTTGAGAGGGCAAAGGGACTCACTTTCTATGAAGGACACGGGCAAGGGCATACCTGTCTCACTGGGGAAGCAGAGACTAGTCTCATAGCAGATTATATGCTGAGCTCCTCCTCAGTAAGCCAGTGGCTCTTTTAAGTCACCTGACAGCTGATTGCTTATCTGAGGAGCAGACACAGTTGAGTTCTGCTCCTCAGGGGCTGACTGCATATCTGGGATTGCGCCACTCCTTTCTGAGGGGTTTTGTTTCCACACATGGCCCTACTCAGCACGGGCTAGATGTCTGGGTATAGGTGCCAGGCCAGGTATGCTTGGTATTTAAAAATCTGGACCCTCTGTGGTTATAAAGCTGCGTGTCTGGGGACTCTGTCCTGGGCCCACTGCTTGAGTCAGTACAGCTAACAGTTCTTGGTTCTGATTCGCTGTTGAGTTCATTATGCAGCCAGGTTCTAGGTGCTAAATTCAGAAAACTCAGGCTTGTGCAGTCACATCGTCATGTATCCCAGTGAGACTTCTGAGCACCTTTCAAAACATGCCATTTTGTACATTCAAAAGGTGCATTATCTAAATTATCACCCCAAATAAACAAAACTGAAATATTTAAGTTTAGAAAGTGGAGCAGATTCTAAATTTAGATAAGACTCTTTGTGCATACCAAATGTTCATAACCCTGAACATTAATATCTCCTGCTTCCCAAACATGATGAGACTGTGCAAGAGAGTATTTTATATGATTGCAATGATGCCACACAGCCAAAGTACAAATCACTCATCAGCACTGACAACTAAAGATGTCATTTAGAGTTGCACACAGCTTATTCTGTGTCCCTAAATATTTGCTTAACTGATCTCCTCTCTATCATTCTTCACATTTCATTACATAGGGCTACATAGCTTCTTGGGAGATCATTAATGACATCAGCACATTTCTCTACAGCACACAACAATTACAGTAATTATTGGCATAAGCTATGATGTAACTTGTTAAGCTTCTACTCACAGCATTCTGTAATTCTATATGAGAGAACCGAGGGCAAATGTGAGTAGCACATTGTTATCAATAATAACTTTAAGGCTCTGTACCAATGTGTGACTGCCCTATAGTTTGTGATTTTTAACAAAATGGCCCTGTCTTTGCAACCAAGCACATTCATTTTTGCCTGTGCATAGCAATATTGTCTTCTGGCTCACTTGCATGATCATTTGTTGTGTTCTTTCTAAAGGATGAAATAATGGAATTGTATCTGGAAGTTAGCTGCTTTAGAATTTATATTTTTGAAGATATTTAAGCCCAAGGGACTAGGCTGAGGAAAAAGTATTTTCTTATTTCCATTTTTTTTTTTTTTTTGGCATTTTTTTATGAGGCAAATCCTAAGCCAACAAAAGCTCTATCTAAGATCACAAGAAAACCATAATTTCTTTCCAGAAAAAAGTGATCTTTAGGATAGGGTTCATAAATCATAATTTTGAGTCTTGTGCTAACAGAAAAGTGGACACATAAGGGAATCCTCTGGTGTGCATTATGGAGGCCACTGATGTACAGAAAGTTTGCACTTCACTTGTACAACCCACAGTGTTCTACCTCAGACCAGAAACCTGGTTCTTAAATGTAGAAACATACAACCAATCTACCAGCCATTTCTTTTAAGTAACATCTCTTTTTATCCCTGCCATATAACAGTCACCAAAGTATGGCTTTGACAACCAACAGACAGAATCTGTTTCTCCAGCTCACATATTAGAGGCTGGGAGGCTAAGGCTGTGCCAACGGCCATGCTTGAGTCAGTCCTAGTGCCTGTCAGAGAGAACAACTGAAACATCAGACATGCTAGACTAGTTCAGCAAGTTGCCATGACAACAAATCTGAATAACGATTTGATAAAAATCTAAAGCTCAGAAGATAACTTAAAGGGATTATTTGAGATAAACTCTTAAATTCATATAAGCAGTTTATCCATTTGGTGTTGGGCAAACCCAGTCTTGAAATTGTTAGGATGCCAAGGATATTCACACTAGGAAATTCATGCAAAACAACAACAAAAAAACAAACAAACAAACAGACAAACAAAAACCCAAAACTGACCCTGAAGCATGGCCTAAGCTTTGTATTTAAAGATTACCATTTTCTTCTTCCTCTTCCTCTTCTTCCTCCTCTTCATCATCATCCTCTTCTTCCTCTTCTACATCATCACCATCTTCATCATCATCATCATCATCTTCATCATCTTCCTCCTCAATCTCCTCCTCATCTTCCCGATCCACCTCATCTTCATCATCATCATCCCCTTGCTCATCATTGTCTTCGGAGAACTCGTCATCCTCCTCCTCCTTATCATCCATGTCTTCTGTACCGTCACTCTCATAGCATTCATCTACTGAGGAACTATCTGCTTTTACTGCAAATGGTTTTCGCTTGGGAGCAGGTTCTTGGGGTTGTTTATCTTGCGTCTTTCTTTTTTTAGCCAAGGGACAACCATACACACTGATAAAAATAGAGGAAAAGGACAGAGAAAAAGATTTTTGTTACTGCTTGAACATCAGAGCAATGGGATGCCTTGCAGATATTTGGGATTGAGAATGAATGTCACCATGCAGATGCAGAGGAACAGGGCACTACTGTTCTCTCACACTTAGTCCTGCTAATGAAAATGACACAACGATGAAGCACAGCTTGCATTTGTCTAACTGCCATTAGCATGTAACCAGAGTCTTCTAGGTACCCATTACCATGATTCCGGATGGCATGGAGACCGTAGTTCAGGAGGATGGCTATGAAACCCTTCCTCCATATGCATCTCAGGCAGTTTAACGTCCTGATTCAATCTGCTCAATATTACTACACATTTAGTAATATTTACTTAATATTACTACACATCGTCAGTCTTTGATAATGCCAGTTCCATCCCAGCTCCCAGAGAATGACTCTGGGATTAGTGGCAGTTGCCCTTAAATTAAGATGAACTTAGTCCAGACCTTCTATCAAAACCTTTCTCTGAGAAAGCATTATTTTTCCAAACTATGTTATCTGCTTAGTTCTTTTCTTTTTATAATCATAAAGCCTGTATGTGCTTCAGGAAATAGGGAACACATAGGTATCTAACATGCTATGAGAAATAATGCATGTGTGTCAAGAATGCCATGTGACCTTCCCTTACAACTGACCACTGCCATAGGAGATTCCTTCAGACTTGGGTTGCCTCAGTTTGGAACCTAGGAATGATGACCTGATCACAGATCTTGTTCAGCCAGTGCCTTCCTATGGATCCTGTGCGACTCAACAAATGTAGATGTAAAGGGACAGGTCCTTGCTTCAGTTCTGTAAGGTTCAGTCTAACATGTCAGTAGTATCATTTCTAGTTCCTCATTATCCTATGCCAAACACTTAACATCATGGCACTGAAACAATTCAGACTGAATGAAGAAATTAAGAGCACAAATCCTTTCATACAATACAGGGAGAGTACCATATCCAAGGGGCAGATGATAAATGCTAGAAAGACCATATACTGGAAGAACTCTGAAGGGGAGAAAAGTACCATCTGGCAGAGAAACAGATACCTGAATGCATATCAAAATCATCTGCAAACAATATGAATGGAAGAGAAAGCACAACATAGTTCAGAAAACTGAAGCATGAGCCCTGGAAAGCTGAGAGTAATCAAGGCAAGAGAAGAAAAGAATGGGTTTGTGTGTTGTGTCAGGAAGGGAGAGATCCACTCAGTGGACTGCCTATGAAACTATCTGAGCTTTTGCAGGCAGTTACAGATGCCTTCACACTTGTGTGTTGGAAAGACCATGGCAAGCTGCCAGCGTGATGAGCCAAGGTGAGTGAGGTTGGAGATGGCCAGTAAAGGGATGGCTTTGTGACATCTAGGCAGTGAAATGGGCTATGCCTTGAGGAGAGTAGCTTGGTGGCTGAGTCCAGAGATACTGCACACCATAGCTTGAGGGGAGGCTCCCTTGCACTCTGAGCCCCCATGATAGTAACGGGTACCACTGCCCATGAAAAGAGGTGAGGGTGGGTACTGGAGTCAGGCTGCAGGGTAGGGACAAGGGTCTTCAGTGCTGGAACATGGCGGATAGAGCTTGCCTGTGAGCAGGGCTTATCAGTTGAGTAGTTTTGGACAGATGTTCAAGTTTGTACCCCAGAGTTATCATCTGAAAATGAAAAAACTGTGTTCTTCTCACACAAATACCTTAATCATGAAATGCCAACAATAAACATGAAGAGTTGGGTTTAGCGCCTGGCTCAGACAAGGTCCTCAGTCTGTGACAGTGTTTTCTATAGAGTAAGTAACACAATGACGCCGATGTTCTCACATGTGGTTGCATCTTGACAGCTGTGTCTCCTAATGGTCAGAAGTCCCCATATGGCTAAGAAACTCTGAAGCACTATCAGTTTCTGCCTGATATATCAGAAAATGCACTATTGAGGGCTTTCCCATTTGCCTTGTATGTGCACCAGTGAAGGTTTGCAGCCCCAGAAGACACAGAGCTTTTGTGAAACATAGTTGTTTTCACATATGTGTGCTTTTTGCAAGAGGACCATGGGATAAAACAGCCTCAAAGGGAGATCTGTCTAGTTTTCTGTCCCCTGAAAGAGAAGAGGGATATCATACCAGGACAAGTGTGATTATCACAAATATTCCTAAAAGTCTCTTGCAAAAATAACAAATCCAAGCTCTCTCATCAGCAGTCTCCAAGCTGTCTGGAGGGTACTACCTCTGCTTCTTTTTGCTAAATAAACTGCTTAAGGTATCCACATTTCTTGTCTGAATTCTTTCTTTTGAGATGACAAGAACTGAGGATAACTTGAGACTAGTAATAGAACCCTCATGAGTGCTAAGGAATGAATATCTCATAGGCATTATGCACAACACATCCAGGCTCTGTAGTGGGGCATGAATTCAACCATCTACATTATTAGGGGATACGAGACCCTCACAGTCCTAATATTTGAGGTCATTAAGTCTAACAATGACCACTCCCCTTGTTGAACATACTAAGTGTAAGCTGTCTTCAGCTGCATTTTAGAAAATATGGGTTCAGTGTGATAACAGTAAAATTCACTAGCATCAAACACATTTCCTGTCAGTTCATTTTGTTTGTTGCTTTGATCTTTCTCTATGTCATGTAGGCACAGTGCAGATAGTCTCACCTAAGTCATAGGCAAATTTTCTGACCTCTCTCATTGACTGCTATCTCTTGTTATCCACTTTTAAAGGGACAACAGAATCTAAGTCCAGAGACATTTCAGCATATTTTAGAGGCCGATACAGGAGCCTGTTCAGGTCAACAGAAAACCTGGAGAAACTCTGGGGCTGAGTTTGGGGTATGAATCCTGCTAAACTCATGTTCTGTGGGTATGGCATCTGCTTATGGTGGCAGCCTGGCAGAAGGAGGAGGGAGGTTTTTCTCTCGCCCATGCACCTGGAGTGCTGTATGCTACTACTCCTGGGCTCCTGTCCATCATTCGTATCTTTCTAAATGACAACATCACAGTTCTGGGATATCCTTAGATTGAGAAAACCAAGTAGAGTTAGTGGTAGAGTACTTGAAGCAGCCATAAAGCCATCTAGGCGAGGGCTCCAGTAAATGTCTTTGGCTTCTCTCCTCATGTGCCACATGCAGAGAGTATCCAAGGGCAATTATTATTCAGAAAACAGTTTAGTGACTCATTCTTTAATCCTTTGAATCATATAGACATAGTCTTACAAGGTGCACACTTTCCCGGAGTAGCCAGTGATACCTCTCTGGTGGTAGGTGCCTAGCAAACACACAGAACAATTCACGATGTCTTCACTGGCGAAGGATGAGAGTGTACCATGTCCTAGTGGGGTTACAGATCACATGCTACCCTTATTGTTCTCCAGGGAGTTAACAGAAGAATCTGTATTCTGCTGACACTAAGTTTCTAAGCTACAGCATCTAACACACTAGCCTTGTAACACATGCAGGTACTGAGTTAAACATAATTCAAAGTCCAATTTCTATGTTTTACTAACCACATTTCAAGTATCCAGAGCTACATGGGGCTAGTAGATATCTTATGGTCAAGGTAGAGAGGCAACCTTAACATCACACAAAACATGTTCCTGGACAATCATTTGTAGCAGCCTCTCTGAATTGTTCAGTGCATAATAGGCAAGTGAAGAAATGATGGATATCATGGGGATGAGGGTGAGGATGGATCATGGTGGAGAGTCCTTGAATTTGGAAGGCAGTATAAGACTCTTGAAGCCAAACTAAGAAGGATCTGCTAGTCCTGAAGAGCACGAGAAAGAGTGTCCTGCAGGGCAAACACCCACCCCTAAGGGATGGAGCTGTTTTGTGACTTGTTCTCAGGTGTTCACTGACTGTTCCTTCCTGACCTTCAAGTACTGCACACCTGAGGATTAAATATGGCCTAGAAATAAAATTCATTTTCCATGCTGGCTCTTTCTCTTCTCCAGTTGCATCAGTTCATATACAATACAGTCTAGACACTGAAACTCAACTGCATTCATATTTCATGCATAGTTGAAACAGGAAGGAAATTAGCATATAAGTTTAGTGCTGACATGACTGTATTTCAATTGCATTACATTGATGGCAACAGTTTTTATAACTTTTCCACGGTGTTCCCATTAAGAGGTTCTTACTGCAAGCACCAGACACAACAGTAGTTGTGGCCTCATCTCAAAGAATCAGACTCTAGACTCAAACTGCCCTCAGACTGTTTGTAATATCTCTGTCCAGAGATAACAAAGAACATTGAAAGTATATAGAGATGGGAAATAATGCTTGATCAGAAACAGGGTGTCTGGTCTCTGTGTCTTAACCTCTTTATAGTGACATGAATCCACAGTGAGGACCAAGGATGGCTGCTCTACTCTCCTTCAGCTCAGTCTCTGGATCCCTAAGAGTATCTTAACTTTGCAACAATTATAATCCTTTGTCTATGAGTTGTTTGAATGGTTCTGTGTGTTCTGTAGTAGGCTCTTTTGGAAGATGAGTTACTTGCTGTGGTTTACCCTTCATGGACTTGAATGGTAAAACATCAGATTCTCTAAGACTGGATCCTGGGTTCTTAGAATTCTTCTTATTATTTTAATTTGTGCTTACCCTATACAGGTACTAAACATGAACAGCATCAGTATAACTGAAAATGAGTTTATCAACCTTCTCTTTGTTTGTTGTTTCTGTCAAAGTCACTTATAAAACAAGGATGGAGTGCAGGTACCTCATGACTGCTCTAGGGCTGTGTTTAGTAAGTGTTCAGTGGCTATGAAGGGAGCTCAGAGCTTTCTAATGGTTCTTTATAGCTACAATTGACCATTTCCTCTGTGGCTCATGACATTTTCATTGTGTAATAAGTAATGTAATCCCGAAGTACTGAATTCTAGCAGCAGCTCTGCCTGTTATGTCACTGGTAGAGCACTTACTTCATCCACAGATGGTGGCGTTCTCTGCAGCTCAGTCCAGAGTGTCACTGATGGAACATTCACTGCATTTATGAACGCTGTTTTCTTTATAATCTTATAGGTAGAACTCAGGGCCTCACACATGGAAGTCCAGTACTGAGCTACATTCCCAGTTCACTTTTTACACTTTTTTTCTTTTTCTTCCTTCCTTTTTATTTTTCCATTTTCTTTCCTTTTCTCTTTCTCTCTCTCTTTCTTTTTTTTTTTTTGAGACACAGTTTTCACAATAAGCACAGGCTGTCCTCAAACTCTCTACCTCTTTGACTCTGACTCCCAAGTACCCCTGACATGTATCTCTATTAAACCTTCTCAATGACCCTGTGAAGCAGGACTCTTGATCATTTCTTGAAGGGATGGACATTTTGACCACCTTGCTTAGGATTACTCCTCTGGTGAGGGTCTATAACTCCCTTCTGTCTATGTCAGGATTTCAAACATATAATGTCTGCTAATCCTGCCCTGGTTTCTTTCTGGGTTTTTATAAGGGCCATTAACAATAGCATTTTCTCTATAAAAGCCTTTTATGTAATAAGTAGGCGTTCAGGAAGCATCTGCTGCATGAGGATTGAGGGAGTTTGTCTGCTTATTTATTCAGGAAGCATTTCCTGAGCAGTGCATATGATACTAATGTCATGAGACAGCAGACATAGGTCCCTAGGAGAGGGAAGGATATACAGGGATAAACTCTGGGGAAGAGGGGGTAGAGAGAGGGAGGGAGGGAGGGAGGGAGAGAGAGGGAAAGAGAAAGAGGGAGGGAGAAAGGGAAAGAGAGAGAGGGAGGGAAGGGAGGGAGGGAGGGAGGGAGAGAGAGAGAGAGAGAGAGAGAGAGAGAGAGAGAGAGAGAGAGAGAAAGAAAGAAAGAGAGGCCAAGAGAAAGACATATGAAGAAAGACATATGAAGAAAGACATATGAAGAAAGACATATGAAGAGAGATTCAGGGACAAAGACACAGAGATGTAGATATAGACACATAGAGGGGGAAAGACAAAGACAGGAAAAGGCAAAGAGAAATGAAAAAAGACTAAAAAGCAGAGTGGGGGGGAGGAAAGTGAAGGAGAGACAGACAAAGGCATTAATAGACACAGGGAAATATAGAGACAAACAGACACAGAAAGACAGAGGCAGAGGGGTAAGAAGATGGACATGTGGGGATGGTGTTAGCTGTCTAGTCTTTCTGGGTAGGATCATAAGAGAGTAAAACGTGACAAACATGGCCATGTGTGGGGTATGAACTGGCAGAAAGTATTATAGGATCTAGGGGGTATAAAAACATTTGAGGAATGGTATTTACCTATAGCTCTCCTAGCTTGGGCATGGGATGAACAAGACCCATGGTCAAGTGATCAGGAGAAGGCACAATAACAAGAACAATTCCTGGCCTTTTAGTTCCTTGGCTACTAGTGGTACCACCAGTTGATGAGGAGGACCCAGGAGGGAAATCTGATATGCTTGTTTGTAGTTAGGATGAACAGAAGAGCCAACTATAGGCTAGTGCACTAAAGTTGTGCTTTCCTGTAGATTTCAGCTGGCAGGTGGCCTCAGCAAGGTGTGGCTGGAAATAAGGTTTGGGGTGGACATCATTGGATGAGATTCTGTCCAAGGCCCTCATGCCATTGTTGTCAGGAAAAATCAATACTGTGAAACTGTGTGTCACCACACACTGCTGCCCATCCCAACACCATTTCTAGCCAGAACTACTGCCTATCGTCTTCCTGATAGAGCACACAATACTGTGGATATTAATATGGGAAAGACGCTATAAGAGGGTTTCAACAGAGACATAGGGACAGCAAGGAGTACCAGGGCTTTCTGAGTTGCTCCAGTTACTGAGAGGAGGACATAGACATGCTAATATAGACTCCCAAGGATACTCTGCACACAGCTTGTAGCATCCATAGAGAAGAGAGTCAAGCTCCAGGGCTGAGAGTGCTAAGCATGTTACCTAGGTGCCTGTCCCTCTTGTATCCCTGATGGAAGGCTGGTCGCAGCATGCATGAGACCCAAATAGCATCAAAAGCCCTGTGAATGAGGGAGGAACCAGGATGTGAGTTCATTGGAGACTGCTAAAGGACTCAACCCTGGTGGCCTAGCTCTTTAACTCAGTCAGGAAATGCCCAACATTGGCTCCTGAAGGAGCTACAAGTGCTGGGAATTCTAGGTTGGTTTCGACTCTTTGCAGAGTACAGAAAACATTTAAAGATACTTTCAAAAGAGTTTAAATTTCAAACTGCCTTACAATATATTTAACCACACCCAAGTAAAACTAATTCAGCTGTAAATACATACTAGTATATTTTTGTAATTTTCTTCACCGCCTTCTGTAAGGATGGTTAGCAGATGTTTAGTTTATGTGAAAACTTCATAGCCACTTCCAGTTTAAACTCATCATAAATCATAAATATTCTAGGCCCTGAAAATATTTGATAGCATGTTCAAAGATGTATATTTGATTCTAACTTACAGATTTAAAATAACATCAACTTCTAGAAGTCAGACACTTCTTTTTACCTTTAAAATACATCTATATGACATAGTCCACTATTAAATACATACTGCCCTTGAACAATAACTCAAATAAAGTTTAAAATAACCATAAGCATTGACTCACTTTCACCTACCCTCATAGCTTTCATTTCAAGAAAAGCAGTAGAAGTAACTCTGGTGGTCACTGCAGAAACCCAGTTCAGAAATAGAGTTATTTTCCAAACCATCTCTGACAGATACTTGGTTCCCTAGGATCTGTATGCAAACGTTTCCTCCAGTTGCTAAAGTCCTACATGGAATCAAGTATAGTTTCTTGAGTCACAGCTTCTCTCAGGCCTGTCAGAATTTTTGCTAGCTTTCCTCCTGGCCACCCTATTGATACTCTAATGGTTGCTTTCTACAATGGCTTTTATTTGCACATAATTTAAAGAGTCAGCTTGAAAACCAGTAATCCTCCACATGCCTTCCCTGCTTCTTCAACAGTCTCTGACTAAGGGCTCATGCCATGCTCCCTGGTTTTCAGTTTAAGTATCACCTGATGGACTCCTTTGGGAGATAAGAGTTCCACATGAACTTCCACAGATGAACAGGTTCGTGTCCAGTCCACAGGCCTTCCCATGACCACAAAACCTGGGTCTGCTTAGGCAGCAGTACTGGCTGTTGTACTGATTGTAATTTCTTTTCTGTGTCTTATTACTGTATTTGTGGATGTTTTTATTTTTTCTATGTTTGTCTTGATTCTTCAACTCTCTGTCAGGTGTTAGACTCCAATATATATGTTTCTGCTCTGTGGACACACACAAGGTCAACCTTGCCGTCATGGTTCTGTGTGTCCACCTTCCCAGGGACTCTTCTGCTCCTCACTGGGCTGGTTCTGCATTCTGACCTCCAGCTGTCATGATTGGAAATCATCTTTCAGGCTCTGAACCAGGGTGCAGGGAGGCACATATTCTGAGCCCTTATCTGAAATGCATTTGCTATACTCTCACACAGAATTGCTGGAGTGAGTCTAATTGCAAAGAAATTTCCCTCAAAGCTTTATTTCTCTCCAGCATTCTGGTGTCCTGTGAAGCTGTGCAGCTGTCGTTGAAGTTAGAATTTGACACTCTTTCAGATCATGCCCTCAGCCCTGGGTGAACTCTGAGATTCCTCAGGGGTTTTTTGGTGGCAGGTATGTGTACCTCTGTTATGTGGGTCTGCAGAGGGAGAGTTCTAGGGGGCTGGGGTGACCTTCTGCACTGCCCACTGTTCCTTTCTAGTAAAGCCACTATTTGGGGGGCATATTTCCTGGACTAGTTCTCTTACCTCCTTTGCTTGGCTCTTCAATTTTTTTTCATAGTTTCATCTTTCCAGTGGGCTATTTTCTCAACCTTGTTGTTAATCTCTAGGAGCTTTTCTTTACTTTTATGATTTCAAGAAGTTAATTATTTTCTAAACAATATTTTCTCTATAGCTCACTGTTTAATTAAATCGTTCTCATGTTTGACCTCTGCCTGTCCAGTCTCATTCACAGTGAAACTGTTGACTGTGGTATCAGGTGCAGACTTGAGAGGCTACTCTGTCCAGCAGCCAGATGTGGAAGGCTTCATTTTTTCCTTTTAGAACATTGGTTGACTCTGCAGAGGCTGTCCTTTCAAACTCCCATTAGCAGGCCTAGTCTTGGCAGATGTAATGCTCAGATTCCACACATAACTCAAAGCAGGCATTGTCTATCCTCCTGCCTGCTCTAGTTTTCCCATGCAGTGCCTTGGTGAATCCTGCTGGACTCACTGGAAGATGGGTCTCAGGCTGACCACTCATATGAGCTTTACTAGTTCACTGGCCATGTGGAGCACAGAAGCTTCTTACATAAATGCAGAGTCATCCTGTTTTCTAACCATTTCCACCCCTGTTTCAAAAAACTCCTGCTACCATGTACTCTCAGACTTCAGAGGGCCCCAGTAATAAGTACTCTTGGCTGTTTCTGGTGCTTTCTGTGTCAGCAGAATATTCAGCCCATAGCAGGGCAAAGACTCTACTGGGTCAGACAGGGCTTTCCATCACTTTTATATCTTTATGACTATAATGCAGTTGATTTTCTTTTCCATGTTATTCTTCCCTGGAACCTTCTGCTTTTAGAAGTCAGATTTTCAGCAATTGTTCATGTGAGGTATGTGAAGCACTAGGTTCTTTCAGTGTACTTTACCTACCGTGAACTAGGGCAAGGGCTACTGCATTAAGAAAATCTATCTTGTCTACATCTTCATATTCCAGGTTAGCTTCTGTTGCTGTCTGGTCCAATCTGGTCCCACTATCATAGCCATCCTTTCTCTGCCCTCCCCATTCCAGAGTTCCCTGTTTATCCATGAGTCCTGTTGTTGGAGTTTCCTCTCCTGCCTATCTGAAAGGCTCATCTCAAGTTCCCGATTCTTGAGCAAGCCAGTACTGATCAGGCTGGGATTCAAGAATGTTTATCTTATATTCTGCATGGGAGATATTTTCCATCTACTATAAACTACCAATATTCCTTCACATGTGCCGGTGCTGGTTTATTATATCAGTTTAATGGTTCGAAGCTATTCCAACAGCCAAGCCACTCTTCAGCAGTAAGATTAGCTGATTAATCTGGTCAGTGAGTGCCTTTCGACTAACAGGGGTATGCTTTAAGTGAGATTCTATTTTAACCAAAGAGCTCAGGTGGCTAAGGAGTCTTCCAAAAGTGTTCACTTCATTATGACCTAGAATGACCAGTAACACGTACAAGGAAGGAACTTTAAAAACCATTTTACCCACCTTTGACCCATAAAATGCAGTAGTACACTTAAAGGTCAAACATCAAACAAGACTCTACATCAAAAACATCATTTTTTACCTGGTCCATATGAAAACTGACATATACATTATTCAGAGGGAAAAAAAGTGTGTCCCAGGGAACTAGCCACACTCTGCATTTCTGTTAGACAGTGGGTACGTCGGCTCAGAGGAAGATGTCCAGACAGACAATTGCTGGGAACAAAGTCCACTCACTCAGCTGGACCAGCATGTGGGATCATTTCCATCTGGTCTTACTGAACAAATGTGTTCACACTGAGACTGATACGCTTGACCATGCACTTGCCGGTACAGCTTTGGACCTACCTTAGCTCAGTGGTAAGATGTGACTTTGGATTTATGCTGGACAGTGTGGCATGTCCTTGGCAAAGAACTATTCTACTCTGTATGATATTGGACTCAAAGTGGCAGTGTCCCCATGGCTTAAGAGCTTCTTGTGTTTAACCAGTGCTACTACCATGACTTCTAGAAGATGGAGTACAGGTCTGACTGTACCGGTTGTGTCTCTACCCTGGAACAAGTTTATAAGAAAACCAAAACCAAGAAGCTAAAATCTATCCTTCATGTGAGGACAGGGCTTGTGAGATGCATGCATGAAAAGTTAGTGTATGTAAGGATAGTGTACATGTGTGAAGGAACGGAAGTGTGAGGGCAGTCTCTCTCTCTCTCTCTCTCTCTCTCTCTCTCTCTCTCTCTCTCTCTCTCGTGTGTGTGTGTGTGTGTGTGTGTGTGTGCGCGCGCGCGCGCGCGCGCGCGCGTGCGCGTGTGCGTGTATGCATATACACACATGCATGAGAGAGACAGACAAACAGACAGACACGGAGAGGGACCACGCCTTATTTCATTGCTGAGGACCCTTCACCTTCATTCTTGAATCCCATGGCATCTCTTCTAACAGCTTCTGGTGCCATGGACTAATCACATTCTCTTACAGATAGGTGAGTTTTATAGACCGAAGCATAGGGAAGGATACTAGGCACTAGAGAAAGATGAGTAAGTATAGAATGCCTGTAATGTCGTCCCCTTTGGCATGCTTGCTTCTCGGGGTTTGATAGGTGCTATGGTGACGAATGATGGCATCAAAATTCTGTGGTATTGTGTCATCAATAGGAAAATCCAAATAAAATAGCAAACTGGAATGGAAAGGCAGAGGCTGTGGTGAAGTGGACATCATTCTACCATCAGTGCTGATTACCCAGTGTGAGCCCTAGCAGGCCCTGGCCACATTCCTGAAGATGCAACCCCAAAGGTGGCCCAGTAAAGGGAGAATGCTCAGATTGCCAAATGATGCCAACTTTGCTATCTGAAAGTCTGGCTCTGAAGATAGATGTGGGTGGGAGCACACTGGAGTTCTGCCCTCTGCTGGGTGCAGAAACAGGCCCCATGGAAGGGACACTTCGATTCACTGGGAATGCCATGTCCTTTTGGTCTACTGACTGGCCATGCATTGGCTTTCATGCTTTCTTCATGGGTACCCTAGGGTGAAGATGCATAGTCCGTGTTAAATTTGTTTTTCCTAAAATGACTGCCACGCAAAACAGTAACTCAGGCAGACAGGAACAATAGTCTAGGTTCCCAGCTGGCTGTGCTCCTTCCTGGTGACTGGATGCACTGTCAGAGTGACAGCAGGGACATAGAAAGACTTCTGTGTACACTGCCTAGAGTTCTCTACCTAGGGCCAACTTGCATTGCCTTACTGCCCCTTGGTAACTGCTTGTCAGTTCTGATGCCCATGCTGTCTCCCCAGCACTTCTGAGTCACTGTCTTCTCTCTATTGCCCTGCCATTGCCTCTGCCAACCAAATGCTAACACCTGGGTCAACAGCTCTTTTTATTCTCCTCAGCCTCCTGGGATCCAGGGACAGGTTGCCAGATGACCTCTGTGAAACACCTAGTTCTTTTAGTCAGTCATCACCAGTCCTTGTCCCAGTCCCTCCCTCATCCTCCTGTAAACACCTTGCTGCTTGTTTCCTTCTCCTGCCTCTATCTCTTCCCTTCTGTTTCTCCCTTTCCTCTTCATCCCTTCCCCTGTTGTGTTCTTGTCTTCTTTTGATTGCAGGTAGAGATCAGAACACCTTTCCATGCGTATAGTGGTCTTGCACACTCCCATATGTGAGAGTTGCCATTCCCAGAACTGCATCCTAAGGACCGAACCTCAGTAGTGATTTATTTTAACCCTGTGGCCTCCTGTGCTACACCCTTCTAGCAGCGACACTCTCAGTGCTATCCTCTGCCCTGCACCCAATAGCCAGAACCAAATTCTCCTTTGTGCTGGGCTTGGTGGAGAGGATAAAGAGAATTTTCTGGGTGGCTAACCCAGTAGCCAAAGGCATCCTGGTATTGCTCCATTCAAACCACAACCAGTGAAAAATGCCCAGAAGGTATACCGATGACCCATTGTAGCTATGATTTGAGGTGGCTATGGAGGGTGACTCCTCAGTTCCTTCCCTCAGTTTTGGGCCTAGAGCTCAAGGCTGAACAGGTGACTGCTGAGCTCTGGAACCCATGTTTGCCTATTCCCCAGTAACCTGTTCTTTGATCCAGCTATAGAGAGACAGTCACACCTAGGCCCACCTTGAGATACCCTGAGAGACTAGCTCATGCCCCCAAAGGGAAAGGCATTGCGTCACATGCTAACCCTGCTGTCTCTCAGAATGCTCTTGCACACATATATTGTAAGTAAAAAGATCAGTCTTTTAAATGGACAGTTTTCTGGATAAGCAAGACGTATTTTAGACATGATTACACTGCATCCTATCTCCAGGGAACAGTAAGGGCTTCCTGCTCTTCCACACTAGGAAAGTGGTATATTCAGATGCAGTCTACAGTCTGAACACCGAGTCCCCATGTCCTTTACTCAGCCAGAGAAACTAATCTACCACCAGAAGAAACCAAAGCACTTAAGGTATTGGCAGAAATACTACTGTATTAGGTATTTTCAACAAGAAAAATCACATGAATCTAATGATAAGAGGAAAGGCTCATATTAAGTTAAAAAATAAAATTGAACTACAACATTATAGCTATAGCATGAAGCTAATGTATAAAAAGGGAGCTGTGATGTATTGAAAGCTACAAACAAGTATAGGTGTGTTCTCACCCAGGAGAAGGTCAGGTGATAGAAACTGAGTGGCAGGAATTATTTAAGAAGCACACTCAATCTCCAGTGAAATTCGAATTTGAGCCAGTCTCAGTGTTTCTCTGGATCCTCCTGCCAGCTGTATTTTCCAGGGACCCACAGTGGGCACTTTTACCCTGGGGCCCACAAAAGGCACTGGCACATTCCACTCTTCTCCAGCTGCCCAGAGTCTCAAATATTCAAGAAAAATATCCTCTTGTCTTTTTCCAGTGCCCCATGGCTGGGGGTAGACTTGGGTCCTGCTGTCCTGTGAGTCCTGTGTATGCCTAGGACTAAGGCTGAAGATATGCAAAGATGGCTGATGGATAGACTCACTTCCAGGGTGGTGTGGTAGACTCTGGACTAGATTCCCCAACCTCACTTTTGCAAACTGTTAGGATCAGGTTGGGTCAATGCAAGAAGGTTGTCATTGGGTTCCTTTCTTACTTGTTTGTCCTTGTTTTCCTAACCTTCTAGTCACCTTTGGAGAGTGGATAGGGGTAGGTAGAAGATCTCATGGGGCTGGAGGAAAGAAAGGCCATCTTGAGATTGGGTGAAAAGAAACAGAGGGAAGGAAGACTACAGCTAAAAGGGTTGAGTTCCAATAATAAGAGGAGACACAGCCCATGGATCAGGACATGTTAGACATCTAATGAGGCCATTGCTCCTATTCCTGGGACTATTATTTCAGGGGATTCTAAGAACTCATGGACCCTGAAGAAAAAGGGGGAGGAAACTGGTGGGTTGGCTGTGTCCTACATGCCTGTTAACTCTGCTGTTATCAGCCTTGCTGAGTCCTCACAGCCCTTCTGTGCCCACTGTCCCCATCCTGACTGCACTATGCCAATATGAAGAGGAGAGGACAGGTGGGAGATGTGGTTCTTGTGGCCTCTTATAGGCTCAATATTGCTCAGCACCATGCTAGTAGCTGCTCTAGAATTATGGTGGCCTTGGAGGCTTTGGGGAGGGTGTGTCCTGATAATACTTAAAGAGATAGAGCCACAGGATAGCTTCTGTGCGTGGGAAGACCCTCCTACATTGCTGTACAGCCCAGCTGTGCCTCATTTCCTAGTTCGTTTCCTTGATGAGATTGGTGGGCACAGGACCCCTCTGCTTTTGTAAGGGAGAATGTGACACCCAGAATCCCCTGTTCTCCTGCCACCTTTATCATGTCATCTGGAAGCTAAGGATTCATTCAGAGTACAACAAGCCACCTGATTGGCTGGGATGATAAAAAGTAGGCAAGAATGCAGCAAGATGAATTATTAATAGAAAAAATTACATTTAAGAGGTTTGTGTGTCCCTGCTCCATCCTCCCTGGAGTCTCAGGAAATGAATCCTTTTGTACAGGTAGCATCTTTTGGTGTTACCCCATATATCCTTAGCCACTCAGTACAACCCTGCAGAGTGGCCACTGAAAGACAGGAGCAGAGTTACAGAACCAGAAATTACACAGTGGCACTATGAGCTCTCCACAGGAGGGAAAATGGCTTATCCCAATGCATTCAGAGCAATAGAAGCTCCAGAGACAACACAGGTCCTTTTTCAATGAGGAAGAAGAAAATGGTGAAGGGTTTTCATGGTTTCCAGCATGTATCCTGATTATCTTCAATCTTGATGCCTTTCCTTTGTTATCCTCTGGGCTCTATGAAGCAGTGGAAGAAGATGTATAAAAACAGGAGGTGTGTCCAGAATATCTTTTAGGTCTCAAGGTATGGGGTCGGCCCTGCAGAACTGGAGGTAGCAAGGAATGGCTGACCCTGAAAACCGTGCTTGTTCCATGTCCTGTGCCCCCTGAAAATTGTTGTTCTCTCCTCCCATGGGGAGAAGTCACATTTTGTAGACTGTCAGTGCTCAGCTACACAATGCTTCTGTGATATAAAACAAAGTAAACTCCCCATCACTGGCAGTCAAAGTCACCATCCTGGTCACTAGTGTATGTATCTTTCTTGGAGTAGTGATACTGGGTGGGGATGCCCAGGCAGACTGGGGACACTGGTTGTGCTATACATTCTGTGGCTATCAGAGCAGGTTTGTTCACTCCATTTGTACAGGGTTGCTATTCACAGATGAGCTCAGAATTGGATGGATGGTGAGGCAGCCTTTGTCAGGGCATCCTACTTGGTAGCTTTGGTTTTTGTTGGTCTATACTGAGAACCTTAGAAGCTTTATAAGCTGCTTTCCCTTTTATACATTGCTATTTCTTTTTCTACAGACTATTTGGTCCACCATGCTCTTTTGGTATCACTGTCAAACTCAGGACATCAGAGTTCTTGGGACACCGAAGCTCAGATGGCTGAGCCCTACTCACAGTTTCAGATACAGAAGGTCTTGATAGGGCCCAGATGTTGCCTTTTCAGACTTTCTAGGCTATGCTGAGGTTCTGACTTCAAGGAAAGTCTCTCTCTCTCTCTCTCTCTCTCTCTCTCTCTCTCTCTCTCTCTCTCTCTCTCTCTCTCTTTCTCTCTCTCTCTCTCTCTCTCTCTCACACACACACACACACACCAGCTTCATAGCTAGCTGGGTTAGGTGGTTGTAGGGACATGAGACTATAGGGACATAGTGGCTAGAGCTTTCTTTTTGCAGTGTATGTGAGGTGGTTGTAGGAGACTGGAACAAGAGCTGGAGGCAGGAGTAGTGGCCCCCCAGGGTAGGTTCACCTTTACATCTGTGTTATCAGCTGGGTTGATGATGGATCATATAAGCTAATGTATTCACCTCACAACATCTAAAGCTACACAGAATACTGAAATCTTACATAATGAAGACAGTGCCTCAGTCAGGAAGGGTTGCTTCCTTTTAAAGTTGGTTTTGTTTTTTGTTCTTATAACTTTGAAGTTTGTTTTCTTATATATTTCTGGTTGTGAACCTATCCCTTAATGGCTGAGCCATTTCTCCTGTTTGCTTTCTAACCATAGTTTGGTAGGAAACTTTGGACACACTGGCCTGTGTAAGGCAGGGGAGAGCACAGTGTTTGAGAATTAGGAGTCTAGGTTGTGCCTCCAATTCCTCAGTGTAGATATAAATGGTGTCAGTTGCACTACAGAATCGTGGATGTAAAGAGCAAGATCATAGCACTACTAATACCAGGCTCTGTGAAAGTCTCCAGTGTATGTAATGGCTTGTAATGGCTTTTTCTCCACTTGGGTGCACTATGGTGGGGAGGTGTTGATGCCTTTAAGATGATGGGCCTTATCGAAAAAGTATCATCAGGGGATACAGCCACTCAAGACATGGCTCTCTGGGCTTGGGATTGGGGAGCTTGGATTAGTTCCAGAGCTGCTGAGTCCCCTCCAGCCTCTCCTTTCCTGTCTAACAGAGTAAGGTCTCTATTTCAGGCTCCCACATACAAGCTCAATCAACCTAGCCCTTTCTGTCATTGAGTCTAGCCTGGGGCATTTTGTAACAGCAACTTGAAGTGGACTAGATACTGATTGGAAATGCTGGACCTACCAATCAAGGAACTGTCATCAGAGTCATCTTAAATCAGCCTGACAGGAAGCCTGAATTCTTCCACCTCCCCATGCCTCATCTCTATCTCACCCCCCCCCACCCTCTAACAAATGGGGACACATACCCTTGAGGATATGTTCCCAGAAGATGCTCTGCATCTTCTGAATGCAGCCCCCAACCCAGCCCTCAGAGTCACACTGCTAATCATGCCACCTCTCAGGTGAGAAATGGCTAGAGTCACAACACTTACTGCACAGCTGGGCTAGAACCTCTGACATCTGCCTATAGGCAAGCCACTACCTGCAAAGGAGTTGTTTCTGGGTATATTGAGATATAAGAAGTAGCTGTTGTTTCCTATAATTCCCACACAGATGAATTTAAGAGTGAACCATGGACCTTTTGGTGGGTTAGCGCCAGCAACAGCACCAGTACCAGCACCAGCACCAGCCACACTACATACCCATTTATGGTGTACATTCTGCTTATGTTCAAAAGTGATTAAGTTCACATGTGTCTGGTCATCAAGGAAGATGTCAGGATGAGGTAAATGCTAAATTCAGACTTGACCTATTCAGATCATAGCTCTTTGAGCTGCTGCCAGAACATGAGTCCCGTATCTGAAAATATTTATGGTCCTTCTCTCTGAATACAGAATTATTAGAGAGAGAGAGAGAGAGAGAGAGAGAGAGAGTGTGTGTGTGTGTGTGTGTGTGTCTGTGTATGAAACATCAAAAATACATATAAACATATTATGTTTGTTTTGTGTATCAAATACACTAAGTCACAAAGGATGCAGGGGCCAGATGTGTGGCAGACAGCAGCAGTCTAACCATTTTCTTAGGAACATGGCCAAGAGACTTTTTAAAATAAAAAAAAACTTGTTGTAATAATAAAGGTTAACTGCTACCACAGTCCAAAGTGAGGACGCCCACATGCATCTGCACACATACGACTCACAGTGCAGCCGCAGAGTAGCAGCGATCAGGGACAGCTACTTCACCCAAATAGATCCCTAGGTCTCGACATTTTTTTTTTCTCTTTGCACTGCTGTGGTCTGCTCTCAAATTAATGTTAAAATATGTATGCCCTAGCTTGTGATTTACAGAATTGGTGACAAACAGTAAAAAGGACAGGCATGCCATAAAGCTTATGGATGAGGTGACGGCAGGCACAATGATGCCTCATAAAGAACGGAGGGGAGTAAACACAGATAGGCTGGCTAGGTGGCTGTGTGCTCTGAATCCCTTATAAACATCCCATGGCGCGCCCTGCTGCAAGGCAGCCCCATCGTTAATTAGAACATCCGGCAGACGCTGCAATGTATCCATGCACCCAAGTGGATCTTCATTTTTCACATGCGGGGCCTTACTAATTAAAATCAGCTTTGCAATTAAATGTGGAAAATTGTGTTAAACTTTCAAGCGTGCTTGGGAAAAAAATGCAATTATTTTTAGGGTGTTTTATTTCAATGCAAATGAAATTTCTATCTACATGAAGCCAGGGAAAGCAAAGAGGATGGCATAGGGGCTCTCTCTGTTCCTTCTTCCTTTTCTTTCTATGCCCCCCCCCCCTTTGGATTATGGATGCTCCTCTCAGTTGCAAGCGGCAATGCTCCCCTATCTCTCAGCCAGTACCTGGCTGGGTTCCAAAGCTTTTAGTGAGTGCTCTCTGTCAAGGCATGAATAATATCACCCTGAGGCTGTTGGCAGAATCCAAATGAGGCGTGCATACATCAGGAAGCCAGCCCTCCACTTTAGCTCCCAAGCAAGCTCCTGTGTAGACAGGCAATTATTCACCCACCGGCTGCCCTGGCAATCACGCTGGTGGGTGGAAAGGTGCGTGAAATGGAAGAGAATTTGAACAAGGAGTGCGCACAACAAGCTAGAGAGGATCCAGTAATTTCCTAATAAAAAAAGAAAAGCTGCCATTTGAAGCTTGTAAATTTAAAAATGTGAACCGAAAGATCTAGCTTAGTGTTTGCTAAATTGGAGAGGGCTGAAATATAGCTGTTCTCATCCCCTAACTTCAGAGTGCTTGTGAAGTGCTCAGAGACTACAAGCCTAAGTTATACTTAACTTATTAGTTAAGCAGGAACCCATGCTTCACTAATAACTCATTTAAACAAAATATCAGTAAAGAGTTCAGTGTAAATGAAATTGGTTAACTTTTAAATCAGGCCGGAAGGCTCATGAAACACTCAAGTTGCAAATGTGTCCAGGCTGTGAGCCCTTTTCTCTCCACCCCAGGGTATATGATTATGGGGAGCTATATAGAAATCATTTATACACAAGCAAATCTAATTCATTTCATGCCTATACATGTAACATTTTTTGAGTGAAGTTAAAATTCTAATTCTTATATAGCATTGAATATCAGTTTGTAGTAAATATTTCAAATAGTTTGTTAGGCAAATTAAAAAGATGTTAATAAAAATAAAGTAACAGGCATTTTTAAGGATGTAAGGTAGATTTCTGTGGGTTTTTTGACATTTAGCTTCATAGCTCGTATCTCAGGGATGGTTCATAAACACTCCAAATGAATGGCAAAGCCTCCTGATGAGAAATCTGGGACACACTCACACAACCCAGCCCAGCAGTGGTTTCTTTCACTTGTTTCCCACCCAGGCACAGAGAACCAGCTTTCAGATTGGGGGAGGACACATGCGATGTCCAAAAACAGGTCTCACCCTGTGCCTGTCCAATGCTAGGGTCTTCTGAAGCCTATTTAGGGCCTTCTGCAATTGCAGAGTTGTTCACGGTGAGCCACTTGGTGAGTGTCAGGCCTTTACCTGCTTGGTGAGGTCAGGTGCATGCCATGTGGTAACTTGCTAAATGTCATACTAGTGAATTACAGATGTCTCATTTCCCCTACTACCTGTTCATCAAAACATACCTCCTGGCATGCAAGAAAGACCTAGTCTTTACCACTTTAAATGCTTGCAAGTCCTGCAGGCCAGTGTGAGCATGTTGGTTGGTTGGTGCAGTGCCAGCCAGGCTTTGGGACCTAAGACTTTAGGAACTGAGAATGACTGAAGTTTCTGTACATGCCTAAGAAGGTAAAACTCCAACTGAACCACACATTAGGAGTTCTCAAGTGTCTTTGCTTTCTCTTGGCACATTTAGGAAGAGTCTTACAGTCTTATAGGAGCAAGGTAGCGGCAAACAGGAAGCTACACACAGTGTGACAGTGTAAGTGACAACACACAGTGTGACAGTGTAAGTGACAAAAGGAGGCCATATTCACTGTGCACACAATAGGCCATAGGTTCAGAATATGAAAACTACCTCCAATCCTCAATGCATACTTTGTCACATCCTATCCATACATGCATGGCTTTGTCATATTCATAGCTAGTAACATGAAACTACATATGGGACAAAGTCTAGAGTGCATATAGTAGTGACAGTTATGAAGGTCTCTGTGGGTTCTATGGTAGTGTTCTGAGAAGGCAAGTCCAATTACCTGACAGGGGCACTAAAATGTCAGCTGGGCTTAGCCCCCTGTGGATTATTTTCTCATCTCACTGTATCCTTTATTAGGTTTTTCCCTAATGGTTGGTTGTTCTCTATTACCCATTTCTCTGACATCCACACCCTTGTCTCCATCAACCCAGGATACCCATCCTTCCTATCTGCTTCAACAGACAGAGTTAGCACCTACAAAGAGACTGACCAGTGCACATAGCATCGCCCTAATATGTTTAACAAGCACAGGAACAGCAAACTAAAAGGGTGAGAAAGTATTGAATTTCTTAAATTAAATAAAGGGCTATATCATAGGCACCATTTTACCATGGATATTTATTTTCCTTAGATATTCATTCATTCATTCATTCATTCATTCATTCATTCATTCATTTTAAAGCATGTACTGTCCACATCTGCCTCAAATCATTTTGTGATTGTTCAAAGGGAGATTTCAACATATTACAATAACATTATAGACTAAGGGGACAAAGAAGTGTTTGAATTACAGCCTTCAGGAGAATGCATTTGACAAGAAATACATTGCTAAAAGGACTGAAAGCCAGGGAATTCTACCCAACTGGGCTGTGGCTCCCATGTCTCTGTGCCCTGACACATGCTCTGTCTAAGTTACATCAGACATGAGCACCAAGCCCTGACATCACAACTGCTCTGGTGAACAGAATGCAGTTGCTATGAGAATGGACAAGTCTCAGTAGAAGAAAATACTGCAGACAGTAGTTATTTTAAAACCAGAAAATTTACAGCTAGACACAACCAAAATCGTCTAAAAATTGATGTACCAGCAGCCCTAAGATGTTAAAATGCATCATCTCTCAGCTTTGCTCAGCAGTTCTCACTGTGTTCTGAGGCCCCTGGAGGCCATAGCCACCCAGATCACTGTCCTGAGGCTTTTGGTCATCAGTGGTACAGAAGAAATCAGAATCCAGGTCTCCAGAGTGGAGCCATTTGTTTTCACTCCTACCAGACTACTTGTGTACCTTCTAGTGAGCATTTCTCCTCAAACGGAAGAGAACAAATCAGGATAAAATAGCACCACCATTTCTATGTGATCAGGCTTGTTACTACCTGACAGAGTTGTGTGTCTTTCTTTAGTCTACCTGGTTGATGCCAGGATCAACTTTGAAATAGAATATGAGGGCTACACTGCTTTCAGGGATCCCTCAGAACCATGTGTAAGCAGAGAAATAGCTCATGAAAACATCGCTTGTGGTCAGGCCAACCCATACCGTCCCGGAAAGCACCATGGGAGGAGTCTGAACGTGTGATAGAGATGGTCGGAGAAGAGAGAGCTAGTTACTCTCACTTGATTGTGATCACTGTGGACATGCCGTGAGACGGCACAACAGAACTGATACCCACAGAAATCATTCGTTCACAGAATAGAACCCAAAGAATGTTTGCAATCATTAAGATTTGCAAATCAAAATAATCTTTAAGATCTTTTTCCCTTTCCCCCTTTCTCCCTCCCTTTCTCCCCCCCTCCTCTCTCCTTCCCTCCCTCTCTCCTTCCTTTCTTTCATCTTTTCTTCTTTTTACAAAACTCTGGCCATGAAATGCTATCTAGCATAATCCAAATTAAAATTTGTGTAACCAAATATAATAATATCTTTTCATAACAACATGATAAACACTAAATATCACCAATAAAGAGATGATTAAAAGAATCTTTGCTACCCACTGTTTGCCAACTATTTTTTCTGTTGAGCACACAGTGCAGTCTTTAAGCATATATACTTAGACCTTACATGTGTACTTCACATAGCAATGTTTATATCTTAGTTATCCATCTCATTATCTGAATCAGCAACTTATAATTTTATACTGTATGAATAGTGATATAACACATTAAACTTAGTAATTGAAAACAAAATATTCCTAGAAAAAAGTGGCTCATGTGTTTTTTGGTATGTCATGGGGGAGGCCAGAGATCACGTGATCATGTGATGGGTGCTCATTAAGCAATCCCATGTGTCCTTTGGTGCCAGCATGGAGGCATAGAGATCTGGGAAGATGTGTACATCTTCCTTTGATTTAGTTTTGCAGAGCCACATCAAAATAATGGTTTGATTTCACCCACAAATGAATGTTTCATTGGAGATAGAACAGAGAAAGAGGAGAAAAGAGAGGTCACCCTGAGTACCTCCAGCAGCCCTCAACTCTGATGATGTCAGTCTGGCCAAGGGAAGTTTGTAGAAAAGAATGACCTTACTCCTTACGACTTGACTTGTGAAAAATAAGTGAGAACAATATCATTACAGCTAGCAAGCACTCCTCACCTACCATGTCTGGGACTGTCATACAGCAGAACACACCTGTGCTTCCTGTCAGAGCAGATGTGAAGCAAATGTGAGTGTGACAGCTGAATACAGAGATGTGTAAGGTGCTCTTGCCCTGGTGAATTTTTAGCCACCTTTCTTCTACTTGTTCTTTATATCCCTTGCCATTAGGGATGTGAAACCCCAGTATTTGTGGGAGTAGCAGGACCATCTTTTCTCAGGACTTTGAGTGTGATCTGTCCTAACTTTCACCCCATGTGGGATCAATCACTGCAGTTGTCTGGGTATCATATCAGTCTCTGTATTCCAGCAGAAGATCTCTTAGATGATGGGACCAAAGTTACTACAGAAAGCTCAGCAGGTCCTGTGTTAATTTAACTTCAGAGGTTCACCATCCTCAGCTCAGGGAGGAAGAAATGAGGAGACAATGATAGGAGTTCCTCATGGATCATCAGAAGCCCCAAGTCCTCTGTATGCTGAGCCTGGGCTCACAGGTGAGAATGTGCAACTCATCATAATTTGTGCCAATTTGTATATCGTCGACATTGTAGCATAGAGATGCTTATGCTTTGAGAACTGTATAGGCGATGGAAGGCCATGGAGAAGTGAGAGAAAAGACAAGGATGGCATGCATTATATCCCCAAACACCTACCCACATGTCTTCACTTGCATGGGGTCTCTAAACAAGCCATCTTAGCACATTGTGAGAAAGGCAGGCATTACCTTCTGTGTCGTGCATATTTGCCACTGACGTGACCGCTGCCGTCGCAGCCTGGAGTGGGACAGCTGAAACAGGAAAGAGCTCATTATATAGCTGAATGGGATCCTGTGGGTGGGCACTGATGGTGATGGGTCTCTGGGGGGGTGGAGGAGGGAAGGAGAGAGGAAGGGAGGGAGGGAGGGAGGGAGGGAGAGAGAGAGAGAGAGAGAGAGAGAGAGAGAGAGAGAGAGAGAGACACCAAGAGAAAGACAGACAGACAGACAGACAGAGATGACCAAGGGAGGATGTTTTTTATCAGCAGTTTCAGGAGAACTAGTTTCACCACTATAGTAGGCTGTGAGCAAGCTGCCCATGAATTTTTTAAATACAGTGCACCCATTCAGAGGTGAGTTTTCTAAACTGCTGTTGGGGATGCCTTCCACCCACAAAGCACTAACCTGAACAGCTCTTGTATGGCTGGCTCCACAGGAACTGCAGAAAGATGAAAAACAGATAAAAATTTATCGTGTGTCACAGGTACTCTTCTTCCATGGAAAATTACCAAAAGGCTGGCAGTGTTAGGGGCAAGGGGGTGTCAGAGTGAACTGCTACAGAAGTTCTGCAGGATAGGGGCTACCTAGTTAGGCTTAGGAACATGGGGAAATGCAGACTTACCTCGAACCCCTTTGGACCGTGTGCGATGGCGCTTCTCCTCAGTGTCCACGTCCATCTGAGAATAGAGTTTTAGGTGGTCAGTGCCCTTGTCCAGTGAATCTGATTGCTGTGTGTGGCACTTCTGACTGTCACTGGTACTGTAGACATAGGCCCTTAATCCTGTGTAGCTCTATAAAGGAAGGCATCCATAGGGCAGCGTGGGTAAGCAAGGACTGAACAGTCTTAAGAGTGTTCATTTAGGGATGACAAGTGAGCCTGACTCTTGGAACCACTAGTCTTCTGCACTCTCTAGCTACAGATTTGGATGGACCTCCAGGGATCCAACTTTCTTCTTGAGGATTTGATTAGGATACTTTTAGGTGTCTGCATTGTATTTTTTTTTTCCCAAAACAAAGAAGACACTCATTATGTTTAGAAGAATGCAGAAGTATTTAGATTTTTCTTACAGATGGCTAGATTAACGTGAAAAAGACTTTAGAGAGAAGAGAGGTGTGCATAATGTCATTCATACTACTGGGGCTTCATTTCCATGTTGTCCAGTCTAAACTGTCCAGCTCCAAAGACCAATGGCAGAGAACAAACTATGTGCATGATATTTGGCATGGGAGAGAAGCCCTTGACAGCATGAGTGACATTGTGTTAGCCTTTCTCCCTTCTGGTAAGACCTTAGTCATATTAAATGTTCACATTTAATTCATTATAACCTTGCACCAATCTTGTAAGAATCTTTACTTTGTTATATATCTTTTATTGGTGAAAATCCTTAAGTTCTGAACTCATGGTGGGAAAGCCACACCTGCTCTAAATGTCCCCTTTAAGCCACAAGGATGATCAACCAGAGGGTGAATGTTTACTAATATCTTGTTCACCAAAAATTTCCACAATATATGAAGATCTTAGACAGGAACATAAGTTCATTCAGTAGGTATGTATTGGATTCTACTCAGTAAAACAGAGGTGCTGATAAAAGACAGTGACAGTAAAATACAAGCAGTAAAAACATCTCTCAGATTACTGGAGGATCATTTGTCAACTCTATCTATGATTTCTTTGCCATCTCCAGTATGGATAGGCTAAATTCTTGGGCAGAAAATGGGAACATTATGACATATTCCATGTGTTCTCCAATGTACCATGAATCAAAGCCACTTACTCCATGGAAAGAGTTACAAAGACATGTTGGAGTAAAGCACCAACAGACACACATAGCCTTGGTAGCAGCTTAGTATGTATACTTACTCTTTACTCCAGCTTGAAGTGTCTGCACTTACTCTCTATGGATATAATATGGTGGCACCAGAATACCTCATATAATAAGGAACATAAACTCATTCAGTGAATTTAATATCTATCTGTGAGACTTGTCTGCTTCAGATACAATGTCACACCCAATTTAGTAAATGAAGGATAGCTTAATAAAGGAAGAGCTCATGGAAAGTACACATTCATGGAATGTTGTGGTACCTGGGACTCAATATATTCAAGCATGGAGATAACCTGTAACTCATCCATACACAAAGGTAACTGAAGGGCTGTTTATGGATGGATAGATGGGTAGGTGGGAGGATGGATATGGGGATGGATGGATGGATGGATGCATGGATGCATGGATGCATGGATGCATGGATGAAGAAGCCATTTTCTGAGAAATTGCAGTCTAGAGGTAACAAAGGACAGGCAGCATATTGAAAGGACCATCTCACGAATCAAAGAGGAAGAATAGTGCTTGAAGTAACATTGTGAGGCCAGGAGAGGCAAGGTGGGCACAACTAGGAAGAGGCCACAGTAGCATGAGTGGGTAAGTCATAGGAATAGAATGGAGGAAAGAGACTTAGCTTCAGTCTTAGAAGATGGTTGAAAAGAGATTAAGAGAATTTACATGATTACCTAGATAAGCCAGGCTGGAATGCGGCCCCATCTAATCTTGTAAACTGCTCCATGATGCTTAGAGCATAACTGACTGGGGGATGGGGGGATGGATACAATAAAGGCGCCAAAGAAACTGTTGAGGGGGCTGCATATGGTTCAGGAGTTTTATGGGTATCTTTTGGGCCTTGTACAACCATGGCCTCTGCCCAGTTGTTGCATTAAATATCTGAATGCTGTCTCAGTGTATGAGCTACAGTTTAAATAGCACCGAAAGGGACAGATACACAGAGGCTCTAAACTTACTATTTAACACAAAATTTCAAAATACAGCAAAATTGTAGCAAAGCTGTTCTGGACCCATGAGGCAAGTGAACAGAGCCTGTGGTGAGATACAAACAGTGTATCTTCTAAGACCATGTGAGGTCATCCAAGCCACAGAGAGTTGGAGGAGGGGCTTTGAAACCCTGTCCTTTAAGGAATTTAAAGTTGTATTAGTATGAGGGTAAATTGAGCTGAGAAATGTCTGGGGACAGTGAAGTCTGTGGTGAAGGGTAGAGGGACTGATGTTTGAAGTTAGTCAGATGTTTCAGCTTAAAACAGGACAGGAGGAAGATATTCCAGACAAAGGAATGCAAAAATGCAAAAATCTCTAGGTCATACTGTAGGGCTCATTAAAAGTTACCATCCGCAGGGTCTGTTTCTGATTTCAGAAGGGAACAGCTACCATTTTGTCTGGCACATTATTCACAGTTTGGTGAGTAAACCTGCATTTATGATGATCCTGGCTGTGGTTCAGAGAGGAATGTCTAGCCCAAGGTACAGCAGTCCCTGCTCTTTTTCATGGGCATGAGATGGGAACACGGACTTTCTCACCTAATGGCTCAGGTAGCCAAAGAAGCAGTGCTTTCCTTTTTTGTATTTAAATTTATAATCCTTACTGTGTTGTTGCTATTATTATTATTATCATCCTCAATATTAACAGTCATTTGGGCTGGAAATCACTATGTATACTTCCACATGCTTTCATATGCTGGCTTAAATGCATGTGCTACCATGCCTGTCCCTTTCTGCATTGTTATTTGTTTTGGATATAAAAGTCAATTCTGCCTCTAAAATTGGACGGCTATTTTCACACTAATTGCTTATCATGTAATCACACTACTACAGCTATGCAAAAAAGGCTTGCTCTGTGCTACCCCACTCCATTCCAGCCTGCATTATCACAGGTTGGTTCTGCTTTTCCTTTCTCCTCCTCTGGTCCTGCTGGTTTATCCATCACTAACCCTATTGGAACGACAGTGGTTCTAGAATGTGCTTTATTTTCTATCAAACTAAATTTGTTGCAGTGATGATTAAGTGATAAATATATTTTTAAATATCAAACCCAACATTCTACATACAGCAAAAAAAAAAAAAAAAGAAAAAAAAAAAAAAGAAAGAAAAAAGAAAAAAGAAAAAGAAATAATGGTGAGTCTCTCTGTATTTCCTTTGGGCTAAGGAAATCACATGGTAAAACATTCCAAATTTGTTTGCATTTGATCCTTACACGTGCCAACAGTATGGTTCAGATTCAGCATAATGCATATACAGTGCAATGGCATTTTCTAATGTCACACCTAATACTGTGTGGTCACAGGCTAGATACTCCTGCAGGCTGCTCACATACTCTTTTCAGGTTCTATGCCCTGCACCCCCTGCCATCTTGGAAAGGTGGCTGGTTTTCCTCTGGTGACCCCTCCACTAGGCACCATACATGGCAACTTGAGTCTGGACTGTTCACAACTTAGGGCCTTTTGGCTCAAGCTTCAGGGGCTTTCTTAGCGGTACCCAGGATGGCTCTGTGATCCCATAGTCCAGCTTTGCCCTCTCTGTGATTGGATGCGCTTGTCCCTTTCAGCACTTTACATAAGGAAATACATACTGAAAGGTCTACTTTACATCCATCCTTTCCCCCTTAAGTCTGCTTGTTTTTAAACTAATGATAGATTTTTCTACAGAACTTTAAGTGATTTTGTATTTAAGTCGAGTTTAAGAAAGTGGTTTTGTGCCAACAGAAGCTATCAGGAATGAAGTAGTGAAGAAGGAGCATGTGACTTATCTTATAGCACGTCAACTTTACATTTGGAATCAGGATTTATCGTATTACTTAGATCTTAGCTTTTCCAATGAAAGATACAGGTCGGCCCTCAGTAAAGAGGTGATATTGTAAAGGTATTGTATTCTCATGCCGTCTGTGGTGTCCATGGGAGCTTATGGAGGCTGGTTTCTGTACTGACTACCTTCAGGTTACACCCAGGCCAGGAAGAAGCTGCATTTTGTACACTGGGATTATAGAAACCAAGCTATCTATATCTTCACATGCTGGCCTTGTCTCTCCTCCACAGTGATCCTTGAATGACAGGACCGGAGGAGGTCCTGAATTGTAAGCGGGATGGAGGTGGCTTTCAGTTAGACCCCAGAACCTGAGATATTTCTTAACCCTGTCATATTATCCTACAGTTTTTCAGGAAGCAATCAGTAATTTTACTAACCATCTGACCCTGTCTTCAGGTTCTTCCCATTTAAATCTGTTTCACTGCTGGTTAAGAAGCCACACTAGAAGGGCAGATTAGAGAAGGGGCAGAGGCCACAATGTATGGGAACATGGTGGGGAAGAAGCAAAAATTCTGGAGAGAAGAGGTGTGAGGATGCAACTGTGTGGGTTGGTGTGTCCCACTGGCACCTGTTCTGTAAGTCACTGTCTCCTAGGTAACAGACATACCATGCATACAGCTCCACAACATGTGCCCATACTCTGCTCTGGCTTGCAGAAATTTGGATTATAAAACCCATCTGTGAAGGTCAGCAGGAAAGAAATCATATGCTTTAGTTACTCCTGCAAAATGCAGAGACAGAGTGCTAAGACAGTTGAAAGAGGCTTTCTGAAGTATGTTCATACCTTTATCTAGAACACTGAATGTGTTGAGAGCATGGTAGTTATTGGGATCTAGAGCTGATATTCATGTGACATAAAAGCTAGCATAGGTTCGGTAGGTTACAGCAAAGGTAGGAGAGGAATGGGCTTCTGGTTCACAGCACCAGTACACCATTGCTTGGCTTGGGTAAACTTTAATCTCATCGGAGAGAAATAAAATCTCAGATGGATAAGACAGAGGTAGAAAAACCCTGTTTTCTCATCCTTCTTCCTCTTTTGTCATTAGTAGGATGAAAATATATAACGCATCTGCTTTGTCCTGATATGCAGCAGCTGTGCACGTTTGGAGGCCAGTGCTCATGTCTGGGAGGATGCTGACTGGAACCTTGGTCACCATTAGTCAGAGTTGAGTGGTGGCATTCCCATATGCACTGTCCTACTGAGCCCACTACCCTGATCTTTTTCTGTCTTTGTCCCTTATTGATGGTATCTATTCACACACAATGGCATTCAACTTTCTTGCTCCCAGTGTGGTCTGAGTTGGTTCATAGGACAGTACATCAACCATGTCTTCTGGGGAACCTTAGATCTCCTTAATTCCTGAGGATTACTGTTCTCAAGAGCAGTAGCTGGCTGACTCTCAGAGCCTTTAGAGAATCATAGAGAAGCCAAACCTAAATCTACACATAGATCATGTGTGATTTTCATAGGATTGTATCCCTACCAGGTCTTCACTTAGGATGCCATTAGCCTGGACACTATGTCATGGAATTCAAAGGGAGATGGAGGCTCTTCTTGTAATGTAAAGACTCAGAAGATGCTCTCTTCTCCAGAAGCCACCCATGTCTCCAGTATCTAAGCTATCTTTCTCAGTGTTAGTCCCTCATTTATTTGTTCTTTATCCATCTTCTTAGAATACTTTTCTCAAAACTCACTTTAAACAAGTTTCCCAACATTGTACTGCCTCATGATGTCATCTAAATATTCCCACTAGATCATACTCATCTTCTAATCAAAGCCAATCGATTCTCTGCATCTCTCCTACTTACTGGAGAGGTAGGTACAAAGACCAGAGACCTGACTAGCATTATGATGGGAAATCAGCAGCTACCCCACCTTACCCAGAGAATATTCTTCCACTGGATGACACTAAACTGAGGCTCCAGAATTTGATGGACATGACCCAGCTTTTCCTTTGTATGCTTACTGTTTGTGTATGAACACCTACACAACTCGCTGTATTTAACTTGTCCTAATCCACAACCCCACTCATACTGGCGCAGTGTGTAGATCTGCTGTTCTCATGTTGATTCTTGTTGCTCAGAGGCATCTGACTTTTCCCCTATTCTTTCTACTGATAGAGAGATGTGTTGTTTCATATTATAGATTTGATTTCTTCTGGTACAGATAAGTTACAATAAATATGCATACCTTTATGCAAATGTTAAAGTGTTTTCTGAAAAGATAATGGCAATTTATCTTAAAATATGTGAAAAAGATCTATGTGCTTTTTAGTCCAGTATGATCATACCCATTTCTAGAAAGCCTCTCTACCCAAAGGCCTTGTCTTTTCCTTTCCTTCTGCAAGACAGTGTCCTAATGCTGTTTGGCTCCACTTCCTTTATCTACACAGGGAGACTCACCAGTCAACATGCTGGCCTTTGGACTGCCTAGTCTTTTTTTTTTTTTTTTTTTGTCTTCCTTTAAAACAAATTTTAAGTTTTAAAACTGAGTGTGAAAGTCTGTGCACTTTCACACTCAGCTCCATAATCACAAGCTGATTCAGGGTTCTCAGAGGCTGCCCATGCTTGTCATTTTATAACTTGGATTCCCGCTAAGTAATTTTAATTGTCAGAGCAAGAATACTATAATTCAGAATTCACATATACATGTTTTGACATACAAAACTATTGCCCAAGATTTTCATCTATATATGTGAAATTATACTAGCAAATCTTGAGTTTGCAACTTTCTTAGAACCTACACCCAAATTTATTCATGTAGCTTTTAGGGGAGAGAAAAAAATCCTAAAACAATATAGGAAACAGTAGAAGCTTGTACCTCAGTGATAGGACCTGTGACCTGTAAATTGTGACCTGTGACATATATGAGCATTCCATGGATTGAAGCATAGACCTGTCAGATGTTGGCTGAGGTAAACTGCTTCAGATTATAAAATGAAGAGTTATGGGAGTGGGAGGAGGCTTAGAGTCTACACAGTGCAGTTAAGGAGTCTCCCGACCTGTGCCCTGGTAAAGTTTGTACCTCAGTTTTAACATTGTACAATGTTTTGAGTAAGAGCCACAGTTTCCCATAAGCTTGAAGTGAGGGTCAGGAGGCTGTGAATTCTGACAAAAGATAAGGGAGGACATAGAAGGGCTTTGCAAACTGTATTTACTCAGCATACATTGAGGAGCTGTGAGCTCTGAGGGTCCCAGGGATGGTACCTGCACTGTGGGGTTGCATCAGTTAATGGAACCTAATTGTCTCAAAGCTGTCATTGTTGGAATAATTTCCTTTGACAGGTGTGCCCTTACCATGACAAAAGCACCCCTGCATCTGAGGAAACATCACTGCAGGGAGCTTTCAGGGATGGAGCTGATACAAATGCATCAACAGAAGATTCCCCAGGAAAACAACCCAATGAAACCTCAACAGAAGACCAGAGGAAATAAAGCTGTAGGAACTGAATAAGAAAAAGCAGTGGACATTCAATGCAACAGTAAGATTCTATGGAGTGGGCTGATGGCATGTGTCAGAAAGACACAGTGGAATTGCCTTGTGTAGGATTGGAGACAGAATTTTTAGCCAGGGAAACAAGTACACATCTCAGCTATGCACTTTTCCCTCCCTGCCTGACACACCAAGGCAATTATGTAAGGGTTACGTTCCTGTGAATGCTCAGGAGGTAAAAGTTGCCCAGGTATTGCAAGGGTCTGAGGTGCGCTGGGTGTGGGAAGGGCAGGGAAGCTGCAACAGAAGCAAACAAGAGCTCTGGAAGGGCACTAGAAGTGTCCCCCATTCCTTTCTAAGTCTCATGACTGCAGCACTGTCCATGTGAGAGGAAGAAGGGTTAGACATGAGGGAATAGGTGAAGGACAGAGAGAGGGTTTTATAGGGGAAAGCAGAGACATGGTAGGGGTGACAAGATGGAGACATAGGAGGCCCAGAGTTACTGGGAAGCATTGAGGAGGGTCATGTAAGATGATGGAAAGCCAGAGCTTCCAGGATAGAGGATCAGGTGCCCAAGCTGAACACCCGTGGACATCATTCATCACGGATGTTGTCTAGAACAGAGAGTGTTGCTCACAGTACTGCACACTAACAGTCCCTACTCAGTGTGGAGGCAGGGGATGCACATCCTGGGGAGACAGGTGGCTCTTACCTTGTAGGAAGCCTTCTCTCCTGAGGACGGAGGCAGGGTGACTCCGTGGGCAGGATGCAGGCCCAGAGCCAGCTCTCTCTAGGCTTTCCCTGGTCCTCCCCAGCTTGTGACTGCTGCCAAGTCACTTAATTTCTCTGTGCCTCCATTTCTCCATCTGTAAAAAGAAAAACATCAATCACCTAAGGATTTCAAACACATTCGGTGATGATATAAATGGGTATCCTCCATGACTGACATTTCACCTCTCCCAAGGACCAGAATACCCATGGGCTAGCCACATTTCCCAGCATTTAAGCCAGTATTCCAGCTCTGAGACAGGGCCTTCCCTGGCTTCCTTTAGGCTGCCACACTCAGGAAACCTCTAAAGCATCTACTTCCTAAGTCTGGGATAGATTCTGCCCTCACAGAGACCATGGAGGTGAGTTCCACACTAGGATTCATTCTGTAAGCCTCATTTTACTGTGATTTCCTCAGGGATTTTGAGGGTTGCTGATCCGAGCCTGGACTAGTGAGATGGCTAAGATGACACTTGCTACTAGGGTAGATAATCAGAGTTTGATGTCTGGTAGGGCAGAGCTGACTCCCACAAGTTGGCATCTGACTTATATACACATTTCATTTATAATCTCTAAAGAAGGAAAGAAGGAACAAGGAATAGACAAATAAACAAAGTAAACAATGAACTAGTCAGTCTCCTAGAGGCACATACCTCCAGTGCTAGAACATTTTAAGGAATATTTTGATGTCTTTTGTAGCCTCTAAAGTTGATGCTAATCATATATATATATATATATATATATATATAGATAGATAGATAGATAGATAGATAGATATAGATATAGATATAGATATAGATATAGATATAGATATAGATATAGATATATATACACACACATATATATAGAGATATAGATATAGATAGATAGATAGATAGATAGATAGATAGATAGATAGATAGATAAAAAAAAAACTCAACAACCTGGAACTCAGAGAAGGTATCCTATCTGTTCAAATGTCCCCAGTAGGACAGTCTCCCATCAACATGGTCAGCCTGTCCACATACTCCCAGAAGAGTAAAGGCAGAGGTCTAGGACAGGGAGGCAAAGCTTCATGTAATCCTAGGGGAGCCCGAGTGGGTGTCACTAATGTCCCGTCAATATTCAAGTATGTTCACTGCTGCACCTTTCTCCAGCAGTTCAGGCACTGCTGTGAAGTTCCCTGGGGCTGCAACCTCTGGGTTATCTTAAACTTTAACAGATCAAATGACAAAGAAAGGCTCCTCTCCTTAGGATGGCAAGCTGACTCTGGGAAGCTACCTAGATACTCTTAGAACTTATAGAGGGTTCTTTTCTATAGATAAAAAATCTTTTAGATGTTGGAACATAAATATAGATATTTCAGTTCTTCAGCTGCACATGGTCTACCTGCCCCCAAAGTGTAAGTTCATCGTCATTGGAAATTCTCCTGTGAGCAGTAGCACATTCAGTGGTTGAGGTAAATAAGAAGCACTCGGCATCTCTGCTTTGGGCCTGGAAATCAGCATTCCTCCAATTATCTTGGGCACTAGTGTCTGGGCTCTAGAGCCTTCCCTTCTAAACCTTATTTTCTAAGAATAATTTTATCTACATAGATAGACAGCAAGTGAATGTCTGTGCACAAATGTCTTCCCAAGAACCTAATCACATTAGAAACAGATTAGAGCATGTTTGTCTTTTTCTTTTTGACTTTTAAATTTAAAGCAGAGTGCCCTATGTTCTGCTTTTACTAGAATAGTTTCACTTAAGTTTCTTAAGTGTCCTTCATCAATTCCATGGCGCAGTCCTTTGAACCTGGCAGGCACCAGGCAAGGTGTCCTGCTTGATGTGCCTGTGCCCATGGTGCTGATGTGGACTTGTTGCTTATATGAAAAGGAATGAAGGGAGCAGGGGAGGATGTACAGGAGGAAGAAAGGGAGGGGAAGGTAAAGGGAAGAGGGGGAGGAAGGAGAATAGGATGGAGGGATTGAGATGATGGAGAGAAGAAAGGAGGAAACCAGAGAAGCAGGGATGGAAAAAGAAGAAGGGAAATAGAAATCAGAAAAACCCCAATCCTATTGAGTAGAGGAGAAAGCAACTAGTTTTAATTGAGGCTATAATGCTGTGCATTAACCAACCAGTAAAATTTTGAATAAATTTAGTAAATTAAATGATGTAGATCAGATAGAGTTGGGTTTTTATTAACCTGCACTTATTATTTCATAGTCTGTGTATGTTGTTTCATAAGTATGGACTTCTGGGAGTTTCCAATTTCTAAATTAAATATCACACCAAAGATATTCAGATTATTACTAAGAATTCAATGAATAATAAATCCTTTATGTACTAAATATTTTAGTGTGTAAGCATCTCTGATTTTCTGCTGTTCATAGGCAAGTGTGACAACATGAATGGGCAGAAAACTCTTCCTAACCAAATTCCTGCCTTTGGTACTAGAAGGTGAGCAAGAGAGAGCTCACTAAGACTGTGTCCTTGGTCTTCCACAGGACCTTAGCAGCTCAGTATAATGAGATAGATAGGATACTGCTCAAAACATCCATGGACAAATTTTAAAAAGTAATAGAGATTAAGGCTACCATCATCACTCTAAAATATACAGAAAGATAATTCAGGTCACAAAGAAAATATAGGAATATCAAAGAAGAGAATGGGGAAATTTCAAGAGCATTCTTAAGTCAGTAAAGAATCTGTGGCCAGCATTAAGGTTACAACCGAACAATCAATAAATGAGAAAGCGACATCTGTGAGATAAAAAGGAAACAAGTTAATGCATTGGTGGTAGTTTAATTGCAACTAACACCACCTTTTAGAGCCTTCTGAAAAAAGAATAATTCTGCAACTAACATCTAACAAAATGTTAGAATACCAAGAAACACAAGCTGATAGCTCATGATGTTTAAAATGAAACAATTAAATCATGTATTAATGAGTGACAAGCAAACCAATTGTGGTCCAGCTCATTTTTGGCAGAAATGAAATTGAATCTGAGATTCCTGCTTGTTATACTTTTCACATAAAGCATACTCCTTTGTGGGTTTTCATTTTGTTAACAAGCTATGTGAGATGATGCTTCAGAGGCACAGAAGAATAGGCAATGACATCGAGACAGAGTGAGTTCCTGCCTGCTAGCTGTTAAACTGACTCAGAACAACACACTGGTGAAGGCAGCCTATTGTCTCCCAGGGCCAGGATTAGGGATAGCAGATACCTTCTAGCCACAAAGGGTGAGATGTCTTGCTTCCTGTGGCCAGATCAGGGCCTCTCCTCTTTCTTGGTTCTTAGTTTATTTTTAAAATAGTAACTCAGAGGCAGGAGTACTCTTTGAGAAATAAGTTTTAGAAAAATGAGGTCTCACACTTAATTTAATTCTGTTTATTTGCTTTTGGAAGCTTTTGCTTCCATGCATGTCTGGACAGGGTTCTTACTTCCCTGGGGCTGGGCAGGTTCTGCTACAGCCAGAATCATACCCTCTCTGAAGGATGGATTTGTCCATTTTTGGTCACCCTCCCAGGGTAACTGGAGATTCCCTAAGCAGAAGATCATTCTTGGATAAATCTGAGGGGCTGTGTCTAGTTATCTCTTTCCTGGATTTCTGTTCTCTTTAAGGAGACAGTTCTGCATCACTTCTGAATAAGGACCCCAGTGATTGTTCAAAGACCTACATATTGGAAATCCCTCTTCTCCTCTCACCAATGATTGTCTAAGAAGGTTAGGGTGTGGCTTTGCTCTGGTACTTCCTGCTGGAGTCACTCTGGTATCTGGCTGCTCAGACACCTAAGCTTTCCAGTAGCCTAAACACTTGATCCTCACTTTGGTCTACTGGAATTGTGTTACTCCTTTTTTCTTGTGTTAATGCTCAGCCTTAGTGTTGTTATAAGTCATGGAACACCAATGTTGTTAGAAGATGACACACTGGGTCTTAGCACCAATGTTAGGAAAAGGATAGAGAGAGTTGGGGGGGTATGACCCATGGAGATGCCGTGAGGCCTGGGAGCAAGGGAGGTGCCTCTGGGGGGCCCATGTTGGGAATCCCTTCCTCCTGAGGGACCAGCCACACTATGGTATAGTACAGAATAGAGTTTATTTAGGTCATGGGAGAGTTAAGAAGCTAGTAAAGGCAGAGAGAGAGAGAGAGAGAGAGAGAGAGAGAGAGAGAGAGAGAGAGAGAGAGAGAGAGAAGAGAGGAAGAGGAGTAGAGGTGTAGAGGCTAGGCATGAGCACATGGAGGGAGAGGGGGAAAGGGAAGGGGGAGAGGAGAGGTAAGGGGGGAAGAGCAAGGCTACAAGAGTGCAAGAGGCCTAGAGGCCAAGAGAGACAGAAGGGATGGAACAGCTCCTTTTATAGTGTCAGATCACTGGGGCATATCTGGCTACTGCTAGGTAATTAAGGGGTGGGGTATACCTGGCTGTTGCTAGGTAACTGAGGGGTGGAGTTTGCAGAATCCTAACACTTAGTACACTATGGGATCTGCAGGAACCCTCTCTAATACTGAGTTCAGTCCTGGTCACCTGGCAAGCACTGGCCTTTGACACTGGGGCCTGTCGCTAGGGTACATCCTGCATAACTGTGTACTGGCTAGCCTCTGTCACCAACCTTGCTTTCTTTTCCAACTTCTTCCCACCCATTTCTTTCTCCATGCTCTTTCTCATTCTAGGTAATCAGCACAATACTGTGTGATGGGTTGGCAGTTTGCTTAACTGTATATATTCTTCATGCCATTTTAAGTATTTTATTATTGGTTTCCTTGAAAGAAAGGCTGGTTCAGTATGTGCTGTGTAACTCAAGGTGTCCTTGAACTTGGAGCAATTCTCATGTTCTTTCCTCCTAATCATTGGCATTTTACATGTAACTACCATGCTTGGCTACCCTGGCATTACTAGCATTACTACTGGTCTCAAACCTGCTATTTACCAAGGATGACCTTGAATTCCTAATCTGCTGTCTCTGCTTTCCAAGTGCTGGGAATTCAGGTTAATGAGGATCAAAAACCAGGGCCTCATATAGGCTAGGCAGATACTTTACCGGCTGAGTTATATTTTGAAGCTTATTTTGAAACTGTTGCAAATCAATATGTCTTCATGTTTTGCTTATTTCAAGAACAGAATAAAGATTAGATCAACATGATGTGAGAATTCAGGCTCTTGATGAGCCTCCCTGAGCAGAAGGTGATGTATAGCGGGTACAATGTGTGGGAAAGGGAATAAGACACAAATCCTGAGACAATATTTAAGCTCAGGGGACAGTCAAAGGGTAGTTCTGCTGCAGAAGACACCACAACAGTTAAGGAGGGCTGAAGGAAACAGTTACAAAAGTAGGTTCTCTATAACTGTGAAAGCCTTGTGTATAGTTTGCTGCTGAGTTTAGAGGAGACCCTATTGTCTAGATGTGGGAGAAGGTCTCCTGGCTAGCTGAGAAGGAAGGAAGCTGCTGGGGTGTAGAGAAGAATCTCCCATTTGGGTATAGAGGAGTGTCAGCTATCTGCATGCAAGACATAGCCTTACTGTGTGGATATGGAGATCGTCTGTGTGTGCTTGTATGCAGAGGAGGGGCTCTTATGTGCATCCAGAGTGCAGCCTGATTTCTGTGTATAAGGAAGGGGCTGCTGTGTAGGTCCACAAGAAGGTCAGATGCCTGGGTAGAGTAGAGTGTGTAGGAAGGTGTGTGTGCTCTTTGGCCTATGGGAGTGTCCAGTGTCTGAGTATAGAGGAGAGCTGTATTAGTTTAGTGAAAGATCTGCAATGTAAAGGGTCTGATGTCATTCTGAGCAGAGCCTATTGTCTGTATATGGAGGAAGGCTTTGTATATGTCTCACTACATGTGTAGAAGAGGGCTTATTTTTCCAAGACAGAGAAGGGTATAAAGGAGAGTCTGCTATCTGGGTGTTCATGAGAGCACTCTTACAGGGTACAGATGTTGGCTTACCATTTGGGTATAGAGAAGGGCTTACTTTCTGGTTGTTATGCAGGTCTTCTGCTGGGTGTGGAGGAGAGCCTGCTGTATGACTGAAGAGAGAGTTCTGCTGTGTTGTGGGCCTAATGTGAAGGTTTTGTCTCTGGGTGCAGTGGAGAGTCTATTGTCTAGGAGTGGAGAAACGCTTGCTGCTTGGGTATAGAAGAAGCATACTGTGTAGGTGTATAGGAGAATCTATTGCTTGAGTATAGACGAGGATATATGCCTTCTGGGTCTAAAGGGGGGACTGATGTCTGAATATAGAGGGGATTTGCTGTGTGGGTGCAGAGGAAGACCTGCTGCTCAGTATGGCAGGGTGTCAGGACAAAAGGGATGCTCTAAGTCGCTCTTTCTCCTGATGTCTTGCCTACCTTGCCATCTGTGGATCCATTTCTCTGAGTGGAATCTTGTTATTTCAGGCTAGATCTCCCATCATTGCAACTGTGTAAGCAGAGCCACTTTGTAATGAATGATGTCCTAACATAGAAAGTACAAAATCATAGCCCAGGTCTGCCTCTCATGGTTTTGTAGCCTTTACTATTTGAAACTATATCCACAGCAAAGAATACGAAGAGACATTGTAGGAGTCACACACTCCACTTTAGAATGTGTAGTAAAGCAGAAACAAGATGGAATGTCGCCAAATGAGATATCGGTCCAAGGAGACAGACCAGAGGGTCCCAAAATAACCCTTTCCTTGGGTTTTTCTATTAACAGCTTTTCTACCAAGGTGCCCAGGCTACTCAAAGGAATAGAAAGGCTTTTTAAAAAAATAGTATTGGGGCCAGATGGTATTACAACACAAAAGGATAAATTTGGACCCCTGTCTTATATCGTATACAACATGGATCTCAATTTTGCTTAAGAACCCAAGCATAAAGGCTGGAGAGATAGCTTAACAATTAAGAGTATTGCCTGCTCTTTCTCAGGACCCAGATTTGATTTCCTGTAACCATATGACAACTCACAACTATAACTCCAGTTTCAGGTGATCCAACACCTTCTGGCCTCTACAGGCACTGCATGTACATTGAGCATAGACATATACCATACACATACATTTTTTTAAGTATAAGAGGTAAAGGTATTTAAAAGTGAAAAGAAGAGAAGTCACATGATTTTTGAGTCTTGATATGAATAATAAGAGCAGTTATTTAAAAAATTGAATCAATTTTATCAAACTTGGAAAACAATTTGCTCAAGTGCACCATGTAGTCATAGTGATTAGAGACACATCCCAAATAACAAAACTGAACAGAGGACATCAGGTTTAAGGTATGTGAATTTTATGGTATGTGAATTATGTCTTAAAAACTCTTGAACTCCTTTAAAGAGCACACAAGATGTAGCAGTGGATGTGCTCAAACATCTAATAGTTACCTTATTAGCACTGCCCTGCAGCTTGCATTCTGCCTTTACCCAGTGTTGCAGTGTAGTGCAGCCAGCTGCTGTCCTTAGGGTGGTGACAAGCTTAGCTCCAGCTTCAGCCTGTGTGGCAGGTTGAACTTGGTGCCTGAGTCATCGGGCACTTTAAGTTTGCACATACTCCTGAACTGTGCCTTCTCAGACCCTGGTAGCTACAATTTTGTTTAAAGGTCAGGTAGTTTCAAAGGAAGGAGCTAGTGTCTTCTCTAATGAGTGTTCTCCTGGAGGCAGGCTGCCACCTGACATTGACTTGTATTTTGTGTTCAAAATCACTCTTAAGGAAAGGTTTGTGCCCCGGTGAGGAGGACAAGGAGCTATGTGAGGAAAGGAACACCCTGACACATTCTGGGGTGCTTTTGTTCACTGCCGCCATAGCTTGTCTGTGTCCCACACTTCTGTATTAAGTAGCAGGAACTTCCTTTCTAAGTAGGCCATTTAGAACTCACAATGGCTGCATTTGTTGGGCTCAATGAGATTTCTTTGATATGGCAGGATTGTAGCTGCCCACCTCTTTCTCTCCATACCCAATTGCCTAGTAAATGGGAGCTCACTGCTAAGAGGCTCATAGCGCCTCATTGCCCCTTGTAAATGAAAATGAACCTTTCTGAGAGGGAGTTGATGAAGGGCATCATGTTTTGCATTTGTCTGGCTCTGGGGCAGGATGTGCAAGAATCCTGCTTTAACCCTGGCAGTCAGGAGAGTTAAGCCACTTCACTAACAGCAGAGTGCAGATCTAATACTTTGATAATCAGCCTTGTCATTTGGAGCTACCTTTGAGGGGCCATCTCCAGCTTCCTTCCTAACAGAGGTTTAATTAAAGCTCATAGCAGCCATGGCTCTGAGAAAAAATGATAATCTACCCCACTGCCAAAAGGCTGCCTCTTACTCTGGAGGAATTCAGGTGCTATAGAAAGAAACGCTGTTAAACTGCTAGCCACTGATCAAGACACAGAGAGGGTGAGTAGATCTTAGGGGTAGCAGACAGTCCCACTGGAAGGACTTTCCTCCATGTCTCCTGGCCCAGAATAGGTGCTGGACTTTCTCATATTTATAGCCTAAGGGTTTGGTGTACAGCTGTACACCCTGCAGTCTAGAACACTAGTACAGCCAATGAGATAGGACTCCACCAAAGGCTGAAGAAGGAAGCTGAAAGTTAGAGCTGGGAAGCCAGGGTGAGAAGCTGCAGTGGATGGAGCTCCTAGCACAGAAAGGAGATATGCTTGGAATTTCCCTTGAAGGGGAGGAGATAGGAACATGGGGGAGCTCATTCCCAGCTGGGGTCAGTAGACAGTGTGGCTTTAGGCAGTCAGAATTAGATTATTAGAAGGTTTATAAGAAATCTGGATGAAAGAATATTAGATACCTTGGAGTTGGCAGTCTTAAAACCAAAACTCTGTTTTAGGGTATTGTTGGTCCTGATGCAACAGCAGCCTCCAGAATTCCATTTCCAACGATGCTGTGTTTTATCATAGTAGCAAGTGACAAGCTGGTGAATGTTGATTAACCAATGCCATGATCACAATTAATCCTCCCAGGAAGCATACACACTGGAGGGTTATTATCACCTGCTGTCACTGTCCTTTTAAACTATAAGCAGAGCAGGGGGAGAGTGGTGGACTCCAGGATCTGATGACCTGGGCAGGAATGCCTTCTCTAGACCTATAACCACTGGTCTCTGCTGAAATCTGCACAGGACCTGCCTGGATACCTCTGGGAATGGCCACAAGTAGCCAAGAATGCCATCTTTAATGTAAAGCACCATGACAATGTCTGTGTCCTGGGATCCAGGTTTGTACCAGTGCTACATTATTAACTGCTCCATCCATAACCTCCATCTTGAGCAGATATCACATTATCGAACCAGATCACAGTCTAGCACGAAGCACAGCTGAGGCCCAGGCACTGATAACTGTGACTCCAAGGTCACAAAGTGCCCTTCTGTCAGACAAGCCAAGAAAAGTGCTCTGTGGGCTGGCAGCATGGTCAGATGCACCACTAGCTGTTTCTCTTAATGAAACATCTACTTAGAAGGGAGAGTTGCTATTACTATTATTGTAGTTCAGCTGTAACCTAGTAAGTAATAGTCGCCATGAACTTGGCAGCTGGTGGGATGAACTTGGCCCATGTCAGGTAGTTTGTGTCCTAAGTAAGTCAATGTCCTCATGGCCTCACAAAGAGGAGATAATGCACAGACACATGGTGCTTCAGGAGAGGTTCTGAGTGACACGCTAGGCAGAGGGGAAGAAGAACAAGGATGGAATTGTAAGAAGATGACACCAAGGACCCGGGGATGAGGGCAGAGATGGTTCCTGTCCTACCCTGAGCAAAGCTGCATAGCACTTGGCCGCATACTGCAGGCTCTCAGGTCTACGGCTACCAGCTTAGACAGTGTTCTGTTGATATGAGCTTCCCAGCAGCAAATAAACCAATGTCTAGCCTGTCACAGCGCTGTATGGCTGCTTGTCTGTGAAACAAATGCTGTGGAATCTGGAAAATATGCCTGGAACAGTTGGCAAACAATGAAAGATAAAACAATTCTCACAGTCAAGAGTCTGAATGAAACTGGCTACAAAGGACAGGAAAAAGGAGGAGGAGGGAAAGAAGTTAAAATAGAAACAATATATATGTATTATATATTATATAATATGAAAACCTATTTGTGTTTATATAGATTACATGAAAAATAAGACATAACTGAGCTCCAAGATATAAGGTGCCTAGATTCCCTAACATCTTCAGGTATAGTTACTTAGCCTAAAGGGCTACAGTATGGAGAAGTTGTCAGAAACAAGTCCTAGTTCTTTGCTAATGGACCAGGCCCCACAGGGGCCATGCAACACTTGTGGTAAAAGGAGACACAACCTAGGCTGTTCTTTACTTGTGGACTTCTGGGAGTTGGAATCATTCCTGAGCTTATCTGGAGAAGACTACATTCTTACCTGCAGCACTCTGATTTCTTAGCTTTTTTAAAAAAAAAATCAAGAGATAGAAATTGAATACAGCCAAACATCAAATTTGGGGCAGGCAATAGGAGGCCACATGCCAAACCTGCCCCAGCATGAAAGCCAAGGACTTTGCTTGATGATATGATTTTAACATTTGTCTTGAGACCTACTTTGTCATTATTGCTCAGGATTAGATCTCTCCCCCTTTGTGGTATATGGGAAATAAGTACTGTATTAGTTACTTCTTGTTGCTGTGATTAAAACCCCATAACTACAAGCAAATTATGGAAGAAAGTGTTTATTTGGGACTATGGTTCCAGTGGCAGAATCTATTATGATAAGAGAAGCATGGCCACAGCAGTTGAAGCAAGAAGCTGAGAAATCATGTCTTCAAACGCATAGAGAGAGAAAGGGCAGAAAACTAGAAATGGGATGAGATTTAGGGTATCAACTCCCACTTCTGGTGTACTTTATTCAGCAAGACTTCATATCCTAAAAGTTCCATAGCCTCCCCAAACAGTTCTAGCTGGAATCTGGTGTTCACATATCTGCGCATTGCAGATACCCATAAAGGCATGGTCATCTCATGAAGCAAAATCACCAACATCATATATTCCCATGTTTTTAACAGTCTATTTGAGACTCAAGGTACAGTCTTAACTATGACCCTTTGTAAAGTTAATAAGTAAACCAGACACGTCTAACTTCTAATGGCACAGAATACACATTCTATTACAAAAGAAAGGAATGAGGCCATGGTGAGGAAATGTTGGACCCAAGCAAGACTAAAACCTGCAGGGCAAGCATTAAATCCACTTAGTTTAAAGGGGTTTAGATGGCTCTTCCCCAGCTTTGTTTCACTCCTGTATTAAGCACTTCATGGCAGAAGTCTTAAGGCTATAGCATCTCAAATATCTTGGAGTATTCATTGTGACATAGAACTCACTGCTACGGTCTCATGCAGTGGCTTCTCAGAGCCTTTTACAGTGGTATTGGTACAAATTGCCTGGCTCCAGCAGTTCTTTGAAACCATGGAAGAAGAATCCATAACTCTATTACTCATTAATCCTTCAACCTTGACACTGCCAAGTTTAGCTGCCACCTTGGGATGAACCCTTGCCATTGTTGACCAAATTAGCAATAGATTTCATATATTGAAGCAACTTCTTCCTAGTGCTATACAACCTTTTACAAGTTGAAAGTTTAGCTAGGCAGGTTCTTTCCCTAAGGGCACCCTTCATTTGTTCACTTGTAAAGCTAAGGCCTACAGTGAAAGAGAAATGTTAGTTAGGAGACTAGCACCGTTAAGGAGAGGCCTCCTGCTCTGAAACAAATTAAGTTTTCTAGTACTCTTTTTTCCCTTCTGAACTAATTTTGTATTTATTTTTTGCCCCACTTGCTTCTACTAATCATAGAAGATAACAACACTAAGCAACAACCATTCCTCACACTCAATATTATGCTGTCTTAAAATTTTCTTTGTTAAAGAAATGAATCCTCTACATTTTAATTTAACCCCAGGCAAGTTCTTAGGAAATAGACAGAAAGAAGCCAAGGTTTTTTTTGTTTTGTTTTGTTTTGTTTTTTTGTCCAAATATCACATGAATGATCTCTATTCCGTTTGCTAGTACATTCTTTAGTTTCCTTCTGAAATCATTTGATCTGGAACCAGGACTCCACAGCCTATATTACTCACGGAACCCTCTTCCAGGATCCCACTACAGTGGCCCACTCAGCTCTGCTTACATTCCTCAACTGCTCTTCTAATTCGGAGTTCCAAAGTCTTCCACAGTCCTCTATTAAACAGTATGATCATGTTCTTCATGGCAATAATCCTATTTTTGGTACCAATTTTGGTATTAGCTAATTTTATTTCTGTGATAAAACACCATGACAAAAAGCAACTTGAAGAAGAAATAATTATTTTGGCTCACAGTTTTAGAAGGAGAGTCCAGAATGGCAGGGGAGGCATGGCAGCAGGTGTTCAGGACATATTCAGCCATACAGAGAAAGCAGAGGGGAAAGGGACAGGGGGCTAGAAGTGGGTGAAGCTGTAACTCTTAAAAGCCTGACCCCTGTGACAGCAAGCCCTTCTTTCACCAGTTCTTCTAGTAAGTTCTACATTCTGTAAGTTCCATAGCAGCCTTAAACAACCAACTGTGGGACAAATGTTTAAATACAAGCCCACAGAAGACAAATCTTATTCCAGTTAGCAAAAACACCCTCCTGCTAGACTGCTGGGTATGTCAAATAAACTGACAGCAAATACCCAGTATATAACCAGTGCCCAAAATGACCAGTTTTCCATATCTGTGTAAATTAGGACTCTGTTGAGTGACACCATGGAATTGTTTCTTTCAGGCCTGACTTGACCATCTTCACAATGGTGCTAAGGAGCTATGGATCTACTGAAGACCTTGTCCCACAGTCATCACCATAAAATAAACAAGATCATGTAGCTGATAGGGATATTGAAGAGGTAATGAAAAATTTTTAATATCCTCCCTTAGTTAGAGGCTGGAGGATCACAAGACCTTACCTGAGATCCTAGTTGCCATTCTCTTCTGTCCCTTGGTTGTATGTAACCCTGCTCCAGGATTACCCTGTAATCTTAGGGGTGCTGGAGTAGATAGGACATGCTTAGGGGCATCCATCTAGTACAGAATCTTCCATGTGCTGCCATGGCTTTTCAGTGGTACAGGTGTCTTTGAGAAACCTACATTATGGTAAGTAACCCCTCACTGGTTCAACAATCTGGACTTGGATGTAGTCTTTCCTTTAGTCTCTTAGTACCCCTTTTTGGAATGTGGGGGGTATATGGATGCTTCTTTGTGACTCCTCATGGAAAATCGTACCACGACACATTTTAAGTGCTTATGATACAATTTTGAAGAGACTATCACAGTACAAAAATTATAATAGGAATATAACCCAAACTCAGAATAAATGATTATTTGCAGGAAGTAAAGACAAATGTTGATAGTATCTGCCATACATAGGTCAGGTTTTAGAATATCCATTCTTTTTCTTCCAAACTTTCTTCAGGTTCTGATGTTAATAACGCTATTATTTTTATATAGGTCCAAATATTTAATATGTATTCTGGACAATATTAAATTATGACCATAAAAGCGGACTAATTAACTATGATCCTTGTTTTAATGCTTTGAATGAGTATACAACATTGAATCTGTTAGGAGTTGGGGAATTTTTGGAGACAGGCTAAATGCACTGGCATTTTGAGATGGAAACAGATATTTGGGAACTAGTGGAAGGAAATTATGATCTTAGTATAAAATGCCTCCCTAAGGTTCATGCTTTGGACATCTGGAATCTTTGTATTGCTGCATTCAACTGTGACTCAAGTTTGTTTGAAGACTTAAATTAGAGCCATTTTCATAGAAACAAGTTGGACACCATTAGTTGTTTCTGCTGCTAACCCTGTTCTTCTCACTATGCCCCATTTTCTTACCCTCTCTCTTTCCACACTATTCTCCCTTGCCATTCCTCCTGCCTTCTGTCTTCCTGATACTATGCTTGCCATGTAACTTGGCCAGTCCATTTACCTTGAACCTCAGTCTAGAATTCATACTGCAGACCAGGTTGGCCTAGAGCTCACAATCCTCCTGCCTCTACCTCCTGAATACTTGGATTATAGGTATGTACCAAAATGCCAGCCACTTTTCTGTAAGAAAAGTTTTATTTTGGCTCATGATCTCAGAGAGTTCAACCCACAGTGACTTGATATCATGTTATTGTGAACATGATAGTGGGATTGTGTCTATATGGAAAAGGTGACTGTATGGTAAACAAGAAATGAAAGAGAGGAGGGAAAGGAGAGAGTCTATGTGAAGACAGGGAGATACAGAGGACAGAGAAACAGGAGATCACAGTGTGATCTTTAAAGGCACATACACAAACACACACAAACTCTCTCTCTCTCTCTCTCTCTCTCTCTCTCTCTCTCTCTCTCTCTCTCTCTCTCTCACACACACACACACACACACACACAAAATCTACTGTAGCCTTTATTCCCAAGGTTTCTAGAACCTCCCAAAATAGTTCCAGTTACTTAGAATCAAGTGTTGAAGACATGAGCCTCATTTCATATTCAAAGCATAAGTTCTTTCCCTTGGCTCCAAAACACTCAGGGGCATCTCAAAATGTCATATGCATTTAGCCCATCTCCAAGAATCCCCCAATCGAAACAGTTCCAACATTGTTCACAAGTCTAAATTTCAAGTCCCTTTTAAGACTCAAGGCAAACTTGTAGGTGAGAGCTCATGTAAAAAAAATTAATAAATATTTTCAAAGTGCAGTAGTATAAAATAGTTGTTCCAAAAGGGAGAGATTTAGGAACATGTGGAAGAAGAGTAAGAACGATGTGAAATTGAAATTCAGCAGGACAAACATAAGATATTGCAGCTTCATGCCTAGAACGTGAGACATATGGTATCATGATGTGAGCTGTGGCAGGCTTAGATATGCTTGTTCCTAATGGCTTTGCCATTTGCAGACCATATGGCCTCCCTCTTGGGATAGTTCCACTCAATACCTGTGATTTTTCTTGGCAGATATTTTATACTATCATGTTTAGTATCCTGGAGTCTTCACCATATCTTGGGCTTTAATCTTATGAGTTACTTTCTGACGTTCTGTCTGAAGGGCCTCTGACCCTGCTGCACATTGCCTGGCCCTTAAGCCTTTGTGATATTGGTGGAAGCCTTCATGACCCTGTCTTCAAAGTCAACATCATATGGATGATGCTAATATTTGTCAGCAGCTCAGATGATATTTGGGATTCTCTGCACCAGCAGCAAGGGAGTGTCTGAGTGGCTACAGCCAGAGCAGCATTTCTCTAAATGGCTATGTGTGAGCAGAATGTCCTGGAAGGTCATGCTTCTCACTTTTGTATTTCCCTTGAATCCATCATGGATGGAGTCTGGCCAGCTCCTGAGATGCCTCTGAAGCATCTTTTCTATTGTTCCAAAGCAAAGTTCTAGAATACCTTGAATGGTACTTGTAACTTTAATAACCAAACCTTCTCCATCCCCATTTTAACACCTTTTCTGGCTAGACTGAATGCTTTTCAAGTCCTTCTGTTGGATTTTTTTCAGCTCCCAAGTCTCACTAAAAATATGCTAAAAGCAACTAGAAGTAACTCACCATAATCTAAATGTTGTGTTTTCTTAAATAATTTCTCCACCAAATTAATTAACGATTCCATTACCTTTAAAATCAGCTTTCTTGAAGATTTTAGGACACAGGTAAAAACCACTTGCCAGACTATACCTTGCATGGCTGGTATATTATTTTCAATCCCTGTTCTCAGCTGAATTTGCCTGAGTGCAGTCCTCACTGTGTCTGCCAGTATGCTTTGCTACCAAACGCCCAGCACAACAGCCCATGAAGGCACCTGTGGCATCCTAGTTCTACTCAGTTTGTTTCTAATTATTTGAAATTCTTCCTGTATACCATTTCCAAAAGATTAAGAACCATGTGGCCAACTGCTATACAATTTACAAGGGAAAGGTCAGCATTCCAGGGGATTGAGGACACGGATGTTTGGCCCAGTGTGCTTTGGCAGATCATAGTGGCAGAAGCATGTGTAGAAACACAAGTGGCAGTTCACTATGTGCCACCAGGAAGCAGAGAGCCACTGCACATTTCATAGCATGCTTGGCATTCCTCTTTGAATGTGGCCATGCTTTCCTCTGCTACTGTGTGGATTTAGCTCTGCCTCTGAGAAGTTCCAGAGTGAAGTTAATGGAGAGTGCTGTAGGAAATCCCTGCTATTAGAATGCAGATCGGTTCCAGCACAGCCCTAAGCCAGTCTGTATTCTGAGCAAGTATCTCCGCTGTGCTTATGGCTGACTTCTCAAGGGCATATTCTGTCCAAGTGGCTCAAGTCAGAACTCCCAGGAACACCTGCATGCATTTTTCACAATTGTCCTTTAGAACTTTTGTGTCTCAGGATATTCTCAGGAAACTCGGTTTTATGTTCAGATACAATCACAGGAGAGTTTGTATCATGCTCCTGGAAATGAACATCATGCAACAGCATCTCTAAGGCTGAAAAGTCCTCTGCTAAAGTGAGTAACATGTGCTAACATTCGAGATAAGCTGCCAACCTCACTTTTTCTTTCCACACCACAGTTTTAACACTTTGGATAAAGGTTCTGCAGAATGCATTTTGGAAGCTTTGGGTCTTCCATAAATAAAAGTGTCCAGTATTTTCTTGCTAACTCTGAAACATGGTATCTCTTGTGGCTAATTGAGAATGAGGGCCTCATTCAGAAACAATGACAGGGGCTGCTGAGCCCATGAAAACTTAATGATAGATTTTCTTTCCTTTTTCTTCAGTCAGTGGCTAAGTGTGGCAGGGCAGGCAGATCACAAGCAGGAAGGTGAGAAGGACCATCTCTCAGTGGAGACACACCCAAGTGACCTGATCTGAGCTGAGATGGGCATTTTGTGAGGTGAATTTTATACATCGGATCAAAGCCTATATGGTTAGGAAGGTGTTGAATAACAAAGGCCAGTTCAATGGACCTCGGGGAGCCACTACATCTCCATTCTTTCCTGTACTGAAGCCGTGTCCTTACACATTCTTCAAAGGTTTGGACAGCTAAGAAATGAATACAAGTGTCCATTTCCACAGGAAGTTAACCCACCTTATAACAGATGCGTGATATTTTGTATGGATTCTATCCTGTATATCAATCAGAGGTAGATTGCTGCATGTTTCCATCATGTACACAAAGGCACAAACGAGGGCTTCTTTTCTGTGTGGAAACTATTGGGGCAAGTTCCATTAAGGTTTATAACACAGACTCTGCACATGCCCACCCCTTTTGACATACAGTACTTTTGAGATAACAAGGAAATTTTGCTTTTATATTTGCCTTTGTCATCCTCCCCTCAGATACCAATCAAACCTATGGCAGAACATATAGTTCAGTTGTAGAGAACACAAGGACCCTGAGTCAGTCTCTGGCATCAACTGTGGCAGAGCGCTGACATAGCCCACGAAACAGCTTATGGGGCAGCACAATGCTGAGAGGAATGTTTAGCTTCTTAAGTCTGTTTTTTTCTATAAAGTTTTAAAGACTTATTTGTGTGTATGAGAACATGTGTGAGTGTGTGCATGCATTCGTGCATGTGTATGTATGTGTGTGTGAATGTGTATTGTGCATATGAACATGTGTTTAGGAGTCAGTTAGGCTGGAATTAACAGTTTGTTGTGAGCTGCCTGATGTCAGAGCAAATACTCTGAACCACTGAGTCATCACTCCAGCACTCACAATTTACTTTTAAACAGTAGGTTGTCGTTGTGTTTATCAGTGGGGCATCCGTGATATTATGAATATGTAGAATATCCAACCAAGCAATGTAAGACACACCTAACACCTTGATGACTCACTACTTTTATGTGTGTGTGTGGTGAGCCTGTTAGAAACCTATTATTTAAACAATTTATAAATATGCATGTTATTCTTAACTATAGTCATTATGCATGGCAACTGATTGCTTGATTCCTGCCTTCAATCTTGAGAAACTTGGGCCCTGTCATCATTTCTTCATTCTCCAAACCATTGCCAGCCCCTAGTAACTAGCTCTCTTCTTGTTGTACCTGATAGACAGAAAACCTGTCATGGTGTTCTGGGGAGGCCCACCTAAGCTGGTGTATGTACAGATTCTCCTAGGAAGTGAATGAGGCCCAGGTGTAAATGCTGATTCCCAGAATCTGTCTGTGTCACCTGGGCCTTGGTCATATTTCTCACACTATTGTGAACTCTTTGGTCTATGTTCCCCACAGTGAATGATATCCAGCAGTGTCTAGAAAAGACCGTTCTTGCTATTGCCAACTTTGGATTTCTAAGGTCCTCAAGGTAGGAAATTCCTCAGACACAGAATGATTCAGATCCTCTACTCTGTTCACCTTGCCATCACTTGATAAGCAGCAATGGGGGTAGGGCTATCAGCAATCAGAGTTTGGTTTGGATGGACATCATTCTACTCAAGTACAAGAGTAGGTGCTGACTTCCATTAGAGAAAACCATCATTTCTTTGTGTGAAATATTGAGTTCAGAATCTTAGGCAACACCCAGGAGAACAGATTTGGTATCCCAGCTAATCTTAACTTAAGCCTGCATAGCTGAACCATGAACACGCTGTTGGAGTTAAGTTGGACAGAGACTACTGCATAGTCCCTCAAGACCAACTCTCTTACTGCTTTCTGCTCCATAATTCCTGCTGGTCCTTGCAGTCACCCTACAAGTGTACATAGACATGTGTACAAACATGGCTTTATTAGAATGCAGGCACAGCCTTAGTCTGACCCCATGACTCATTTTATGATTTTTTAGAAGGAATTGTATACTGGGTACTTCCTTCTGCTAAATCATTCTCACTTAGAACAATCATCCCACACTGTGACTAGCTATACCTCCATCCTATCATTAGCTGTGACCCAATAATAGAGCCACATGTAATTTATGAAACTGTCAAATGACCAGCATAAATTTAGTGTCTTTCCTTGGGGCTGGAGCAATGGCCTAACAATTAAGCTGCTCTTCTAGAAGGTCCATTTGATCCCCAGCACTCACGTGACTGCTCACAACTACCTCTAACTCCAGTCTCAGAGAATCTGATGCCCTCTTTCGGCTTCAGGGTATGCACATAACATACATTCAGGAAAAAATACACATGCACACAAAACAACAACATAATAAAAAAGTTTTAAAGAGTTTGGGGTTTTCCCACTGAGCACACAGTGTCCTCCTTACCCCCCATGTGTATAGATGTATGTACATTCTCTAAGTATGAATATACATGTGGTCTGTAGTATACATGCATGCGTGTGTGTATGAAATGTAGAGGTCAGTGTCAGATGGCTTTCCTCAAATGCACACCCCCCTTTGAGACAAGGTTTCAAACCTCAAAATGATGAATCTGAAACTCAGCCAGTAAACTTTAGGGCTTGGCCTGTCTCTACCCTCTTAGCATTTAGCTGTAGTCATGGGCCTCAATGTCTGGCTTTTTATATGTATTCTGAAATTTAAAAACACTCAGTTCCTCATTCTGTATTGGACTTTAACCTCTGAGCCATTTTGGTTTTCTCTCAAAAAAATTCAGTGTCTCCTTATGAACAAGGCCTTATACCTTGTAGGGATTGAGACACATGATTTACCAGATGCTGGATATCCATCCAGTGATTATCCACAACAGCATGCAAAAGTCCATGTTTCCCAGCCCCCTGGCCACTTCTTGGCAAGTTACTTGTGTCTGCTGCACTGTGTGGACAGCATTTCTGTCTTATTCTCTGACCTCCCTAAATGAATCGCTGCATATCTATGTTTCTATATGTTGCTGTAGATCTTTATGTGTTATTCATTAGGTTTTTCTTGCAACCTGCCAGCAGTCTGTGATCTTTTTGTTTATAAGATTTTTTTATCTTAATGTTTTGAACTTTGACCTAATTACATTCATCCCAGTTTTCTTTTCTCACATTTCCCACCCTTTTGTGCTGTTGTATTTAAGAAGTTTTTTCTTATTTATGGTAAAAGGCACACTATAGGATTTTCTTGTAATCTCTGTGTAATATGTGAATTAAAAATGCACATCTTTAATTAGCCAAAGTTTATTTGGGGTAGATATAAACTAGGAACTTCGCCAGTGGGCACAGTCCCAGTGAGCATAGAACCACTGTCCTGGGATGGCCCCTTCAGAAAAAGGGAAGCCTTGGAATAACAAATATTGGCTCCGACTCCAGTAGTCAGAAAACTGGGTTAATGCAGAGGCTGGATGGACAGCTGCCAGGATGGGATACTTTTGGCTGGCAGGGCCTCCTGGGTGAAAAGCATTCCTAAGGAAGGAAATTCTAACACTTGGCTAACCTTAGAAGGACGATACTGATAAGCTGAGTGAGAAACCAGCAAAGAAACTTCTAGCCTGAGGAAACAAAAAATCTACAGTCCAAGAGGAAAAAGAAGTATGTATAGGGTCAGAAAGTAGAGTGGTGAGCTTGGAGTTCTCATAGTGCAGGAATGAAGAACATGACCTAGATGAGGTTGAGGACAGGCAAGCCTCATCAACCTGGATTCTCACATCCCAGGGTAGGCCTGGGGCTTGTTCTGAGCAACACTCGAGCTCAATATAGGACTTTAAGCAGGAGAGTGAGTGATATAATTTATTTTTAAGGAGACTCCCACTGCCTGGTCTGGAACATTCTGGAAGACAGATGGTAAGTAGCAGAGTAGACTGAGACATAGTCCTTAGGAAACAGGTCATTTATTCACTTCACTAAGACCCTGCTGATCTCGAGATGCCTAGAGTGGGGAAGGCAGCAAGACTGGTACTTGCATTCATTTACTGTGTATATAGCAATGCTGGGATCCAGCTATGACCAGGACAGCATGCTTGAGCAGGACATGCACATTTAAATATGCTGAATTTCCATTTTTTTTAATGTGAGCAGGGACAGAATGGGCCAAACCCTGCAGGAGGAAGCATTTGCTTATAAGGCTTATCAGGCAGATGTCTTCCTATCACAGGAGCACATTGGCACCCTTGTCAGCTGCAGGCGGAGTAGCCTCAGAATGTTGGTTAAATATGCCCGACTTTGCACTGGCAACCCCACAGACATGCATCTACTAAAAATGGGTAGGATTCCTTCCAAGATAGAGGAGAATCTCTGCCAGAGAACACTCAAGTCTTTTCTCTGCATACAGAGAAGAATGTGTATGCCACTGAACCTGGAGACACCCTCCAAATGGCTTCACACCAACAGTTACATATTAGGTTGGTCAGCATCTTGTCCAGAGGAGTAAATGATCTTTAGTTTATAGAGTAGTACATCTAGTAGTCTGTCTTCTTTGGCCAACTCGGTAGCTTCCAGGCACTAACTTTAAATATTTTAAATAAAAGGAAATGGAAGCTTAATCATTAAGTAGTGTCAAAATAGCTACTGGGAGAGATTTCAATCTTCCCCTTTCTACCTAGCAGACCACCAGACTTTTGGGACCAGACAAGTCATGTAATGCTGTGGAATGTCAGTCCTTTGACCTGATTTGCCCTCTGAAAATCAGTAAGTTCCAGACTGCAATTTGAAACGGTCAAAAGAGTCATGTGTGGCAGAAGAAAGTCACCTGATGACTTGTGACCTAAAGCCAGCAAGGCCATTTTTTCTTGGATAATTGCTGCTGCCTGAGAACTCTTCACAGGACCCAGAGACCAGGTGTGATTTTGCAATAGGGGTCTCTGATTTGACTTAAAACTGCACATTTTTCTGCACCACCTAGAAAAGAAAAGTTGGTTCTGAGAAATGCAGGACTAGCACTGCAAAAGGAAGGTTGCCAACATCACATTTTATCACACCCGACTGTGATGGGCTCAGCTCTGTCCCTCAAAAATACACATGTTGAAGTCCTCACCCAACATTTCTGAAGCAGCCTTATTACCCTTTGTTTCCTAATTACTGATGTCACATGACCAGCAGTTCCACTCATCCTCCCATCATGCCTTTCTAACCATGATGGATGCTACCCTCAAACTGTGAGCCAAAATAAATCATGCTTTTCCTTAAGCTTCTCCTTGTCAGGTATTTGGCCACAGCAATGAAAAAGTAACTAATACAGAAGCCAGGCACAGAGATGATAATATACACAACAGAGGACCTTTGGGAGAGAACTGGCCATGAAAGTGAGATTCCATTCGTTCTTGACCTTCTGCTGCATGAGGTTCCAATATGTCTCCTCTCATCAGAAAATCAGCCAACTAGGCCTCTGAATTTGGACTTACCAGCTTCCAGAATAAGAAAGCACATTTCTATTTCTTATCAATTAGTCTGTCCATGGTGTGTTATTTTGGAAGCATAGACTAAGTGAATTTAGGTTTCGTTAGTTAAGATGAGGCCAGGAGAAAAGTGGGGCAGTTCCTAATGCAGTTTGACAACACTCTTATAAAAGGGATGTCCATACAAATGCACAGGAAGAGTGATGTGGGTAGAGAAGGAAGAAAGGAAGATGCTTTTCAAAGCCAGAGGAAAACAAAGGCAGCTGGCAACCGTCAGCTGCCTGGATGAGGCCAGGAGCAGACAGTTCCTCACAGGTGGAGCCAGCACTCAAGACCTCGAAAATGGGTCCTCCAGGCTCCGTGGATATAGGAAGATTAAACTGCCTCCAATTGGAGCCCATTGAGTCTACTACAGGGGCTGAGCTAAAGGCACTGGTCTCACTGTCCTCTGCTCAACTCAGACGTGTTGCACTGCTTGTGAACCCCCTCTTTTTTCCAGGTTTGTTTTCAGTCTGGCATCAGGTAGCATTTAAGATGGCTCTTTTTGGGCTTTCTGTTAAATGGAGATGCACATCAAATGGTCATGGCCACATGCTGACCATGAACCTGATGACATGGTGTCATTGCCCAGGCTGAAGGTTGAGGTTAGTGTGAAACTGCCAGTTTCACACCAGACACTTCTCATCATGGGGTGTCTTCAGCAGGCAGGTGAGCCTTCTCCTTCACCTGAAGAATTAGAGCTCCTCCAGTAGCATCCAAAATTAAGCTAGCCAGAACTGAAATGTGTGGACCCCTGCCCACACTCCTCCTGTGTCAGAGGGAAGTACAAGGAGAGGTGTGCAGTAATCCACGGTTATAGATGATCAGGTAATAGGGACTGATGGCAATGATGTGACCAGGAGATTCGAGGATCAGATGGGGGCAGGAAAGAACTAACGGAAGATGTAGTAGGAGAATCACTCATAGCACCTTATATGAGGCTTTGTAGCACTATGATGAGAAGGGATGCCTGGCCAAGAGCAGCCTGGATGCTCTGTGCATACATTCCTCTGGCTTGTGTGTGTTCTGAGTTCTGTCTATAGAGTGGGACCATCTTTTTCTTTGGTCTCCAGTTCAGCATACTGTCAAAGACCCTCTCTAATGGAGGAGAGGTCTTAGTAGCCAGAAAGCTATTCTTTATCAAACAGAGTTGAGGTTTGATTAAAAATAAATATATAAACACAGTTTTTAAATACGAGTGAGAGGGAGCTCAGAAATACAGCCAGAGCTTGGTGTGGGCTTCTCAGAGAGTCACTATTTACTAAGAAACACAGATACAAGAGCAAGAGCAAGAAAGAAGCTTCAGGTGTATTATTCAAAGAGATCTCATTCGCCATACCCTGAATTCTAGAGGTTGAAGCTAGGCCCAGGCTCTTGCCCCATCAATGAAATGTTAGATGGATGTTAGGATGCTATGGGAGAACCCTGTTCTTATACCAAGTGAATTCCAGCCTTTACAAGGTTTGGGCTTGGGTTGCATGACCCATAGACAAGAGTGGGGACTTCATCTCTGCTAATTCCCCATTTTAACCCTAACATCATTGCAGAACATTTGAAAGGTTAGAGTATCCTTGGGGGAAGTAGGCAGTAAGGTAAGTTGTATCCCATTCGTGGTCCAAAGAACCTTCTTAAATTTACTAATTTTAAAGTCTCTTGATTAAAACAAAACTTGAGGGCAGAATTATTTTGTCAGCTCATTTTTTATATATATCTGGAAAGCTTGGATTCTCTTTTGAGAAGATATTTTACATGTATTTTAAAATACTCTCCTCAAAACAAATGCCAATTTCAAATAATTCTGAATTTTTTATCGTGACTGTAATCTAAAAATTATCATATTTTATCTACCTTCTGCCACTACTCTGCCTAACAACATTTTCTCAAAAGTCAGCCTTTCGTGGTGTCTGCTTGTCTGGATTGCTCCTCTGTTCTTAAAGTCCCTTCCAGCTCTGGCTGAGGTGATCCCCCTTGACAGTCTCCAAGATGTTCTTTCTATTCTCGCCCACAGGTCAACATGGTCCCAAGATTCTGCTCTTGAGTCTGTACTTTCAATCTTGGTAGTTTCACTTAATACATTAATTTAACTTTCTAACTAGGAAACTCATGGAGTTTTCCCTCTATAAGCTCTTTGCCCTCTATTATAGCTTCTGCCCTGTATTTTAAGACTCAGTCCACAGACTTTACCTTTAGGCCAGACCCCTTACTTCAAAACAAATGCCAATATGTTTTGCCCTGCCCTGGAGGCCTTATACCCTACCCCAACCGCAGGCCCTACCCTCAGACCCAGTCTGTTGAGTGCACTTCTTCCCAGGCTCTCTCATATCTTGTCAGTCAACCCACCAGCTGAGTCTGTAGCAGCCATATTTCCTCAGTCACCTGTTCTTGAGGCTGAAACATTAGCCTGACCCTCCCTTCTGCTTTCTTACTCAATCAGATGCAGGGTCTTGCTCAGAAAGGTCTTTCTGTGAATGCCTGTTATTTGTTTCAGTATGGGCACACTTGACTCTAAACTAAAGACAGAAATGCAACATATAGGACAGTTGGCAGTTGGGAGACTCAGACAGGAAAGACAGGACTAATAGTCTATTTAAATTTTATTTGTTCCCTCAAGTGGCAGTGTCTCCCCAAATCTGGGACATAGTAGAACAAGATGAACTGAGGGCTATGTCTCTGCTGTAAATGCACCTACATATATAGTGTGGAAGCCCACAGGAGTTCTTCATGCTGACAGTCACCCACCATAGTCTTAGCCTGGGATGCATACTCCGTTCATTACATGGCTCTCAGGCTCTGTGGATTTCTGTTCTCAAATGGAAAGCCTCCCTTGTATTTGTCTAGCATGGTGTTTGTGTAGAATGCCCAACAGTATTTGTTGAATGGAAGCTGACTTCTAAATTAGTAAGCATAAAGTTATAAACTGACTTTCACATGGAAAAGACACATGGTTGGAAGACAGCCAGTGAGATCTTTGTCATCCCCAGGAATGGTGTGGGAGATTTGGAGAATAATAAGAGAAGATATGCCTAAGTCATACTGAGCTCACAATAATGCACAAGCTCCCTTGTGGACTGCCCTGTGACAGGGTGACAACCCTCATACATACCAAAAGTCTACTGCAATGCAGCAGGTTCATTAGCATACCAATTTGCATACATTTACATGTCACATTCGTATCACCTAGCACTCCAACTTGCATACTGGATAAAAATTTTAAAAAGGTAGTCTGACCCATTGCAATTATCTTCAAATTCAATATTCAGAACATGACACGTGAACCAAAACAAAAATCTACAACAGTCCATTATGTGCCTCATAGGATGCCATTCAGGAGAATCTCAGTGAAGGACAGACAACCAAACAGCCAGACCGGGGTTTGCAGCACGGGTTCTGTAAAGTGGTACCACCAACACCAGCCCTCAGTCATGGTTCACTTCAAGCATCTACTGAGTGCTGCTCTGCCTTGTGCTGCACATTGAGGGATTGAAGGTTTAAAGCTGTGTCATGGCCCTCACTGGATCTACTGCAGAAATGCTTTGTAAATTTGTATGTGTACTACTGGGGCTCTGCTGTGCCATATGCATGGCCAGATAAGGTCTGCTGGGGATCTCCTGCACATGACCTGTGTGTGCAGAGAAATGTGGGGCTGTTTGGGTGGGGCTTGTTTATCACTGTCCCACTGCCACCCACATTACAGATGTGAAGACTGTGCCCGAAAACTGGCAAGTAGAGCAGAGGCAATACACGACAGCATAGGGAAGTGGGAGCCCCTCCCAAACCTAGGAGGGAGATTCCAAAATGTGGAAATTTGTGTGAAGGAGGTCCAAGGATTCCACGGGGAGAAAGTGGTGTTTGGATTAATGGTGGTGTCTAGAGTAATAGCAACAAGCGTTCATTTCTCTCTTCCCACTGAAAGCTTGTCACCGTAATATGAATACAACTGCTAGGACTCACCAGTTTTCCTCAGAAAGCAATACTCAGCCTTGTTCTGGGGTGTTCTAATGATCATGGCTGGGCCTCTACATGGCTACCTAAGCACATGGTGTCTGCATCTTGATGACTTCTCTCCCACAGAGTTATCTCAAATTGAAAATATGTTGACATGTGTGTGCAGATGCATAAGTCTATATGTAAATCCAGAAAGGATATCAGGTGTCCTGGTCTATTTCTCTCCACTGTAGCCCATTGAAACAGAATCTCTCACTGAACCTAGAGTTTGTCATTTTGGCTAGACTGGCTGTCCAGTGAATTGTCAGGGTATGCTTGGCTCTGTCTCTCAGTGCTGGCGTTCTGTGTAGGTGTGCCATGCCTGGCTTTTCAATATGCCTGCTGTTGATCCTAACTCAAGTCTTAATACTTGTGCAACAGGCACCATTACTCACGGAGTCATCTCCCCAGTGCCAGGAGTAACTGATCCTCTGTATAAGTACACTGGAACGACAGGCTGGTACACAGCCCCGAGAGTTTTCCAGGAGCACATTGCTGTTACTCATTCATTATTATGTCTAATGACTACTCACTTTTGCCAGCTATTGTTTTATGTGCTAAATCTTACAAAAATATGAATGAGAAATCACTCAACTAGCAGGTAAACAGACAGAAGGAAGTTTAAGACATTTTTAGCTTTATTTGTGAATGGAATGTGAAGCATTAGAAACAATGGAAAAGTGACTAATGTGCTTTTCTTCAGTAGTGTCTCAAGAAGAAGTTTGGGTTGGGAAAACCCCTGTAAGGATAATGTAGACAATAGAACTGTGCAACCCAGAGCAGACAGATATGATTCATAGTTGCTTTCTATCACAGCCTGAAAGGCTGTGGAGATGCCTTTGTTATGACCCAGATGACTAAACCAGGTTTCCTAGATATGTAATCTCTGCTTTTCACTTTTCAAAATTAAATCAGATCCATGATGTCTGTACTAAATTACGTGAAGCACAAGATTTTCCAGCATTCTACATTTTAAGGAGTGAAGAAGTGTTATTACCAGCTCTCTCTCTCTCTCTCTCTCTCTCTCTCTCTCTCTCTCTCTCTCTCTCTGTGTGTGTGTGTGTGTGTGTGTGAATGTGTATATGTATATATATATATATATATATATATATATATATATATATATATATATATGTCACATTGCAGTGTGCATGTCTGCATAAATGTATGTATATGTGTACATGAGTGTGCTGTGTTCATGTGTGTGTATATATGCACATATATGTGCATGTGTTTTTGTTTATAAGTGTGTTAGAACATATGCATGTGTATGTATATAAACATGCATATGTAGATTCATGTACATATGGAGGCCAGAGGTCAGTCTCCTGGGTTGTTCTCCCAGAGTCCTCCACAAAGCCTCATTTATTTTAATATATGTGTCAATGTGCTGGTGTGAGTTTACATGCATCAGGTACATACAGGTATCTGTGGAGGCCAGAGTGTATTTAATTCCCTGGCTAAAGTTACACATTGTTGTGAGCTACCTGATATGGGCCAGGATCTGACCCCAGGTCCTTTGCAAAAACAGTAAGGACTCTTAACTACTGAGCTATCTATCCAACTCAAACTCCATCATGTTTTTGAGACAGGGTCTCTCACTGACTGTGGGGCTTGTGGATTGGTCAAAGCTGACAATCCAGCAAGCCACGGGTATCCATTGGTGTTCAATTCCACAGTACTAGGATTATGAGCATATAGTATCATGCCTGACTTTTTACATGGATGATATATACCAAACTCAGGTTCTCATGTTTGCATGATGAGCACCTTATCAACTGAGATATTTCCCTACTTTACATAGCAGTAATTGACACTCACGAAATAGGAAGACACCCCAGACCAAGTGCCAAGTCAAGTCTACGAAGATCCCATTTTCAAACTGCAATAACAAGATGAAGATTAGAAAAGTCTTGTGACTTATCATATTATAGAGGGAAGCAGCTGGAGGTGGTTCCAAGTGAGCTCCTCAGCGGCCTGCAAGCCAGCACCTGCATTACAGGCAAGCAGAGAGGCTTCGAGAGGAGACTAGCCACATTCCACATTCTGGGCACCATGCTTTCTGTCAGTGAGAGGAAAACAGCTTCATTTTTTTTCAGTATGTGAGAGTGATGCCAAGACTAAGCCTGTAAGTTCTAAGTCCCATCTTTTGGTTTTTTATTCCAATAGTAACACTAGGAAGCAGCGTCCATCTCCTGAACATCCCAGAGAAAGTGAGTCCCAGTTCCTGGCTGTTTCCCACCAGAAATGGTTAAGGGGCACCGTGTGCTTGGTCTCTGCAGCCCTGTGGGGTCATGCCATGTGTTCTAGGGGTTATCTGCTGGGGAGTTGTACCAGAAAGTGTCATCTCACTGCTGGCAAATCCCCATACCCATTCTTTCTGATACTAACCAGAGAAAACAGAGCAGGCAGGATATCGGGAGCCCTGAATTCTGGTCTAGATTCTTGCTAAGTTAGTTTTCCAAAAAATATGTCCAGTTTCTCTGCTGTGCCCTAAAAGTTGTATTCAGTGACTTGGTACCTCATGAATACCCAGAGATGTGCACTGTCATAGACTAACTAAAAGAAAGCTTCTTTTCATCGCCTATCATGTTAGCCAAGGTAGAGTTTGGAGAATTTGCGAATGGTGCCCTCCCTCAGAGAAGCTTGATCCTCCTTTGCCTTGTCTCTGTCACACACCACCCAACTTCCATTGTTTCTCAAAGCTCTGTTAGTCCATCAGGGTGGACTCTCTGGTATTTCTCAACTGGCCTGTTTCTGTCTCTCCTGCCTCCCACCCTTCGCCAGGCTGCCCTGGTGGCCTGACTAGTAACCTATAATATATTACTATATTCTTGGTTGTCATCCCTGCCAGCAGTCTGTCTCCCTCAGTCACCTTTTCATACTGAACTATCAATCCTAAGTGAGAGTGTGTTGCTTGTTTGCTTAGCATTATTCTTGTATGTTTCAGGATGTTGAGACTTGTAATAATGAAACCATACTTTACCTCTCCAGCTTATTCTCCAGCTAACTCTCTTCACACTGCCCACCTACTCCCACACTCAGCCTGTAAGTGCATACTTATCTACTTTGTCGCTTGACTAAACTCCTCTTAGCTTCACAATTGTTCTAGGAACATTTCTCCCAAAGGCTTCCTTGACATCCTGGACCTCCTCACTATTAGATGATCCTCTGATCATGACTAAACCCATTGGACCATAGTTGTTCAGTAACCTGCACATACTGTCCCACTGATACTATCCTCTGTTGTCTTCAAGTTCTTGTTTAATGACCCTTGTTTTCTGTTTTTTTCCAGGACTTGAGACAGCCACAGCACTTAGAAGACAGGCAGTATATGGTGCTGATGCACAGAGGTACACTGCACGTCAGTCCTGCCCTTATGCTAATGCCACTCAGCACTTTCTCCCATCAATTGTAGCATTTAAGCCTCAGTCTGACAAAGGAAGTTGAGTGATAATTCTATGTATGATTTTGTTGTGTCTTACAAATATATCTTTAGCTCAATAAATTAGCCAACTAGCCAGAACCTTGTCCTCTTTACTGTTAGAAGATTGAAACTTTGTCATTTGAAGGAATGTCTAAAGTTGAATTAAGCATGGGAAAATGTGACTCATTCATAACAAATATGATACATGATAAAGAATGAATGTGATCTTGAATCTAGAGAAGGTCACATGTTCTATGCCCAGTAAAACAAGACAGAAAGTTCCAACAAAGACTGGGGCACTTTGGTGGAGAGAGATGTGGCAATACCAGAGTATTGAGGCATCTGGCTCATTCTTCATGCGTTCAGACCATGTGCAGTCTTGTACAGACCATAGCCAGTGTCCTAGGGATTGAAAAGGAACAAAGGAGCCTGTTCCAAGTAGAATGATTGAATGACTGCTACCTGCACAGGCATAACTAGTATGGATGGAACCAGATGAGCATGGTTCATCCTGGCTATCCAGAGGGGTAAGTATCTAGATGATGCAGGCATAAGAAATACAAAGGCTGAGTATTTGTTATGTGTGAGAACAGTTGTGGCCATACTCCTTTGAAATGGGATCTCTGCCTGGAGGAATCTTCCTTCAGTGTGTTGACTGTATTATTATGACTGTGCATGTGTGTGTGGAAGGGAGGAGTGGTTGCTCCAAGTGAGGAAAACTGCGGCCCCATTGCTCTGGAGCAACCTCCCTGCAATGTACTGGCTGCAGCCCATGAGAGGCATAGGCCACTGCTTCAACTGAATTTCTCTTGCCCTGGTATTCTGATTACTCAACCCTGTAAGTTTAGGAACAAATGATTTATCCTAAGCACTGGACACTGGTTTATGTGCATATGAATCAGGGGGTCTGTCCTTAGCATTTGACAGTGGGCTCCAGTAGAAACAAGGGTGGGGCAGAGGTTTCTCCTCGATACTGGTTATTACGGATATGCATTCTGAGTTCTTGGCAGGTGCTAAAGCTTTACATGTATGCATTACCTGTTGTGAATATAATAAGCACACACAGTAGGTCTGCAGCAGGAATTTCCTAGTGTTTCCTGGCTGGATAGAAAGGAACAAAGACTGGACAAAGATGGAGATAAGTCTCAGTCTTCACCCTGGGTGATCTGAGAAAAGTCCCTCTACCTTGGAGTTGGTGTATGACCTTCAATGGTGCAGATGAGAACTTGGACAAACTCAGGCATTGTCCTGGCCAAGAGCTGACCTCACATAGGAGTTTGTACTTGAAAATGTGAGCCTGAGTATCATTAAACAGGAAAACTAATTACAAGTATATATTTAAATCTGTATTTCTTTAAAGTTGGGAATTCAACATTTTCTGGGGAATTGAGAATATGGCTTTAAAAATCATTTGGCTTCTTTGTATATAAAATTATGATTTTAATATTTTAGAAAAAGTATTGTTTTGCCTCACTCATCATTATGCCAACGTGAAGCTGAAATTTTGTCAACTAATCTCTATTGCATTTATAAAATTTCTTCTGCTGGTACTATCACTATAGTGACCACTGTGCTTAGAATCCAGAAAGTAAGAAGAGCAAATGAGGCAAAAGGTCTTGGTAAAGAACAGTGGCATATTTTAGGCTGGCCTTTCTGGAATGTTGTGTCAGCTTTCGAGCTACACACATATAAACTGAAAATACCTGAAGCTTGTCCCTCCCACAGTTTCATGTTAGAGGCGAATAGAAATTATCTCTTGGTGAATGACCGGATTTCTTCTAATTACACTGTATTTTTTTTTTTTTTCACTTAGTTGGGGCAAACAGCATGGTCTAAATTTACAATTGGAAGATCGTGGAGACTGTGAAGTTGCTATACTCAGGTTACCTGCGGCCAGCCAAAAGCTTCTTAACTTCTCTCCAAAGAGAGTTCAGTTATAGGAGGGGAGGAATAGGTCTGTTGACCCTAGTTGTTAGAATGGCATCAGAGTGTGGCTCAAGGCATTACAGGGTAATTTGAACCTAGATATGAACTAACTATTCTACATAAAAGATATCCCCTGTTACTTATCAAAATTAATGAACACCAGAAGATCCTCTGTCAAGGTTCCACCTAACTCTGGGCAGTGATTGATTGATTGATTGATTGATTGATTGATGGATTGAGTGGTTACTCCATTGCCTCAGTACCACCCATTTGCCCATCTTTGCATACCATGGCTTCCTTGGAGGCTTTCTAACCAGCTGGGGTTTCCACATACCTCTGTTATGTAGTTTAAGCAGAATTTTCTCTTATTAACAGAAGTCTTCTTATTTTTAAGTAGCTTAAACTGCAGTGCATTTCCTGCCTCAGCCTTGTGAGTTCTGGGATTATACTTATGCAATACCACATCTGACTTAGCACATAGTTTGAAGTCAGACATCTGTAGTTCAGTTGTCTGTAAGCAAAGTCTGGTTGTTTACCCAGCACATACAGGACTTTGAACTCAAGGCTCTATGGCTATGAAAGGTTCTTTCTTTAGGTATTTGTACTGAAGCCATCATAAAATGTATAGTGCAGCTCCTCTCAACACTTCCAGCTCACTTATGAAGCTAGTGTCATTGGTAGAGTTTTGTTTTGAGGCCATGGGTAGTCTTGCATCCTGGTACCATGTTTGAGAAAAACATTGAACATGGTACACAACTAAAAGATAACTTGTCTGATGTACGTCACATTTGATTATTATTTTGGTACTTCAACTGGTAACACCACAAATTTTAAATTTAGTCACATGATTTTCTTCCAGAAACCCTGTTCTGATACATTATCTTTGATGAAGGATAAATTACAACAGAAATCCCATGAAATTGCTCATTATTTTCTTATGGATTCTTGGCACAAATGGAGAAAGGGCCTTGGCACCTGAGTCAGAGCCTGACTCAGCCTTAGTACTCTAGGCCTCCCTCCATGCATTGCTTCAGGCCAATGGCCTGCATCTCTATTCTAAACTCTGAGCTGCCACCTCTGCTTTGTTAGCTCCTACCATCCTAGGTAGGGCTCTGTTCTCAGGTCAGCTGACCCTGCCTTCTCAGGCTTTTACCTGAACTTGCAATTCTCCCTTCTTCTTGAATTCTCACCTCTGGATTGCTCTCTGGAGTCCTCACCTTCTTGGCCTCTTGATGTTGTCTCCATAACCCTCTAGCTGGCCTGACACCTGGATACAGGCTGGAACGGAATGCTTGATACTGGATTCCAGCCTATTCTCTCTGAAACTTTGACTCTCTGCTCACCTGAAGCCCACAGATACTCTCTTTATGGTCCCTGAAACCTTCCTTGGGTATTTTAGCTCCTAGCAGTCCACATGATTTCTATCTCCACTCAATGGCCCCTCAAAAGCCTGGATCCCTTGACTCCTCTGCCACCAATTCCTGCTCACTTCAGTACCACTCTTGTCCCCAAAGATTCAAGTTTCCACCAAGTCTCTTCCCTCCTAGTTTCTTTGCTTTCTTTCTCCCACACCTTGACCTCAACAAGCCTTTGAAAAACATAGGGTCAATGTTTTGTGCAATGGATCTGCTACCTTCTTGCTGGCCCTCAGTATCTCATCCTTGGTCATACCAGTTGTTGAGTCATTGTAGAGTCATTGTATTAGCCTGTGAACAATAGTCTGACTTTTTATTAGTTTCCTCCCAAGAAGTACAACCGTAAGTTTTATGTGCCTTCATTAGGCTGAGGCTAGAAGATACCAGAAGATCATACCCTACTCACATGAGTCTCTGGTGCTTCCTGGTAGCCACGTGCTTGCATGAATCCCCTTTGCTGCCTTCCTGCCTAGATTTTCCTAAGATACACTCAAGCCTTATTCCTTCCTCATTGTCTGCAGAGACTATGGCTTCTGTTTATCAGAATACCAGTGATAGCAATAGCTTCTGTGGGGCTGGAGCATAGAGTCCCTGGGTCTCTGCTGCTGAACACTTCTGTCTACTCCTTTCACAATTTTTCATCACTCTGGCCCCTCCTTTCATACTTTCTCATTATTCAGGTACCTTGGGAGTCATACTGGGCAGTAGTTAAGAGCAGGGCCTCCAGAGCCAGAATTCCATCCTGAGCCTAGCTCTGTGCCAACCTATGTCTTTGAGACTTACCCTGCATCGTGACTGTAATCATACCAGGTATATGAAGGTCATGTTAGATAACATGCATGGTCCAGGCTCACAGTGTGCTAGCATTTTTGCTGGTAAAGTATTCTCTTAAACCTCTGTACCATTAGCTTATAGTCTATCATTTCTTGGGTATTCTGTGGATCCATTCTAAGCTTCACACACCACAGCCTCTCTTCCCTTCTTTTCCATGTGCAGTAAGGGAGGCAACCCTTCCACACATGCACAGACACACACAAGTCAAGAAAATATACAGAGAGGCCTGCACCAAGTCATTCAGTACCCTGCTATGTTTGTGGTATGGGGAATGAAGGCATGAGTTGTGAATATGTGTGCGGAAGATGAACATCTAAGAACAAATGCTGATTGACACATCATCTTTGTCAGAGATGAGGCCATAATTGCGACTAGGAGGGTATTTGATTTAGAAAGTTTTCTGTTTTTTTTTTTTTTGTTTGTTTTGTTTTGTTTTTTTTTTTTTTAGAATGAACATCAAGGCCAAAATCAACTTGGAAACAATAGAGTTTGTTTGAGTTATAGATTAAAGCCCATCATGAAGCCAAGGAGAAACTCCAGGCAGGAATCTAGAGGCAGGAATCTGGAAAAAGGAACTGAGGTAGACAACAGAAAGGACCACTGACTATAGGTCTTGCATCCATTTGTATAACTAGCTACCTTTCTTATATATCCCAGGTCTACCTACTCAGGACTGTCACTACCCACAGTGTATTTGGCCTTTCCACATCAACAATCAAGAAAATATCACAACAGACATATGGCAGCAGGCCAATCAGATGGAGGCACTTTTTCAGTTGATGGTTCTTGCCAGCTGACTAAAGGTTTAGGTCAAATTGGTTACTGAAGGCACTTAAACAGAGAGGAAGATGCGGATTATCATTTTGGAGAACAGAGACTGATTTGTTCTTCTTCATGCTTTATACTTATATCTTTCTGGGAAAAGAATGGAGAGTGGATAACAGGAGCATGTTGAGCCTCTTTCTCTTGTACCCAGAGAGGAGAGAGACCAGCTCCTTCCTGCTGAATTCACATTGGCATCATAGGCTGTCTCTCTACAGTAGGGGCTGGTGTCTGTAGTTACTTTAAAAATACTTCAGTGCTCACTTGAGGACTCTGTCTTCCTGGCCCTCTACCCCCTCCCTCTATTTTGGGACCAGGCCCCATTATCACTGAGCAGAGTGACATTCACAGCAGGTACAAGCGACACATGGGGATTCATTGGATTGGTTGCATTAATTGGGTGTCTGTGCTTGCCAGGCGGATGGCACCAGTGGGAGGTGTTTGAACACGTGAGCACAGAGTGCTGCTTACAGTCCATCACCATGTAGTAAAGGGAGTGCAAGGTACCTGATAACACAGAGAAGCCAGTTCCAGACTCGAGGAATGAAGCCTATGGTAAGAAAACCCGTGAGGAGTGAAAAAAAAATGGCTTGCCTCCCACACTCCCACCCTGTAAAATTTATGTAAGGAACTGCCATTAGCACTAAGGAGAGTCAGGCATGTGACTCTCCCATGAACCATGGGAGATGAGCGTCATCCGTCACTCTGTGTAGAGTGCGGACCCGAAAGCAGGCTTCTAGTGGGCTGGGCAGCATTACATGGGTGTTGCCTGCCCTCCAAGGTAGTAAAGCAGCTTTGGCCCAGTATCCTGGCTCATTCTGTGGGAGCATCCTGTCTCTGGGCCCTCTCCCGTGTGTTTGAATTATGTAGTTCTAAGTGAGAGCCCTGTTTTCTTAGAGGGCCAGCTCTCTCTGTGCATTGTATGGACTTCACTGCTCCATTGCACTCTGCCTCAGTTTCTCTTCAGGAATGTCCCTGTTGAGTCACTACTGAGGGGCACTCTCTTACTCCACAGAGCCACTTTCTGTTTATGGCTTTGGGGTGCTTCTATTACACTGATCTGCAGAGTTTCTTGGCAAATATTCAGTGAATATTAACATGATCATTATTTATAAGGAAGAACACGGGCATACTTATTACAATGGCCTGTGAGTATCTGAAACTAGGCTATGTATGCAAAGGAATCTCTCCCTTCTGAGGGAGCCTCTTCCCCTGTGGCCTTGATTTCCCTTGCAAACACTCACAAATTAAGGTGTTTTTAAAATACAAAGTGACACTGCACAAATCTCTGTATCCTGTAGAGTTTTGTGTAACATCATATCTTGAAATGATTAGTTAGGTTTGTATAATCGAACTCATTAAATTCTCATAGTGTCTCATGAGATAAATCCAGCACAATTTCTTAGCCAGTCTCTCATGGATGAATGTTTGAGTTATTTCCCCAAACCCTGTTCTTACCAGTAAAACTTCAATAAAAGTCACAAACACAGTCACACTTCTACTAGGCTTACTATGTGGCAAGTGCCACTTAAACTCATCCAACTATTACCAGAGCTCTCACGGGTATAAATACAATGATCAGGACAGTCATATGGAAGCAGAAGTTGAGTATCTGCAGCAAACATAGAAAGCATCAAGACTGGCCTGTGTCTCCAGCATGAAGGCTTTGTTTGTGCAGCAGTTGAGGTGGAGTGGCTACTCAGGCCAGGCTTTCCCTGAGTTTAGTACTATTTCAAGAGGCTAGACCACACTCTTACAATACCATTACCCATTTGATGGTTGTCAGTAAACACCTAATCGAAGCTGGGCATCAAATACTGTTGTAGTAGTGTGAGCATCTTTTCTAATGTGAAATCCAGAATGTCTTCTAAACCCTTGGCCCATTTCCAGTTCATGTTCCTGTTAAGTTTAATCTTTTAATTGTTCTATTTGTTTGTTTGTTTGCTCTAATGTAGAATGGGCTAGTCTCTAACTTGCTAAGGATGACCTTAAGACCTAATCTTTTTGCTTCTACCTACTTATGTGCTGCCACCATGCTTAGGTCAGTATCTCACCACATCTGTCCATATCTGTGATATTCCAGCCTTGCTGTTTATTATATTGTTTTTCATGGGTGTGAAGTTACAACCATGTGCACCCCAGCACTTGGCCCCTTTTACTTTAACTTCAAACTGTTTCTGATAAGGGAAGATTCAGTCTTTTCTATAGTATCTATGTTCAAAATGCAAGGAGCCCTTCAGACTTAACTAGTGGTTAATAAATCAAAAGTAGTTTCATTTCTACCTCAGTATTTCCCATGGGTCTCTGCATTTATAAGGCTTTATATGGGATATGGCTAACAGGGTTTTAGTCCTGTACATTAGAGTATGTCCAAAAGAAAACTAAACTGCACATCTAGCCCCTCATGTGCAAAACAAGGATAATTCTAGAAACTTCTGGACAATCTGGCTACATGGTAGTCTTCATAGGTACAAAGAAACAGAGTCTATTTCTCTGAACATTCTTTGGCAGATGTGTTGTGCATTGATTTTCATACTGAACTAAGTTACATGTTTATATTTTTTTAAACTTCTTATTATTTTAACTTCACATCATGCACCCCAATCCCACTCATCCCTTCATATCCACCCACTGCTCTTGCAACCTCCCCCCAAAAGAAAATATAAGATACAATTTTAAAATATATCTTGTCCTGCAAGCTGTAGAGTGTCACACAGCATACCCTTTTGTCCACCTATCTTTACTTGCAAATATTCATTGCAATGAGTTATTGGTCTCTTTTACTGTCTCTAGCTTATGCTACACAATCTGTACTGGATCCTCACAGGAACTCCTTTTGGATATACTGCTGCCATTTGTTGTGTAGATCCTGCAAATTTGGATCTGCAGGACTGACCCTTTCATGCATTCCAGCAAATAATATAGTGGGTAGATGGTAGGGTTGGCCAGCTCAAAGACTTGGATTTGGGCCTGGCAGGTAGCTGAGTTGGTCAGCCAATTATCTCTCCTGCACCCATAGCTCTTCAGCACTTCTCTGGCTAGATCACCCAGTGCCACAGTTGGTAAGGAGGAGAGTCAGCTCTCCTTCTCCCATGTCCTTGGGGCCAACTCATGCACATCTTCACCACCAAGGCCAGCTGTACTGTGCTGCCCAGGTAATTATAGGGCTGCTCTCCTGACTGTTGCAGCCAATGAGGGGAAGAGCCAGCTTTCCAGCTCTATGACCTCAGGACCAGCTCTCCTACCTGCCATAGGCAGTGAGGGGTAAAGGGGTAGGGCATCCCTCCCTCACCCAAGCCACCCCACAAGAGACTAGGGACAGTGCTAGCTCTCCGACGCTCTGAACCTTGGGGCTTCCCCTCCTGTTTTCAGCTGTCAGGGTCTTCTATAATGTGCTAGCTCTCTTGAGTATGGTGGCTGGAAAAGGCACTCAGATGGTAGTCCAGACAGGGACATCTGAATGGCCTTTGGTGGTAACACTGTCCTGGGATATCAGCATAGTCTCTGGATGCCATAGACAGGCTTCCCAGCAGCAGCATGGGCCCAGATGTCCCATGGCCTCAAGTGACAGTGCAGGCCACTCAGATGAGCATGGGCCCCCCCAGGCAGCATAGCCCTCAATTGCATGGTCTTCTGTGGAAGCACAGACCACAGATATGCACTTGGCCTTTGGTGGTAACTTGAGCCACAAGCGTCAACACAGCACCCAGCTACAGCAGGACCACAGACCTAGACATGGCCCTTGGTGGCAGCCCAGGTCAGGCCCTCACTATGGCCTTCTCATCTCCACCTATTCCTCATTGCTGTCTAGATTTCAGTTCCATCTTTCACCACAGTGTATGAACCCCTTAGCATCACTTTGTTTTCCGTCTCTCCTCCGTACACTTCATCTTTATGTGGTGGTGCCTGCAGCACGTGCTTGGGTGTCTTTGTTCTGACCTGGCCACTGTGGGCAGAACTTTCAGAGAGTCAGTTTGGTTGACTTCATATAAAGGGAGCCATTGGAAATAGATAGGATGGTTAACTGCAAGACCCTGAACACGGAATGTGGTGCTTGCTGTTTCCGCGGGATATTCTCTTGAACTACTAATGACAGCTGATCCCTAGTAGAAAGATGGTACCCAATCTTTTTGTCAAAAAAAAAATTAAGATCCAAGGAGAGTGTGTAAACTGTTATTAGGGAGAGAATATGAAAACAGTAAACAAGTCAGTATTTAGCTTAACTACTAGGAAGCAATTTCCCAGCAGGACAGGGCTCTTCCCACCACAGATTTTAACAGTAACACACTTACTCTTCTTTGTTCTTCATATTACTTATTTCTCCTCACACCGTCATTTAATTTGTTTTTGCATGTTTTTCTTTATTAGGGAGTTTTTTTTTTTTTTTTTTTTTCAGGCTCCTATAAGTTTCCTGAGGAACTGAGTGATAGGCTTCATCCCACAGGACACTCCCTCAGCAAGACTCTCTTCTGGTCATCTGCCTTCTCTGGGCCAGTTCTCTCAATCCCCTCCAGCACGCTGCTCCCTGAGTTCCTATCCACCACCAACATGGATGGGCCCAAGTGCCCTTGCCCCACTTCTCAACTTCGCTTCCATCCAAACACCCACAGGCTGCAGCTTCATTGTCCATAGCGGGAAGAAACAAATGTCACTAAGGGTCATTTCTACCACACTCTAGGGAGAACAGGAAAGACAACCTGGTTGTCTACTTTCCAAAAGGCTGGTAGCCCATGACCTCAAAAATGCAAGTCATGAGAAAGGCAAGATTCTATGATTTTTCTAAGATAAATTCCAGGAAAATCAAAGTTGAAACAAGTTTATGTGTTTTTTAACTCTTTGTAATATTTATAACCTATCATTGTGATGAAGTCACAAGAATTCAAATATTCATTACAAATGAATCATGATAAACAGTTGAAAAGGACTTAGTGACGATCCTGAATGCAGGATTCAAAATTATAATTATTAGGTTGTTTTCTAGGTAAAAACAGTTTTCTGAGAGTGATGAAATAGGCAGACCCATAATCTTGTTCTCTGAAGGCTAAGGCTGAAGGACTGTCGTGAGTTCAAAGATAGTTTGAGCTGCATAGTAAATACCAAGACAGACTAACAAACTGCAGTGTGAGACCCTATTTCAAAAGAAAAAACCAACCAAGCAAAAAACAAATGATAACCCACAAACAAAAATAAACAAGAGCCTCTTGTTAACAGACTTGAAACACACAGTGAGACAGGCAGATTTGCAAGTTCTTTGTGCATAGGCATAATCCATTACACATGCGCATGGACACATATAAATGACACAGGACACCTGGCTTTGCCTAGCTTGGTAGAGTGATTCAGCAGTCAGAGACGTGGGTTCAAAGGTAAAATGCCTATCTAAGTCTAATCCCTCCTAGGCTATTTCTTCACATGTAATCTCTAAGCTCACACTACTATACACTAACTCTGTATATGACTTTGTTCTAAGGTAAGTCATGATTATGAATGTAGGTTAGAAGCTATAATTCCACAGCTTATTTTGAGCATGAAGTTAAACAATACATTTAATACCAAGGTTGGCACAGAAGGCATTAATTCATGCTTAGCTGTTGTTACCTTCTTTTGCAGCTGATTTGATGGAAGTCATCTCATTTGACTTTAGCATAGCTCCTTAACACCCAACTAAGGCTTTGAAGGAATGTATCTGAGTAAAGTTTGCTGGAAGTACTATCTGCTCAGTGGAGAGGAACACTGGTTTATAAATCTGGAATTAAGTCAGGATTTCTCCTTCTGGGCATCTCTGTTAAAATTGTCACCATTTAAAATGCGGTCCACGTGTGTCTCCGGAAACAGATATTGATTTTCTTTTCAGTCATATCTTTAGTATGGAAATGGGATGGCCAGTGAGCTTTCTACTTGGGAACTGTGCAGTGAATTGAATTTCTTTTGCACCAGCTGCAGGGCATCACAGGTGTTCATAGCTCAGCAATCACAGTGGTAATTGGGACATGAGAGGACAGGAAAAATGCTCTTGGTCTACATGCCATTCCATGGCACAGTGTGTCTCCTGTAAAAATAGGCCGGAAGTCCTTTCATAGAGATGCTTAAAGAAGTTAGCTGCTGTGGACAGACAAGACCCGGGACTGGAGGACTGCACAGCGAGAAGTGAGACTATGGAAGGCAGTGGAATTAGTGTGTAGGTGATATGGCTGTGTCACAGGAAGCGCTGATCCCTCTACTGACTGAGGTAGGGCTGGAGGAAAAGCATCAGGGGAATCTACTGTGGTGTGGACCCTGGGCAGATGGAATGACCAGCAGATGAGAGTATGGACAGACTGTCATTTCTAGGATTGGGAGGGTACATATATTTTTGGAGAGACTTATCTGTTCTGTGCTCTGAGAAGGATGGACTGAATCTCTGTAACTTCCATCCCATTGCTGTCCTGTGTTGTCCTATACATACCTCTTACTGATGTGGTATGATGTGAATGATCTAACCAGGAATCTACATCCCTTTCTATGGATTGCTCTTTGAGACAATGGTCTCCTCCTACTTATTTTTACATCTCAATAGACAAGAAAGTTCCTGGCACTGTTGCAACCATGAAAAGAGGCACAGGGACTGTGAGCACAAGCTTTTACCTCAGAACCTTCACAGAAGCTGTCCAAACCCAGCATAGGCCTTAAGTTAATATATGAATGTGTGTGTGTGTGTGTGTGTGTGTGTGTGTGTGTGTGTGTGTGTGTGTGTTGTTAGATCTCATATAGCCCAGTTTGTCCTGGAAGTCACTATATAGCTGTGGTTGACCTGAACTGATCCTCCTGCCTCTGCCCCTAAAACCCTAGAATAATAGATGTCCACCAGCCTGCCCAACTTTTGATTATTTTTCTTAAACTTGAAATGGATTTTGATTAACGTCTAAAACATAATGGCTACTTGATAGATGTTGAAACCGGATCTGCAACAACAGGCTGGTTCCTATATCCCCAGGCTACTCCCAAAGATTATCCTATGCTCCTTGCTGAATTAATGGAGCCTTCTGCATTTTGGGTGAGAATAGCAGGTGCATCCCTTCCGTGAGATTGGTAGTTATGCAGACGGGATGAGTATGTGTACGGTTATATAACTTCAGCGCATGGAATCTGACAGGTGCACACAGTCATTTCCTTACCTGAGCTCCTGCTCATAGTGTTGACTGTGGTCATGAATGATGTCCTATGTTTGGAAGTCTCTAGTCTGTTATAATGAACACTATTCATGCAGTGGTAAAGTTTCTGTGGAACCTTCAACCATCATCAGCACCCACTCAATTAACCAGCAGCAATAAGCGTTGTTCAAGAATGAGGCAGCATCTTCTGGGCAGAATTTGAAGGGCTTATTGTTTACCAAGCCAGACTCAGAAGAACTAGGTAATAAAATCTAAATATTATTACTTTTGGATTGAGAAAGGGAATTAAAGTCATGTTACATGTACAAATTGCAATGTATGATACTCATCACTAGAAAAAGTGAAAATAGTGTACATATATGATTAAGAATCTTAGCCATGAAATTCACTACTCAATGTGATCCTTTTCAAAACCTCATTTCCATAGAACTATTCTAAAATCTTCATGGAATCCCAAAAGACTCCAAATAACCAACAGACTTCCTGCCATGTTACTATGGCAGACACAGTATAATGTTGCCAGGGGATGGGGGAGGGAGGCAAAGACTCAGGACAAACAATTGATTCCCAGCCTTGCACACTAGGCCAAATGATATTTAACAAAGTATCAAAATATGAGGGAAAGGATAGTCTTTTCAATGAATGATGCCAGGAAAACTGCAAACCCACATGCAGAAGAATAAAGCTGGATCCTCACCTTGAGTCTATAATAAAACCAACTTTTGTTTGATGGGTCATGACAGAAATATAAATACTAACAGTGTACAGCCCTTTAGGATAATGTACAGGAGTTGTTTCAAGACATCAAACCCAATGAGTCTTGAATATGAAATACAGGGAAACAGAAAATCTAAGTTGCACTGTATCATTTTTTTAAATCATAGAGTTTTAATACTTAGATGGACAGGATCGGTAGAGTTAATGCCACTTGTAAAATGAAAGAAAGTCCTTGGGAATTCATTTTCTGATAAAAGGTTAATATTTATAAAATATGAAGAATTTTTATATCTTAACAGCAAAAATGCCCTAATTAAAGAAATGTTTTATCTCTACAGAAGGATATAAAATTTTCTCTTTCTCTGCTTTCTCCTTCTCCTTCTTGACTTTTAAAATATGGCTTTACTCTGTAGCCAAGGCCTGCCTGAAATTCACTGTGTAACTCAGACTGACATTGAATTCAAACTGATCCTCCTGCCTGAATCTAACTAACATGGTCTCTACAGACACCAACCAATGTACTTGGTTAAAATAATACAATCTCCAAATAGGTAACATATTCAACACAATTAATCTTTATAGATAATTTAATCAAAACTACAGTGATACATCATTTTATACTCATTAGGATGGCTATGGGTGTGGATATGTTGAAAACTATACAGTATTCAGGGAGTACATATACCAATTACAAAATCCTCACAGATATAAAAAGACCATATGTTCCATGTGATCCACACTTCTGCTTACAGAGACATATCCAGAACTTTTAAAACAATGAACTGAACGTTCATTTCTCCATCCCGAGTTAATGGCAGTTTCAGACTTGATCAGTGAAGGGCAGAGAAGCATGTGTGTATCCAGTGATTAGACTGTACTAAAATATCAGTCAGCCTTAAGAAGGAAGGGAATTCTGACATACAGCACATAATATAGTAATATGTGAAGCAAAACAGAACAGTCATTGATGGACAGATGCATTATGGCCCTACCCATACAAAGGTTCTGAGAGACTAAAACTGTAGGAACAGGAAGAGGCATGGAGGTTGCTTGGTGGGTATCAAGCTGAGATGTTTAGATATATAGAACTCAGAAAATAGATGCTGAAGACCATAAGCATATGTGAGTATTTTCAGGATGTGTCTAGACACAGCTAAGATGAACTTTTCTGCTCTGCTTTGTGATCTTATCACAGTTCATGTCACTGATGGAAATTCAGCAATAACCTGGAATTCTGTAAAGGGAACAGCTTGCAGGTTCTCATGGCATTCAGAAAGATCTATCAATAATGAAGGACCACACATCCTTTCCACAAAGTGAGATCATAAATACAAGCAGCATCTCCTTCAACATGGAAGCCCTGAGCAGAAGTAAAAATCCAAGTAAATCCAATTTCTCAGGAGTTAGCACCAAGGAGGTGCTGCATAGCTAAGAGTTGACAGTCCTGGTAAGGGCAAGGCACTTCCATTTAACACCACAGTTGGATCAGAAAGAACGCCCATGTCCCGGTATAGCAACGGGAAGTATGCCTTCAATTTCACACCCAGCTTTGTCATTGAGTTTAAAGTGTGCTCTGTTTAGCAAATCAAAACCCCTCTATTCATAAACATACTTTTATGCTTGTTCAAATTAACAACTTTTAAGGCAAATGTACAATTGTCTCCTACATCAGGCACAGAAAGGCTGGCAGATCATTACCTTTACGTGGCTCCTGGAACATCCATATGTCTGTGGGGCCAGCTGGAGCCTTTGTTTTGTTGACAATGTGAGAGACACAAACACTGGACTGGACTCAGTAACTACATCTTCCCCTCTTCAAGCAGATGTGGTCACTCTAGAGAAGAATAGAGAAGCAGGATATGAGCTGATAGTAAGAATAAAACAGTCATCCTATATGAGTGATGTGATTATTAGGACATAGTCACAGTGCTGCTGGCATGGCATTTGTAATGAGTATGGAGGTGTAACAGGCTAAGTACACAGGCATCCTGTGAGAGGACAATGACACTGCTCCCCATACCACAACAGATTTCTGATCACCCATTCTTTGTAGAAAGTCCCTTTAGGAAACAAGTACAATTAACATAGTATAAAATAGTAGGTAGTATAAATATCATATATAAATAAAACTAGCTACAAGAGTTATTTGTAATTGGCTAAAAAAAACATCGAGATAGTGTGATAGATCCTAATTGGAGAAGCATAGATTATATTTTATTTTCTTCACTTCGGAGGATAGTAAACCTGCCTGTGATCACATGCTCTAAAAATATTTTGCAAGAGCTTGTTATTTGCTACTTTAAAAAAAGCCTAAGTAAGTAAGTAAGCCCTGGTTTAATTTCTGATGCTGAGATAAAATACTCTGACCAATGCAACTAAGGGGCAGAACTTCTTTTGGCTTACAGTCCTGGATAACAAGGTTCCAGTGCTGCCTTTCAAGCAGCTGGTCACATCACATCACAACAAACAACACTGGGAAAAGGAAGCACCCACTGTGGGCAGGCTGCTGCTTATGCTCAGCTAGGTGTTTTGTTCACACATACACAGTCCAGGGCCCAGACCATGCAACAATGCCACATTAAGGGTGGGTCTTCCTACATCCATTAACAACTAAGACAGCACTCCACAGACAGACCCAAAGTCCAACCTAATCCAGACAATTCTTTATTAAGACTGACTTCCCAGGTGCTGCCAGGTTGAGGTAAGTTGACAGATAAATGAAGAAACACAGTAATGTCTTAGGTAATATTTTTATATTACTTAAGAGTTTTCATTGATGTGATTGTATCTGTATAACAAAATTTTGTTGATAAAAATGAGAAGCATATTTAGAGCCCAAACTAACCCTTCATTGGCCAGGAAGGGCTTGGCATGAATTTCAGGCTCTTTGTGGAGGATGTGGTACAGCATCTCAGACTGTTGCCTCCTACCCTCTGGTGACCTACAACTCAACCCTTTCATGGTCTCTGAGCACACAGGCTTAGAGGCACACCCTCCTAAGTGGGAGAGCAATGGAGAGGAGGAGATCAGTGTGGTGGTCAGGTTGAAGCCCCAGTCTGCAATCCTTCTTTTTTCCAACCAAGACTTCATGTGCTCAGTTCTGATATAGAGGAAAAAGCCACTGAGCCATGATATAAGAGTTTCTTCCTTGGATAAACATAAATAACACCCCATTCTTCATTAGGAGGCTCCAGTGACAAGCCAGCATGCTAATCCACCAAAGTTTTCTCTGGAGAACTTTGCTAGGTTGATTTCTGTTGCTGATAAATACTGTGACCAAAAGTGATGTTGAAGGAAAGGGTTTATGTCATCTTACACTTAACAGTCTATAATCAGCGGAAGCCAAGACAGGGACCTGGAGTCAGTAACTAAAAGAGAAGCCATGGAGAACTGATACTTATTCTCTATGGCTTGCCCACCTTGTTTCCTTATACAACCCAGGACTACCTGCCTCTGGGTGGTACCACCCATAGTGACCTGGGCCCTGATGCACCAATCAACAATTAGGGAAATGCCTCACAGAATCGGTGTATGCCAATCTGATGAAGGCATTTTTCTCCGTTGAGGTTTCCTTCCTTCAGATGACCCTAACTGCAGAGCTGACAATAACTAACCTGCACAAGAGCCAGTGAGTAAGTTTTATTAGGCTTATTCACAGAACATATAGAGTGTGAGTAACCCCTGCAAAGCAGCTACAGTGGAAGGTCTTCATCCACCTTTAGTAATGGCTTCCCCATTGCCTGTCAGATGGCATCTCCAGAGGTTCGAGGCCATGTGGAATTAGGCCAGAGTTGAACACAAATGGCAGGGAGGAGGGGCTAGAAGATTAAGAGCAGGCTCAATGACTTTCCCCAGCCTCTCCTTCTAATGAGAGATGTCAGCAGTCAGCAAGACAGATGGTGATGAGAGCCTGCAAGTTGGCATAACTGATCTGATGAAGATGGAGTTCATTTGCTTAGAGGACAGCATCCTGTAACAAATGGATTGTAGGCTACCTGCCACCCCTCCCCCCAGAGCTCTTGATTGTCCCCCCTCCACTCCATGTGTGTGTGTGTGTGTGTGTGTGTGTGTGTGTGTGTATGTATGTTTTTTGTGTGTGTACATCTGTGTATTAGGATGCACATACCTACATACCATGTTTGGGTTAATATCTACCACTATGTAGAAATTCACAAGAAAGTTGACAGGATCATGTAAAACCCCAGCTTTGCCCAGTTGCTCACTATTAGTGAAAAGAGTGTGTGAAGAGTGTCTGGTTGCCCCATATGCTGTGTGCTCACTTTCGATGGCTCCTGGGATGAGCTCTAAGTGGATTGTTTAGCAGGGAGCAGGAACAAGTCACATAGCAGACTCTCCCCACTATTTCCCTTGCTCCGTTCCCTCAATTCCAAGAAGAAAATCTGGGCACAGAAGAGATTCAAATGTAGTTAGAAGGAATGCCACAGGGATCTCACTTGCCATTTCCTCTGTGTTTCCTGCAGCTTGCAAAGCCACAGTGTAACATCTACCCAGAGTAGCACTGTGTCATCGTCTCCTCCTTAGACTATGAAGCTATATATGTATATGTGCGTGTCTCTATATGTGCCAGTTTGGCTACTCAGAATTCATGAGAGAGAGGGGGGGAGGGGGGAAGGGTGGGGAGAGGGGAGAGAGGAGAGGAAAGAGAGGAGAGAGAGGAGAGAGAGAAGAGCACATATGTTGTTAAGTATTACTACATTCAGTGATCCCCCATTAGGAGATGCTATAGACTTTAGAAGACATGTCCTAATGAAACATCCTTAGGTCATGGTGACCTTGAAGGAAGCTAAGATACCCTGGCTCCTTTTGCCAGAGCTTGCTCTGCCTCCTGCTTTTCTCTATTTCATCTAGCACCCACCAAAGCCTTGAATCAGTCTTCTGCCTGTGCTTGAAGTGAACTTAGATCTGTGAGTCAAAAATCACCATTTCCCTTTTAAGATATTGGTTCTGAGGATTTTTGTTACAGAGGTGGAAAGATGACAGACATCTGGCTAACAGTGTGTGTACAGTTTTATAGCACTATGTCATGTAGGTGGAGCATCCATTGGTATTGTCAGCATGTTGAACACCAGTCACTGAAGGACACGAGGCTACTGTTTATAGCAAGCCCTCCACTCAGCCTCTGTCACCTCTGCCCCAGGCCCCTGGAATGACACCCACATTTCTGTATTCTGTTATGCCAAGAATGTGTGAAATGGAGCCTTACACTACACAATCTTAGAAATAGCTTTTCTTAATTAGCATTTTCTCTGGAGACTCCCCAGTTTGCTTTGTTCATTGACAGTTTGTTCTTCTCCATGGTGAACAGCATTCCATGACATATTGTCCTTGGTTAGTCCTTCATCCTCTAGCGGACATCTGGGTACTTCTCATCCAAGGTTCTACAAAACAAAGCTGCTATAAATGTTTTCATGTAAGTTTGGGGGTGAATATGTTTCTGTTTTTCTGGGAATATTCCAGGCCAATAACTAAGAAGCCGTAGCATGCTTCACAGGTACCATAAGTCTGATTTTAAAGGGAACTATTAAAAGGTTTTCCACAGAGGCTGTAATGAGTCACACACCATCAGTGTATCTCTCTGGCTCTGCTAAGTGCAGTGTGGTGGCTCTTTATCTCATCAGTCATTCTGGTGATACTCGATGCCTCCTTGGGTTAAGCCCACTCTTCCCGTATAGATTCTGGGACCAACCATTGCATGGTCTGTCATCTCAAGTGACACGTAGGTTTCTGCCTTTGTTCATTTTCTTACCAATTTTTTAAACTGTCATATTTCAAAAGCTGGCTGTGTGTTACGTACCTGGTTAAGTACAAGATTTTCAAGTACCGTGCCAGTGCTTTCCTTCTCCTTTCCATGTCTCATCAGGGCTCTTTGTTGGGGAAAGTTGTACTTTTGATGAATTCTAATTTATCGGCTCCTTATCTGAGTTTCTGTGACTGTGGTTCTGCATTTCACTTTTATCTGTATCATATTAGTACCCGCTGCCCAACTTACTTCTAATTACAATAGCCCAGCACAATGCCTGGCTCCCAGGAGATGCTCAGCCCACTCATTTCTGGTTGGTTAGGGAGAGTGAATACTGTTTTCACTGGGGTTGGGAGATAGCTCAGCCAGTAAAATGCTGACCCCAGACTCCATATCATAAAGCTGCACATCGTGGCTCATGCCTGTATTCCCAGTGCTCAGGGAGTAGAAACAGGAAGATTCCATCAGCTTGAAATTCAGTCAGTCTAGACAAGTCACGGAGTTGCAAGTTGTCTCAACACACAACTGCACAGCATTCTGGATAATGATACCTGAGATGACCTCTGACCTCCACATGCACACATGTACATATGCACACATGCACACAACCCACTATATACATAAAGTATAAATATGTACACAGATACACTACTTCTATTCTTAACAATAACATAGTGCTTTGCATTTTGCAAAATGATTTCAAGTATCTTGTTGCTATGTGGTCTCACTGTCCTCTGTGAGGTAGGTAGGTCAGAACATTCCTTTCCTTTTCAAAAAAAAAGCCTACATACTTAAGACCAAGAGGTCAACAGAGTGGGAAACTTGCATTCAGTGCTCTTTATGGATCTTCAGCATGAAGGTGACCAAGAAAGGGCCAAAGTGCTGATTTAGAGAAGGAGCAAAGCCATAGAACTCATACTGAAATCACAGCAAGTACAATCACGAGTTATATGTGCTCGGGCACAGTGGGGCATTCTGAGTGCTGGAGGAAGGATAGTGGGTAACTCAGAGAGGATGCTGGGAATCACAGGATGATAACAGGCACCCAGTCTTGTCATTGCAGTCATCTTCAGAAGGTCCAAAAAATCTTACAGGACTTATCAAGACTGTTGATCAGTAGAGAGGGTACTGCTATATCCCTGGTATCCCTGATACTTATTCCAAGGGAAGGCATCAAAGTAGATGCCAGGGAGAAATGTTGTCATCTAGGCATTCCATGGCTGCCACCATCTTGTATCAGCAGCTGTGATTACCCTAATGAGGCCGGTGTAGGATTGAGCTCATTGACATATAGGCAGGTAACATTTAATGGTTGCTGGGAGGGAGTAGAGGAGGTTTCTTGAGAAATTTGGGTCTACACACTGGATTTTTGAGGTGACTTGTTCATTGTTACAAACTCCTTCACACCACAAATGATAAAGCACTAATTCTAAGGAAAAACATAGTTTTAGGCCAGTGAGTTATTAATGGTTAAGAATATTTGAATTTTTATTAATAGTCATGATACAATAAATACTTACTGTCTCTTCTTAACAAAAGTGTGTACTGTTTAATTGACTTAAAATTAGCTATTTAGTCAATAAGAATTATTTGTTCCAACATAGAAAAGTATTGATTACTGTCTATTTTGTTCTTTAGGCTTTTTCTATCCTGAGGTATGCAAACTTTGTAATATATTTCTTGTACTAAAAACAGACAACTTATCTAAAAAGTTGCTTTGGGGCTAAGAAAAAAGACAGATTTCTTTGTTTATTTCTATCTTCTGTTCCGTCTTCCCCTTTTCTTTCTTATAGTCCTTTCTTGTGCCCCCTTTAAATCTTTTTGCCAAAGGACAGGGTAGTGAAGAACGTTCTTCTTCAGGTTGACATTTACAAGTTCTTTGCCAGTTTTTTTTTTTTCAGTCTTTGAGCTTAGCATACAACAAATAGTTGGTCTGCAATGTATATTTCATCCTATTGTTCTCTTTAATATAAAAACAGCCAAAGGGACTATAGAGATGGTTCAGTAGGTAAGGTGTTTGCTATGCAAATGAGGACCAGTGATTGACCCCCACAAAAAAAAAATCCATGTTAAAAAATGCTGAAAACCTGGGTATGGGAAAACAGAGGCAGGGTGATCTCTGAGGTTTGTTCCATATTTGGACTAGAAAAATCTGCACGTCTAGGTCTGTAGAAGCCCCAACACATACAAAAGAGCCAAGATGGATAGTCTCTGAGGCTGTGCTCTAGCTTCCACATGCATGCACAGGCCAGTGAATGTGTCCCTGCATATGCATGAGTGTGGTGCTCACATGCACATGCACACGTACCATACCGTGAACAGCCACGCTGAGCATATGGCTGAAACTCAGAGAGATAGCGCAGATAATTCTGGGTTAGATTGGCTCCTGGCTATTTGTACATTTGGCAGTGTGCTTTATAAATCTGTGGCTTAAACAGTATCAGGATATGTGTTATGTGATAAGGAAACATCAGAACTGTAGACTGACTATGGAGTTCCCTGGCTGAGGGACAGCCCATTGAGTGGCTGCTGCATGAGCACTGTGGGGTAGTCTTCATGGAAAGTCCCAGCCAGAAGCACGCCATAGCTGGAATAGAAGACCAAGTTACTGCTGTTTGAGTGGGAGACATATCTAGGCTATTCAGTTTTAAGTGTCTTTGAAACAGCTATTTTAGCACCTTTGTTAACATGGTAACAGTCAGGAAACCACCTCTTGCAACAACCCAAGCCAGGAACTTATCGCTCCTGCTGGCGTGCTCTGCTCCCGAGGAGCCAGCATGTATCAGCTGCCAAACACGATTATTCACAGATGGATGAGCCTGGAGGGAGGCTGCAGCCCTCCACAGACTCTCACCCAAGAAAGAAAGCATGAGCTGTATTCTTTTTCTTTCTTCTGCTCACCTGATGGACATACTCTGCCTGGGACCCAGGACACATTCCTATGAGTCACATAACTTAAAAGAGTCTAGCACCAGCTACACAGATTGTGACTTCTGTTAGCACACTGCAATGAATAACAGAACACACTGATTTTAGACAGTATAATATGTATTCTCATTGTTTTGATGTTCTTTCTTCAAATTCCTGAATGCAGTTCTATGGATGTCTAAGGATGGAGTACCTACTTTTAGTTTCCACTATAGAGTATGGAGAGTGTTTACAAGCATGCACCTTCTAAGCATACCTATCAATCCATTGAGTAGCTTGCAGAGCTCTATTAGACAGCATTTAGATGCTAAGAAACACTCCAGAGTCCTAGTAGAGAGAACACTGCTGGATGATGAGTCATGCTTGCATTAGACCATGCTTCTCACCTGCATCTGCTTCTCCCACAGTCAGTAACTTACCTGCCTTACTGTATCCTCATGGTAAATTCACCCATAAACTCTGAGCTAAGCTATCACCTTGTATAAGAAACCGACACCGTAGGCATCTATCTAGAAGCCACCTCAAGAGTCCTTTCTGCTCCTTGATCCTTGGCCAGTGCTATACTGGGGGCATGTTTAGACAACACCAGAATTCCTGCCCCGGGTCATACAGACTGTGACTTCTACCTCCCAGTCTGCGTCTGCCCTGTTCTTCCTTTTCCATGGGAAATAACCCCATAGCTTCCTAAGGAAAGGTTCTTAGGAATGTTTTCAAATTATTTCTAAATACATTAGGAATGTAAGCCACAAAGTCAAAATTGGAAAAAAAAAAATACCTAACCGAAAGTAAACAACCACAGACAAAGAGAAAGCTCAGTTTGCAGCTTTCCTTACACTCCCTGTCCAGGACTATTAGAATCTTCTTGCTTCTAGTGTTTTGGAACCCTTTCTCAAACAGGAAGTGGAGCCATTCAGTAATTCTTTATCACTAGGAGCAGCCTGTGATTGTGCAAAAACAAGTGCTCTTAAACTCTGAGCTCAGAAACTTGAGCTTTTGACTGAAGATAGGGATATTTACAAGTCTACCTGGCTTTCATCCTTCCACCAATTCTCCTGGGTTAAGACCAACTTCATTCCTCTCCTGCTGTGGGTTATGCTTTTGTAGGATACAAGGCTAACATTTCAAATACTTCATGATCTAAAGCAACTTAGGCATAAAAGGTCTTATTTTATTTTACAGTTTACTGTCCCTCATTCAGGAAGGTTAGGGCAGGAATCTGGAGATAGGGCGAATACAGAGACCATGGGAGAGTACTACTTATTGGCTTGCTCAGCCTGCTTTCTCTCACACCACCGGGCCACTTTTCCAGGGATGTTACCACTAACAATTGACTGGGCCTTAGTATATCAATCACTAATTAAGAAAATGCCCTACAGAGTTGCTGACAGGCAAAATTATAAAGTCATTTTTCTCAATTGAGAGTTCTTGTTCCCAAATGACTGTAGCTTGTGTCACGTTGACATAAAAATATCCAGGACAATTAATTCCTTGTCAGCATTACCCACTGATAGGACACTATTAAACAATAACCTTTTCTTTTTGTTTGTCCCCAAGATCTCATGTTAATATCAGAATATGAACATAGTATAACTTTAAAAGGCCCCCAGACTTTGACATTGTAAAGGCTTTAAAAGTTTAGTCTTTTTTAAAATATCGAGACTTTCCGTCAAAGTTCAAAGTCTCTCTAAAATATTTAATCTCTCTAAAGTTCCGAAGTCTCTTAACTGTGGAAGGAAGCCTACAAATTAAAAAATAAGTTGAATACTTTCCTTTGAAAGAAGGATCAGGAAGCAGACACAATCAAGTAAAACTCAATGTAAAATCCAGACCCACTCGTGTAAACGAGACCCACTCACACCCTTCCAGGCTTCAGAGGGTCCTGTCAGTGATACTTCTTAGGCTCTGGCATGCAGTTTGCCTCAAAGGCTCAGGCCAGCTACACGCCTGATGCTTTGTGGTCCTAACATGCTACAAGCCTTTCCAAAAAGCTAGGTCTCCATAGCAACTTCAGTCTCACTAGTAACCTCTCATGGGCTCCACTCTGAGATTCTGAGTCTGCCACATGGTACCAGGCCTCTCAACTCCTCAAAATGAGTCCTCCAATCCTGGGTCTGCTATTTCAACTGAGGCTTCACCATCACCATGGTTTCTCTTCAGGGACCCCAACCTTGGCACACAGTGCCAGGACTTAGCTGCTCTCCCTGACTCCTTCATCCTTTCATACCTGATACCACTAGGTTACTTACATATTACCAAGATCAGCTCTTACCAGGAGGTATAACCTTGACCTCCTCTGTAGCGCATCTTCTGTGCTCTGACTCTGAGAGAATACTTTGCTGAGAATTTTACCTCGGTGATGTTTCTTTCTTTTTAATCACAGCTGATTCTCCAACCCAAGATGACCAATATTAATTGTCTGATCAAAGCAAAGGTTTGACTTTAGTGGTTCTTAATTCAGAATATCAGACAACCCCATTATAGCTTTTAAGGAGCCTCCAATTTTATCTCTGAATTTGATAAGTCAAGGTCTTGTCATCTACATTGCTCTTAGAATTAATTATCTTCTAGGTTCCTACAAAAGGTCATTAAGCTCTGAACTCTCAATGTTTTTTTCTAGTTCAAAGTTTAAATGTTTCCCCAATACACATGGGTGGCTTTGTCATAGAAATACCCCACCTATGGTACCAATTTTGGTCTTAGATAGAATTTTTATTGCTATGGTAAAACATCATGACCAAAAGCAAGTTGAGGAGGATTGAGTTTATTTGATCTCACAGCTTATCCTCAGTCATCCAAGACACTCCAGGCAAAAACTTAATCCAGGAACATGGAGGAAAAGGCTTGTTCATCTGCTCTCTTGTACACCCGGGGACCTGCCGGAGATTGTACCACCCACAATTGTCCAGGCCTTCCCAAGTCAACCACTAATTAAGGAAACACAGTATCCTTCTTTTCAATTGACTCTAACGTGTGTCAAGTTGAAACAAAACTAGCCCTGACATCAGGTATTGGGTGGTTTCTGACATAACTCTCCCAAACCTTAAACACATTAAAACAGCCAAACATCAGTTATACTAATTTATTAATGTGGAGATAAATTAAGAAAAATAAAAACAAGTAATGATGCTTAATTGAAGATAAAGCTGAAGCAACAGAGACAGAGTATGTGCAGGTTTTCTCTCTTAAGTGTCTATTTGGGTACTTGCACAAAACTCACTCAGCATCCGTTTAAATGCCCAGGTACAATAAATGTCTCTGATCTGTTCCCTTAATCAATTATTTTGAAGGCAAAAAGAGACAAAAATGATTTTTAAAAATTGCATTAGAAGGTAGGAGTCGATTTTAATAGAATGCAAGGATGGTCAGAAATTGTACTAGTCGTGTTAACAGAAACACCAGTTGGGAGAGGAGACATTAAAAGAGAGAGAGGTTATTCTGAGAGCTTTCTAACTTATGCTATGGCAATAGAAATGTGAACATCTGTCCAAACATCACAAACTCTATCTGTGTAAAATTTGATATATATTTCTAAAAGGTCTGTAAAGAAAAAGAGTTTGGTTACTATAAAATGCACATAGCTGAAATCTAGATATGTGACTTTAAAATGCCTACAGCTATGGAATGTAGCTCAGTGGTAGTGAGTCATGTACCAGCATGAATAATGCCCTGGTTCAATATCCAGTACCGACCATACCCCCAAATGAATTGGGTAACCTGAGCTCCTAGTTGTTGGAACTGCCACAGAGGCCTCTGTGGGTAGAATTTCTCCTCACTGATTCACTGAGTCTGTCATATTACCACAAGATTTGCACGTTTTATGATGAGCTGGACACTAGGGATCAGAAGTGGAGGAAGGTGCTACTGGTGAAGGAGTATTGCCCTAAGCCACAGGGCAGCCCTCAGAGAAACACAGATAGCTAGGTAGCTCCATTTGGAGTGTGATTAGTACAATGTAGACTTTACCCTGAGACCCAAGTAGAATCAGTCACAACTAAAGCAGAAAAGAGGTAACTTGAACTTTGATCTCATAGTGTCTTTGAAGTATAGGCCCTGGGGAATAGACTTGAGACTGTCACTTTCTCTTTTGCTAGTTCATAGACAGATGCTGGGGAACAAACCTGGAGAAGGCAGACACCCACTGCTAAAAAGGCATGAAATATGTGGAGCCCCAACAGCTAAAGCAGGAGTTGTCCCTGACTCTGTAGCCTGCCTGTGGATGCTGTTCATATAACTGGGCTTCCTTGTCTGGCCTCAGTGGGAGAGGATATGTCTAATCCTGCAGTTACTTGATGTTCCAGAGTGGGTTGGTAGCCAGGTGGGCCTCCCCTTTCTCAGAGGAGAAGGGGAGGGGGAGTGAGAAGAACTATGTTAGGGAGGACTGGGTAGGAAGGGGTGATGTGGTTGGGATGAATGAATGAATGAATGAATGAACAAATGAACAAACAAATAGAAAATGAAAGAAGGCATGAGATAAAGAGACACCAAACAAACTGCTTAGGATGAGGGCAGAGGGGTACTGCATTAGCTACTTTTATGTTATTTCTGATAAAATGCTTTACAGAAGCAATTGAATGGAGGAAAGGTTTAGTTTGGTTGTGGATTGAGAGAGTGTAGTCCATCAAGCCAGGGAACAGTGGCTTAGCATGTAGCTACTTGTTGTGGCTACTCATACTGCATCAGAGGCCGAAAGAGGAGAGCTCTGGCTGAGTGTGCTTTCTCAAACCTACCCATATATTGGCGTATTTCCCAGGCAGGACCTATAGCCAGAGATGTCCACAACCTCCCCAAGTGATGCAAACACCAAATATGTGAGTCTCTGGGTACACTTTGCTTCCAAAGGAAGCACTTATCAAGGTCTGGAACACAAGGGAGTGGCAGGTCACAAAGTAGGAAATTTTAGTTTTTCACTCTGACTTCCAGGTGACACCTGCCGTGGGTTGGAAAATACATGGCTGAAAAGTCATGTTCCTTCCTCTAAACTTGCCAGGCATCCCTTGACAAGTAGAGTCGATGTGCAAATGGAACAGTATTTCACTCACATTGAGTTGGCTCTCGTGTGAGGCCTTGATCTAGCCTCTTTTTATGTATCTCTGGTGGGTCCTGCTTCTTATAACTCCTTTGACTCCTTCAAGGTTCTAGTGTCTTAAATCCTAGTTGATGGCATTTCCCCAAAGTAATGGTATTATTTCTTAGGCATTGTTTACCCCTGTGTGCTGGCAGTTCTTAAGGTGTTTGTTTACCAATCAATTCAATGAATTCTGTGTCTCTGAATCCAGGTAACTAAGGTTGTTCAGAATACCCCACCGGTATGCCCAATACTCCATGTTCAAAGCAGCAATCATTCATTCATCAACTTTTGGGTTCTGAAGCAACACAATGTTTCACCCTTTTGTGTGTCAGTCACTCCACTGAATATACCACAATATTTTTCTTGATTATAGAAACGTTTATCTATTTTTAGTCTAACTTTTCTTGATGATAGAAAACACCACAAACATGCTGCCTGTGTGGTACGTGCATATGGAACACGCAACCTGTGTACACAGTCCCAGCGAACTTAGCCACCCAGGAACCCACCTGTTTCTTGACATGAGACTCTTTACTTTCTGCTGAGGAACTAAGAGGCATTTGTGAGATAGGGAGCAGGTACTTAGGTATGGTCTACCAGGGAGACAGTAAATGACAACAGTGCAGTGTCTTGAGAAAACAGGAGGCTACCTGTTACATTATGAGCCAAGCAACAGGGTTCAAATAAGAGGAAGGCAAGAGGAAGAAGGGGTAAGGTTTCACTAAGTAGAATCATCACACCAGTGACCACATAAGCCTCAAAGGCATCTGGGACCATGTCATGAATTATAAACCAAAGCCATGAAAACACGAAGAACCAAATAACCTATGAGTTTGCAGGAAAATAAAATCAACTATAAAAACAGTGCAATAAGGAGCTAAATCAGAACTGTGGTGATTGCAAAGCCACAGAATGAAATAAGAACAATTGGCCCAAAGAAACCATTGGATGCTGGGTTTGGTGAGACACTGAGGCCCATGAACTTTAACTTTGGTGCTGCAGGCTCCCATTGACCCAGCAGAGTAACTATAGCTACAGCTGCTCAAGTGAAAGTAACAGAGAGATGTGATGTGTTTGGCTTGCTTCAGCATTTCTGAGAACCTGCAGTCCCATGGCAAATCTCTGTTCTCTAAACTGAGTACTGGGGGACCTATCTTCAGGGAGCTGCAAATAAGAGTAGATGCAGCCAACTTCTCTCTGCCCAAGGCTGTGGTTTCTGTAGGATAACAGAAGTCTTCCTAGGAGCTTTTCAAGGGAAAGACTGGAAGTCCTAGGGAACCTTAGGGAACTTATACCCAGGGATTTAAGAGGCTGAGAGCTGGCATAGGAAAGGCAAAAAAGGGGAAGAAACTAACCATGGAATGACCTTGGGGCTCACTAATGAAGACTGAAAATTAAGAGGCTCCCTCTCTTCTCAAATAGATGTCCCTGGCAAAGAGCTGAAGACACTCACTATATTTAAGAAGCTGTTAGAACACCAGTAGTTTGTACTGATAGCAAAACCTAGCTTTGGAAACAAAAATTTATATGTCCCAGGAATTTACAAAAGAGAGTTTGGAGAACTCCATATTCATAAGATCGACAATCAAATAAGTAGAAACAAGGAAAACAAAACCAACCTACCAACCAACAAACCAACAAAGAAACAAAGAAAAACATTGCAACAAACAACCAATGAAATCAAGTCTCAGGGAGGGGAGAATTTGTACCAGAGCTGTCATAAAATCCTTTAAAAATCAGCAGAGACAAAAAAGAAAAGTATGGTAACGGTGACCCAAGAAGGAAACCAGAACCAGCAACAAGCCTTCTATGGAGGCTCACAGTAGAGATTTAGGGTTGGGAATGAGTTCAGGGTGGCAATGAAAAATATCACTATTCTAATTAAAGCATCTAAACAAGGCAAGACTTTCCTCTTGACCAAGAGGTGTCTGTTCACTAAAGGGGAGGAGGAAGCACATAGAGACAGGAAGTAGGTAGTAACAGTGTCTTTTCCCATTGGCTGGGGTCTGACTTCAGGCTTTCCCTATTGACTAGGTATCCAAGAATGTAGGCCTTAGTGCAAACATGTTTACCATGGTCCGTTGGCCTCTTTCTCAATCTCTCTCTCTCTCTCTCTCTCTCTCTCTCTCTCTCTCTCTCTCTCTCTCTCTCTCTCTCTGTGTGTGTGTGTGTGTGTGTGTGTGTGTGTGTGTGTGTGCATGAGTGAGAGAGAGAGAGAGAGAGAGAGAGAGAGAGAGAGAGAGAGAGAGAGAGAGAAACTTGCCTGAAATTTTTAAAATGTAGGGGAGATTAAAAGATTTTAATTTCTTCTCATAAACACAAGTTTTATAGTATTTGATTGAATAAATTGATATTCCACACTTTTTATAGTAGATGATACATTTAAGTTGGATATAATATCCTTAAAGAAATCAAAGGTTTGAGTAAAAAATTCAAGGGGATGATAAAAATGTCAACTTACCAAGTACTGAGGTCATTATAGAAAAAAATTACACAGACACATGAAAAGCCAGAGTAAAGTTTGTGGAGTTAAGAACTGACAGTGAAATGAAACATCCTTAGTGGTGCTTAGGAGAAGATGGTCTCATCTGAGGAGCAGAAAGAAAGAGAAAGAAAGGAGTGAGGGAGGGAGGAAGAGAGGGAAATGGAAGGAAATGAGCCTTAGGAATGAGTCTACAGAGCTTCACTGTGTCTGTCATTAGGTGTTCAGTGAGGATCAAGACAGGGAGAGGAAAGAGAGGGTCAGAAAAATATGAGGAAAAAATAGTAGCTGAAAGCTTTTTAATTGAATTTTATGGTGAAGAATGTTAACAAAGCAAAATCAGAATATACACAAGTAGGTTTTGTGCCCAGACAGGTAAGAACCAACCTGACAGAAGAAGAGAAAAAAAAACACAGATGAAAACAGCTCACTTGAGGGCAGATCATGTGATCACCCCTAACTCTATGGAGGCCATATGGGCAAGGTCTTTGGGGTCAGCCTCAAGTTCCCCATCTAGCCAAACTCTTCTTAAAAAATGAAAGCTATGACTAGGGGTATGATTAGGACTTCTTATTTTTTATCCTCATGTATCTTTTTGCCCCAAAAGATTTGAATGTGTTTTGGGGTATATAGGTATATAATAGGTATAGAAATCAAATCATTACTGACAATAAATCATAAACACATATATTATAAAATAATTCTTTTGCACACATGTAATGATACAATTCATTAAAAATTAAAGCAATTTTGCATACCAGAAAGATGAATGGACTCATTTATTTTTATCTAAAGAATTAAATTCTAACTGAATATTTGATTCCACAAAAGATGGGGCATCTTCAGTATTTTCCAGAGTTCATCGATGTTTTGAATTTATAATTAATGTTGAGAATATTATTTCACATGAATATGTAGTAGAAAGTGGTAGGGTAGACATATTTTAGTACCATTTCAGAACTTTTTGGAAATTCTGTCCTAACCCAAAGCCAAAATTCACTTAGCAGATTTTGATGAAACACAAGTCAGAAAACTGTAAAAAAAAAATCTATCATTCCAATATAATATAATCCAATGTTATCTTAATTTGCTACTCACAGGCTAAGAAATGAAAGAAAAACATCAAAAGTCTTTGTTTTCTGTAATTAAGTCATTGTTTCTGTAAGAGCAGAAAAACTTTGTATGTTCAATAAAAATACCACCGCTCATCACACACAGTGATCTCAAACCTGAGCCAGATGTTCTAGGCAGCATCTGTTGGCATTGTGTGGCATGGTGGTGTGCAAAGTGCAGTGAGCCCATGTTGAGTGTGTTGTGTGTTCAGAAACAAGGCTGTAGTGAACTCATGTGACAAAACATGGGCCAGTATTGGCATGACCACAGTCATTCTACATTCACTGAACTTTGAATTCTTCAGCCATTGGTCCTTGTACATTCTGAAACTTTTTATGGTTACCAGTTCTTTTGTGACTCTCATTTTGTGACATATATGACCTCATGTGGAGTCGAGACCATAGTTTATGAAGATCAGTGGCAGAGTCATGACCTAGCATACAAGATTGGCAGAGCAGTTACATAGCATCCAGGAGTGGCAGAGCAATTGCTTAGCACGCACAGGGCCCTAGATTTGATCCCTTGTATGTTTAACAAGGAAAAAATAATCTACATTGAAAAAAGAACTAAAAAGATACTCTGAAAGGATCAATGTAGCAGACAAAGCAACAAGGGATGAAATTCTCAAAAAGATAGGTGCTCAGGAAAAAAACTCTAAGATTTAAAGTTTAAATATTAACTTATCAGTAATTGCAATAAGTTTAAATAAATTAAATAGTGCAATCAATAGAGCTTGGAAAATAGATTTCATATATGATCCTTCTAATGTTATCTAAAAACTATACTTTGGGCAGGAAGATCAAAATACCATGAAGGCTGAAGCCTGGCAATGGCATGCTTTGTAAGCAGTGACCAACCACAGGAGTCTTCCTAGCAGGGAAGAAAGAGACAGAAGAGGAAATATTGTACTATAGAGAAAAGAAGATGTTTGAAATCGCAAGTGATAGAGTAGGTCAGGAATGTCCAACAATCACAAAGCCTATCAAAATGAAGAGAGCAGACTATGTAAAAGGAAACCAGACAAGAGGGTGAAAAGCCCCAGAAACAATGGCTGGAGTGATCACCTACCCTTCACAGTAGACAAAGTAAGAAGCTGGCTTACAAAGCCATAAACCACTCGGCAACACAACTAGGCACAGCTGACAACAAGCCTTGCTAAGTAACAGCAAAGCCACATTATTCACCAGAGCCAATCAGGGGTCTGCTGGATAGACAACACATCAGATCTCTGTGAGCTTCCCAGGGTTAGAACCACCGTATATGCTTTTATGAAGAGGAAATTAAAAAGAAACCAGGAACAAAGAGAAAGAAAGGAAAGAAAATGTATAAACAGATAAAGCAAAGTGAACTCTCCTAAGTAAGCTAAGAAAAAAAAATCATAAGACAAATTAAAAACTGAACAAAAAGAAAATGAATCTGGCAGGAGATAAAGGCATCCGGGATAGGCAGGGCTTAGGGGGACATGTGTAATAAATGATGTAAAAGTCAACTTCTTCCACTCTCAAACAAGTCAAGGGCCAAAACCAATTATCTAAAAGCAACAAAAAATAACACACACGTGCATGTACAAAGCACTTGCACGCTCACACACACACACACACACACACACACACACGGGCAGGGGGGGTGAAGAATGGGAGAATAAGAACCCAAGCATAGGGAAAAGCATCTTGAAGCCTTAAAACAGTTTACCTTTTCTCTTAGACAAAAACCTGGGGGAAAAAACAGCCAAACAGAGAAAGCTTTTGCTTACGGTTTCAGGGCTATTCAGTCCATCATGGTAGGGGATGGGGGAGAAGGTGGTACAGAGAGCCGTAGCCACACAGTGGAAGCTTGAAGCTGGGCTTCATGTCTTTTCAGGGAAGCAGAGAGCTGAGCCGGGTCAGAAATGGAGTGGGGTGAGTGCCACCTTGAAAGTTCCAAACGCTAGTGTCTTACACCCACATGACCAGCACCACATCCCAAACTCTCCACAGCCAGACAATAGCTCGGGGCCAAGTACTTCAAACATCAGCCCATGGGGATGTTCCAGATCAGAAACACAAAGAGCAAAAGAACAGGATAGAGAGCATTAGCAAGCCCAAGTTTCTGTAAATGGTTAAAACTTTTTAGTTAGACTACTCAAGAGAAAAAGTAAAGAAGCTGAAAATCACCAAAAACCAGGGAAGTGAGAGAACACAGTGCTAGTTTTTTACTGAAAGACAAAGTACCATAAAGGAATAATATGATCAATTATTCTACCATGTGTCAACCAAATAGAGTCCAGAAATGGAGTAAAAACCTTCTAGGTATCAGAAGCTACTAAAACTTACTAAGAAAGAGATAATTTTGAGTAATATTTGATTCTCATTCAAAGAAAAGATACCCAAATCATATTTTAATAATTTCTAATGGTAAAACACCCAGAAGCTAGTCTGTATGCAAGGGATGAGTCTTGATCACTTTTCTGCTGAAAATGTTTCCCTAAAATTTGAATAAGTAACAGTAATCCTTCACAAAATTCTTCTAGAATTTTAGAGAAGGAGTATATTTTAATTTATTCTATGGATCAGTGTTACATGAGACTAAAACATGTGGTCAGATCTAGAAAAGAACAAAGTACAGGCAAATAACACTTATGAATAGTAAGAAAACTCTCATGAATATTAAAATAACTCTTACTATACTAAAACAACACTTATGAATATTAAAGGACATTCAAATAAATACTAACAACCAAATCCAGTAATATACAAAAATGGTTATACGCTGTTTCCAAATTGGATTTATTTCAGGGATGTAAGGTGAACTCTTCATTTTAAAATGTTAATTACTGTAGCACATTGAAGCACTTATATGAGGCCATACAGATACATGAGCATCTCAGTTAAACAGGTTGAGAGCTGAAGAAAGGATTCCTCTCAATGAGAACTGTGCATGGAAGTTCAAGAGCTCACACAGTTGTCAGTCATGAAAATGGATGTTTTTCCCCAAATCTCACACAAATAATGGTGCCTGCTCTCGTCACCTCTATCCAAACACTGTGCATGTAAACTAAATAAAGTATATCTGATTGAACTAAAAATATCAAACCCAAAAAGTAAAGTAAAAAAAAAAAAAATCCTGTTCAAAGTACTGATGTAAAGGGTGAATGAGAATAAACTAAAGGAAAGAGGTTTGAATATTTATAACCAAACTAAAAATGATTGGGGTTTTGTTGGTTTGTTTTTCAAAAATGTGGGGTATGTTTTTCAGTTTTGTTGCTGTTTCTGTTTTGTTTTGTTTTTTGGAGTAGCCCTGGCTATCCTGGAACTAGCTCTGTAGACTAGGCCTGCCACGAACTTACAAAGACCCCCTAAGTGCTGAGATTAAAGACATGTACCACCATGGCCATGCATGAAATGTTGTTTTAATGAAGGAAAGACATAAATTAAATGAAAAGATAGCTCACGTTCATGGATCAAAAGACTATTAAGACAGTTATACCCTAGATTTATCTGAAGACTTTGATCAGTCTGTCAAAATGCCTGATGTATACTCATGAAATTATTAAGTCAATTCTCAAACTCCCATCGTAATACATGGACCGGTCTTTGGTATTTATAAACCTATAAACAAACAAACAGACACACAGACTCAGTCACTGAGAGGAATAAGTGTCTGTTGTATACTGTTTCGGGGGAAATGTGGAAGACCAGTGAGAAAAGCTGGCCCTACAGGGAAGCCCTCAATTGGACAGACAAATCCTCAGAACAAAAGTCTTAGCAGTTTTGGGGTTGTTGAAGAAATTCTAATATGATACCGAACAGTTCTGTGAATTATGTTCTCGTAGTGTCTGGCTTTCAAAACATGTCGGTTACTTCTCAAGAGAAATTTAAAAATGTGTTTCCACTTTGTAAAGAGCAAGCAAAAAAAAAAATGCTCTTTTTCCCCCTCTTGTGACATCTTAGTTCTAGTTCCTGAGTTCACCAGACCTGGTCCTTCTTGCTGATCACTTCTCAGGGTGGTGGTTAGTGCTAAAGGACAGCTCAACAGAATCTATAGTCGCCCGGGCAGTGGGTCTCTGGAAATGCTTGAGAGGTTATCGTGATTCCATTAATTGAGGTGACAAGCTTTGCATAGTGGGTGTTTTGAGGAATGGTGATGTTTCCTGTGAAAAGTTCTCTTAAGAAGACTCATGAAATCTAAAGTCTAGTTCCAAAGGCTTTCAAAAGTTCCTTGATCTCTTTAATCCTTGAACTATCCAAAGGACAATTGGGGTGATGACAAGAAAGATATAAGTTGTAGTCCTGCCAGTTTTATATGATGTGTAGAGAGAAAATGCCTATGCTGTAGGGAAGTTTAATCCATCATCTCCCTCAACACTAGGCTAGTTAATAAACAAAGAACCAGAACCTGCCCAACAGGCTCAAGGGACTTAAACTTTCACAGTAAAAGTTGACGTTGGGAGGGAGCTAAGCACTGTGTAGCATCCTAGAGAACTCTAATAATCTAAGAGTGCAGTCAAATTCATTTGTTAATCTTTTCCAAAGTCGTTTGATAGATATTCCCATGTTTCCTGTGGTACAGAGATGCACATAAAGGCACTGGGTGACAGTGACCGCCATGACATATAAAGTCAGGCTACACATCAGGAATCTTGACAAATACCCCACAGTATCCATCAGCTAACACTACTTATAGTTATTACACTCAAAAGTTAGGTTATATTTACTCAAAAACAAACAAAGCTTATCCCAAATGTTACATAAAATGTGGTAACATAAGAACATCATGTGAAAATGCTTCTCACAACCTAAAAATCAGTAGACATACACTGAGGGCACAGAGTTCCACAAATAATACACAACAGTTTTATTTAGCAATGGGTATGGTTAAAATTGCCAACTTGAAAGGATCTAGAATTACCTGGAAGACAAGCACATGGTAATATCAGTGAGAATTACTTAGAATTGGGTAAAGTGAGGTAAGCCTTCTCCCCGGGGGGGTTGAAGTCCTAGAGACACTAAAAAGGAGAAAAAACAGAGCTTAAGTATTTACTGTTCTGGGCATCCTGACAGAGAATCCTCAGCTCCTGCTTCCATGGCTTGATAGTTGCACCCTCAAACTGTGAGTCAGAATAAACTCTTAAGTTTCTTTTGTCAGGTGTTTGTCTCATCAACGAGGAAAGCTAATAGACGCAATGGTCAGATTTGTTCTAATCGTTTAGAAAACGTAAGACCTTCACCCAGTTCTTAAGGGAAAGGGCCCACCTTATAATTAGGAATAAAATCACTGACCATCTGACATGCCGCACAGAATCCCCAGGCAACCTCACTGCCTAATACCAGCAGCCTGAGAAGGGCAGAAGTACATCAGCAGGAAGTTTGCTCATGATCGCTGAGAGTCCAGCATTATACCAGGAGCTGTGAACTTGCATGCCTAAAACAAGCCCAAATTACTGCCAGGATAACACAGCAGGTGCATTCACATGTCTTCACACACCGCCTCCAAGCCAGTTGGGATTCTGCTTTGAAGCAATATCTGCCCTATCTAAATGCTGCTGTGTTTCTCAAACTGTCACCATGTGTGCCAGCCCCTCTTTAGCTCTTCCCTGTATAGCTGCTGGTTGAAGGATGCAGGTTCTAGCCATTCACACTTTCTGAAGTTCAGTATCTTAGCAGCAGGGTGCCCTCCAGTACAGAGAATCACACTTGTTAGGGGGTTCTGACAACCTGTTGGCATCACTGTCAACATTTTTTTCCTCAGGGTGGGACCCCCACATACACAAACACAGAGGCCTTGGGAGAAGTGATTTAATGACCCAAGCTGAGCTGGCTCAAATTTTCACCTGCCCAATACTCTTGAGAATAGCCTGGAACAGAATGTGGAGTCTCAACCTTCTCAGAGTTAAGTGGCAAGAATCAGGCTGGGGAAAGGAGATACATGAGAAGGGAACAGAATGGGTCAGAAAATCTCATCAGTATTAGTGTCAGGGTGAGAGCAGGACAGGGGGTGCGGGATGTAGGGAGCTGCATCAATGGGCAGCTAAGTGGTCATTCCTCACCACTTGGCTTGATGAGGCATTATTCAGTTCCTGCCCACAAAGAAGGGGCAGACAACATCCAAGGAACTCTGAGGATCCCATTCTCCTGTGTTTATATCACATGATTGGAGGAAGTCACATAATCATCAAAATTAGGATGTGACAAACAAACACATCAAGCTGTCTTTTAACTATCACAAAAATGAAAACCAGTGATGTAGTGATCTACCTTAAACCTGGTACAAATGCTAGAGAAACAGGCTTTGCTTATTAGTAGCCATGTATCCAACCCTGTTTGGCCAGTAAACACTCTCTTTACACAACACCTGGACATTGGTTACCCTCCCCTATTATAGTGGGAAGATCTGCTGATGAGTCTTTGGCCCCTGCCCAACACTGCTCACACTCTGAAGCTTCCCTTTTGGGTCTACAGATTTAAACCTCGGCGGTGGAGCTCTTGGCATGCCTCCATTCCTGCCCTCCTACATACTATGACAAAGACAATGGGACAAGTCTCACAGAACTACTACAACCTAGTTACTCTCCTCGGCCCTTTTGTTAGTGGGTTGACTGTCTAGAGGAATCCAGCACATCACTCTCAAGTGGCACCAGCCTTTCTGTCCCATGCATGTTCACTCTTGAATTGGTCACAGCTTGAGATGGCCTGGTGCTCTTTCTTCCCAGGAACACATAATCACAGTAAAGTTGATCTCATATGCAGCCTTCTCTATGACATCCATGACCATCTTTTTCTTGGAATTAGAATTCTATAACAGTTTTCTACTTCTCTAAGACTACCTGATACAGCCTACCTTTGTGATGACTCTTTATTTTTATCTTCTTTAGGCCTACATTTCTCAAGTTTTCTGGCAGAATCAATCTTATTCATTATAGAGTCTCCATTGACTCAGAATAACATCAGTAAACATTAGCAGAGTTGGATCAGATCCAGGTGGCCCAATTGTTTGTAAATGTTTCTGGGAGTCTAACTAATACAACATCCAATTAGTTCAGCATATGCCCCAGACATTGACTTGGCCCCACTTACAAGATGTTTGCCATTTTCCACCTGCCTGTCTTTTAGGGTCCCACTAGGTGTGTCATCCTCAGAATGTGCTGTGGTTTCCCAGCTTTCCTGTTCCTACATAGTCATGCTTGTCCCAAACAGAAGTAGATGTCATATTAACCTGCAAATTAACAATCACAATTGTTACTGGTTTTGTTGGCCCTTGTGTAAGTTTCTTTTAAGAATAATCGTAGTATTACGCTAGCATAATTGTATTTGGGGGGGGGGGTCTTGACTGCTGATAAAAAAAACTTATGGGTATAATCAACTGCTCTATGATTGGATCTGAAGTCTGCTTCACAGGAAGGAATCTATAATACTACTGTAAATCTATCAAAAGCTCATGGTAGAGAGGTCCTAGGTCCTAGGAAGGAGTCTTAATTCTGTCATTTAGTCGAATGGAAAAAAGTGTTGAACTTTTTAAAAATATATATTATGTGTCCCCATAGACAATTACTATTCTCATTCTCATTCAGAGCTGTGTGCTCAATCAATGTCCCTGCATTGTTTAGTTCTTATTCAAGTTAACACAAACTGGAAATATTGTTGGGGGGGACCCCAACTGTGAATATGTATCCATCAGATTTGGCTTACATAGGCAAATCTGTGTGTCATTTTTTTCATTAATGATTGATGTGTGATGGTCTAACCCCCTGTAGGTGTTACCACTCCTAGGCAGCTAGTCCTGGGTCGTTTAAAAAAGCAGACTGAGCAAGGCATTGAGAGCAATGCAGTAAGCAGTCTTTCTTCATGGCTTCTGCTTCAGTTCCTGCCTCCATGTTCCTGACCTGCTTAAGTTCCTGCCTTGGTTTCCCTTAACAGATTGTGACTTCAGAGATGTCAGCTAAATAAAGCATTTCCTCTCTCCCCCAGGTTGCTTTTGGTCATGGTCTTTATCACAACAATAGAAACCTAACTAAGAATTCTCTTTTTGGTAAACCGCAGGGAACCTTTGGTTATACAAGATCATGATAATAAATGGCCACTGAGTGCACAGCCCTAAACAAGACAACTATGCCATCCATTCCAAGGATCAAGAACTACTGAGGCAAGATGTGGTAGAAAGAATGTAAGAGACAAAAGAAGAAAGGGGCTACAACATGCCACGTTCTAAGCACTCTACAGACATTGTGAGCATGAACTTTCAACTACTAGGGATGATGTCACTGGGTCTGCCTAAGAGTGGACACAGGAGTAGTCAAGAAAGGATGGGGGAGGGACTAAGAGGGCCCCAGCCTCGCTGATGACTATGGATAGGATCAGAGGAAGAGGGAGCCATTGCCTTCGGTCATAAACTCACTGGTAATGGTACCCCACCAGGTGCCAATGGATAGTCCTAACCTAGCTAAATGACTCTAGTTAAACTAAATGGATCATGAGCCAAAATGAAAAGTCATGGGTTTAGAAAAGGGACAGGTAGAGATGTGGGGGAGAGAAATATGGGAGGCTCTAAGAGAAAATTGTGTGAGTAACCAGAATGCATTATAAACGTGTGAAGTTGTCAAAGAACCAACTTATTAATAATTATTTTTTAAGAAGACTCCTCTCTGACTTGATAAAGAAGTGGACCAACAATCAGGGTACAGTGTGTGTGTGTGTGTGTGTGTGTGTGTGTGTGTGTGTATGTGTTGGCGGGGGTGGGGGGGTCTTGGCAGCTCCATGTGTTCAGCACAACAGCATGGGAGAGACAGGTGAGGACAATGTGCAGATGTCACAATGTCAGTAGAGCGCTCAGCCACATCTGTGGAGCACAAGCTAGCTGCATACTTACAGTGTACTGAGACTGAAAAGCGAAACTTAATTTTATTATGTTTTGCATATTTACTTTCAACAACATACTTTTAGATTCATATGGACAGCAAGAGCGGCGAGTAAAAGGCAAGAGACAAAAGCTGAGAAAAACCATGCAAAGCTAACAGCAGGTCTCCTGCCAGCAGCAGAGGCGAGTGCTCATGCGGCCATTACTGTCCTGGTTTCTCTGGGGAAATTGTCCATGCCTGGTAAAGGGCTGCCTGTGAGGATGAACAGGTAAAGTGAGGTTGTTGAAGTCAGAACTGCAAGTTGCAGGGCAAGACAGACTTCTAAGTGGCCTGTGGTGACCAAGGGTATTACAAGAGCTCTTAGCAAACTGACAGTTCTGTCTGTCAATTAGCAGAAAGCCCATGTGTGGCTTTGGCAAGAGTGACTTTTCAAAGCTGCACAGCCATGGGCAAAAGGTGAGCACAGTGCTGGGCTTGGTGTGGCCAACTACACTGTGTCAGGTTAACAGCTGGTGGAGTCCTTATGCTGGAAACATTTTCACATCTACCAGGACTGTTACAGGTACTACAACCAAATCAGGTCAAAAGGGGGAAAGGAAGACGACAAAAGTCACACTGCACCTACAGTAGTTTTAAACAGGAATCATGTCTCTCAGGGCTCCTTACCCTGAAAACTGCCATGCTCTAGCATGCTGCTCTGTGACCATGGCAGAGTTATTCAACCTCTCTGAGCTTTCGTTCCTTCTTCTATAACATGGGGGAACAGATATCACTGGCTGTTACGAAGTGGAAATTAAACGGGAGGTAATACACCCAAAAGCAGCTAGCGGGGTGGCTGGCCTGGAGTAAGCAGCGAGTGAATGTCATCTGCTCTGAATACACAGCATGAGAACGGATAAGAGAGGCCCCTGATCTGCAGACTGTGTGCAGAACACTTGCTTACTTCAGCATGGGCAACACAGAAGGAAGCATAAGAGAACTGTGAAGTCATGAGACAGTGTTCCTCAGAAAGTGATTGCACGTAGTAGGCCAAGTCTGGGAGAGTATCCTTCAGAAGATGCTATCAGTGAGTTACCAGTCTAAGCATAAGTGACTGGTGAATAGACCCAGGGCAGGTAACCTGAGCAGGATAGCAGGCTCATCCCTTGCAGCAGGTACTGGATAAAAAAAAAAAAAAGGTCCCCATTGCAGGTGAGGCGAGGGACCACTGTAGTAGCAGGACCAGCCCACAGTTAAAGGGCTGCTCTGAATGGGCTGAGCTGCTGGGAGCAAAGTGGCCCTAGATTCTAAACCATTACTAACAGTGTGCCTCCTTGTTCTGTTAGTACAACGGTCACTGCAGCCTCGTGAGGTCATAGTGTCCTGTACTTAACCGCCACAGGAGTCAGAATGTGAGCTTCATAATGAAGATGGGTGGCCACAGCGTCTGTGCTGTTTCTTGATCAAAATCCAAGAAAACATTGTACGACTCTGCAAACACAGGTGGGGTTGTACCTGGAAGCGTCTTTCTAGTTTTCCCCCATGAAATGCCAGAGAAACAGACCTGCTCCTTCTATGGAGCCCTGGGAGTCATGCTGAGTAATGAGATGACAGGCTGTTGGGGCTGTCAGATGCAGCCGTGGGATCAGACCAGAAAACACAATTGCTGCAAAAGGGAAGGTGCCCTCCACATCCCACAGGGGGCTTATCCAGGCTTTGCACAAGGCTCAACTGTTGTTTCACATACAGGACAGTAGATACAAAGATTGGCTTCTCCAGCAGCACCAAGTCAGGGAATCTGGACAGGGAGCCCCAGCTCTTGTCACTGAACATACAGGATATACTTCCACCCAGGCTAGAGGGATGAGCAGCAAGCTCCTTGTCTTCCAAAGGGACGCCATAGTTGTGATTGCTTGTCTGTGTTATGGATGCTCTATCATGACCCTGACTCAATCCCCCCCCCCCTTTTTTTTGTTCCCTTCTCTGGATATGGAAGTCAGCAGGTAGCTAGTGAGGTCCTTCTGATGACACTTCCAGCACAGTGCACTCAGAGGCAGGCCACTGATCATAAGATGTTCTGAGCTCACTATGGGGTTCACTGTGAGGTTCACTATGGGATGCTGAGCCCAGAGGATGGGAAATAGCTCCTTTGTGCACAGTTCTTCACATATGGCTAGACAAAACTGGTTTTGAAGCTCTTCTATTTAAACATATCCCTAAGTGACACTTGCATGTGGCTCCCAGAGAGACTTCTGCACCCTGCAGGATATGTGCTTGCGGCAGAAGAGTACTCTGTGAATACTCCCATCTGTGCATGACTCTTAGGTTGATATAAATCTCCCCTCTCAGAGATGGGAGGGAGCTGAATCCTGGGCAGGCTTCCAACAACTGAACATTGGACCAACGCTCCTACAGGCCTCGGTTGTTTTTTGTTTTTTGGGGTATTTTTTTTTTTGTTTTGTTTTGTTTTGTTTTGTTTTTGTTTTTGTTTTTGGTTTTTTTTTTTTTGTGGCCTTAAGGAGATAAAATTATCATTTTACCACGACAAATAATTTATGCTTTTCAAATAATCTGGGCAAAATAAATAAATAAACGAATAAATCTGTGCAACCCAAGAGTTGGTAACACAGTGTTGGTTCTGAGGGCCACACAAACAACCAGAGTTCAAATGAATGGTTGCAGTAGATTATTCTGAACAACCAGTCTCACCTTATTCTAGACAGTACGTAGTATTTCTCCCAGGGAATATCTAGTGATATGTGGAAACACATTGGTGTCAGAAATGTGGAGAAAAGAAAATTGCTTCTGGTACCCAGAGGGCAAAGATTGGGATCCTAGAATGCCCTGGGAAGCACTAGAAGATCATTTGACTATCAGCTTATGCATGGGTAGCCTTTGCAAAAAAACCTTGATTTATCCTCTTGTCTGCCGCAATGGGGACATGTGGCCACGACACAGAGGGAGCAGGATTTGTAATGTTCTTTCCATCAGTGCCTATCAGGACACAAGGAGATGCCAACAGCTGCTAAAGTTAGATGGCCAGGCCTGAAGTGACCTCCTGGGAGCCAGGCAGCCTGCTGACAGTTGAGAGGTCTGTATACTCCCACAGCAAGCCCAGCCCAGCAGGGACCTCAGAACTCCTCACAGCACCAGTAAGGCAAACAATCAAAGCACTGGTGACCTGGAAACAAAGCCAAAACTGTACAGACAAGACCCAGTGGCTTTTCCCAAAGGTGGGAAGGCTAGCTCCTTTGTTCACACTCACCGAAGCAGCAGCAACTGATTTCTTTAACTTCAGCAGCCACGCCCTAGTGTAAGTCACTAAAATCACAGATGCAGGCACAGTTGCCTGACAGGTGTTGACCTTCCCGCAGGGGTAGGTTCAGTCTTGCTTCCCAGCGGACCATCTAGGCTTTCATCAAGATGAAAGATCTAGATTTAGCCCTTCTGAGGACCTGCAGTTTCCGTTTTGACCTCTTTGTTTTTATTCAGTTTGAAAAGCATAAAAGGAAGTCTGGAAGACCAAATACTGGGAAACCATTCCCTAAAAGCTTCTGGAAGGCCAGGGTAAGTAGATCACAAATAGAATCTCAGGAGAAAGGAACCAGAAAACAGGGTTGTCACAGAAAAACTCCCTGCATTCACCACTGCAGCTCTTGTCAAATGGCACAAGGACTTAGTCACAACCATTCTCATATCTGTTCGTCATTCACGGTTGAGGCAAAGTGGCTCAGCTGCCCACCTGCTTACCCAGACCCACTGTTTCCCTTAAGTGATAGAAATTCCATAACATAATGGAGGCTGTTATCTCCGACCAGTGCATGCTCTATGCAGAACTGAGAGCATATGGTGATAGGAAAGAAGGTTTAGAGTTTGAGAAAGTCTGGGACCGCATTGATGATGAGCAGATGCATCAGTGAAAGACCTTGGTTAGCCAGGGCCCGGCCCTCTGCTACTCAGGAGAACCGCATGCTCTGTGCTCCAGGAGATGGAACGTGAGGACTGTGAGCTAAGAGAGAAATGGGAGCTATTCCTTCCTCACCTCACCTCACCCTCATCCTTACCCCACTATCACCTCAGCTCACACTCTCTCCCCTCACTTTCACCTTCCCCTCAACTCCATGGTCACCTCAGCACACATCTCCTGTATCTTCAGCTCCGTGTCAGCTCACCCTTAGCACACCCTCACACTAGCCTTCACCTCACCTTCATCTTTACCCTCATCTCTTCCTCACCTTCATTGTCACCCCCACCACATCTTCATCTTTCCCCTCATCTTCTCCTTTGTCTTTATCCTCATTCTCACCCTCGTATGCCCCAACCCTTACTGCACCTCACCCTCACTTCACCCTATCCTCGCTTACATCTTCCTCACCCCACCTCACCCCACCTCACCCTCACCCTACTTCAACCTACCTCACCCTACCTAAACCTACCTTACTTCACCCCACCCCATTCTTACCTCCCTCCATCTTCCCTTACCTTTCCTGACAGTTGATGCTGTGCTCCAAGTCCATCCATACACAATAGTCTCTTCAGTGAGGTTCAGGTTGAAACCTAATACTAGGGGTTGTGCACATATTCTTTGACCTCCTACCTCCTTTCAGTCATAGTGACCCATTAAAGGTTGACCTAATTTTATCTGTTTACTTGCCATATTTGATGACTAACAAGGGAAGGAGCAATGTAAGAGGACACTGGCTCAATGGAAGAATTCAGCATCAGAATTCACATCTCCACTCACATCAGAGAGTGCTTGCTCCCTGAGTATTCAGCATGTTTCTAAACCTGATAGGGGCAAGGATTCCTCCAGCTGGCTACCCAGCAAGGTTTATCCATGGACCTTGAAATGAATATAACATACAATCATCACAATCTAAGAAAAAGACAACTACAGTGAATTTGCTATTTTATATGAGGTGTACATGTTTCCGGGTAGGCTTTGGAGCAGGCGAGGTCCATATTAAAGGTGTTTTTAGAACTCACACATTTGTAGTAATTATCCTTTCACCCACTGACGAGCACGACCCGGGTGCGCGGTGTGTGATTACCAAGTGGCTGGCATGCTGTCTTCAGTGTCAAGGATCAGTCGCTCCTCTCATGTGTGGTATTTTCCGTGACCACATGCTGGCTGTCTGACTGTGTGAGCTCTCTAAGACCCGTTCTTAACATATGCGGAATGAAATGTTAATACTACAATAGCTGGGAGCTCACTAGGCAATAAATCCATCCATTCATCCACTGTCCGTCCTTCCTTCCATCTACTCACTGATAGGGGTGTTTTAAAGATTAACGGAGACAATGCATTTGGAGCCCTTTCGTGTAATCTGGTCCGTAAATCCTGGGGTGGCAGCTATTACGGCTGTGCCTCCGTGAAAGGATCGCCAGCCACCACCTTCTTGAAAGGCAGGATCTATGATTAGTTTCTCCCGTTCAGAACACTTCAGTGGTTCTTGATTGCTGAGCAAATTAAGCACACGTTCCTCATCCTGCTGGCATGCCCTTTCTTGGCTCACATTATCTCAGAAGCCTTCCTTATCCCCCATAGCGGCTGTCATTTTCTTTCTCAAATCCCTTCAGCTGAGCACTCTTGCCGCTATGCAAATGCATTTCCTTGTTTTTGTGCCTGCTGTATAAAGGCCTCCCCTTAAATGAAATGTATACATTTTTGGCAAAGAGCCATGGGTATGTTTGGTGCCCAATACATGCTTGAATGACGCTGTAGTGCGGTAAGATTTATAGTTTATTTGTGAACTTGAAGGCCATCGAGGAAATGCATATTTTATTTTCTTTGGAAGTTAAAGTTTTATTGATTAGGTGTCTGTGTGGTTTAGGATTAGATAGTGTGCTGGGATTTATTATGAAAAGTCTTTTTCTTTGCTAATTGCTCATCTGCCTAATTCTCAGTCATTCTAAATATGTATACATTGCTGTTTTCTTTGTAGATCCTTCTTGAGCCTTTGTGGCTATGTAACAAAAGAATACCCAGGCTCCCTTTTTATCATGTAAGAGGCAGTCTGTGTGTCCTTTTCATCTGCTGATGCATCCCAGGGATACATAGATGAAGTTAATTAGCTCTCTATAGTATATAATGACTTCATGGAGATCTAATTAATTTAACCCCTAAATCACTGACTCTGGATAGAAAGTCATTTTTACAAGGTCACCTCAGAGCCAGGCCCTCATCTTTATCCTGCTCCAATGACAGCGGATACCTAGTTATAATATGTACAGCCAGCCTCCAATAGAAGGTAGTCCGATAGTCTCAAAGTCCCATGCATCACAGATGCGAGCATTTTAACAGTGATGTCTTCCTATCACACAGTGTCACAGCCCACCTTGCACTCTGTGATGGTGACCACTCTGGCTGGGAAATCTGGCAAGCAATGCTCCTGTGTTTGGTGCTAATTGAGAATTCCTCTGCAGAACAGTCTCTGTTGCTATGGACACCGTCCCCAAAGGAGGTTTAGAAATTCTTCCACATGTCTGCATGTGCCAGAGAAAGCCTGCCTACTTCCTCTTTAATTCTCAAAGAAATCTCTGTGTGTGGGTGGAAAAGAAATCACCCAACACTGCAATAATCTAGCAACAAAACAAATATATTCACAATGGCCTTTCCAAGGACCCACATTTGAAAAATTAATTACATCCAGTCACTTAAAACAAGGTCAGCCCTGCTTCCACCAGGGCTGCTGTATGTGCTGGGTCCCAGTGCTTATCCCAGAGCTATGCAGAGCTATGGCTATTGTGACAGTATACATCAGAGGAGTGCCACCTTTCTCCAGCCCAGCCTTTAGAGATACAGGAACAGCAATGGCAGAATGGCCAGAGGGAAGAGAGGGGATGGCTCCTGAACAACCACCTGGCTACCATTAGTCAAAGGACAAGGGTATCATCTGATGTACTGAGTACTACCATCTTAGCTTGAAAGGAGCATTGAAACAGACTCCTAATTTTGCCAGGTGGGGTTTGCTGAACAATACCAGCACTATGTTGAGGGCTCTGCATCTCTGGCTCATTGTTGTGTGGCCCTTCCTTCTTCACCAAGGCTCCTGGGATGGTCACCAAGCTCCTTCAATTAGAGACAAGACTAGCAGAGGCTCAAGTGAGTTCTGGTAGGAATGTATCATCTCTGATTCAGATGAGGAAATGGGGGCACCTGAGGGACACCTTCACATTACTGTTAGGCAGAGCGATGAATATAGGAAAGTGTTTCTCCACAGCTCCATGCTTCTAGGCTTCAGAATAGCAGACCCATGAATACCTGATAGTAGGATTCCCACTGGCCTGTCTTTTAAATCAGGTGATGTCACTTGGTGACATTTGTTGTAAGACTATGTGCCTATCACTAACATGGTATAACACTATTGAGTGTATAACAAACATTGTTGTTCAAGTTACATTATGACCATCTTACATCCTCACAATGGGAACCCAACATTCGGAACAAATGTTTAATATACTCACAATGCATGAAAAGAAAAAAAAAAAACCCAAACAGTGCTACCTAGGAAACAAAACTGAAGCATTTCCCATGGGTATCAAGTCTCAGTTTGAAGTTGAGAATGATTCTGTTCTGAGTATTACCAAAGTACTAAACTCAATTACTATATTGAAGTTAGAATCACCTAGTTACAATTTAAAGACTAGTGAAATATTTCAACAACAACATAAAACTAAAAAGAGAAACATGAAGGCTACATTTTCAGGAAGCAGATGAGTCCAGCAGTGGTGGCTGATGAAATAAAATGTACTAGGGAAGGACCTCTATGGTACAGTGGCCATCATATGAAAAGTGGCAGAGATGTTGCCTTGCTGGGGCAGACTGCATGGCTAATGTTTGGCTTGAAGGACTTCCCTCTGCAGTGTGTCAACAAAAGCTCAGAGTACCATAAGTGGCATTTCTCACAGCCTCACCCCCTCAGGAGTCCTGCAGATTCGGGGTATTCATGAGCAGAGTCACCAGGCCTCTGGGACTGTCTAGAGATGGCTCTGCCCTTTGCCATAGAGAGGCTTTTTTCTCATCCACAGCAGTCATCCTCCTGAAGGAGAACTCTTCCCACCCAGAGCGGGATCCCAGGTCACTCAGCCCATTATAAACACTTCAATGGGAGACATTACTGTTATTATCCAAGATAATAGATTGGATCATAGCTGCAACCCTTTTTATTACTGAAAAATGAGGCTCTCATCTCCTCATGCTCTGTAATGACATCTACTTTTATTTATTGATGATTTTATTTTATACCTAAGACAAGAATGATCCAATCTTCAGAAAATGTAATTTAGCAGGGTAGATTTTGCAAAAGCTCCTGCGCAGTGCCATCTGAAGTGAGTAAGTATTTTGACCTGGAACAGGAAAGATCTATAGCTGCCATGGAAGTCAGCACCTCTGTGAGCTGTGACCACACAGGACACAGCACAGGACTGTAGATTAGGGTCAGAGGTGTCCCAAAGAGCTTTCTCTTTCCACCCTGGGCACAGCTGCTGCCGCCTTACAGAAAACCCAATGCCTGCACAAGCAATACCCAGTCCTCCTATCCTGTCCAGGAACAACAGAACTTTGTTTGTTCTCTGTTTTCTCCTCTCTCTGCACCTATGACACACAGCATCTGTCTTCTTTCTGAGTTCAATATGCTTTAGGTTTAAAATTTTTTTCTTATGGCAAAATGCTAAAATACACACACACACAGACACACACACACACACACACACACACACACGGACTGGGTTAATAGTAATTATGGACAACATTTTCCTGATAGAGTTTTCAGAGCTGTTTCAATAAGAAGGCATGGCATGTTATAAGCCATTCTTATAAATCTCCTTTGTAACTTTTCACCCTTGTGAAATGCATAGGCACTGAGGGGAGAAAGCAGAATGAGGCCCTTGCTAGATCTGAGCACCCCACCAAACTGACACTTGAGGTAGCATAGTATACAAAATAGAACTTGTGTGCAGGAGAAGAGAAACAGGATGTATTTCAGTAGACTCAATACAACAAACACCAGGGTAAAGTGCACTATTCACCTTTATGTCAAAGGGATGATGACCCACCATGATAATGCAGAATGATTCTGGGTTAAACCAAAGTTTAGCATCTTCCAGTCAGGAGCCAATTCTAACAACCATCAGATCTGAGCAGCTTACAGGAAGCCAGCCTCCCTGGGAAGTATGCCACATGGCCTGACTCACAGACAGGGGTTTCCACTCTGAAACAATGGAAACAGCCCAGAGTAGGGACAGCATATATACCTGCTGTCCTTTTAACTTCTAGAGAAAGTGCAAGGAGTGTTCATTGTCACTGGCTGAACTCTTTAAACTGGGCCATATGCTGAGTCTGCCTTCTATAAATAGGGCCCTGACTGCAACCAAATTCATCTCCAAGGCTGAAGCCTGCTGTGTCCATAACTTCATGATTTAAACAGCTCCACCCACACATCAGGCAGCCCACTCAGTCTCTTGAAAAGCAAACCACCAACTACAAGCACTTGATGCATAAGACACTTCAGAGGCATTTTGAATTCAGTATTTTTTTTTTTTTTGTGCCCCCAAATCTGTCCCTGTGTCCCGTGGCTAATGGTATTCACTGCTATCCTATAACAGATGCCCTGGTAACTCAGTGCACTAGCCAATAGCAAGGCACTAGATAGACAGAACAGGGATGTCTTTCTGTGTGTTTTGGTCCTTGGTGGCTTTTATTAAGTTAGTGAAACACCCAGAACCCAAAGAACATTGTCCATAGGGGAGATCTAGTTTCTACCTCACACAGCTGTTTCAAGAGCTGCCTTATATCAAGAGATATGTATGGAAAGCCATCCTGAGAATTGTGTACAAGGCTCGGGAAATGAATCAAGCAAGCTGTGAACATCCTAACAGAGTCTAAGGCTGGGTTTAGGCTCTGGCAGCAATGCCAATTACCCCACAGGACATGTTACTATAGTTGGGTTATGACTGTGAACTTCAGCCACTTTTCCATCCATGTTACATGGCATTTATGCTTCCAGTCTGACAGCGGCCTATGTTTCTTGCCTCCATAGACAGAGGCGGGGGCGGGTATGGTAAGAACAGGAGCCCCGGGGGACAGTGCAAAGCAATCTGGTATCAGTGCTCAGCCTGCATTTCCCCCTCACTGCTGTCCAAACGGCTGCTTGGTGATCTGTTGTTCCCACTCCTCTCCCCCACCCATAACAAAATGATCACCCGAGATCATGACCAGTAGCCTGAAAGGGGAAGGGAGGCAGGAATAGAACGCTGTGTGTCGTGAGACCTCACACAGCAGTGAGCATTACCAACACAGACTTCAGTGAGACTGGTCATTTACTTGGGGGGAACAAAGGCTTCATAAACATTTGGAGATGAGTCGGGGACAGTACCTGGGCCCTGGGGTACTGAGGATGCTTCATTTGCATAAGGAGGGATTCTAGGTTTGGTTGGATATGTCCTTATAAGGAGAGAGCAAGTTTAAGCTGGCTGCTGGCTGCGTGGGCTCCTCAGGTGATGCAGAGATAGAGCCTAGGAAGAGAAGGGTGTGGTCCCACTCCTGCCTATCTCAGGATGAGATTTCTGGGGTTTAGATACACCTCAACCCCATTCTTGCTCTAGATCAGCTCCTCCTCTCCCCGTAACAGCTCCGTGGTCCCACAGTGATCTATACCATAACTTAACACACATGTGAAAGCAACTTCAGGTTTATTGTAGTGACACTTGGGCATCAGGATTATGAGGAACAGCCTATGTTCAACCTCACAGCCTTCCTGTAGAAAGAAGTTGTGAGCCCTATTAGGAGTTACTAGCCTACGTAGACTATGTGCTTGCTGTGACCCCTGTCCTGTGAGGGCTGGCCCAGATACCTCCTCTATGTTACTTCTATAACATAGGACTATGTTACAGACCCAACAGCTCAGGAAGTCAGTGAGATTCTTAGTGGCAGACATGTTGTGATGGGGAAGGTCCAGGACAAGCTAGCAATGTGAGTGTCAGAACTCAAGGTGGCCGAAGTGAACTTTAAACATCAAAGGACAAAATGAACAGACTATGAAGTATACCCTCTCTTTAATGTTTTCTAAAAAAAAGAAAAACAAAACAAAATAAGACCTCAAAACTATCAGTGAAAAATATAAAGTAACTTTAAGTCAAATACCAGTTACAATTTCTGCCAGAACTTGAAATGTTCTAAGAGGATGGAAGCCCTAAAACATACAGGTACTGAGTAGAACAGGTAACTGGATTAATTTTTAATTAACATTTTATTAGAGGATGGCTGTGTAAATAGGGAATTGTTTTTCAATTTTGGTCTTCTTCTCTTGTCTCTTTTTCTTGTTCACAGAAAAACAAAATCACCCATGTGTAGAAATATAATTTAAGGCAGGAAGAGTTATCACAAACACACACACACACACACACACACACACACACACACACACACACCTTTTTCAGAATAATTTCATAACTAAGAGACTCTAAATCAATTCTTCACAGTGCTATAGTCATGGGGATACACTGGCAGGTACCATCTGCATAGACATGTCCCTAATGGTGCCTAGACCAGAAATCCAAACCAATAAGAAGTCTGCTCTCTGGTGCTCGGAAACTAAGACACTGGGCTCCAGATTTCTAGTCAATAGGTACTACTGGCCAGAGGAGATGCAGATTTTAATGTCTTCTCCCAAGGCCATGCAAATAAGCGCTCCAGTCCTTGCTTTAGAAAGAGCAAAACCAACAAGGAAATCGTTGACCTCTTATTTGTTTTTAGCTGTTTCTCTTCCCTTAAAAACAAAGCCCACCATCACCTGACCATAACTTTTCAAGCCATTTCGTGTCTGCTTTTGTTTGTTGTTTATTTTACATCTGTTCATGGTCATTGGTTTTACCAGGGTTACAGAGTACCTCCATTGTCCCAAAATTCAGTGGCTACATTCTGTTCTCATCTGGCAGAGGCTCCTCTCTCCCACCTCTGTTTTGTCTTTCCTTTTTCCCTTTCTAGTCAACTTTTCCCTCTTCTCAAGCCCCTCTTCGAGTTTGAATTTCATGCTCCTGGGCTTCCAAGGCTCTTGCTCTTATGCCAAGTAACCCACAAACACGTCTGAGAGCATAGAAGGCATCCTACTATTACTGTTGATTTCCTACTGGGAAGAGCATTAGCAGTGCCTTGTCTTTGAGGTAGGGGTAGACCTTCAGATTTTCCCTTAGTGAATGCAAGGATGTCTCGAGATGCTTCACACTCTCAGTTAATGGCTCTGAGGTGTCCTGGGAGGGGTGTAGCCTCAAGGGTGGCATTACTCTTAGCTATGGACTGTCCTTCAGGAGGAACTCAACTATGAGCCGCGAGCAATTCATCTTCCTGATGGCAGAAAATGGAGGTATCAACACTACAGCAGAGACCTGTGCATTAGTTGGTGACTGCCACTGTCCAGAAAATCACTCTAACATTTTGTTACCAAGAATCAATAAACTGAAGTTTGCTTGCCTGTGGATAGTGTCTTCTTATAGTCATTTCTGTATAATTTATTTCAAAGTGCTTAGAACAGAGGCTCATTCATGTTCAAAGTGTCACGTAGTATTCTTGCGTTGGTGCTCTAAGTCCTCACCTGATTGTGCTTGCACATGCATGCACACACATTGGGTGCTGGTGCTGCAGGGAATGTGACCCTCCTGGAGCATGTCATTTGTCCATGGTTGTCACATCGCTTATGACTCACCAGGGTAGAATTCTACATACCCACATACAAGTGTGTTCTGGGTAGTTCTTTGCTGTGTGTGAACGCTGACCAGAGCTCATTTGTTGGTACCCTCAAGAGGAAGCCTGTCACAGTCAAAGCATATCCAACAAGCTAGCCACAGAAATGAATGACAGAGGTGGAGCAAGGACTAGAGGCCTGATCAGATCCCTCCTGACCTCAAAGCCTATACAGTGATACATTAAGAGTTCAGGGAACCTTGTTGCCAATTCTGTGGCTACTATGGTCGAAACCTGGGATGCTGATGCTCTGCGGATAGGGCCTGTTGTCATGGCCCCTGTTGTGGTAACAACATTAGCTGTCACCTCCTAAGCTTGGGACCCATGAAAACAAAAAGAGACTAGTGGAGGCCTACTATGGCTTTATGTTGATAAAGGAGACCTAGAGGCAGCTCTGTACAACTCCCCCTATTTAAGGTCCCAGGCTCTGCTCCATACATCCTGTTCCTCCTCGGCTGCTTTAGTTTCTGTGGAGGCCCTGAAACCTCTTCAGAAGACAGAAAACCATAGCCAAGAAAAAAATCTGGGGCCAAGTGATCTACCAGGTGTGAATCCCCACCGGAAGATATTTGTCAGCTATCTCTTATTGTATTGTTAGTACCTAAGATACAACACATGGAAGTTCAAATATTTACTTTTACTAAGTGATTTCAAGGGATCTCCTTGGCCAAACTTCCTCCAGAAATGAAGGTTCTCCAGTGTGTTGGTAAATCCCTACAACAGGGACATGGAGACCTGCTCCCCTTACTGTGAGGTCATCTGCAGGCTGGAGAGTGCAGGGAAGTAGTACAAGAACACAACTTTGTCAAACATTCAAATGTTGTGGACATACATTTACATTTATTTAAGTATTAAATTTAAATATTTAAATGTGTGTGGCAATTATTTACAGGATTTTTATCAGGCACCTACCAAGTGCCAGACTATGGTGATGGGCTAAGTGGAGGGCAATGAATAAGTGGTCCACTACCCTTTCCTGCCTCAATCCCGCAGCATTGTGAGGATGCAAAGAAACCATGCAGTAATGCGCGATGAGAGTGATCACATGCAAATGGGGAAACTGAGATCTTGAGAGCTGGATCAGAGGTGGAGTCGGCCAATTAGGAGGATGGATTAAGTCTCTACACTGCTGTGTGGAAAACTGTTGGTCTTCTGCTCTCTTGAACGTTGTAAGGCTGTGCCTGAAGCCTCAGGAAGGACAGGCTGTCTCTGGGCTTTAACACCGTGCTTACTTCTCACACCAGCTTTAAGCTAAAAATCCTTGTCTCTATTCCCATCATCCTCTTCTCATGACCCCTTGGAGAACTCAGCCACAGCAAGGCTTGAATTTTCAGGCTTATAATCCTTGAGATCACAAAAAGTCAAACTCCTTCATTGTCTGTGGCCGCAAAGTGTAAATGTGGTATTTGCTTTCAATCCCAGTGAAATTTTGGTTTCTGTAATAAAGACAACCATCTCTGTCCTGCCCATTTCCCTCTTCCTCCCCCCACCCGTGTGTGTGTGTGTGTGTGTGTGTGTGTGTGTGTGTATGTGTGTGTGTGTGTGTGTGTGTGTGTGTGTGTAAGCTCCTTATCATGTCCTTGCACAGACTTTCAGGTAGACCCCGGGGTCTCCCCTGAATCCAGACAATAGCTTCCTGATTCCCCTGCCTTCCCTAAAATCTACTGTGACTCCAAAAGAGATTCAGCAATTAGCCTCCAAAAATACAGTTAATACTGCATTAGATATTTTTTAATGAAATTCAGTAGTGAAGAATCAAGTAAACACAAAGCAAGCAAAATTGGTCTTAGTAGAGAAAGATTAAGCTGTGGGGTGAGTTTGGGTCATAGGGCCACAGGACCCCTGTATTCTTGGGTAGTGGACTTCAGAGCAAAGCATGTTGGGAGTCCAAGAGCCATATCAGAGGACACCAGACTGAGTCTAAGCCCTGACTCCAGTCTGGGACAGGGTAACATTACCATGGGGTATTACACGATGCTGCCTGCACTGTCTCCATAATACTGTATTCCTCAGTGCTTGCACTGAGTGTTCTGAGCAAGAAAACGATGGCCAGAGGCAGAGCATCAGGATAAACAGAAGTAATGAGGAAGAGAAGACAAGGTAAGAGATAACAGGGACACTGGTGATATGGAGGAAATGTGACAATTCTCAAAGCTGTTAAAGAACCATGTCAGTTACACACAGGACCTGGGGAGTGTGAAATGAGGACCAGCAAAACGGCTCAGCAAGGAGATGCGCTTGACTTACTTGGGCCAGTTACAATTGAGCTCGTATGACCTGAGTTCAATTCTCAGGATTCACGTGATAGGAGGAAAGAAATGACTCCATCAAGTACACTTTAGGAAACACACACACACACACACACACACACACACAAAGAGGATAAATAAGTAATAAAAACAAAATAAACACATGCTTCATATGTTTTCTGCAACCATGTAGTTTTTTTTTTTTTTTTGCTTATGTTTGGAGTATGCATTTGACTGTTAAATACAGGTTTGTACACAAGCCCACAGCCTCACATACATAGTAGGGCCAAGCAGTTGCTTGTTGTCAGGGGTTCATTATGTGTTTGTATTTAACTGAATAAATTATATTAATGATTGCCAAGGTAATATGGAAAGTTACAATAGGATTCTCAGGGTAAAATTGTTCCCATACAATAATTTGAAACCACATTAAAGTGAGAAACTTGGCAGGTATAGTAGTGCACGCCTTTAATTCCAGTGCTCGGGAGGCAGAGGCAGGTGGATATCTGTGAGTCTGAGGCCAGGCTGGTCTACAAAGTGAGTCCAGAACAGCCAGAGATACATCATGAGACCCTGTCTTTAAAGAATAAAACAAACAAGGGAACAAAAGAAAAATGAAAACAAGGAATTCACACAGGGTCCTGTGAGTAATGTGCTTCAAACCATCTCAAAGTATCAACATGGGAAAATGTCTAAATCCAAACACATATTGATACATATCAACTGGGAAATATATAAGGTAAAGAAATCCTACCAAGATCTTAACTGGAGCTGTGCAAAGTAACAGACATGCAAACACCGAGAAGCATCATTGCTTCGGCACAACCGGGAGAATCACAAGGATGTAGGCAGCATTGGGGAAGATGCCAAAATCAATGGCCCCAGGAACTTGTAAAGAAGCTGCTCAGTTATCTGGAAGCTGTGAAGTCAATCACAGAGATGCTCGTTACAAATGAAGGAGACCATGGATAGCCTTACAGTGTGCTGCCCCTCAATAATGCTTGGAAGCTGATCAAAATTTACAAGTGGTAGTCATAGTCAGCTTTAGCTTCCTGGGTACCAACTACCAGTCAGTATTAAATCTCCTCTGCTATTTGCTCCTAGTTTATTATTTTTTTCAAACGAAATAGGAATTTCTCTGACAATGGGTTAAAAATTAAGTCTAACAATTACTGTCAGCTCCCTCTCTCCCTGTCTCCAGCTTCCTCTGTAACAGCTTGACTGGGTTTGTAGCACTGAATGCCTATGACAAGCAAAAGGGAATAGAGCGAGCCCTGTCAGAGCTGAAGCTGAGCGAGGCACTTACAGGCACTTGGGAGCTTCTGCCAGGATACACATTTGCCTGCCTGACTACAGCCACCACCCCTGGGGCCTTGAGCACTGTCATACACAGAAGAGAGACTGCTGGGGTGAGTCTGAGCTACTGAGCTATCTGTAGAGAATACAGTTGGTTGCACTGGATGCTGACTTAAAATTTCGTCACCGACAGGAGGTATATTTTCCGTGTGCCTTTTCAGTGATATGAAACAGATATCAGCATGGTCACATTGAACTGGTGTGGGGACAAGCTGCTGGGCAATTTGATAGTAGCAAATACGGTAATAATATGTTGCTCTAAAAATTACGTGGTGCTTTTGATGTACATAGAGAGGCACTTGGAACCCTGTGTTTGCCATTCATAAGTAGTACTACATGTGAACCTTCTGTGGGGTGGCAACTCCTAAATATCTCATTGTTTTTGGGTGTCATTACCACTGAGCAATTAAGGGAAACTAAAATTTCAGGTTTTATGTAATGAATGTATTAAAAATTTATCTCAATGTGGAGTACTGGATTAAGTCTTCAAATCCCAAAACGTGTTAAAAGGAATAAATCATTTCTCCGTACTGCAATAGGAATGGAGTGCTCTGTTCTACCTTTAGGTTACGTCCTTGGCTCAAGGCCAGCTTGGGCATCATTTCTGCTTGTCACTTATTTGCCCTTTGTTAGTGACAAGAGTCAGGATCCCAATTAGCATTGACACAAGGCACAGCAACACTGATTTCACTTCCACAGTGTTAGAGTCAGTGTTAGTCTTTAGAAGTACTGTAGGTGTGTTCACATTCTTGCATTCACAAGGCTTAATGCAACTGTAAATCATTACTTCAAGTTTCCAAGTTAAAACATGTTACTGTTTGAACACACTGATTACAAAGTGGAAATGTGGTATTTGCTTTCAATCCTAGGAAAATATGGTTTCTGTAATGAAGACAAAAATACAACCCATTCCCTGATGGTGTGTGTGTGTGTGTGTGTGTGTGTGTGTGTGTGTCTTTGTATATGTGTGTGTGTGTGTGTGTCTTTGTATATGTGTGTCTGTGTGTGTGTGTCTGTGTGTGCATAGATGTATATGTAAAAGAGAAAAAGGAGACTTAGCTAAGAATATAATATTACAGTTGAGGAATATAAACACCAGTCTAAGAGATGGCCTGGTATATTATAGACCCTTCAGGAACAGCAGAGGCCTATAAATTGCCCTGGACCAGAGGTTTGGGTCCAGATAGCTCACATTTCTCTCCAGAGCAAGACATGATAGTTTGTAGTGGTTGATTGTCAACTTGTGAGGATCTAGAATTATCTGGAGGACAAATCAAGGCACGTATATGGGTGGGCACCTAGAATAGGTAAACTGAGGTAAGAAGACACACCATAATTATGGGCAACACTGATCTCTGAGTGGGAATGCTAGAGTAAATACAAAGGAGAAATGAGCTGTACCCCATTCATCCCTCTTTGCTTCCTAACTGCAGACACAAGCTTCCTGCTGCAGTGGCCAAACCATCCCCCATCACAATGGGCTTCCCCTCAAACTACATACCCCAAAACCTTTCTTAAATTTTATCATAGCAATAAGAAAAACAGCCAGTACATATTGTTTCTCAGTAATCAAATGGGCTAAAGAATCTTCCTTGTGAGGAATGTGGCCTGGCTTTTGTCATCTCCCACCACTCTGCAGATGGCTGTTCCTCACTTCTGTATTCCCGCTGACCACCCAGGCTTCCCCCACCTCTCCTTGTTCCCTGCATGGTTCATGTGATGCTGGTCATCAGCTGCTTGTAAGCTCTGACATACAGAGGCTGGCACTTGTTTCAGAAAGCAAACATGTTCTCTTCTCTTCTTCATATTGTGTTGGGCAAAACAAACAAACAAACAAAACAACCAACAAAAAAACAAAAGCAAAATAACATGTAAAGACAGTGCAGGGTCTTTCTGCATCTGAAACCTAAATAACCATGCTTGAAAGCAGGCTGTTCGGCATAAAGGAACGGGTGTGGGCTGAAAGGAGCCTTCCACCTCATAAGGCCAGAGTCATCTGAGGAAAACAAATAACCTGGATGAACTTTCACAACCTGTGTTCAGACCAATCAACTGTGAATTTCAAAAGACTGCACCAGGCTAGATACTGCCCACCATGGATAAAAAAGTACATCTTTCATGCACATATACATATGTGTCATCCTCCCCTGGATACAGTAGAGAAGTACAGGAGAGCAGGCACTAAGTATTCATAATCACTACCTTTGCTGAGTGATTACCATGTGACTTGAGTTTTAATTTCATGAACACAACTAGAAAATTCAACTTGAAGTCAGCAATTCAGTGTTGGTCTCATAGTCTCCATGTGGGGTTTGCTAGTTCTCACAGACACGCTAGGCTCCCTGACATAGCCACCCATGGGGGTTTATCTCCACAGAGGTCAAGGTACAGCCTCTGATGAACTCTGATTTACCTGTGAAATTTTAATATTTTATTATTAAACTCTAAGAGTTGCTTAATATCTAAGGTAACTGAGTTTAGAAGCCCTTTTAGCGACTCCCAAGTGTAATGTTAATTGATCAGTACAGTTTCTGATTTGATTATGTTTTTTATAAAATTGTCTGTATCTCTGTGTTTCAGCTTTAGGGATTCTGAACCTCAGACAAGGTTCTTGTCCGTGTCCTGCTCTGAAGCAATGGCAGCTTGTTGTCTCAGTGTCCCCCATCTTCACATTCAGGATCTTTTCCTAGACATGTAACCAAACTGAGCCTATCTGGAGAGTCTGATTCACAGCCTAATTATGCAGAATCTCTTCTAGTTAGATCCCTCATCTTCTAGTTAGGACAAAATAAAATAGGATTCATCTTCTCTTCTTTAGTGGTCCTCTTTTGAACTGTTGTGGGTACCTTCAACCTTGCAATGGCTCTATCTCAGTTTTCCCATGATACCTACATGATTGTATCACCCAAAGTCAGACTTGCACAAATCTCTTGAGTGTCTGTCAGGTACCCACCATTGGCACCAGCCCCATACTGAAGAGGACTGACTCTGAGCTCTGCCCCTGTGCCTTTACTCATCAATAATGTTAGAATATCCGAGGTTCATGGGCCTTGAAAGTCTAGTGCATCAACTGGCAGGAAGTCCAACACAGGACAGGGCTGCACATACCCTGAACCCAGAGGCTGTTGTCACTCTAGCATGCTGATACATGTCTGTTATCTTGCTAAGGGCTGAGAGAAAGTACCCATCTACTTCTGAATGGCTAAAGCACACACAGCATTCAGGTGACACATACTGTATAGAGCTGCTGATTAAACTTGGAAAATGTTCCAATCATGCTGATGAAGTAGAAGGACAAGAACTGACTGGCCACTGACACCGACTTCCAAGGCCTGAGCAGGTCTTGCAGTGTGTGACTTCACACACTCCTCTCTACTCTCAAAAATGATTCTGGCCTTACTACACAACTTACTGTGCTTCCTCATCACCTGAAGGCTGTCTTTGTCAGACACCCCAACAACTTCGCTCCTTATGATGTCCACTGTTTTGCTGAATGGATGTGAGCCGCGCTTTTCCACTCTCCAGTGGCTGGATTAGCACAGAATGGAAAATTTAGGAGACAAACTGTTGACATCAGTTGAGGTTTTTCTTAGCTGGAACCATCAAGCTGAAACCAGTAGAACCATAGAGAAAAATCTATTCTCGCCATCCCGCTAATGTTCCTCATGCTAGCCAGAGACAGCCCATGATGTTCCCCTTCCCCAGCCTACCCATTTACCATAATCCCCACTGCTAGAAATGCTCTCTTGGTTAGATGCAGGCATGGTTTATGGCAGAGCCCAACTTTCCACTGTTTCTGTGCAACTGTCTCCAACCATGAAGAATATCTCTGAAAGTTTTTCCTGTCCCAGCTTACCCTTTCAGTGTTTTCCTTGTCCTACCTTCTATAATCTAAGATGACGTCTGTTCCTGTCCTCACTGATCTATGAGCTCCATGGAGCAGGAAATGAGAACATTTGGCTCTCTGGTGCTCTGGTGCAAAGAGCTGTGCTCAAAAGCCTGGAACACGTTCAACCTGTATTGGTGAGACGAGTAAACAGGAGTGGAAGTCACTTTAGGTGAGTACCCAAGCTTCACACACACAAAAGAGGGGATGGGAAATAATTAGAAATGTAAACTGTTTCAGGCTTTGAAATAAGTCGTCAAAAATATTGTAAATAGCCTTTTTAGCACATTTTTTTTTTCGAAAGGACGAAATGGGAAATAAAAATAAGGAGAACAGATGACAGGCTTAATGGCATAAAACAAAGCTAACAGCACGGAGCATAGAGAGGAACACAATCGCAGCTCCCTCGGCTTTTCAAAGAGAATAAAGAGACAGGCTTTCTAGTCTCGGAGTCACAAACCTGCAGTCAGAGGTAAGGGGAACTGCTTTAAGTGAGGCAGCAAAGTGTATTCTTCCTGAGTCTGTTGCTGTAGATTTTTCCAGTCCACAATGGCTAAGCCAGGTTTGGGGGCTTCTCATGTAGTGAGTGGAGAACAAGGGCCTAGGGGTGCGCAGACTGCTCCTGACCTCAGCTTCCCACTTGCTATGTGGCCCTGGTGTACACACTATTGTTCCCCAGAGAAGAAGATCACCTGCTGGACAGACTTAAAATGTGTTAATTTCACAGAACTCATGACAGTAGATTATTTTTAAGATTGATAGACAGCTCAATAAACAAGGATGCTCTTTATCCATAATGCTCGTTTATATGTATTCGTGCAAGGATTCACGTGTATCCTGTCTACTTTGCTCTTTTTAAAACAGAGGCATCCCCAGTTAGCCAAGGCTGGTTGTTCAGTGAACTCTAGCTACCTGCTTACACCTTCCTCTCCGGTTAGAGATTGTAACCACATGGGATTATGACACATGGCTCACCCTAATAAACAAGCATTTTACCAACTGACCCATCATCTTCCAAACTCCTATACAATACATTTAATGCTTGTAGATCTGTTGTAAATTCATGTCTCCCTATTGGTCCACTATAACTATTACTTGAGTTTAGCTGGCTCCTTACTGCAAGTGTTGTCTTCTTCTTCATTGTTCAAAAGCTATGAGGTCCTGTCCCTGAAGAAGGCATGGCCCACAATCATAATGTGCATGTCAAGACACCCTTTCCCTACTCTTGGTACCATAGGATTAGCCAAAAACAGGTGGGCCTATGGAGGTAGCACAGAGAGCGCATTGGGATAAGAAAGACTTAGAAATGGGATGCTATCTTCATCTGAGCCCAGGATGTGTGCTCAGGTATTGTAGATCTGCTGTACTTCTCGTCCTCTGGCATTGAACCCACTACAGTGCTTGTGTGTTGAGGATGCTTAGAGAGTGGAATAGCTAAACACTGCTTATTGCCTGCTTTATTCCTTTAAGTTTTATAGATATACACCCAGGACATACCACTGTTTTTATATTATACAACCAAAGATATTTTAGACAAGCAATGCTTTTCATAGTGAGAACCTCCAGGGCTTCTCCATTCAGCACATCTTTCTGGGTGTATGTATTTCTAAGGAAATCAATTTCCCTGTGTCAGTAACTCAAATCAGTACATTTACCTTTAAATTCTCTGTATAAGATTTGGATTTGCTACCCAAGCATGTATGCACATAGACAGACACACCACATGGGAATCTCTTTTTCTGAGTCTAGTGACATAGGGCTATTAGCTCAGCTACTTGGAAGCCCAAGACAAATGGAATGCATGTCAAAGCCTGTCTGGTCTCAAAGAGGAAGTTCACAACCAGTCTTGAAAATTGAGCAAGGTCTTGTCTCAAAGCAAAACTTAAGAATAAAAGGTTGGTGAGAAAGTTGGTATAATGCTGGCCCAGCAGATTCAGTTCCTAGTACCACAGCACACACATTTCATCCTCTCTCCTGGACAGAGCTCTTTCATATTGAAGACAATGCTCTCCATCTAAATGCAATTACATTAAACACATTCATATCTAAAAATAGTTTTTCTAGATGTAATAGTCATGTAAAGAAGGCCATAAGATAACCCAATGCATATTCTAGAGTTCTGTGACATTGTATGTGTGTATATACACTGTCACCAGCTCATCTTAGAACATTCAAACAAATAGAACACTATCCCCAGAGCTCAAGATGCCCCCTTATAACTGCTGCTGGGAGCCACCAGTCATACTCCCAACACCACCAGTTTGGTCTTTTCCTGGAACTGGAATCGTGCAACTTTATTTTTGATACATAGTCTCATTTTGCCCAGACTAATCTTGAACTTCCTTTTTAGCGAAAGCTGTCCTTGAACTCTAAAGTCTTGCTTCTACTTCCCAAGTGCTAGGTCACAGGTAAGTGTCACCTCACCAGGCTGTGCCTAAATTCTTTTGGTCAGTACAACTTTTATGAGTCTGACTTGTGCTATTTACCAAGTGAATTCGAGAGAACCACTAGGTCCCTAAGCAACACATGAGGTGAAGGGAAATTTAGAGATTCCCCTTTTCTCAGCTCTCAGACCAGAAGGTCCATCACACAGGTGTACTTCCTCATGCACACGGGGCAACCCATACCTACCCAACCTTGTATGCAGAAACTTGAGACAATGGAGTCAACAATTAGCTCTATGCAATTAAGCAAATCACTAATTCCCCTGGAGTCACTCAAACATGAATATATTAACAGCACTGCCTAACACGTTTGCAGTGGTGACTGAATGAAGTAGCCCATGTGAAATTATTTCTAACAGGAACATCCCCCCAAAACACATTCTTTTCTTAAGAAAAGAAAGAGTGAGGCAAACCTTCGGGGTTCCACACCACACACTCTGACACATCAATAAAAGCCTTTGTCTTAAACCCTTAGTTCCACAAAGAAACTATTGTGTTCATGGCTCCTAACTTGTTGGTTGCTACAATAGCTAGCTAATAGAACCCAAATGTGTATGTCCATTTGTTTACTGCTGATGTAAATAAAACCCACGACATTGGTTACACCAAGACCCTAAAGAAATACATGTATAGATGATAGGAGAGCAACAGACAATTCTACGGCATTTTTTAAACAAAGAGGAGACACAGATATCTACCTAATTCAGTAGTACGGGGTGTATTAAGTGTGAAATATTAATGGTTATGCAGCAGGAAGAAGAGAGGTATGCTTATCTCACTTTTATTTGTGGGGCTCCAGTTAACACTGGGAGTTAATCGCCTAACATATTCACATGAATATTGAAAGAGAATGTGCTTTGTTTGCATATGAAATTATCTCATACCAGGGAAAGAGAAGGAGTTCTTCCCAAGAATATTAAAAGGGACAAGGGACTCCACAAGGTGGCCAGACTGAAGAAAGACACCGGGATTACACACTGCTCATTGTTTTTTCTTCACAACATGGATATAGAAATGGCACAAACCCCCTTTTCACTAGGAAGACATCCAGGAACACATGGAATCCATGAGAGGAAAGACAGGACTTACCTAGAGGATAGGGGTGAGGTGACTAAGGATACTCAAGCCTCAGGTACAAGGTTACTTGTCTGTGGTTTGTCTCTGAATAAGTAAACTGCGGATATGGGTGTCTGGTAATACATCTTAATGTTCACAACAAATAGGCTGTCATTGTTTTTAGACAGAGATTATGTCCTTGCTGATATTAGAGCACAATTAAGAAGAGTTAAGGCAAAGTTAATATTACCAAATCAGTATGAGATTGGCAGAAGCAAGGAGAAAAACATCATTTAGAAATACAAAACCTTAGAAATAGCCTATTCTATATGGAAATATCATGTGATAATATGACGCCGATGTGGCACATTGAGTGCACAGAGGTGGCTTTCCTCAAGGAAACATTCTATGTGAGGATCTACAATGGAAAAAATAGAATCTGAGCAACTCGGAATGATACAGATACACACTTCATATCCAGTAAAGAGTCAATGTTTTAAGAAGCTGAAAGTGAATTGGGGAAGCTGTGGATATGATCATTATTAAGGACAATGAAGATTTTCTAGATGCCATAGGAAAGAAGTCACAGAATGGATAGATTTGTCTACATAAAAAGAAAAAAAACATCACTGTGTGAGAAACGGCCCCAGATGCTCAGACGCTTTGTAAGCAGACTAAGTAGATGGGAAAGAAACAGTTGCTACATGAACACTCACTGTTCCCAACATAGAAAGCCTGAAATTCGGCAATAAAAATATCATAAAGGGTCAAGAAAAGGTCATAGAAGTTGACATAAGATAGAGAAATCTCATAAAGGATGCCTGAGGTCATTAGCAGCCAGGTGACAAACATGGTAAAACAAGCTTGACAAATTCACCAACGAAACCAACAAGAATTCAGAAGCTGTCAGCAGCCAGCAAAACTAAGCACAGGGTGAGCAGGATACTGGACAGCAACGCCTGCTAACCATTCTGAGCAGCACTCCTGCCCCACAATCTCACACCCCAGAGTCTCTCCCATAGAAATGACAGGCATGTGTCCAGGCATACTGTCAGAGTGCTATCTAGTGCAGTACTTTTGGAGTGACAATCTTCAGAAATCCATCTATGGTGTACTAACAAGGGAATAGCACCACAAATCAAAGTTAAATCACACTATGTAACATTCTGTGGCTCTTTTTTTTTTTTTTTAAAGAATGAGTAGATTATGCTATTGTAAGCCAGAGAAGTAGATGTAATATGTGATAGAGAGAGAAAAGGAAGTTTCCAGAACAGCCTTGTAGCTTAATCCCATTTCTGGAGATACAAAGGTGTTTTGTGTCAACACAGGCACTTCTATGGGCAGGTGAGGGCACACTTGAACTTCTGGACAGAGGAGCGAACAAAGAGAACAGAGCTCTCTCCTGCCTTATTCATTCTAATCCTGCTCTTGGAATCTCAAATGGAAACCCAGGCAGAGAAACACATGCATTTTTTTTCATAAATATGTTCATGACTCTAATCAGAAATGTCAGCCTTAGGAGCACTGACAGAAACAGCTGATGTATACATACATGCATTATGTATGTACACACACATATACACACAAATGTTTAAGATTTCATTGTGTACATTGTATTTGCTACTGTATCACATAGGATGTTCCATGCAAATACATATGTGTTGCAGACATTCCCCATATCTCTCTACACTACTGTTTGCTTTCAAGCCTCTCCCCAAGTCATCTTTGCTTCACTAGTAAGTTGGGCCTCTACTTTCATGTGACATCATATACTTGATTTTATGTATCTCTATAAAATCTAGGAACCACGAAAGGCAGAAAATATGACATTTGTGTTTCTGAGATAAACTTAATTCACTTGATATGATTATCTCTAGTTACATCCATTTTCCCACAAATGACACAATTTCATTTTCTTTATATCTGAAAATTCCCATTGTGCATTTATAGCATATTTTCTTTATCCATTCCTCTGATGTTGGACACAGAGGCTGAGTGAGGGGCAGCTGCATTTTAAAGTAAAATGTATTGTTGTCTCTCAGTATTTGTAAAGCTTCATTTCAAGGGACTAGGTTTGTGTTACAATGGCTTTGAGGAAACTCTTGACACAGCCTGTGACTAGAGCAACGATATTTGAGTTTTCCTCCTTTCTAACCAATATGAACTTTTGTAACATAAAACCATTACCACCTGAAAGCATGACCGCCATATAGTCTGCAGTCTGTCTGCTGCCCTGGGATAATAGACAGAGACCAGGCTATCAGCAGCACAGTGCAGGAGAGAACATGTGGAAAGTCCACTGGGGGCACAGAGCATGTCCGCAGTAGGAGCACAGTGGTCAGAGCATTGCATGGCCACAATCCCAGCAGACGTTGTCTCATCTCTATAAAATGGCTTCATTATGAAGGATGGCTTTTACTGATGAAAGGTCCATGGGAGAGTTTACTCGTGAGGGATATAAGGATACTCACCATTAGCCTTTGGTAGACATATGGATGGCAAGTTGTACTGAGAGAGGCTTGCAGCTTAGCTAATAGATCTGAGTTTATCCTGTGACATAGAGGTGAGGGGGGAATAGACAGAATCTTTTCTTGACAAACTGCCTTGCTGATATTGAGGCCATGGAAAGGATTTTCGAAAGCAGCAGCACGTGAAGCCACTCTGCTTCGTTGACTGAAGGCTTTTCTAACTCACTGTTTAGGGAGCAGAGTCTGCCATGTACACCCAGGGGTGCTTCCCTGAGAGCTGTTTTATACACCATGCACCCTGCAGTAAGCACGGGGCCTCCAGTTCACCAGAGGGCTCCAAGGAGGCCTCTGTTTTTGTCAGAGCCCCAGGTCTCTTAGGAACCCATCTATGTGAAGATTACCAGTGCAGAGCCACATGGATTAGTCCAGGATTGCAGGGGACCTGCTGCACGTCAAGTGTTCACTGCCCCCTGCTGGAGACTCTGAGGTTTTCTTTTCAGTCAGACTTTAATGAAGCCACTGTGCTTCCTATCTGGAAGAAATCCAGGCCCTCTTCTTAGCAGCAACTTTTCTTCCTCATATTGACTGATAATTGATAATCACTGGAAAATGTGAGAATGAGGCGAGACGTGCTCGCCTGCCTGATGCGATCTTGTGGAAACCTTCTGAAGCAGAGGGTGCATGCAGAGGGAGTGCTTCTTAGGCTGGCAGCCATGGGCTAACGTCACCAGCGTGGTACACGTCTCCAAACACGCTTAGGGAAGGTGAAGCAGATCACAAGCCCACAAAAGAAGGTGCTGACGTATTGGGGGCCACCTGGACAGTGCTATCTCCCCACAACTCCTGTCGGACCAGACAGCTCCACTTGCAAATTAGGGAACTATAGCCCAGGCATCTGATAAAATAGTGAATTTAGCAAAAATAAAATAAAACAAACAAGGCAACAGAGTCACCCTTGCTCTCACGTACCTCTTTTGTTTCTAAGTAGGTTTTCTTTGTGTGGGTTAAAACACAGGGGAGCTGGAAGGAAGCATCTTCATGCGTGCCCAGTGTAAACTCGGGGACACAGAAATGGAGCAGCAGCGCACGTGCCTTTTCTTGGTAAACTGATGCAAAAGCAACTGTGCGTGTGTGGGCTGAGGTTGTGAAGCTAAAAAGGAGACCATGAAAAGGGAGAAAGAAGTCTCCAGAGAGGGAGAAAAATTGATAGGTGCACAAGACAAGAAGTCAAAGGGGGGATTAGTATGGGGGAGGAAGCTGCAAGGGAGGCCTGAGGTAGGGGAGGGAATGGGGGAAAGATATCAAACAATATACATGAAAACCCCATAGTAAAACCCTTTATTGTGTGTACTAATAAAAAAAAAGTAACAAAACCCCAAAAGTCCTCCAGTTTGTATCATCACGTATGCTTGAGTTTAAAGCCAAAGAGATATAGACTGAGTTTTTAGGGATCCTACAAGCTACAGTCAATTGTTAGGTGGTTCCCTTGTATGTGTGGGCCTGGCTTATGGTGCCCTTAAAAGAGAGGTTCTCAGTCTGTGGGTTGCACCGTCTTTGGTAAACCTTTACCTCCAAAAGTATTTAAATTGCGATTAGTAACAGCAGAAAAATTACAGTTATGAAGCAGCAACGAACCTAATGTTATGGTTGGGGGTCACCTCAAGATGAGGACTGTATTAAATGGTCGCAGCATTAGGAAGGGTGAGAACCACTGCCCTAGAGGGAAGACGTGACCCAGTCAGACAAGCCTGGCTTCGACGTCCAGCCTGTGGTCTCCCAGCTCTTGCCCTGACTCTCCAATCTTCACAGTGCTCAAAAGCACACCGAGGTGCTGTATTTGTGCAAACATAACACTGATTAATTACCTGGGACAAAGCAATGAAAAGACATAAGGGTGATTTTGTAAACATTTGCAGTTCAATATTTTAAATGAAGTTTTTGTCTTCTATAGTCACTGAACCTGCTGTCCTCATAAACTGTAAACTTTCTAACTCTTCTTTCCAAATAGCTAAAAAAAATACCCCCCACCTTCTCTTTAAAATCCCCAAGCCTTAAGCTGGGCATGGTGTTGAACATCTTTAAACACTTGGAAGGCAGAAGGAGGTGGATTTCTGAGTTCAAGTTCAAGCTGAAGTCCAGAGCAAATTCTAGGACATCCAGGGCTACACATTTAAACCCTGTCTCAAAAAACAGAACCAAAGACAAAGCCCCACATCCCTCAGCATCTAGTGTTCTTGGCTCAGTACATTTTGTCACTGTCCCTTCCATTACTATCCGCAGGATAGTCATTTCCTCTGCTGTCTTAGTCCCAGGTGAGCTGTCCTTCTCATTGTTTATACCCCACTGAGGACCCTCCCAGTCTGTCCCCACAGAAGCAGCCTAAGCACCTTGCTCTGCACTTTGACCAACTTGAGTCCACTTTCCTGGGTGAGATGGAGCATTATGGCTAGAAAACAAGTGCAGGGCTGGGGATGTCTCTTGGTAGGAAAGTGCTTACCTCGTAAGTGCAGGTCCTGCTAAATCGCCAGTATAAAACAAACCAAACAAAATACTTGTCTCATGGCACAGGCCTGCAATCCCAGCTGCTGAGGATGCTGATACAGGAACTTTGAAATTTCAAGGCCAACTAATGCTCCATGAGTGAATTGAAGTTCAGTGCTAGGTAACTCAGTGAGAACCTATCTCAAAAGACAAGCATTTTATGGAGCTGCAGTAGAACGTGTTTCTAACATGTTAAGGTCCTCGGTTTGACCCCAGACCACAAACTAAAGCCAACCAACCACTAAACAAAAGAGAAAATTTAAAAAGAAGGGAAAATGAATGGGCCGTGCTTCCCAACATCCCATTAACTGAAAGTCCCTGTTTGCAAAGCCATGGAAGTCTTGTCCTTGCTAAGTCTATGGAAGAAGACCCAGCTCCTGCAGGAACATGCAAGGTGATACCTTTGGGAGGAAACTGGGCTTCGGGGAGATCACGAGTATGGACATTCTGATGAAATTTCCTGTAAGCAAAGACACAAGTGTTCACTCTATCACATGTGGGAACAGCATGATGGTTGAAAGCCAGCAATGGGCCCTCAACAGATCCCAACTCTGGGGGTTTTAGTATCTATGACTGAGAAGTGGGTGCCTGCCTGCGTTTGTCATAGCAGTCTGGCGGGGCTGAGACACAGAATTCTCTGACCTACAGTGGAACCCCTTAATCGGAAGTGCATGCACATCACTCCCTCTTGCCCTTCCATTATCCCAGCACAAGCCGTGACTGCTGAGGCACCTCCTCAGTTCTTCTCCCGTTCTTAGCTTCCATTGTGGATCCTCCTTGTAGTTCGTAAGTGTTGAGTTACTTCTATAAATGATCAAGTTGCCTTAGTGACACTTCACAGAAAGAGCAGCCTGCCTAGAACCATTCCTGAGTATGGACCACATATGTTGACTAAAGATAGGAATGAATGGAAAAATAAACACATAGAAAAGGGAAAGATGGTGGAGGGGTACCTAGAAGGGTGGGCAGTGAAGCATACTGGGTATTCTCTCTGGACAAATCCTGATCACCATACAATAGGGATGACCTAGGACCACCAAAATGTGGAGAGAGACCTGGAGAGGACAGGTGCAAGGCGTGCAGTAAAATGTTAATATGTTCTTACATCCCATGAGCTGCATATTTCTATGAACTCTAAGACAATATTGCCTGGGTCCCCTGATCCTCTCTTTTCTGTAAGGTTCTTCACCAATGGTTCTATTTGAGGAGATGACTGAGCAAAAAATGGTACCATGCTCATTTCAGAGCAGGAGAAGGACCTTAAGGCAGCCTGCCTCTGTAGTTTCAAGGGATTACCATGTCTCCAAAGAGTAAGGAATTTAAATTCTTCCGCTCCTCACCAACAAGATTGTGTCTGATATCCAGAAACAGCTCAATTCTTCAAGCCAGAGCTGAGAATTGTCCTGACAGGCAAACTCATTCCCAGCACTCGACAGCAGTTGCAGAGAGATGGAGAATTGCTCTCTACCCCCCCCCCCCCAAGAGCATGGAGTAAGTCAATCAGAGGAGCCTGGCATAACCCAATTGCTTTGTTGGTTTAAAATCAATATGTTCTCTCTCTCTATTCATTTTTGATTATGAAACCCTCAATTTCAGCAAATCCATATAATTTTTTACTGCCTAGATGTTCCTCAGCAGCCAAAGAAATCAACCTTGCCTCACCCACGCCAAAGGTGGAATGTTAGAGTCACGGGCCTTCTCACTGGTGTCTGGGTCAGCACAGGACATTTTTGTTCACACAGGAGTATGAATTTCTTTTTCTTTTGCTGCTGGAGCAAGGAGGAGTGCAGAGCCAGTGAGGACAGTGGCCTGCTGCATAGGTACAAGATCAGGGGTTGGGATGGCAGGGTAGAGCAATTGGTCAATTTGAGCTGAGAGTCTCTAGGAAGACCACCAGAGTATGCAAAGGCAGTCAGGGTCCATGACCCATCTGTAGTCCCAGAATGCTTGCTTCATTACCATGTATGTCTAACCATTTTACATTACGACATGATGCTATCTGTCATCTACAAAGCTGACAACTTGAGACTCACACACACTCTCCAGTCTTATGTATTAAGTAAGTTTGCAGACTTTTCTTGAGCTAAACCCATGGCAACCTTGTGCACTTATCCTGTAGGCTGCCGGCTGGACATGTCTGACTGCATGGTAGCATAATAGGCTAAGACTAAGAGATGAGCTACAAACATCTCGACTAGGGCCGGGAGGGAGACAATAGCTTGCATGAGGGAGGTTTCCTAATGTGGCTGAAGAGCAAGTGGGACAGAGAACACAGAAGGAGATGCTCATCTTCCCATTCTGCTGGCTAATGGCATCATTTTGCAGAATAAAATGAGCTATTCTCTGGGGCTCAGGAATTAGCTCAAGGCAGGGCACTTGCTAAGGCTCTAGGCCCTTTCCTGACACTCTACAGAAAGTCATTTTCTTGATTAAAGTCACTTATAGTCTCAGGAAAGAAACATATTTGAATGCCCTCAGGTTGCTGATTTATTTTTGCTTTGGGGCTCTATTATTTTAAATCTTATAAATTTTATTACAAAAAGACCCTTGCAAATAAATAACAGCATCATATACCAAAATTAACCAGACCCAAATATTTCCATAAAGTTAGAATAGGCATTTGGAATAGAGTACCATGGAGCCTCACATTAAAATGTACACTTTTAGTATTGACTATTTTTCCATACTTATCTACCAACAAACACATAAAATTCAGGACACGTTAGCACTAGGAAAACAATTATCTTTAAATCCTTTGATGGTTCATTGTCTATCACCTGAGTTCAGTCCTTCCACATCTTTTTATATTTACCCTTTCTTGATCTCTTTTCTTCATGTTATACTAATACCTGTGGGCATTTGTTTGCATATGTACTATTCTTTAAAGATTATTATAATTTTAAAATGTGTGAGTGTGTGCTTGTGTGTGTGCACATGAGTGAGCTGGCTACACAGTCCAGATGAGGGTGTTGTATTTCCTTGGAGTTATAGGTGATGATGATCTGTTGATGTGCTGAGAACGAATGTTGTTCACTGCGAGAGCAATATATACTCTTAAATGCTGAGCCCTTTTTGTTCTGTTTCTAAAGGTAGTATTTCAGAGCATGGATCCAGGCTTAGTCAAAATGCATGCAGTACAAACTGGAAAGTTCAGAACAAAGTGCTTCAAAAACGGAACCAGAAAAGGGTCACTCATAGTGGAAACAAATAAAGTGTTTGTTCCTCGGTAACATCTAATCATCCCATCTGATACACGTGTGTTTGAAGGATATAATTCACACCTGAAGAGGCGAAAAAGTTATTGGCATGTGCTCAAGAGTGTTACAGCTAAAGGTAAAATACTCTCAGCTTAAGCAAGATGTTCTAGTAGCATGCTGTCAGATAACTGAACATTGAATACAGGTTACAAATCAGGGAACTACGGGCTGGGGAGACAGCCCAGTGTCTGTAGTGCTTGGAACATGAGGCCTTGAATTCCAATACACCAACACCCACATAAAAAGTTTAGCATGGCAGTGTGCACCTGGAAGCCCCGTGCTAGAGAGTGGGCAGAAAGAGGAGGAGTACTGGCATCGCTGACCCGCCAAGCTCTCTGAAAGAACAGAAGCTCTAAGAGACTCTATGCCAAAGGGATTAATTAGAACATGGGACAGCCTTCTCTGGCTTCTCCATGCATAAGGGTGGGTACATACAACCCCACTCAACACAAACTCATGACACACACATACGCACACACACCCATTACACATTACACACACACATACACACACACACACACCCATTTATACACACAGACACACACAGAAAGACACACACACACACACAAAAACACAACCAGGAACTATGTGTTCTGAGGCAGTTTAATCTAGTTCCCAAAAAAAAAAAAAAAAAAAAAAAAAAAAACCTGTCAAGTAATGTACTTACCATATTTTTGTGGACATTTGTTCCTTTAAAAATTTTTATCTCAACTATCTATCTGTCTGTCAGTCAGTCAGTCTGTCTGTCTATCTATCTGTCTGTCTATCTATCTATCATTTATTTAGTTTAGTTTAAAGAAAAGCAGTGGTGTTTTAGACTGTTCCCAAACTAAACAGTCTTATGTTGTGATTAATAAATAATTTCCTAAAATTGAGTAAAATTTAATATGCAGAACTTTTGTTTCCTTAAAAATATCTCAGATCTCAGAAGAACCTGTTTGAATTTAATACCACTTGCAGCATTATCACAGACAGAGAGACACAGAGACAGAGATAGACAGAGACAGAGAGAGCAGTCAAAATTTTAGCATCAGGAGGAAAGATGGCTCACTTAAAATCCATTTAAAATATCTTAAGAAATCTCATCTTCCGGTCACAAGGAAACACTGCCAAGTTTTAGGTAAAGGAAGTAAGAGAGTGCTGGGAATTAAAACCTGATGATTAAACAAGCAAAAACTTAATTATGTCTCCATCTGGGACTTTGAAATTCTTCTAAGGAGTTTAATGGTTTCTTTCTAGTTAATATGATAAAAGTAATATTTTTGCTTACTTTTCTTGCAAAATCAAAGTTAATATGGTATGGTTTTTTTTGTGTGTTGAAGGTACTATGCCTTTCTCTTTCCCTGTTTTCTGTACTGAGGAAAAGTTTCACCCTGTAACCCAATATGTCATGGAACTCACTACAACCCACTCCAGCCTCAACTTCTGGAGTGCTAGGACCAAGCAACCACATTCTGCTTGTGTCTAGTTCCTACCTAATAACCTATTGTTTTTGAACACAGATGGGTCTTGCCTCCATCTAGAACTTTAGCTGAAATTATATTGGGTCTGTCCTTGGACAAAAGGTGCTGACCTTTTCTGGTGTCACTGATACCCAAAAGGCGCTGGGCAATATTATGGGATGCTTCCTTCCACCCGTTTGTGTTTTTAATTCACTACACACCTTATACACATTGCTAATATTACAGACATGCTAACAGAGAGATGGTATTTAGATAGTGGTCATATTTTTATGACTCCAGTAAAACACCAACACATCCCTGTTGGAGCTGAACTAGAGTCAGGGCCTAAGAAAGTGCTCTGGGTCAGAAACAAAGCCCAGGTTCTTACCAACCTGTGTCAACATACACATGTGTGGAACACTTAATACTATCTCCAGTGAGTGGTGATCTAAACTCATAACATTACCTACCCATTTGTACTAGAACAGACAGACTGAGCAGGCCTCCACCCCACCCCCCATGCTCTGCAGAGCAGTCCATCCATGTTTCTGAGCCCTCTAATCTGGCTCCCACCCTCTAATTCACTCACTCTAGACGCCTCTGTCCATTGATGTTTCTCCCTAAGATGCTCTTATTAGACTGTGGGGTTTTGTGCTCACAGCTATGTGCTTTCCTGGGAGGTACTGGTTCTTCCTGGTATCTATGCCTCACTAGGGTGCCATGGGACAGAAGAAATGTACTTGGGACATGGAATGAGAAAACATTAGGGGTAAGTATGAACTGCACTGGGGTGGGTTGGGGCACCTGAGTATGGCACTAGTCAGCAGGATCTAGCCACACTTGCTACTGGAGAGGCTGAGAGTAAGGATGACAGGAATCCCAGTTAAGAAGCTAAAAACATACATTTTCATTCTCCTCTCCCAACTGTGTGTCTAGCAGCCAAAATCCCATATAGATGGTCAACCCCTACCACTCCCATGGCAGGCCCCTCTTAAGGGAAGGCAAGGTATAGACTAGACATAATCAGCAGGCATCACATTTTTCTTTTTCATCTGATAGCCAAGACAAATTTGCCAATCTGTGTGTTCAGGAAGAAGGCTTCCTCCAAATTCCTCCTTCTGAGAAACTGACATATTTACCACCAATCTATTATTCCTGCATAAGCTGATCTGTTTATACAGTGAGTAGGAAGCTGAGAGAATGCAAGCTCAGACCTTGACCCCTCCTTTAATAGTGTGATCCTGGAGAAAGTGGGAAATAACTTCACAGGCTGGCGTAGGAGGCTGAAGACAGCTTATGTTCCGCCGCTGAAGGAAAACTCATTTTGATCCTCAAACACCTGACTTTCCAACCAACTTTTAGAATGCCACCTGCTCAGAAGTTGGAAATGGCCTGTGTGCATATGCTTACCTTTAGTGGAGAAACTTTCTCCAGGGCCAGAGTGGCTAGGAACTTTCTAATGCACTTCACAAAGTTACTTGTTAAGGGCTTCCTCGGGTTGGTCAGCATCTTGCTGCTCTAGCTGCTTTAAGATTGCATTTTTAACTTTAACCCATGTTGTGCAAAGCAGCAGAATATTGCAATGAATGATATCTTTCATTAGATCATTATTCCAATAAGCCTCCCTTGGAAAAACAAGAAAGTTGATGGGATAGAAAATGACTGATCATAAAGACTAGTTGCCTTCATGTGTCTGGCGTGTTGGTGTCCTGTGTATAGTGTGAATATATATGTACATTGTGAGTGCACATGCATACATGGTATACACTCTGTATGTGCCTGTGTATATGTGTGTGCATATAAGCACAGAGCCTGGAAGAAGTCTTTCAGGGTATTGGACAGTACAACCCAATGCCTACATAGTTCCTGGCTCACTTGTGAAAACCAGAATAGGAGTGACTCCATGGATATGCACTCACACAGAGTGTATGTGCCTTGGGGAGAAGTCACCATGCATAAATAAAACTATAGCCCCAGTGACCACATGGGGCCGGGAAAAGCCTTGGGATCATCTGAAATGGAGGTAGCTGCTGTCTAGAAGCAGCTCTTCCCTGTTTGTGATGGAGGCCTGAGAGGTGCTGTAGATAAAAGATGTGTTATTAACACAGTCCTGTCCTCGAAGCTTCCTTCCTGTCATTCCTGAACCTGCCTCACCAGGACACCCTGGTGGGATAAAAAGGATCTCCGTGGGCAGGATGTAAGGCAGTTAGGATGGTGTAGCACATCACATACACACATACACACACAGAGAGACACATACACACATACACACACATACACACATATACACATACACACATAGACACAGTACACATATACATACACACTCATACACACACAAACAGACACACACACACCTACACATACACATACACACACACCTACACACACACCTACACACACACACCTACACACACACATACACACACATACACACACATACACACACATATACACACACAGACATACACACACACACACACACACACACAGACACTGCCAGATGAGTTTACATAATAAGGTGGTTTCAAGCAGAATTTTAAAATAACTGCACAATCTATTATAAATGTATATAATTTAATGTGAAATTTTGGTAAATATGTAAATTAACTACTCTCAAAAAACAAACTTAGAGCTATTAATTATTTACGAGAGCTCAGACAGGCGGAGGGTGGCACTGCACAGCTTTTAGACAATAATCACTTCAAAACATGGCATCTGGATGGGTTGTGTCCTCTCTGTTGCAGAAGTGAGGATCCAAGGTGACATGCACTGACCCTGCCTGTGCTGATGCCGGGGATATCAGTGAGCACATGTTCACATCTTAATGGCAGTGCTTCCCCACCATGGTCTCAGGGCCTGGCTGCATCTGAGACTGGCCGCCATGGCACTGTGTGGGTCACACAGACTCAAAATTCTGCTATAGGCAATCAAACTGGGGCTGTGCTTTCCAAATACTCTATAAAAAGTCACGCAGTTTGGTTTAAGAATATGTGCTTTTTGCCTTTGAAGGATTGCACCATAAGAACACCCGTCCTCTGCAACAGACACAAACACTGCCACAGGACAGAGGACCACTGGGGACACTGGGACTGAGCTGGATAGAGCAGGCCATCCTCTCTGCCCGGCATCTGTTTCCACTTCACAGCTACCTGGAGACACACGAGAACTAACACAGGTTGTCTCCGGTGGGCACAGGAAGTCCAGCTTTCTGAGAAGCTACTTTGGGGATTCAAAATGAAGGAGAAAAAGAAAAGGAAGATCCTGGAGTTGGCAGTGCGGCTTCACAGTGAGGATCCTTCTTGCTTTGTGCTTGCTTCTAATTCTCTGGCTGCAATGTTTCCTGCTCTTCAGTGAGCTGATGTTCCCATTTAATCTGGGAGCAGCTCCACATGCGGTCACTGAGGAATGCCTTTCCCTTGCTATCTCTACAACAAAAACTAGTGTCTGATGTGACCTTGAGCGTCCTCCGCCAGCTCGGAATGTAAGTCACTTTGTCAGTGTGCTGTGTGACGAAAAGGAGAGGCCTTTCAGAGCTCGTGCTGCTTCTCATCTGAAATCATCTCCCGGCCTCATGATGGCTTCAGATGGCATTTTTCAGTACTGAGGCTCAGTGACAACTGGGCTGTCGCAGTGATTAGCATTCAAAGCCACCCAGAGCTGCAGCTGAGCTCCAGCGGCTGGCAGGCTTGAAAAGGCCCTGTGCCTTGCAACCTGCTCCGACAGAGGCATTTTGGAGACCAGCATTCCATGACCAAATCCGCCTAATGCAGAGCTAATTTGCAGCAATGATGAATGCCACAATCAGGCGGCCTTTCAGCCTGAGGCTCTCCAGTCTGTATCTGAGAAAGCCTGGAGGGGCTGGGATGCATTCAGAGAGAGGACACAGTGAGCAACAGAATGATGCACTGAGTCACCACCTCACACAGTACAGACCTAGCTTCCTCTACCCATCCTGGAGATGTGTTTTAGGGCAATTAGCTCTGGGAAGTGAAGAGCAGTAGAGGACAGTTGTGTCATGTGGGGTTCGGTGAGATACTATCTCTATCAGAAGCCACCTCCATTGTCCCAAGCATGGCTTGCCATTGTGGGGTGGTGGATAGTATCACGGGGGGTTAGGGAGATCACACAGCTATTAAAGTGCTTCCTATATAAACACAAAGAATGGAGTTTAATCCCCAGGAACTATGTGAACAAAAGCTGGGTGTGGTAGTATGCTCTAGTAACCCTGGCTGCAGGCAGATTCCTGGGCTTCCCCACCATATAGCTAGTGAACTCCAAGCCAGTGAGATCTCCTGTTTCAAACAGCAAGGGAGATAGATGGCCACTGAACAATATAGCCAAGGTTAATCTAGCGTCCACATACATACACACATGCATAGCCAAATACAACTCACTCTCTCTCTGTCTCTCTCTGCCTCTCTCTGCCTCTCTCTGCCTCTCTCTGCCTCTCTCTCTCTCTTTCCCCCTCCCTCCCTCCCCCTCTCTCTCTCTCTTTCTCTCTCTCTCTCTCTTTCACACACACACACACACACACACACACACACACACACACGTACTCACACATTCTCATTCACATACATTCACTCCCCTCTGACACACACACATTCACACAACACATTCAGCCCCCCAAACACACATACACATACAAAAGCACACACACACACATGGGGTGGGGAGGAAGAGATAGAAAGAGAGAGAGAGACAGAGAGAGAGAGAGAGAGACAGAGAGAGACAGAGACAGCGACAGAGACAGCGACAGAGAGACAGAGACAGAGAGAGAGAGGTTCACCAGGACCTAAGCAAGTTCTTTGTCAGGCTGGTCACATAGTCTGACATTGAAACTCCAGCATCTGACCTGTGAAGTGGCTCTGGGGGGGGGGTTATACCTCCCCACCTGCAGGCCCAGAGCAGCAAAGCTCTCAGAGGGTGTCAAAGTGCCGACAAGCTGTCAACCTGCTTGCGATGGCTGAAACGGCAGCCAAAGACACAGGAAGGCAGGGTGTCTGTGTCCCAGACGAGGACAGCTGGGGCCCATGGCACACAGTCCGTCCACCTGGGAGTTCCTGCACTAGACAGCAGCTCACTGTCACTCTGAGACACGGGTCCATCTGGTGCCGTGTCTCCCGGTTACCAGGATTTGAATTTTAATACATGTTGCCTTTCATTCCCTTGATTCTAACTCCAGCTGAGCCCATGGCTTTGAGAGTTAGTCAAAGAAGTTGCTAGAGACAGGGAGCAGTGGCCTCTGACTGGGGTAGACAACAATCAGGCCCTACCCTCCAGGGACCTCCCGTGCCATCTCACGTACACCTGAGCATATTATCTGGACTTCTGAGGAGGTGACGTGACAGCTAGTGTTGATAGTTAGTAGCACAGGCAGAAGATCCTGGAGTCTCTCTAGGAATTAGAGAGGTGGAAGTTGGAAGTGTTGCTCAGTGCTTAGAGAACCTGATGCTCTCTAACTGGTTGTTTCTTTCTCTAGGATCTGTAGAACACTAGGTGCCTCTAGATGTCACATGGGAGAGGATTCTAGGTGAAGGTAAGCTTGAAAACACTGGAGCAGATAATTCTAAGCTACTTTTGCCCAAAACACAAGTCAAAGCCCCATATGTGTGGGTGGTACGATTGTGGGGTACATGCTCATGAGTACATGCATGGGTGCAAGTTTGCATGGCATTCTTGCGGAGGTCAAAGGAAGACCTCGAGGGTCAGTCCTCAGGTGCCTTTCATATTTTGTTTGAGTCAGAGTCTCACGCTGGCCTGGAATTTTGCTGAGCAGGCTAGCTGGCCAGTATGTTTCCAGGGATCTGCCTATCTTGTTCCATGTTGCCATTTCTGGAGTTCTAGGCTATGTGCAGTTACGGTGGAGTTGGGTGACCTAAACTCAGATCTCTGCACTTGCAAGACAAACACTATCAACTGAGCTCTATCCTATATGTGCTAGTTAGCTTCTTATTTCTATCTTTATCAACTTGACAAGGTAGGGTCATGTTGGAAGAAGGAACCTCCCTTGATAAAATACCCCTTTTAAATTGTTCTGTGGACAAGTTTGTGGAGCACCTTTTGATTAATGATTTGAGTGAAAGGGCCCAGTATAATGTGGGAGTTGATATCACTAGACTGGTCGTCCAGAGTTGTATAAGAAAAGCAGGCTGAGAAAGACAAGAGGAGCAAGCCTGTAAGCAGTACTCTTCCACGATCTCTGCTTTAGTTCCTGCCTTCTGATTCTTGTCCTGACTTTCCTCATAATGGTCTACAACCTGTAAACCAAATAAACCCTTTCTTCCCTGAGTTGCTTCTAGCTATGGTCTTTATCACATCAATAGAAAGCAGATTGTGGCACCACCTTAAACCCTTTAATAAGGAACTGTGGTGTGTGAGTCTCTAGAAGGTGGCCTTTGCCTGTGGTACCCTGAACACTTCACTAAGTCCCCTTATCATTGCCGTGCTGTCCCTAGATGCTTGTTGTCTTCTTATTAAGGCCTGAACGGCTAAGACGACACTGCTACTGTGTCCAGTGAGAGTTTGTTCAGGCTCTGAGAGCCTCACAGAGAAAAGAAAATTACCTGCCCAAGTTCCATTAGCCTGAGTGGGTAAAACTTATTTCAACTCTGAGTTGACCTCGCATAGAAGTAGCTGCATTCACCACTTCATTTACTTCCTCTCAGTCTGCTGATGAAAGAGACGGGATGTCCTCTCTGCTGGTATTGCTTGTTCCTTAGTCTCTAGAGTGGGCTGGGAAGGACAAACACAGGACCCTGGGCAAAAATATGCCATTAGAGATGACTATCTGGCCATTCTTAGCAGAATTCTGAGCTGAGCCTCAATTATCTGGACACCCCATGTGGCTATCACTACAAACTTTGATCTGTTCTTACTGTGGAACTCTGATTTTAACTATTCAGATCAACTCAAGTTGGTACATCAATGTCATACAGGATTTTTTTTTTTTTTTAAAAATGAGACTTTGCCTGTAAGATTATCATTCAATTATCAAGAAAGTAAGTAATGTAATTCGTAATCTCTTAGTGAAGATTTTGTAAGTCAAGTTGCAAGTTAGGGAGTTTTAGGAATCAGAGCATTTGTGAGATGTGAGAGCTACGGAGAAGGCAGCCATACTTATTGCTAACATGCTGTTAACCATCCTTTTATTTATTCTCCATTCCCCTTCTTTTCTTCCTGCTGCTCAGTACTTGCATATCAACAAATGCCTAGGGTTCAGTCACACCCCAAGATCTGACAAGGATGGGCCTCTCCCTCATCTCCCTTTTCTGTCTGACTTGCCCTCTCATGCTCCTTCTCGCCAGTATTACAAGGCATCTGAGAGTAAGACCAGTGAGGACAGAAGGGGACCAAAGGCCCCAGCACACAGCTGCCTTAGGAGGCCACCTGGAGGACCAGTTGGTAGGATAGGACGGGTCTTCCGGAACTCTGGTCATTGTCCCAGCACTGCCATCACCTTCAGTTATGCTGCGTACTTGTCTCATTGTTGCCAAACACAGCTGTTGCTAAAGTCAGGAAAAAAATGAATTATTATTTTAGTTTTCTATCTTCTCTAGAAAATGAGGGAATTTATAAGCCAATACTGATGTTGGAAAGCATGTCTTAGAAGCTCTGTGACCCTCCTCTCCAACACAGCCCAGACTGCCATCAATTTTGATAAAATTAAAAATCACCTTAGAAAGTATACCACAGACCATGATGCTACTGTTATGTTTTGAACACAAATCTAACAGCATGAAGGCATCTCTTTACACCCTGGATGCCCACATCATCTTCTTGCCACTTTGTCTTCTAGTCTCCTGTGTCCTCAAAGGGTCCAGCTGAGTTTTTGGTATGAAGGAGGGAAGGGGGGTGAAGGGAATGAAGAATAGAGGGAAAGGGGAGGTTATGGGAGAGAGATAGAGATTGGTGCAGGGGGAAGTGGGAAAGAGGGAGGGTTGCAAAAGAAACCTGAGCCTTTGGAAAATGCAAGGCAGAATGGTCAAGGTTTAAGGGTGAGCATGCTATGGTAAGAACCTTTATGAACTACATAAAAGGTAGGACCAGTACTCAGACAGAGAGCTGGTAGCAACCACTCTTCTTAAAAGATCATATAAGGAAGGACTTCTAACCTTTTCAGCTTTCACACCTCTAATTAAATAGGGTACCTAGAGCACTATAGCTTAAAAAGTAAAGTTTTCTCCAGAGTCGTGAACCAGTGAGAGGGAATGTGGATTTTGTGACTAGTAGACGCCAAAAGGTCTCTATAAATTAGTAAAGAATGAGAAAACAAAACACCAGCCATTTGGGAGTAAACAATTTCAAGACATACTGCTTCAGAAAGAAATAGTGAAGGGCAGTCTGAGAACTCAATATCAGGGACCAACAACTAGTAGTGTCCTGCAGATTTCAGGGGCAGAATCTGAGAAAAGAAAAAGGGATTTCTCCCATGTCTAGCATTAAAGTGAAGGAAGTAAAATGTATAGGAAGTAAGATGATGTACATGAAAGAAGTGTAGAGCACATTAACCACAAGAGTCAGACCAGGGAGGAGGCGGGTCTGCCTGGCCAGGAGGAGTGGTGAAGCTAGGAGGAGGTGGGCAGAGCTGCACCATGGTCCGGAGTCCTCCCTAGGGGCTGAGAGAATGCAAATCTCACAAGCAAAGGTAGGAAGGAACAATTGTTAAAGGGCATAAACAAAGGAGGAAATGCATAGGCTCTTTTAAAAGGGGGTCAGTAATGTCAGCTGCAAGGGAATGAATCTAGACCAGTGGCTCTGGTCTGGTTGTTGGGATCCTTTATTACAGGTCTTATTGTGGTAGCCCCAAACATAAAACCATTTTCATTATTACTTCATAAGTGCAATTTGGCTACTGTTATGAATTATAAATATCCATGTTTTTGATGACCTTATGTGACCCCTGTGAAAAGTCCATTTTACCCTCAACTGGGTTGTGACCCACAGATCTAGACCAATGGAAAGCTGCCATTGGGTTGAAACATAGAAGATCATTCCTGAGCACAGCACCTCTGCATTGCATTGGAAAGCAGATGAGGTAGGTAGCTGGAACTAGTTACTAAGCAAGGAAGTATGGTTGCCCTTTGCCAGACTTGAGTGAAAAGGAGACAGGCACCTCCAACCCATTTTCTTCTGGGTTCAGGCCTAAGAATGAACAATCACAGAAAGAGCCTTAAGAGAGAAGGCAGGGGGAGAACACAGAGATACAGAGGCTATGCCCAGAGCCTCACTGACACAGATGAGGATGGTTACAGCTAACCATAGGACTGAGCATGGGGACCCCGATAAGTAGTTAGAGAAAGGACTGAAGGAGCTGAAGGGGTTTGAAACCCCATAGGAAGAACAACAATATTAACCAACCATACAATCTCTACCCCAGAGCTCCCAGGGACTAAACTACCAACCAAAGAGTACACATGGAGGGACCCATAGCTCCAGCTACATATGTAGCAGAGGATGGCATTGTCTGGCATCAATAGAAGAAGCCCTTGGTCCTGTGAAGGCTTGTTTCTCCAGTGTAGGGGAATGCCAGGGTAGTGAGATGGGTGTGGGTGGATGGGAAGGGGAGCATCCTCACAGAAGCAGGGGAAGAGAGGATGGGAGAGGGGAGAACTGGGAAAGGGGATAACATTTGAAATGTTAAAAAAAAATTTTAAAGGAAAAAAAAGCTGGAACAAAAAAAGTCTTGGCAAGGTAGGCTGCAGGTGCAGTTAGTGAGAGGCAGAGACAGCCAAGGTCAGAGCCTGGTGGGAAAGAGGGATTAGCACCATTCCAAGTGCCACCTATTACAGGTAGCTTCCTGTGAGGAGCTCCTGGTGGAGACTCATGAGAAGTTTCTATGAGGCTGTAATCCTGTCCCTGCTCAAGGTTTGCCCCGGGAGGACCAGAGTTTCCCTGGACTCAAAGGAAGAAGCCTTTTCAAGTCCTCTGTTCTTCAGCCCCAAGGTTCAAAACATGTTCACCCCTCTGTTGGATAAGCTGCTTTGCCTAAATAAAATGTAGACTAATATTTATTAACTCAGTACTGTCTAAGCTATTAAAAGTAGCCCTTGTTGGCACCCAAAGTCAATGAGGCACTGTATTTTGACCTGGAGAGCTAGCCCAGCTTAAATGTAGACTAAGATAGTTTTGCTCTTCAGAGCACAGACTACAAAGACCATGGGCACTGACCATCTCAAATGTCAGAGAAAGACAGCATCCCACTGAAGAGAGTTCAGGGTTTATGAAATAAAAGAAGCCCCTAGATAATATGTTTGGCTCACTGGCCATGGGAGAACCTCTCTGTCTTCAGAATTCTTAGTGTAGAACAGAGTTCCTTTCAGAAGTTGTGTTTACAATGCCAAGTGTTACATGTGGATGGTCACTTTGTTTCTTCTCAGGATGAAATGGATTTATATGAGCAGTTTCAACAAATCCTAGGCTGAAATAAAACTAATGCTGTTTAATGTGTGTGTGTGTGTGTGTGTGTGTGTGTGTGTGTGTGTGTATGAAGTTGTGTTTAAAACGAGTGCTATGTAGGACATATAAACAGCCATCTCTAAGTACTTCACCTTTCTGAGGTTTCTCCTGTGTTAGCTGCTATAATGGAGCTGCTGGTTCTTTACCTCATTTAATCCCAGGGTAGCCCCTGAGCTAGGTGTGAGGTCAAAATTACCCATACCGGTGTGTCTAGGAATTGGAGCTTGAAGCAGGTCTGGGAATTCTAAAACATTAAATTTTCCTCTGTGCTATTAGATCTCTGAGCTCTATTGAACATCAAATAGGATGCGCTGGGCACAGTGTAATCCTCTGTTGATAGCCTCATACCTGCCATGAGCAGAGCCAGCCAGGGAGCATCCTAGCATGGTAGAGAGGCATTTGCATCAATTTTTCTCCCTTATGTTCCCCACAGAGCTGAGAGCAGTAATTTTCAATCCCACAAGTGCTGTTTTCAGGTACTGGGTGGTTCAAAGCCTTGTCTGTACAGCCCACTTCTGTGTTTCTCCCTGTGACCTTCATTTTGCTCATAGGTAGACAGGAGCCTTCCCAGTGGCCAAAGGAGGAGAGCCTTACTACCCAGCAGCATCCAGTTCAGGATAGACAGGCAGGTTGGCAGACAAGCAACCCATAAATGAACTGTTATGACTTCAAATGAGATACTTTTTATAATCAAGTCAGTTTTTAAAGTGCACAACAAAACCGTTTAATGTAAAAAGTCAAATTTGGGATAGCTGAGCCAGGATATCCTCGGAGGACATGACTACATTTTGGCTCAAGGACCCAGGACAGGCTTTCTGGAATGGGTTTGTATTTTAGGGGGCCACCCACATTCTCAGCTCCATCTGGAAGTTCCTGCTGAGAGCTTGTCCCCTCCCTCAGGAGCTGAATTCTGTGACAGGGTAACCTATTCCGCATGGCAGGCAGAGGGGTACAGTATACAGGAGTCAGTAAGACATCAGTCAGAGCATCAGAGAACACAATAAGGAAAGGTGGAAGGTGAGAGTGATTGAATGTATTGTGTACATGTATGAGATTACTAAGGGGTAAATTTAATTAATAAAAAGGGAGCTCTTTCTTCCTCATGCAAGTGTAGAAAATAAACATCAAATTTAAAAACCAAATGTAGATTAGATGTTCTTTGTGCTCCATTCATGAGAGCCATCAAAGCCTTTTCATTTATCACAAATGGAACACAAGCTGCTGCTTTCAAGTCTCTCCTTGGGTTACCTGAGAGGGGAGATAGAGCATTTCCCACCTAGAAACTAGGGCCATACAGGCAGCAGTTCTGCAGAGCAGAGAAGGACTGGGGGCTGCAGAAGGTGGTGATCCTGGGCTGGAGCAGCATGGGAGAAAGCCCAGCTGCAGAAGCCAGGTCCTGGGAAGGTCTTAGAAAACATTCAGAAAGAAAATGGGGAGAGGGAGTATTGGGCTTAGTCAGGTTTTTATCAAATAAATAAATAAAATAAAAAGTAAAAAAAAAAAAAAAACAAACAAACAAACAAAAAAAAACTGTTTTGTGGCCTGAGATAGATCAGCTGGTAAAGACCTGAGCTCACATCGGGAAAGCCCACTTGAAAACCTAGGCACAATGACTCATGCCTATAATCCCAGGGATGGCAAGAGGTGCAGACAGCCTGGTTCTTGGAAGTTCACAGGCTAGGTAACATGGCCTACTTGGTAAAATTCCAGAGAGACCCTGTCTCAAACAGAAGACTAAGGTTTTCCTCTGACTTCTACCCACACATAAACATAAATGTAACACAGAGACACAGATTCACACCTACACATACACCAACACACAGAGACACAGACAGATACACAAAGACAGACAAATACACACACACACACACACACACACACACACACACACACACATACACATAAATACAGACACATACACAAAAACAAGACACACAGAGACACACGAAGATAGACAGTCACAGACACTTGAAAGCACACAGACATACAAAGACAGACAGACACAGACATATATACAAAGAGACACATAGACAGACACATAAAGACAGACAGAAACACACACACACACAGAGTTTTGGGTTTTTGGTTTTAGCTTTGTTTTTCTTTTGTTTTCAACAATTTGAGAGAAATCCCAAGATTTCATTCAAGCTCATTTGGGCACAATAACATTTTGATCAACTTACAATTAGCTTGGCAAAATACATATTCTGTGGGGAAACTAGAATTCGGCAGTCAATTTACATAACTGGGGGGCTGCTTCTCTTATCACAATCTGAGGCACTTCCACAGCACACAATTCAAGCAGGTCAGTGCACCCCCCACCTAACAAAGCAAGGATAGTCCTCAGCCTTTACAAGCATATCCTGGAATGGGAAGATGCAGATGTAAGCTGTTTCAGAGGGGAAAAGGTGGGTCCCTATGTCAGGTTTAGTTCACAAGGGGCTTCAGTTTCACAGGAAGCAGCAAGCCAGCCTTATATAATCAAATGTCTGAGGACTAGACTCTGGCCAAGTAACCATTTTGTAAGATCACCTTTACTATGTAAGGTTTTTCTGCTCATTTAGGGTGGGGGCAGGCAGGAGGGAGGAGCCTCAGCACCAGGTGGACATTGCTGCTTTAGGCCACTGTTGACAGAGAGTGGCAGTTTATCTTATCTCTGTTTCTGCCATCGACATCAGTGGCCCACAAGAAGTCTGGATGATGTATGAGCACAGGAGAAAGGACACCAGGATAGAAGTGGAGAAATGCATGCTTTATGAATACTTTGTGGGGCCGAACACTGCTGTTTCCCTCCGACACTGCTACCTGCTTCATTACAAGGCATGGACACTTAGCTTTTTATCTCATTTAATTTAACAGGAAAAAACTATCGGTTGCCATAGAAATATGTTTTCATGCTGACATTGTTATCACAGAAGCTCGTCTGTAGGTTTCACAACCAGTAGCTTAATGCCTTTCTTACAAATAGGTCTGGTTTGTCTCCCTAAACGTCCCCAGTGAAACCTCTCCAGAGGCCCAACTTCATAGACCAGAGACGTGGCTTTGAAGATACTACAGCCAAATTCTGTCACACTGGACTCTGTCCACTCCAGCCTGTCTCCTAAGATCCAGCTCTCCTCCCACAGGAGACAGAGCTAAGCTTTCTCTTACTCCCCCTACCATGCAGCCATAGGTACCACACAATACACTCAGATCACAGTGCCCGCAGCACTGAGCTTGTAAGCATGGTCACAGAGATAACCCTACAGTACACCCTTGCCATGCATACTGAAAGAGAAAGAACCTTCTGATTCCTTGCCATTGTTTCCTGTCTGCAAAGGAAGGTTTGGCAGATTCACAGGGAGCTGTGAAACTGCGTGTTTGGCACAAAGTCACCTCGACAGTAATTTGCATGTCCCAGGCTGTCATCCCCAGTCTGTGCCTGACAAGGCCTGCCGGGGTCTATTGGAAATGTGCACAGCCGCATAACGCCTTTCTTCTCCGTTCTTCGTGTCCGAAAGCAGAAGGCTTGAGCTAGGGCTGCTCGCTGTTCTGAGTGGAATTCATATTAGCCTCCCACTGTCTATTCAAGATGGCTCTGCTCTCAGCCCACTGTCTGCACATAAGTACTCATGTGTGTATATGCACATGTATGCATATATGCACACACAGGCACATGAGCATGCACAAACATGTAGACTTGCACACATCTTTACCTGAAGCTAAGCATACAGACATTACTACTGACATGCAGAATCAGGTGAATAATAATTGGTGAAATCATGTCTTTCACTAGCAGGTGAGAAGAGCAGGTGGATTTGGAACTTCACATCCTGTCTGCATTGCCAAAGGACACCTGGGTATAACACCATCTGCATCTGTATTTAGTGGATGCCCTGTCCTCTAGGGTATACTACTGTGTACCATGTTCTCAAGACCGCTGTATGATCTTTGAAACAAAACAACATTAAATATCAAGTATCCATTTTTTTTCCTCAGACTATTGCCATGCCAAGTATGCATGAAGGTGAGCTGGGGCTGGAATGTCCATCTCGGTGCCATCTAGAGGCGAGCTGGCTCTCCTGTAGGCTAGCAGTGAGCAAGCTATGCTAATTAAGAAAGGGTAGACCTCCCTCATCACAAAGCAGGATGCACTGGAATGCAGGTCATGCTCAGAACAATGCCAACAGTTGCCTAATGCATAAGTCCATCTCCTCACCATGATCTACAGAGAGAAGCTAGGGAGATAGTCAGAGCTGATGATCCAGCACACAACTGTAAAGAACCTGTCCAGCTGACACCACTGGCTTTTCCACCTTAGCGAGTTCCAATAGCTTTACACTTCACATACAATAATGTGTGTTCTCCCAAATCTTGGTGACCAACCATACTGACCACACATAGCTGGGCTATGGCTGTTACTACTAGTATTGCTGAAACTAAACCACTAACTTCGCATATAAGCAATTGACAAGTTACTACAGCAATCTACAGATTACTCTTAGAATTCACCAGTGCAGGCCAGGACTGTGGAGAACTCAGAGGTCACATGGCTATTGGGAAGGTGGTCTTGGAGCAGAGAGAAAAGTTCTCCATAGGCTTCTGTGCTTAATCAGTGTCTTTTCATATCTTGGTGCTACTCTGTTTCCAGACAAGCGAACATATATAGAGCTGGTGCTTCTTGCTACCCCACCACTGATGAAACCAACTCGGTCATCGTACCTTTTTCATCATGCTGGACCAAAGGATCTAAAATCCTGAGCCAAAATAAGACCTTCCTTCCTTTAGATGTTCCTTCAGGAGTTTTTGGTCATAGTAGTGAAAAAATAATCAATAAAAAAGTTACACCGAGTAGTAGTGGTGTTGCTGTGATGAACCTGTCTGTGTGATCTTTTTAGGGTTTTGAACTGGTCTGTGGCAGGACTGGAACAGTTGACCACAGGAGCCCTAGAACACTGTGACTGGGCTTATGGGACCATCCCAGTGGGAGTATGGCTCAGAATATAAATGCAGGCAGTAAACACGTTGCGTGGGTTTCAGATGGGAACAAAGAGGCTGCTGGGAAGGTATTATAGCTACGGATTTGTCTACTTTCTGTTCCTGTCTTGACAATTTGAGTGAAACTGAATGCCAAAGGAATGGACTAAATTGGTCAGAAAAGGAAATTTCCAGATAGATTTTCACTTAGACTGTGGCATGGCTATTCCTTGATTTTTTAGCCAGATTTGTGGAGAGTGTCAGGGTTGAAAGTAGAGCAGAATGATGTAAAGAAATGTCCTGAATTATTTCTAGTTAAGTTACACAACATCTTGGATGTCTCAAGGTAAGTTGAATTTGGGGAGAAGAGAAAATGGCAGAGAGGAAACAGAAAAGAGCTGGCCACCAGGTTGTTCCATACCACAAATGTATGTGGGCCTTTCTGAGATACAACTGTAAAGAGTTAAAAAAAAGAAGAAAGTAATAATAACAACAACAACAATAATAATAATAATAATAATAACAATAATAAATAAAAAACACCAAAGGGCTAGAAGGTTTGTGTAGGGGTGTACTATACAGACACAAACACGTTTAAGGAAAGTAAATGGAAGCAGAGGATAGACAATATTTGTAGTTTCAGGTGATGGAACTGAAAAATAATTTTAAAAAAAGGAAAAAAGAAACATGGCATAGGACTGGCTTGCTAGGGCCTTGGAAACCAGAGGCAATGGAGGTAGCACACAGGATCAGATGGGTAGATCTCTGGGTAGCTGTCTTTGTCCCTAAACATCAGAATCTGTGGGCCATTGATTTAAAATGCTCATACCCAGGCCCTGATCTTGAAACTTGTGATACCATGGGCCTTGAATTGGGAAGACAACTGTACAGACCAAAAAAGCACCATTGGTGGTCTTTGTGTCCATGGTTACAGAACCTCTCAGAAATGGCAAGTCTAGGGTCAGCAGCCCAAGCCTGTCTAGCAGAAGCAGGTATTTCATCTGGTTCACTCCCTCAGGACACAGGCACATGGGCAAAACCCCAAACACACAGACTAGGGCTCAAGAACAGAAGGTAACATTTGGAGCCAAAGCTTGGTCAGAACTTTGGGCCACCAGGTTATCTTAATGTCTTTTGTTTGGGGGCAATAATGTTGAATCAGTATAAGAGAAGCAGGGTGAGGACACTCATGTCACAGATGAACTTGCATGGTCATGCTCTTACCAGTCTTCCATGGGACAAACAACAGAGCCACAGCTCCGTGAACTGCCTGCTCTCTCTACCCTCTTCTGGAGCATACAGGGTTTCCTGTATGGCCTGGGATGTGACATCTGAGGAAGAGAGGGCTCACATTGGGCATCCCGTACTATCTCTGTGCACCCCTCATAAGAAAGCTATACCATCCTCACAGGGCCCCAACATTCTATACCATCACTCCAGCTCCCTATATGACTTGTTCCATCATATAGCCTTCTGTAATGCTGTACCATCTCCCAGGCTCACAAGTGTACTATACCATCCCCGTGCCCCTAGTCATCTTGTACCATTTCTATCGCCTCTCGCAGGCCCCCAAATACTATACCATCCTCGTGTCCCTCCCCAGTCATCTTGTATCATTCTCTGTAGCACTCTCTACACTTACTACAAGGCCACAGGTCCCAGATGGTAGAGTCACACGCAAGTAGTATCTGGTTTGAACCATACAATAAATGATTGTGTATGGCTGCTGAGTCAGGGTCATTTTTAATGTGGTTGATTCAGATCCTTGTGAACTTTACAGACCCATGGAATGCCTTTCAGGATGCCTGGCTCATTTTCACCTCTGTAGATACTTGGGTGTAACTTGACTGTACCTCTCCAAGTTCTTGAGTAGAAATCCTGTTCATACTCTGCCTGATGTGTGTGTGTATGTGTGTGCATGTATGTGTGTGTATGGTGTGTGTATGTATATGCATATGTGTGTGTATGTGTGTGTATGCATGAATGTGTGTGATGTGTGTGGGTATGTGTGTGTATGTGTGTGTGGTGTGATGTGGTGTGGTGTGGTGTGTGTGTGTGTATGTGGTCTGTCCAGGTAAGTTACCCTTCCTGATGAGTTTCATTAGTTCTTAATCTTTTTTAGATAATTTTAAAAAGTGATTTTATGTTCATTGGTTGGTCTTTTGCCTGCATGTGTGACTGTGTAAGGGTGTTGATCCCCTGGAACTGGAGCTGTAGACAGTTGTAAGCTGCCATGGGAGTGCTGGAAATTGAATCCAGGTGCTCTAGACAAACAGCCAATGCTCTTAACCAATGAGCCATCACTTCAGACCCAATGTCTGTTTTCTGTAAAGAAAAACCAGACACAAATTTGTGTGTGCGCGCGCGCACACACACACACACACACACACACACACACACACACGAATATGTACCATGGTACATGTCTGGTGATCAGTGAACAACTTGCAAGAGTTGGTTATCTCTTTTTATCTTGTGAATTCCAGAGAAAATCATGCTTGAAGTTAAGAGTCCTTACCCACTGAGCCATCTTGTTGGCCTGCTCATACAGTACTGAAGTTTCAGTAAAACAGAATAATGTGGCATTACCACACTATGTTGTCATGAGATCTGTCTCTCCCACTGATTGGCTCAGTCTTTCAAAGGATCTTGATGTTACCACATAATAAAGAAAATGTGTCCTGGGACAAATTTTATGGAATTAATAAGAATTAAAAGCAACCTGCTGCCTGCTCTTTACATTGAGGGAAGTAATGCTGTTTTCCTTTGTTCATATAGGACTGTGCTTAATGCAGCCAGCTGTGTTGGTTTAAATGAGAAATGTGCTCCATAGATTCATACACTTGAATACTTGGTTCATGGTAACACTGGGGAGGCAATGAAACCCTTAGGTGGTAGAATCTTGGCGGAAGTACTGGCAATAAGCTTCACGGCTTTCTGATTTTGCTTTTTCCTCTTTTGGCTTCTTGTGTACGGATGAACATGTGGTCAGCTAGCTTTCTGCCCTTACTGGGGCCATGCCTCCTTACAATCTTCTAGAACCATAAGCCAAAATAACCTTTTTCTTTCTTAATTTTGACCACATGGTATTTTATCATTGCATTAGAAAGTAATAAATATAGCTGTGTAACCACAATGTTCCCTAGCACCAGGGATCGGCCCAGAACAGTGAGCAGGAAGTTGGTTCACTGGCACCAGTGTCCTGTGATTGTTTTGTCTCAATGGCTTTTAAGAGCCAACACTTTTGACTGAACTGGCACTGACGACATTACCTTGTCATATAACCATGTTCTCTGTGTTCCCCCTCCACCTGTCCTTGTTCCCCCTCCGTGTGGTGTGTGATTTTGGGCCTTTTCAATGCTCCAATCCCTTGGCTGTCACAGCC